>NC_044302.2:34422019-35071305 GCF_004027225.2 Strigops habroptila | reverse complement strand
GAGAGACAATTCCTAGTTTCATTTTCTTAAGAAACTTAGCTTGTCTGAACATACATTCCTTTTGCCTTTCTCCCTTCAGTAACTTTTCAAGCTGTGGATGCAGTAAACTGCAATTGACAAAGATGAAATCTTAAAAACACTTTGTTTCCCAGACAGGTATGAGAAGTGGTGACTGGGATACAGCAGATGACAAAGCTACACTGATACTAACTAGCAAGAACGCATATTGCTCAGACCATGCACAGCTTATCCTGCATTTGCCCTTAAGTTCAATAGAAGGCATAGGTAGAAAATGAAGGCACTGTGAGAGGGAAAGGTGACTAAAGCATTGTGTGAAGGAAGAAAGGGAGGAAACTGGAAATACGGTAAGAAATGCAGGGAAAACAGAGGGAAAATGGAGGGAGAGCAAGACTATTGTGATCAGAGATGTTTACTATTTTAGATAAAGCTATAGAAAATATAATCCATTAGTTCTCATGAAGTAACTCGATCTAAAATTATTGCAAGCTTCCTTCTCCCTTCTTTGTTTCTTTCCCCTTCCTGTTTACTCTTCTTCTTCATAGAATCATAGAATTACAGACTGATTTGGGTTGGAAGGGACCTTAGAGATCATCTAGTTCTAACCCCCTGCCATAGGCAGGGACACATTCCACTAGATCCTTATAACCTGGCCCTGCTTCTTCTTCCCCTTCTTCTTCCCCTTCCCCTTTTTAAACCAATAAGGCCTCACATTCCTGCCAGGCTATTTTTATTCAATGTTTCCTCAATGTCAAATCAATCACTTTTATTTAAATACAAATGAAAAATCAACCAGGAAATGGTTTAGCAGTGCCTCATTGCCTACTATTAGTATCATGTAGCAGTACTTGCCAGCCTTTGCATTTATTGAAGGTGTAAGGCTCCAGACTGCAAAAATCAATCAACTTTCCAAGCAGACAGGTCATTCTTCTTTAAAATATTAGTTACTAGTGAAGGAAAATAAGGCATTACTTTCACATCCATTGAATTTCTTTGCTTATTTTTGGTATATAACTTTTAAATATTGTGTTTGATCATATGATTGAATCAAGGACCAGAATCGTATAAATTTTAACTAAAGCATTAGTATGTGTTTATTTAGAGAGATCTATTAAAGTGCTGATGGCTTTAGAATTAGACTGCACTGGCCTACTATAGCTCTTGAAACAATATATAAGAGAGTGGAACATCAGGCAATTAACAAAGCCTCTTGTATTTTCTGAAGTGAATTGCTGCAGAAATTTGATTTTTATAAGGTGCTTTTACACCTCATGTTTTTTTATTCCCTTACATACAGAACTTGCCTCCAGCTGCTTTTAGAGTGCATGGTTTTAACCATATGGTTACAGATTCTGTCTTCTGTCTGTATTATTTAGAGAGGGAAAAATGGTGTGATATTTCTTTGTTAAAATCAGAATGTTGGAACTATGTGCATAAAGTTAATATAGAGGCTGACAATCGATTACTTCTCTTATCCTGGTAGGCTAAGGAAATCAGTCATTGTATTAGCCTACTATAGATTGCACTCAACTGCAAAAGCATAGAATAAAACAATTCTAAATACATGTTCATTAATATTCAGGACTCTTTTTCAAACCCATGGAAGGCATTTTATTTGTCTGCAAACAACATTCTGACCATTCTTACAGGTCAAATTAGAACTACATGACCCCTTTCACCAAGTGCTGACTGACACCCCCTTACAATCTTTTTCACGAGCCATATGTCTTCAGCTGTGTAAAGGATGTTTGCCTTGAACACTGAACTGATTTTTCCTAATGGATGGCTCGTTTTCCCGCTATCTGTAACAAAGCCCTTTTCTATTGGAGAAATTTGAACTTAACAGTCCTACCTTAATTCTAGATTGGCTGAGTCAAAACAGGTGGATTCTGAGAGACACAACAAATGTTAATTTAATGAGAATGGCATGACAAAAATAAAAAGTTGTCTTCAGAAGTCTGAAAGTAAGCTGTGACAAGCCACATGTCGTTAACTGGCTGAATGTGTGTAAAATCACATGAAAGCTTACTGAAATTATTACAGAATAATAATATGCATTTCTATATAAAAAGAAGCATTCAAATAAAAATTTTACATAAAACCAAAAAAAAAACCCTGGTTTTGGACAAGCCTATTCATTCATGATGAATCTAGCCATTACACAACGTATCAATGTATTTTCACAAAGCAGAAGAATGCCTTCTTTGCTGATGCTATTGGATATCGGGTTTTTACTTGTGTACTCATTCATGTCTTTAATAATATGGACATTTTCTAAAAAAGAACAAAAACACAAGAAAAAAAGAACAATGAATCTGCTATACATATATTTTATTCTCAAAATAAAAGTTGATTCTTTCAGTATTCAACACAAAGCAAAGATGCAGCACAGAGAGAGAAGCCTTTATTGTAAGCTATGCAACACTGGCTAACAGAGTAAAGCATAGGTTGAGCTAAGGAAAGGAAATATGAATGTTGTAAACCCAAACTTTTGGTGTCACTCAGTCCTCAAGAAAAACAGTGATCAGAGTTATTATGTAATACTAGAGTTACATCTCTGCAAACCATGTATATCCAGTTTTCTGCACCTCCAAGCATCCTAAATGTAATAATGCCATTTCTAGGAAGCATAACAGGAAGGTAGTATTTAATTAAAAAATATGGTATTATCCTAATTATTCTTAGAATTATCCACAACTGGGAAACCATTCTGGGAACTGCAAATCTTTAAATGCAAACATAGTTTAAGGGGAATAAACTAATGGGTGGAGATAAAGTTCTGCATTAGTAACATCAAAGTGAAAAGCAATATCTCAGATATGTTGTAAGAAGTCACATAGTAATATCAGCTTAGATTTTTAATAATTAGTATTTAATGAATATTAAAAAGTAAACAGCAATGAAAATGTTCATCAGAGCAGCAAATGTTATACTTGTTAAAAAGGCCTGTTACAAGTGTAAAATTAGTAGTACTTCAGAAAGTCTGTTTTATCACTGTAAGTTTAGTTACAGAAATAAATGTAAACCAAGGCTTAGCTTATGTTTTGCTGTGATACATTCGTATAAAATATCACCTTGACCATCTGACTTAGCCTCTGAAGTACAAAAAATAAGTCAAATATCAGAGTTATCTCTATTCATTCAAAGCTTAAATGTATTAGAGACATGTTTCATTCTTTCTGAACTTTTATCGGGGCAAAAAACTAGTTATTATGGAACCTCACTAATGCTTTTATGCTTTACATGTTTTGAATCCGCAAGTTTTAAATCATGCACTATAAGGAAGAAGCTGAGCACATCTACAATGCTCTCACATTATGCAGTAATGGCCTAAACAGCCAGGATGGTCAGAAGGACATTTGGTAGTGAATATTTTGCTATGCTTTGGAGCAAAGCCTCGGAGTGTGTGCGAGTGTACGGGAATGTGTTATTTCATGGCCTGACTTGACAGAAAATAACTGTTCTTTTCTACAGAAGTTCTAAATCTTTATTTGAAGAGGTAATTCACTGTAACTTCAAATGCAAACATCCCTAAAAATGACAGATATTTCTAATGTTTGGTATACAAACTAATTAAATCACAGCATATGTTTACAATTTTCCTTTTCTTGGAATAATGTTGGCAATATGGAACAAATTTGCATATGCCTATTGTTGTTTACTGCTTTTTAAAAATAAAGCTTCAAAATTGCAAGCACAAAGTATGCTGTACTTTCAGACGGTATTCTGGTTCTTATTTTATCCTTTGATCTCTTTTCAATTCAGCTGAAATATACAGCATGAAAAGAATATTGCAAATCAACTTCATCTTTTGAAAAATACCTTTTTCTCTTGATTGATGCAATTGACTATTGGCAAGAAGGTTGTGAAAAATTGTCCGTAATGTGTGAGGCTGTGTACAAAGCAACCAAAAAAACTGTGTAGGCAGCCCAACTTTAAAAAGCCCGTATGTTATTACAAGCAGAAGACAAAAATGGATAAAGAGTAACAATCATCACAGGAGTACGGATTCACTAGTTACATTTCTTCAATTCGAACTAAGCCTTTTGGCTTTTCTAAATTTCCCTAAGAAAACCTAAAATAGCTACCTTTTATGCTGCCCACACATGTATCTCACGCATGTGCTAAAGATTAATTCTGACTCCACAAAGCTAACAATATTACACTTCCCAAAGGGATTGACAGCATGTCCCCAGCTGTCCTAGCCATGCCCCACAGAAGGGGAGTGCATTCCCTGTCTGCTGCCTGCGCTGTTTGGAGTTGAAGGAGGTGGTGACAGCTGCTCAGCTGGTTGAGACTTCAACAGAAACTTTTGCAGTAAACGTGTGTGCAGTATGAAGCAGTGGACACCAAAACAACAATAATGTAGGGAAAAAATGAACAAGATGACAATATTGTTACATATTGGAATACAGAAAGAATGCCTATTACCTTGTCAAGTACGTTTGAACTTCCACCGTTCATTTTTGTGCTTTTACTGCTTTGCCACATATCCAACTCTGCCAGCAAGGAGATAGATGCCTTACTAAGGGCTCCTGGGCAGCAATACCGCTGTGCAAGAGCTCTAAAGGATTTTGAAATGTTAACTAAAAAAAACCTAAAAACAAAACAAAACTAAACTAAACACAACAAAACAAAACAAACCAAACAAAAAAAAAAAAAAAAAAAAACACCAAACCAAAGAAAACCAAACAAAAAAAAAAAAAAGAAACCCAAACCCACCCCTTCCCACCCCAAACTAACCAATCAACCAAGCAAAAAACCCAGGAAAAAAGCGAAGTTTTTTACACGCTGTAACATGTTGTAACAAGCTTATATGACCCTTGCAGAACATGACCTACAATGCAGAGAGGCACAATACTTGGTTGCATTATTCCACTACTTCATGTCACAATTTAGAAAGCAAAACAAAGAAATATGTTAACACTATTTATACAGTTCTGGTGAGGATGGCCCTACAACTCCTGTGGGAGACGCATGAAGGAAGATTTTGTAACATGGTATCCTACGGTTACAGCATGTTAGAGTTTTTGTTTGAAAGCAAAAAGGGAAAGGTAGGAAGAAAAGGAGAAGCTCTTCTATTGGCAGCAGAACATATAAGACTTAGTTTCCTATCATTTTGCTCCTTCTTCTTTGCTTTGTTGTAATTTAATAAAAGACAAGCAGCATTTTCCTCAGTGCTGGCATTTATTGGCTTATCTTCCCCTCAGGAAACCTTATATAGGTTTAAATAGAATTAAGCTAATTGTGAATCTTCTCCATTTAGGCATTAATCAGATGTCTGTCTTCTAGATGATCGCCCATTCTTACTAATTCTATAAGACTCTAACATCTTTGTCACCATTGTTTTTCTGTGATATTTGATTGATATGTGCTAGTGCCTTTAAAACTTACAGAAGAGAAGAGGATACATGAGCCTTCTTATTACAGAATTTTATTTTTTTCCTCATTAAATAAAGAACAGTGCTGAGATTTTTGATAAAATATTGTTCTCTGACATCTAAAGGTTTAATAATAAATGCAGTGCCCACTACAACCACAGCATAGAATATTGGAAACTAACGCTAATAGAAATGTGTGCTATCAAATACTGCAACTGGTCCTCAGACTCAATGCCACTGGTCCTCAGACGGTTGTCAAATGGCATTAAATAGGAATCTCTAGGTAGTTGTGATAACATCCTGACATTGTATCTTGGCTTCTCTGTTGGTGATGTTGCATTTCTACAGTCAATTATTAATTAGCTCATTAGCTCTTTCATCTCTTTCTTTCTGCTGTGAGGAAAAATGTGTGAATGACGGGGAGGAAATTATCTCCCAGTCTCCTCTCTGCTGGAGGCAACAAGGAGAGGGTTGACTTCTAGAACTTTTTCTTCACAGCATGCTAACTGCATCACAAGCAATCACATGCTTGTCAACATGACCATGTCTGCTCCATGACCACATTGCCAGTGTCAGCAAGATACAAGACTCAATTGGCGCTCTCTGCGGTGATGACAAGTAATACAGGTGTCTGATCTGCATACAGAAATTCACACTGTATCATTTTATTCTTGCATTTGTAAGTTAGATTTAATTTGCCTGCTTATGCTTATTATCATAGAAGGAAACTGTTTTAGTCAACAAACTGTCAACAAACGTCACTTCATCGAAGACACATGCTGCAGGTATGAATCTTTGCCTTTGTAATTATTAGGACCAAGATCTGTTTTTCAGAAGGGAAATCAGTTTTGAGAAGTTTGTGTGGATTTTTTTCATTTTATTGCTAGAAGGCAATGGCAGAAATTGCAAAGCTAGCTTAAGGGGCAGAGAAAATGGAGTTGCAAAAACTTGTCTTTTAGAGTGGTTTAACAACTGAAAAGGAGCATATGAGCATGTATATATATATACCAGGTACAAAACCCCTATAAAAACTGGGACCTCAGCAATAGGTGGGACCACTTAATGACAGAAATTTAAGATGATCAGTGCTTTAGTGGCAGTATGCTCATACATGTCTTGTATGGTAATGGTCTTGAAGCCCCTGCTTAGTGTATACTGGCAAATGAGACTTCAGACAGGTGCTAGAAAATTCTAGTTGTTGTAGTGTTTCAAGTGGTTCATGCCTGCTATGCTTTCAGGAAAACTAAACCAAAACATTGCTGCCCTTCAGATGAAACTTTATTTTTATGTGTGTCTGCTGGGTAAGAAATATGCCAATAGTGAGAGAATGTGCCTTTAAGAAGTTTTGCGACACTTACAAGCTTGAATGAGAATACTTTGCAAGGGATTGGTGGTTTGTGATTGAATTGGAGGTAACCATTAAGGGAATATTCACACCTATGCATTTAAACCATACAGCAAAAACACTGAGGCTGAATTATGGAGTTCCATGGAGTATTTTTGTGCTTCCACTAACACCGAAATTGTGAATAATATGAACTGCAGCTTTTGCTGTGTATTTGATGTGCAACTTACAGATGCCTTACAAACTAAAAACTCTCATCTCGTTGCCAGTTTTCCAATTTGATGCAACAAAGGTGGAGATGTAACTCGATGAAAATATATGACAATGTAGTTTTTTAAATCATAATGACAATATAAAACATTAACATATTTTTTCTCTTCTTGGCATGCTTTATTAGGTATAAATGACACAGCAGACTATTCACTTATGAGTATTTTGTAGTACATAGAGGTAACCTTGGGATTCAACTTTGGTTTAAATCAAGATCTTTATTAGTATTCAAAGTAGATTTAAGCTGTTGCTTCAGTTACATAAACACTAAACAAGAAGGTAAACATTTGAAAACTTCTCTGTAGTTAGAAAATCAAGTGACATTAGTTTCTGTTTTTAGAAACCACAAATGATCTGCCACTATCGTTTACTTAATAATATAGCTGTAGTCTTCCGGCGCGGGGGAAAGTTGTGACATTTACTGAATCTTTTTTAAATTTAGGAGGAAGAAAAGTGGTGAATCTGGAATAATAGCGAATTAGTGGTTTTTAAGTTCTTATCACCTAAAAAGAAGAACTTCTTTCATGGTCATTACAAAAGAGTTGTTAGGGATACTGCTTCAAAAAAGTTTCTTAGAAGGAAAAGTATAGCTTTATTCCAGAATTGATTTCACAGTTAAGCTGAGGCAGCAAATCTTTGGCTAGATAATATGTTTCTTGACAGAACAATTCTCTTTCCCTGTTTCTTAAGACATCCTGCTTTCTTTCTATGTATTTTATTTCTGCTATGCTACTGCTAACCAATATTTTAGCTGACATCTAAGGGCTGGCCTTTCAACCTTTACATAATTTCAAAAGAGTGATAGTTAAGTTTACTGAATCACAGCTCACACAGAGTGAGAAGTCAGGCATTTAATGGTACAGTTTAAGTTTGCTTAAGTTGTCACTAATGCTAACAGTCAGTCTTACTGTTTGTGCATTCCTGAATTCACATCACCTATCTTGTGCTGCAGGATTAGAAATCATGATGGTGCATGGTCAGTGCAATCAGGCAAATCAATGAAGCTGATACCTAAGGAAACAAAAAATAATTTGGATTGAGACAGCTGTGTTCCTGAATTCAACTTTCCCTTTGATTTCAGATATAATTTTGCTGGCATAAGCAAGACAACATAGGTTTATAGTGGTTTAAGCTGAATGTTAAACCTCACCTTTAATTGTAAAGTAGTTTAACTGGCAATAAAGATAAATTTACTCACAATTTTAACCCAGGGATGCAATGATCTGAATTTTGGGTGTGTCTGAATTATGTGTAACAGTCAAACATGCAAGACCGAAATTCATTGCTGGGTCCTGGATTTGTTTGGTTGCTAGTGACTAAAGAAAGCTATCAATAATTCTGTTCTTCTGATGTATCTTGCCTCTGCGGAGCTAAGATACTCTCTAGGAAGTTTAATCCTTTTGGGGCAACATTTCCAAGGCCAAGAAAGAAAACAATGTGAATTTTGAATTCAAACTGTCATCATGGATGAGCATAGCATTATATTTCTGGAGTTCTTTTATTTCCTTGAAAGAAATACAATATATTGGAAGGCATCCAGAAGAAGTTGAAGGAAGCTGAATATTGTATTGGACAACAGAATTGTTCTGATCACACAGGATTTTTGCATTTATGCAGTTTAGAAATCACCTGCCTAACTCCCCAAAAAGTGTAGAACTTAGCGAAACTGAGTGAAACTAGTCCAGTTACTCTAGCTATCTTAAAACAGCTTAAGTTCTGGAATGGAATTAATTAATTAAAGCACATTTGAAAACCACAGAAGTCTGGTAGAAGAAATAGAAACAGACTCTTTGTCTTTTTACCCAGCAATTGAAAGGCCAGTTCCTAACCTTGAGCTAGGCCAGGTGTCTGAAAAGATATATGTAGAATGTTTGTTCTGAAACTATCCAACTTGCAATAAAAAGAGACAAATCTAACAAATCTTAGGGAAACTTTTATTTTGCCACTGTTTTCAGAGTTACCTGTCAATAAAACAGTAAAATACTGAAGTTGAAGTAATACAACTGAAGTTGGATTACTGCTACCTTTGGTCAGGGATGAGATAAAGCCTTAATACGATTGGGTGCATGGAGCAGTCACCTTTAATTTGTTGAATGAAATAAGCTGTTAAATTCTTTCTATTAAGAAAAAAAGATAGCTGGACAACAATAACTGGTCAAAACACAGCTGTAATTTTCATCTACAAGTCTATAGAGTCTCATGTTCCTAGACTTACTTAGGCTTCTGTTAGTATTCAAATGAATCAACAGCTACCAAATACTAGTCTTTCTTCAAAGGAAGAAAAAAAAATTGAAAAATAAAACCTTTGAGCCATATTTGACCACAGATGGAATAGAGCTGTGACCACAGCAATTTTCAGTTGATTACTCCCAAGTTCTGAAAAATGACTGTGCATTCCTCGTAAATAAGTAGAACTTAAAATAAGTAGAAGTTACTAGATTCCATGATCTTCTTTTCTTGATTTCTTTTTTTTTCATAATGGAAGGTTTGTATGTGACTAGACAAATAAAGCAGAGATCATCCTACTTTCGTACCATTTTCTAACTGAAACATTATTTTTCATCTAACAACAGTTCCGGAATAGGTGTATTTTTAGTCTTGTAAAATAAACTTATTCTTCAGTTACAGAAAGAGCTTCGTATGCATCTAGAAATATTTAAATATACATTTGTAAATGTTAGCACAGATAAGTCAGCAAAATAATGTACACCACAATAACTATGTGGCAATTAGAAAACTATGCTTTCAAATTCAGTTTAGAATAGCTTTACAATTACATTTTTTTTAATGTTGATAATGGCAAGTGTAGCATAAAGGAGATATTTTAAGGAATATCAACAAGTTGAAAATAAAATCTGAATAGATAAAAAGATTATCAGTAGTTATTTTAAACTATTATTTTCTTATTACTGTATAGGTTCTTTTTCTGCATCACAGTTAGTCTGGACCCATCGTTGCTCAGTAAGACAAAATGTCACAGTTATGTTACATTTCTGCAGTGAATTATTTTAAATATGTAATCTTACAGCTTGCCTATGATTAAAACAAAACAAAACAATTTACTCATCATAGTTGTCACACTTGCATGAAGTCTCAACACAAAGATTATGGAATCCAAATTATATTTCCTAGTGTTATTGTCAGCCTTGTCATCACTACAAAGATCTATCAATGACATTTGACTTCCTTTAGCACAATCTGTCTTTATGCATACAGTTCTCTAAATAATTCTAATGCATTTACCAGTGAATATAGACCTGTTTCTCAAACAAAGTAAGAGCTCTGTTCGTATATTTGCATTTGTGCCACGCCTAAGCAGACAAAATGTTATTGTAATTTAAACAGTTCTCCACCAGGAAGCCAACATTACAGCTATTACTGCAGAAGAAGCTTCACTAGTCCAAGGTTTTAATTCTTTTTCACAGGAAAAAGTGTGATTGAAAGTCTGACTGTCAAATCCCAGGACAGCTTTCTGGTAATGGTGCTTGCTCCACCTCACTTTTATGCTGTTATGTGCTTTACAAAAAATCTTCTATTATCTTATAACATTGTTATAGACATATTGTATCAGAAAGAGTGTGGATTTTTTGTTGAAGTGGGAGGCAGGGAAGCCCAGAAGTACAGCCAACTAAAGAGGAATGAAGTGCACCAGATTTACCAAGATTAAGGAGCTATAATATAAGTTTGAATATTCCTATTAAGATGCTTTTTTAAATATTCACCTCTGACACATTAAATTAGAACCATAGTACCTTCTACTAGTAGTAATGGCCAGTGATCCAATCTGAACTGAAAGACATCCTTAAAATGGTGCCTGCGGAAGAGAATGTTAAAGCTGTAAATGCAGATGATGTTGAGAGTAAGAGTTAAATGTTTGGAAATGCCTCTGGCTACAGTAAAAAAGGAATTTGAGTACATATGATGCAGAAGTGGCTGCTTCATGAATGTAGACCGCTTATGTTCTCCAAAATCCTTTCTCTACCTTCTTCTCAAAATGATAGCTGTATGTACTTTCTTGTTTGAACTTGGACATTTATTTTCATTATAACATGGTTCTTGATAGCAGTCAAAAATAAGACATATTTTGCAGAGATGTTTGCTAAGTAGTTAAGTTATGTTACACTGTAAAACTGAGTAGGAAAGACTGATCTTTAGTACTCAAAGAAATCTTGCATCTTTCAGCGCAAAAGACTGAAGTGTCAAGAGTGCACTATTGATCAAAATATCAGCAGGCTTGACAATACAGAAGAAAAATCACTTCTGTCCAGGTAATGTAAAACTCTTCATCAGGTTTTCAGTCTTCCTAGAAGTATACCTATAATCTCACTCTGGCAAAAAATAAGAGCTGCTATGAATAAACTTACTGTCAGCTGCAATTATGCTCTGTGTGCACTGTTAAATGACAGACAGCATTCTGGCACAAAACATCTTGATAACCTGACCAAATTATGTAAGAAATTAAGGCTGGCCATTAAGCCTGAAGGAGTGATAGGTATCCATGCTAGTTCCACTGCTGCGGTGTTACTCAGTATGCTGCTTTCCACCAGGACCATAAATGTAGCAGCCCCTTTCCTGGGGCCCTGTTTGGGCTCCTAACTGACCAGTCATGACTGCTGCACAGATCTGCCTTAAGCGTGTTTCATGTCTGCCCCACAAGCTGTCTCAGGACCTGCTTTGCAGTATTAAACTGGTAGGATTACTAGCAGCTGAACTATATGCTGAGCATGCTCCTATCTTGCCTTTGGTTTGGCTTTTACTTCTTGACCTTGGTCTTTTGTGATTACAGTCCTTACTTTCAGTCCTTGTATTGGCCTAGTCAGAGCAATTGCTGTGACAGCCCATGCCTTGCTTATGGTCTTTTAACATGTACTACATACACTGCGAATCTTGTATATTAATACTTTCACTTTTTAAGTAGTATTTTCTTGACAATTCTAGTTCAAAAAAAAAAGGAATGTATTTTCTTTGCCCTGAGATACACGCAGATGTCAATATTTTCTAAAGCAATTACACCTTTTCACATTTTTACTTTATACAATTTCATGTTCTGTCAAAACATCCTTTTAAATCTTACCTTGGACACATAGCAAAATATTGGCATATCTTAGATTGCTTGAAGTCAACAGGCAAACTGAACATCTTACTACCAGCCTTGGAGCTAGAATGTCCTCTGGGCCTCACAAATGTTATGAAATGCAATCATGCCACAATAGCATGAGGGATATTTTCTGTAATAATAACTGTCCTAAGTGTAAGGCATTTTTAGCCTTCCTTCTGTCTTCCAAAGATACGTGTCACAACCTGTGCTGAAGTGATTGTTAAATCTTACTCTGAAAATGCTGATTGTCTTTTCTGATGCTGTCCTTCTGCACATAGAAAAGTACCTCTCACCCTTTCAGTATGAGATAGTTCCACTGATCAATACAGCATTCATGTTATTAGCAGCAAGACATGTTAAGGAAGATAAATGGCACTGAAAAGAATAGAAACAGATGGATTTCTTGGAATTTTGCCGAAGTAGTGTGGCAGATATTGTGGAGCTGTGCTATATGTTATACCAAGACTAAAATACAGAGAAAAGACAACAGCATACTGCATCACATACTCTCCTGTCAAACACAAGGACAACCTTGCCCAAGGCCATGTATCTTTTTCTATGATCTTTTTCTACCAGGGCTTGATGAATCTGGGAAAGGCAGCCAGCTCTGATTACACCCTAGCAGAAGAACCTTATTGGCTTCACTACGTTTATTGGTAAAACCTCCTAGACGGTAGACAAGCATTTCTTAGACTGAAGTGTATGATCCAAGCAGCACTGGAAAAGGAACATCTCTAGGGAAAAGAATATAATTCTTCAATATTCTTTCAATTTTTCACCAGTAGTAAAAATCAGTCGACAGAAGGGAAAAGATGGGACTGTTAGGATATTGATAACTCTCCTTAGTTTTTTCACATTTTGCAACAATCATTCTGGTAGCATGACAGTTAAACTGTATTATCTGATGAACTTCAGCAGGCAGTGAGTTTACCTTTATAAAAATCATTCTGTTAAAAGCAAACTTATTTATCTATTTACTTATTGTCTAAGAAAATTTTCAAGGAGGTATGCATTAGCATAACTGTCTTTCAAAAAGGTTGGTGTTTTGAATCAGCAAAAGTGTGATTTGAGGAAATTGATATAGTAAGAAAGATTTGGAGAGGCTGTAGAAACAGACTATATCACATTTGCATTCAGAGACTAACCACAATCCAGTACGCCTGTACCTCCACTGCAGCACAACGATTCACTATTCATATTAAGCTTTTGCACGTCTGAGTTCTGAAAAATAAGCTGTGCTTCAAAAGGTCAGCAGAAATGGCACTGTCTTGCAGTTCAGACTTTTGAATGTTATCCAGATGCACTAACTTTGTAACATGATAAATAATATTTTACATACTGCATTAACCTGTGTTACTTTTTTACGTTTTGTAGCTCATGCTTTATGAACTGCCCTTATCTTGCCCATCTGTTTTCCTTTTTGTTCAGTTATCAGGTACCATTTACCAAGAAAGTAAATAATAAAGAAAGGTCCATTCTGTACTTTCTTAATAAGCTTGACTTCCACTGGCTAAGACGTAAAAGAAAGGTGTAATCTCCCATCAGATCTTACAGGTCTGAGCTAAATAACACAGGTATTTAAGTAGCTGATCCACTGAACATAGAAAACTACTATTTGGCTCCTGTTTTGATCTTGTCCACTAAATAATGAATTTAAAACAGGAAAGTATTTAGCTATGGTTTTCTTTACAATACATTCCTGCTAACAATCCTTATAGTTTTGCTTATACTGAATATATTTTCTTCACACTGAATTTATTATGGGTAACATAAAAAATGAATATCTATTATGTGAATTTAAACAGAAGACTACTTTTTTTCTCTTGTTTTTATGAATGGTATGTCAAATGAATTGTATGTCTAATGGTATGTCTATGTTTTTATGAATTTTGTCTAATACCTGGTGCATTTAAAGAATAAATTATGTCATTTTTTAAACATGTGACATGACATAAGTTCTCATGATGAAATAATCAAAAACATTAAACTGGATACTAAAAGTATGAGTTACTGTAATTTTACTAGAGTAAGCCTCTTGTATATATCATTACTGCCAATGCTGGCTGTAGTAATTTGCCCAGCTTGAGCCACTGAGACCATTCCTAGGGTCCTTTTGCACATCAGTCCTAGGAGGGTGTGATCAGCAACTTGCTCATGCAGAAATTAGCTTAATAAAGGGCAAAATAAAGTATTCTGAATTTTTTCCCCTCTTAGAAGTCAATTCTGTCAGATGTATCTTCAGCACCACATGTTTTTTCCAGGGTCTGATTCAAAACCCAAACAAGAGCATGGGAAGTTTTCAGAGGAATTTTTTTCAGACCTTTGTTCAGTTTGTTGGCTAGTTCTCTCTTTAGCTGTGCCCTACTTTAGCACTAAACAAGCTATGAGTTATGTAGGCCAAGTCAGACATCTATCGTTCATATAATAAGAGTTTCAGTTCTGGTTAGGCCTGTTCTTTCCTGTATAGGAAAGAGAAATTCTCTTTAAACCTAATGGAAGAATCATGGAACAATGCTTATTGAGCAATAAAAGACACATACAATTAGGACAGATCCAATTAGGAGTGCATGAACAGTGATGCTTAACACTTTCTTTTCCCTATCAGTAGCTTAACATATTTTTTGTGGGGTATAGCAAAAGCAACAGTTGTTGTTATATCTATAGTTGTCATTAATGTTGCAATATTACGAAATGTGGAGGAGACAACAAAATACACTTAAATCTTTATTAAACCCTAACTTTAACAAAAAACCATCATTATATTCTAGAATTTATTACAAATTGATTTGGATCGTGATCTGACTCTCACAAGTATGAGGCTTCAATTGAGGAGAAAAGGTCTGTAGGAGAGAAGGTTCTTTGGAAAGGCAGAATGCCTATTTCTTCCTCTTCCCTGAAGGCTGGGTGACTCTTCATCCAGAGCCCTGTGCTCTGATTTAGCCTTTGTTTTATTTATGTTTTGTGCTTAGTTTTTACCTATTTATGTGGAGATCTCACTATAAAGCTGTGAATTTCAGATAATTTTTAAATAGCCTTAGTTATTCCACTCTTTATTTTCATAAACGTATTAGCAATCTATAGTACACTGAAATAACTTATTAGTCTGAGGCTCCTGTATTACTAGACTTCAGGTTATCCACAGAGCTGCTTTATATCCCTTGATACCATTCAGTATCCAATTGGGTTTATCTTGCCTTTTCTTCCAGACGTGTCCGGTATTTCTAGGAACATTTCCCAGAAGCTGGATGCTGCAGTCTATAGTAATAAACTTCTATTATTTTTTTCTGGCACAAATTTGGCATGTTTGTAGTAACACACTTTCTAAATAATTCGCTGGCATAATTAAGGAACTTCCAGGGAATGTTTCCTTTCAGTATTCCAGATGAGACAATATCATTTTGGTATTTCTGATCTACACTGTCTTCTGTCCCCCACATTCCTTCTATCATTTCACATAATGCAGGCTGTGCTTTAGCAGCTTGGTATTTATAGTCCACTGCAAAGCAGTCACTTTCTCAAAGACAGGTATGACAAGAGTTGTAGACCGTAGAAGGACATGGGAAGATAGGTCCTCTGCATTCCTAAGGCCAGGATCAAGGACATTCAGCTCTAATTCCCCTGTATACTGGGCAGTTTCCAGATGAGCGGAAGTGATAAAGTTTCAAAACATGCATAGACATAGTTAAGAAACTCCATATGGCCTACAACAAGGTTCAGGGTCAGGACTGTACACACGTCACAGCTCAGTGTAAGTATCTGCACTGAGCTGTGTTGAACTGAATCTTCCGAAGGTGAACTCAATCTTCAGAGAGAAGTACTGAAGAGTTTCCCAAATGATGAGCAAGGCCTGGAAATCAAAGGGCTGACTGCACTTGAAGAATCTCTTCTCCCATGCCAAGTACCGTCTTCCAGTGAGATCACATCAGCAAAGGATGGAGGAACTGTTGCTGCCATCATTGCTACTATCATTAGACCCAGAGGTGAATTTCAGCCCAGGGACTCCTATGATCAATGACAACTGGGTCTTCACAAGTGAGAGTCTGAGAGCTCTTCTGCTCATTGCCTCCCAATGAGGGAGAATGAGAAGGGCTAGCTGCTGAAAAATACCTCCTTAGATGCCAGCTAGACCATGCTGCAGGGTCCTGCCACCACATCTCACCTGGTGCAGTAAAAGCAACCAGGCATACTTGTCTAGCAAACAAAAATGGCCCTGGCAAGCATTTTTATATGGTTCTGTGTGTGCACACATATGAAATGATTCAGTCCTCCTCTACTCCGCCCCCTCCCAACACAGGACATTGTAGCACTCTTGGAAAGTAACATCGGGTAAGTTTAGCTGAAAGTTGTGCATTCAGGCAAAATATGAAGTTATAGGAGACTTCACCTGGATTTGCATGATTGTAAACACCTGCCACAATAAATCTGTGTCCTGGTCTCCTATGCTCATCTAATAAATATCAATGTGCATGGTAAAGCTAATCAGAAAAGCATCCTGAATGTGGCAGATTATAAAACCCTGCAAAAATTCACTCTTTTGCCTCTCCCTTACTACTTTTTTCTCCTTATGGCTATCATTACTGAAAATTCTTCCATCTCTGCTGGCCACATGGATAGTACCAGGATGCTTCCCAAGGGCTTGAGACCACTCCTCTGGGGCAGGCAGGAAGCAAGGCTGCCATAGGGGCAGCTGAGGGCTGCCCCAGCCCAGGGCATCAGCCACCTCTGCGGGTGCAGGAACTCCTGCAATTTCGGGCAGACTGGTTGGGCTATAAATGTTACTCTCAGCTCTGAGGCTGAAAAGCAATTTTCATGAATTTTCTGCATGAAGCAGCAGGGTTAAAAGCTTTGTGTTTTTCTGTTGTACAGACTTACAGCCAATCCCCTTAGACCTGGTGTGCTGGGTCAGTTATTTTCAGGACTGGGTCAAAGAATGCACTAGCACTATACACATGCACCAAAAGCTGCTCACCTCCGGTTTCCTGTCCAGCATCAAAAGCCTGACAGAAAAAATGTTGCAAGTAGATTCTTACCTATCTTTAGCACTAACTTTTGAAGCAACCATATTCATGAATTAAATCTCTGTGAGAACCTGAATGTGCCTCAGGTGTAGTACCTTGTGGAAAGTGAGAATTGCTTGGACTTCATATAATGTATTTTTAAATCTTTTTTTAGACTTACATTGTCAGTAGTACTCATTATGTTTTACAGTGGGGTAGGGAGAGCAATATCTAGACATAAACTCTTTTGATCTTAGTCAAACAAACAGAAATTCTCATGGAGTGATATGAAGCATGGAGCACACTGACCACACAAAAACAAAGATACAGAAAGAAAACACAAAGATAATGAAGAAAAACTATTGCTTGTTTTTTTTATTTCCTCTTTTTTTTTGTTAAGAAAATGTTCATTTTGGTTTGTTCCTATATTTTTCCAAATAACCATCCATTTTCTTCCTTTATTATTTTTAATACATTTCACTGCCTCTGAATAAACCAAAATATTCTAGAATGCCTTCAATTAGCACCAGAAGCAAACAAAAAGACTTATTTTATTTTCTTGATTTAATTGAAATATGATAGGATTCAATTCAGGTTATTTAAAAGAAATGATAACATCTAATATTTTTAAGTTTATGGCTGCTTATATTTTTAAGTCTCTGCTTTAAAGTAGAAAGACCTAAAGGTATTATTTTAGTGAAACTAAGCTTGTATTTCGATTTTTTTTAAATCCCTGCCACTCTTCCAATTAAATCAAGAAGTACTGATTGGCATAGAACATGTATAATATTTAAAAATATGCAGAACATTTCTAATATTTAAAAATACCTAAGTTAGACAATATTAAAATATTTTCTTGGATGAAAATTTAGGATATATGAAGGACAGACTTCACATTTCTTTCACAGATAAAAGAAGTGGGTCAACTGTTTTGTTTTACTTGACAATTTAAACATGACTTGTATACAACCCAACAGGAATACTAATAGTTGACTCCCTTTTTCTAGAAAAGATCTGCTTTGGTATCGGGAAATGCAGCATTGCCATGTATTCTCTGACACTGTGCAACACCCATTTCTTTTGGTGCACGCAGGTTCTTGCCCAGGGAAGCTGGACAAGGGGCTGAGAGCACAGTTATCCTCTGCAGCCCAGGGGAATGGAACGAGTTTCCGCAGGCAGCAGCATCTCCCACAGCCTGGTTCTGGCTGCAGGCTTCCTTCTCTGCACCTGCCTTCTGCCAGCTTCAGAAGTCATCAGCCCTGTGCGATGCTGATTCAGTTACCTAAACTGAGAGAAAACAAACCTAACAGTGCACCAAATATTTTCCCGCCAGGCTGATGAGTTTAAGCAGTCTGGGCAGCCAGAGCCCAAGCAGGGCAGGGAGAGAAATCCTGTAGCTGGGAGAATGGACATGGGATGCAAGGGCAAGAGGAGGCAGAGCAAGCAGGATCTCCTTCTTCATTTCGACTATCTCGTGTAACTTCAGCCTGGGACACCAAACACTGGCTGCATGGCAGCAGCACTCCTTCATGTTTGTTAAGCAGATGAGTTATCCTCAGACCTTCTTTGTCACTGGAACGTACACATGTAAATAAAATATTCTTTAATAGGTCATTTGTAGTTGGCACAGGTGCTTATTTTGTGAATGGCAAATTGAGACCCAGTTCATGACTAAGACTCCAAAGGGTTACAACATAAATAACAGCAATTGCTGGCCACGGTGGATTTCTTTTACCTCACTGCTAAACATGCAGCTTGCAGAATCAGGAGTCGATCAGAAACTACATTGAGCAAATTGAAAATATTCATTCTTTTTGCCAGATCAAGGTGTTTAATAATCTTTGAAGGTTCAAGCCCTTTATGCTGGTTTGAGAGCAAACCAATCTCTAAGTATTGCTGGAGTAGATTGCTCAGTTTCAAATGAAGTCTGGAAATTGCTTCAATCAGTAAAAGAAAACAAAGCAAGTAAGTCAGCTCCTAGACCTGTTCATACATCACCTTCACTCACCCATGAAAGATGATTTTGACCCATGTTCCTCATTTGTTTTCAGAACAGACTTGACAGTAAGCATGTAAAATTGTGAAAGTACAGTCTTAATTACCATCAATCTCTCTTAAATTGTCTGAATTCTGAAATTTGTATTATTTTAGCCCAAAGAAACTATTATTGTTTCTAGTGCCCTGTTTCATTATCTTACACTTCTCCAGGCAGCCTGAATGAGCTACTTTATCAGCCTCCAAGCCTTATGCAAACCAATAATTTTCAAATGGTTGGCTCTCTCCTTTATTTACTGGTCCAGCCTAATTTAGCATTATCGGCAAATTTAGGTACATTTGAAATTGCATACTCCCTTCGAGGTCATTTATGTTCAAAAAGAAACCTGCAATAAAAGAATATAAATAAGATAGAATAAAAGCAATGAAATTCACTTACAGCTGAAATGTCCTACAAAACAGAAGTACAATGTGGCACTTTATAAAGATGCTCAGGTGGCACCTTATGGTGGTTAATTTAAATGGGCATATGGTACATTTCGGACTTGTTTGTGACTTTCCTTTCTTTTATTTCTTTCTTTTAAGACCTTTAACCTAGCCTTAGTAAAGCACTAATAAATTCATGTCCTTTCCTGGCTGATTTTGAAGCAAGAAAGACATCTTTTCGTAACAGCATGCCATTGAGAGAACCTGATAATTTGACTTTTGTATAATGATATCTAAAGCTTCAATTAAAAAAAAAAAAAAAAGAAATAAATTACTGTATCCACCTCCTCAATACAGTTCTTTCCTTTTTTCTGCATGCTAGACCTGGAAGGGAAAATTGAGTGGAAATTGGCCAACCTGCAGGGAGAAAAGGTCAAAATGAATGGACATTCAGGGAGATAAATGTTATTAAAGATGGATATCTTTGCCAACTCCATGGTGTGCCACCATGATGTGCAGGGAACATCTTGAATAATGGATCCCAAACTGAGCCATGTTTCTATGGAAGAAGAAGGTTTCTAGGCAGAGGACAGATGTCCAGAGAATGGATGTAACATTTCGCTCCTGAAGTGAATACTGGCCTGTTTGGGCTGTAGATATCTTATTCGGTGTAAGCTCTTTAGGGAAAAAAAAAAAGGAGTGTTGAAAAATTCTTCACTGAGAATAAATTTTACCCCTAAGTATCTGCATTTAAAAACAGTCTTTTCAGACTTTCTTTTTGAAGAGATGTCAAAGAAACCCGTGAATTTAACTGTCCAACTTTTAACACTTTGATTTCTTTTATCCTTTTTTTTTCTTTTTTTTTTTTTTTTTGATACAGTGAAAATGAACTTCTGAACTTACTGCTTCTTGCTTAGTGCATCTGTTTCCAAACTATTTCTATAAAGACTTACTTGCTTGCTGGGTACTAAATATGACTGCTTTCCCTCTCTTTTCTGTCCACGAGCATGAGGTCCCTCACTCCTGCACCCTGGCTGCATCACCCTGGCTGGCCAGGCTGGGTGCAGGGGGGTTTCTGCAGACCTCTGCTGCCGTCCTACTCTGTGGCCTCCAGCAGGTCGCTTCTATTCCCCTCAGTTACGGTTTCTCCCCACACCACTGTGGGAGTAATTGTCCTCATGTATAAAGTGCCCTGAGATCAACCGGTGGGTTACATGAGAGTTGGGTATTCTTGTCATAAGGAATATGTTAGAGCAAATGATTCATGCTTATGGTGTCTCCCAGTCCTTCCTTTGTTCTATCTTTCTGTGTGGCATTCTCATTTTTCTTTAATATGATGCTTTTCTCAGGTACAGAACCAAATGCTTTAATGAAGTATGCATACACTTTTTTTTACGACATTGGTGACATAATTAAAGAATTCAAGCACAACAGTGGGACATCTTTTTTTTTCACTTTCAGGAATTTATAAGGCATTCTCAATCATAAATTATAGTGTTATAAAACTTCTTAAATATTTGTCTTTACTTTTGCTTAATATTAAGATCACAGTGCATATAAATTCCATGCATTTGCCTCCACAGAATAATAGAAAACTGGGAATGATGATTTGACTTGATTTTCCCTTCTCTCTGGAGGGTGCAGAGAAGAGAAGCTTTAAGCTTTTAAGTTCAGGAGATACAAAACCCCCTGAATTAGCTGTTTGAGTACAAAAAAACCAACCAAAATTATTTAAGTCAGTCAGCATGTGTATATGCTACAGCACTTCTTCCTTCATGGCCCTTTGCTAGTCCTAAAATAATATTAGAAAATAGAAGCAATCATTTGTTAATGTGAAGTTTGAACCCGGTTCACAGTGCAAAGTTCACTTTATGATAGTTCACTTTATGAACCACAGGTTTCAGATTTTTTTCTAAAATCCAAACCAATCTTAAAATAGCTTTTCTAGGCATTGTAACTATCATTTTAAGAAATAAAGGCTTTTTTTTTTTAATATATTTTAAAAATGGATCTTGTTTCTTTTTGCATTCTGCAGTTGAATCCTAAAGTAAATGAGTAATTGCCACATTTTAAAAGAAGTAAATGAATAAATGAAAGAAAGATATTAAGTAAATAAATAAATAAATAAATAAATCTTTGTACATCTTTGCTACTGAAATGATGTTAGTACTTGTATCGAGGCTGATAATTTTTAAATTCAAATGACCTTACATCCCAAGGCAGTTTTAAGTTTGTATCTACAATGTTTCTCCTATTGCACAGAAGTAGCATGAAAAGTAGGTAGGGTCTTTAATTTTGCAATTGTCCCTCTGCAAAGTGTGTGTGGATATTAGCACTCTATTGCACAGTTCTCAGCTAGTTAGAAACTATCTGCCTCTCTTTCTTAGCCTTCCTCCTCTCACACACTTAGTATCTGATATTCATGTTTTAATTCAACAACTATTGCTTCAAGATAGTCACTAAATAGATGCGCACTAAACATTAACCTGTGCAACACTTCTCCTCAAGTTCTCTCCAGTTACTCAAATATTTCATATTGATTTTTTAAATTATTCAGCTGGTTCTTATGTGCAGTAATTTGTTGAATCAATTTAGATTTAATTTCTTACTACTGTCACATGAATCTTCTATGTGCTGCTTTGCCCAAGTGATATTGACTCTGTACAAACGATTTAGGGGCTTTAGACATTTTTCAATATTCATCACTTTAAACATCATTAAAATTTTTCCTTCAGATCCTTATCTCTGAGACCTGAAATATAGGCAATAACCTATTTAGGGCTCAGAGTATTTCTTTTGTTTCAAATATTGATGCAGCTAACTCAGGCACTTCAAGCAAGTGAGAGAGCATGAAATTCATTGTTCTGAATATATTGCATGCCACATATGTGGGGATTTTTTTTGCATACTCCATTTTGTTTCAGTAAAAAAATAGTGAGAAAACATTTTTTGAATCCTTTTATTGTACAGTTGAATACTGTTGATCTTTCACCTTGATGGATTACAAAAAGAAGAGAGAGAACATTTTAATCCTCAAATACAGACTGTTTCCTGATCCCTTGAATTTCAGGCAGCTTGCTATTCCCCAGAAAGTCCACACATTTTTCCTTTGGTTGGATGTTGCTGCCCTGTGCAAAACTCTGTGAGGACAGAAATAGCATCCTTTGCAGGCTGATAGAATCATAAAAGTTGCAAGGATCAGGTCTGTGGATTCTGTCAGTCAAGAACTATGGTCTATAGATGCTGGCTACAGTTATGCATAAGAAGACAGATATTTCATAGAATCATGGAATGGTTTGGGCTGAAGGGACCTTAAAGATCATCCAGTTCCAACCCTCCTGTCATGGGCAGGGACACCTTCCACTAGGTTGCTCCAAACCCTGTCCAACCTGGCCTTGACCATTGCCAGGGATGGGGCAGCCACAGCTTCTCTGGGCAACCTGTGCCAGTGTCTCACCATCCTCATAGTGAAGAATTTTTTCCTAATATCTCCTCTCAATCTCCCCTCTTTCAGGTTAAAGCCATTCGCCTTTGTCCTGTCCCTACATGCCCTTGTAAAAAGTCCCTCTCCAGATTTGTTGGAGGCCCTCTTCAGGCATTGGCATCTGCTCTAAGGTCTCCCCTGAGCCTTCTCTTCTCCAGGCTGAACAAGCCCAACTCTCTCAGGCTGTCTTCATAGGAGAGGTGCTCCAGCCCCTGGAGCATCTTCATGGCCCACCTCAGAGGCAGTTGTGTGAGTTCCCAGTGTGACCATATCACCATGTGCATGTATAGGAAGAGACATTAAACTACCAGTGCAGACTGTGCTGCCTAAATCATCTTCCCTAAGAAGACCATGAGCCTGATGGCAGCCTTTTGTAGCTGGAATCCATCCAAAATTTTCTGTAACTAATGCCTCCTTCTTCTTTCACCAAGCCTGAGTCTTGACCCCTATATGCTTCAGTGCATAAAGTGAGAAAGCAAGAGTGAATTCAGGCTGACAAGGATTGATTCTGCTTGACAACAGCTTGCCAATTATCTGAAGCTTTAATCTGATTTTTCATAAGTTCTTATTTTTCCTCTACTGCTTCCTTTGAAGAGCATAGAATATCAGTGATCTTAAGAAGTAGTTGTGTATGAGTTCTCAAGAAAAATTCATGATTTTTTGAAAAGTCAAACACTGCTTATGACTTCACAGACATTCAAAAATCTAATTGGTGGTTTTGATGGCTCAAGGAAGACAATACTTTTCCCTAATTTTATCTGGAGTTTGACTGCTAGGTAAAGACGAGCACTGATTGAAGTGGATAAAGAATTCATAAACTTATTAAGTGAAAGATCATTATAAGCTTCTTTTTTGTTTCTTTTTTTTATAATTGAGTATTTTAAATCCTCTAAGTGCTGTATAAACAGTTGGTAAGGGATCTTCATATACTGTACTTCCCTGAACTATATAGCCTCACTTCATGTATGTAGAAACTTAGAAGTCCTATCCATGTGAAGACAGGGATTTTTGATACAGGAGTTTTGATACAGAATTTTTTTAATTTGTATTTCTAAACCCAATAAATATTTAGTTCAAACCACAAGCACATCAAAGTATAACAGATTTTTCTAATTGCTTTTGAACCATGGAGATTTTTGTTATGCACTATATTCTGCTTAAGTAAGCTCATGTTGCATGAAGGAGGACATCCAAATATTTATTCTGTATGTGTGAAAACTGAACATGTATTCTGACCTTTAGTTTTCTACATTTTAACTGTGTGTAATCTGACTTTCTTATTTATAACAGGTTACTTCCTTAAAGTGCTTGTTGTGCCAGAACTTTGGCATCACTATGAACCTTGTTCCTTCAAAGAACCTCAGTGTTGTGTGAGGTGTGAATTCTCTACAAATTTGGGTTGACTCTTCCTCAATGTGTCTGATATGTGCCAACACCTGATGTGCCAACTAATTTTATTCTTTAAAAACATTTCTGCTCCTTTGTCCCTCATGTGTAACACAGTTCGGGTCTACGGCTCCCCAAGTCCCCTCTCGAATCTTTTAAAACATTAGCATCACATTAATTACTTTCCAGTCCTCTGGTATGCAGGCAGTTTTAAGCAAGATATTACACTGGCTGGCAATTCTTAGTGTCCCTTTGGAATCCGATGGGTCAATACTAGGTGGTCCTGGCGATCCGTTATTATTTATTTTAGTGCATTTAACCAATTTGTTCTGTATTCTTGTCTACCAGCCCTCTGCCCATCACTAGTTTTGCATGTTTCTTAAGTCTTATGTTTTTATCCCAAACTTAAAAGAACTCATGATTCTTTCTATTTATTTTGTGCATTTTAGTACATCATTACCTCTGGTTCTCTGCTGTTCCAGCATGCAGGCTTTCTTATGGGATTCTTAAAGGTTTGGGTTTTTTTGTGAGGAGTGATAAATGTTTGCTCTGTCCTCTGTTAGAGTGGGTTTTAATTGTCTGTCATTAAGATTTTTTTCTCTGTCCTCTCTTAACAAATCTCATTTTTATACAACTTTGAAATATGTGTAAGATTTCTTTGCCTTTGTAGATCCTGCAAGGAATACTAAGTGCCAGGACCCAGTGATCTCTGTGACTTTGTACGGTAATGTTATGAACAAGGTCTTGCACTCAGGACCAGCTGAGGTGTTGCTTCTCCTATTGAGGTTTCCTTTCTAACTGCTCCACAAAGCAGCTGTTTGTGGTATCTAAGGATTCAGTCTCAGCTTCATGACCTGATAGGGCACTCATTCAAATGACATCGTAGTAATTGCAGTCTCCCATTACGACTGTGTTTCCTTGCCCTCTCAGCCTCTTTGCTGTCATTCAGGATGTCAATCACCTATCAAGCTTATTGTCACATGCTTATTTCCGCTCTGGGCAGGTTTATCAAACCTATGAGGCGAATGTCAGCCGCAGGGCTGATTGCTTAGGCGCAGCTTAATAGGGGCTGTCACTAGGTGTTTTCACAGTACTGCTTGTTGTAAGAAATACTGCTTTGAGAAGAAAACAACCTGGTAATGGAGAGGGTATACAGCATGGAATCAATGTACTCTTGAGACATGGTCAAGTAAAAAGTACATCTAGTGAAAATTCCTCTTGTTTATTGGTCTTGTTTTAGTGGTGTCGTATGACTATTTCATGACTAAATACCTGCATGCAAATTTGTATTACACTGAGAACTAACTATGCTTTTAAAAATCCTCAAGGACCTCATGAAGACACATGAGTTTCGGTGGTGTTAGCACCACCCTGAAGAGATATGACCTCCATGACTGATGTATGGTTCATTAACCAAGCTTGATTACAGCAGGATTATCAGGTCAGCCCGTTTCAGAGAGGACCTTTTTCAATTTCTAAAGCTGAGGAATCAGCACACTCAGTAAATTAGTTAAGTACTAAAATATCTTTTGGTATGTGACATACAGAGTAAGAATGTATCCAACATATCACATGATACATCTTTTATAAAATGTTACTAGATTACTCTATATTAAAAAAATCAGGTTGACTTGCCTGTTTTTTATATACGCATATATATTGCCCACATATGCCATGCGTTGTTGTTTGAATTAAAATCTAGTACTTGAATTTTTGATAATGTGTGTAGGGGGCCTACAAGGATTCTGGAGAGGGACTCTTCATCAGGGGCTATAGTGATAGGACAAGGGCTAATGGGTTCAAACTTAAACAGGGAAAGTTCAGGTTAGGTATAAGGAAGAAGTTCTTCCCTGTGAGGGTGGTGAGGCACTGGCACAGGTTGCCCAGAGAAGCTGTGGCTGCCCCATCCCTAGCAGTGTTCAAGGCCAGGTTGGACAGGGTTTGGGGCAACCTGGTCTAATGGAAAGTGTCCCTGCCCATGGCAGGGGAGTTGGAACTGGATGATCTTTAAGGTTCCTTCCAACTCAAACCATTTTATGATTCTATGACTGCACTTCAGATTTTGTCTGCATATACTAAGTGAAGTCACGACTGATCATAGAAAATAGAAAGGCTGAAAATAAGCCTAAATTAAAAGTATTTAAATGACTGATGCAAAACAAGCATGAAATAATTTCTCTGACTCAATTAACTTTTAATATAGCTTTTCTGCACTGAAATTCAGTATAGAAACTTGAATGAGACCTTAGTCTTCTTCCCTGTACCTGCTATATATTGAAGTGTGAAAAACATTCATTAATAAAAATATCTGATTAACACTATCCATCAAATATACAGCCTGATTGCTAGGTACAGATATGGATATAGATGCTGACGTAAATAAGGACATAAATCTAGAGCTGGATCTAGAGAGATATCATGAAGAGTAAAACCTAGTATATTTGATTCTTAAAAATTGACTAATAAGATCATCAGCTACTAATGATAGTACTAATTAAATGCCATAGCCGTAGGTAAAATCCACGTACACAGGTGTGTTTATTTTTACACTTCAAATCAGTTCTAAGGATGATAAATTAGTCAAAGAACTGAACAATATTATTTATATCTATATCTCAAATTAGGATCCCACACATTTTTTCTGCTTGGAAAACACACATGGGTCTTTCTGTGATTTTTTCATGAACTTTTCAATTGTATGGCAGCAGGTGCATGCGTTATGTCTGATTTTTAACTTGAGACATGAAAAATTGATTTCTTAGTAAACAGTCTTGATTTACTTTTGAATGACTGTGCATGAATAACT
Organism: Strigops habroptila; assembly: GCF_004027225.2. Taxonomy (NCBI): domain Eukaryota; kingdom Metazoa; phylum Chordata; class Aves; order Psittaciformes; family Psittacidae; genus Strigops; species Strigops habroptila. Next base: position 35,044,099 of record NC_044302.2, on the reverse strand, counting down.
TTCACTAACAGAATTACTTTTACTTCTTTTTAAGCATTCTTTGTATGAATATTATGATGAACTATTCAGGCCTTTTTAATTTTATAAAGTAAAACCAAAGCATTTGAGAATAGAACTGTTTACTAGAAAAAAAACTGAAGAACTGTAAGATAAAATGTAACATAATACTCAATAAATTTCCATACAAAATTTGAGACAAAACTGTGAACTGTATTACCTCTATGCAAAATCTATTATCTTTAATCCAGAAAATTGCTCTAGAAAATTGAAAATATGGAAGCAAATAAAATAAAAAGAAAGACTAAGATAAAACCCATAATGTTTGTGAACAGTCTTATCCACTGTCTCTGCTGGGAGAATATATTTGTTGTGTTTGTTTCCAAATACATAAAAGGTATTACATTGCAATATGAAGCAATCATCTACTTCTCAGTTTTGATTTTTAACATATTACAGCATTGAAATTTAGAACAGAAATAACATAGTAATCTTGTGAAATCAATGTGCCTTTCTTATGTTTTATGTCACATTTCACACTGGATACAGCAATTTGTTATTTCAGCAATCCTTTGTAAAAAGCAAAATCAGACAAACCATTATTTTGTAATCCCCATTGCTATATTTCTCAATTGAATATACAGATTTAATGCAATTAAGGCACTTATTCATCAGTTTGTCCACCTAAATACCCATTCTGTATTTAAGCATTAATTTAAAGTAGTGTTATGGATAACTGAACTTGAGTCAGTATGATTTAAGGACTGCCTGTACTGTTGTCTCAGTTGGGTTTATCTAGAATAATGTGCTTTATAATAGCTTTTGGTGTTGTACGAGGGGTCTACTGAACATGTAATGGCAACACAGTCAAATGTTTAACATATTGATGATGAATATCAACAGCTAAGAGCATTGTATAGCTAAAACATCCTAACTAATCAGATACCCAAGGAACATGACAAATTGGAGAATTAAGCACATAATGAAAATACCAAGAAGTCCTCTGGGCACTAAAAGAAAAGGGCAAATAGAAACAAGTGCTTCTATGATCTATTTTGTAGCCAAACTAATGAAATCTACATGGCTGTATGCAGGAGTAGACAACAATTTGGGTGGGTGATGTATTTTTAATATAACCAGAGCTTAAAATTTAAATCAGCGCTTGTAGTCCTTTGTAGTTGGTAAGCTTTGACTCAAGAGAAAAAAGTAAATGTGGAGACATCCAAGAGTGTCAGTGACACAGAATTTGCATCATGACCTTTAGCATGCTTAAGAAAATTCAAAAATATTTTCCAGTCTTCTCTTTGCTCCACAGAGGAGCTATGTTAGAATATCAATAAATAAACATTATTTTAACATTTTTTAAGTCCATATGTGAGGTAGATGTAAACAAATATCAAATGGAGAGGATAGGGCTGGAAGTTAAAATGAGAGGAATGACAATATTAATTGCTATCACTGCTCGTAACATGATATCACAGATGTAGATTAACAGCTGTGCTTTGCTTCTGCTTAGTTACACATCAACCACTGTAAACCAGTGGGTATGAGGTAAATGTAATGGGTTAGCACCATTCCCTAACTACAGTGAAGATTTTTACTGAGCCGTTAGTCCAGTAAAGAAATAGCTAGCTAAAGGCAAAACGCCCAAATAGTACACAATTAATAATAGTGTATAGTACATTTAGTCTGAGAAATTAAATGCGTGCTGCAACATGTAGTTACTTAATCAATCAGGGAAAAAGTAAAACATCTCTGAAAAGTCATCTGAGATCAAATACCCACTGGAAATTTCACCTCACTGTGAAATGGAAGTGGAAGTTGGAAAGGGTCTTATGCCACGCTGCCTGGCACCTCTGCAACATGCATTTCAGAGGGAGTTTACTTCAGATTAGCACTGGTCTGAGTGCCTGATAGTCTTGCACTACCAAAGCTGCTACCTTGGGCTTCCTTTCTAGTTTAGCATCATCTGAAAGAAGCATGTGCCCTCCAGGAATGATGAACTGAAGCATGTGGGGATGCACGGGAGATTCACTTCAAAAGTGCACACCTGACCCAAGGCAAAATGTTCATTCAGGTATATCCTGGGACTGGACTGCAGGGGGTATGTGCTAGACTGGGGACATGAAGATCCCAGCCGGTGTGTTTTCCAGAGCTTTTCTGGGAACAACTACATCTCCAAACGTCTTCACTTAACCGAAGCCTGTGATATTTGCAACACTTCCCTTCTCAGTCATTCTTTGGAAAATGTTTGCTTCTTTTTAGTCCCACATCTGAATAATTAATTACTGGTGCCTGAAATGTGTCTAGATCTCTGAGCAATATGTACTTGACGTTTCTAGTTCCTAGAGACGTTGGAGTCCACCATGCTGTGCATCTGCACAAAATAAAACCCTATTAAAACATCTGCACCTTGGTTTACCCCATTAACATTCTTCTGTAAGTTGTTAGCCACTGCAAGGTGAAAAAATGCATCCAGTATCTCTCTGCTGAATAGAAGTCAGGACAACATGTTTACCCCGAGGGAAAGCTAAGACCTACCTGGAATGAAAAGCACATCCAAGGTGAGTTTAATTCTGACAAATGCAATCATAAGCTGCTTTGATGGGATCCGATCACCTTGTGAGTGGGAAAGTTTGGTAGACTGCTTACAACAGAAAAGAAAAATAACCTTCGAAATTTCCATAGAGTAGGATGAAATATTTTGTGAATATCTGTAATACCAACAGAGAACCTAGCCTTCTTTTGAAGGGTAGGATAGAGCTGTCACCCAAAATGTAAGGCATCTTAATAAACAGCAAAAAGTTGGACTGAAATGAACAACAAAGTCAAAAAGGAAAAGAAGGGCAAGAAACAATGAAATTTTGTCATTGCTGAGTGTCTTTTCAACTGTTTGCCAAAGTGACATGGACAGAAAAAGAGCAGGAGTTGGTAACACATCCAAGTTCTGACCTTTTCCTTACCCTGTTTAAGAGTTCACTTCTGAAAGCAGAAAACATCTTTAATATGTGTCTACTCCAGGAAACAAACCATTTTCTTTGAGCACTTATTACTCCTACCGTACTTATAATGGCAAGAGCAGAACCTGACAAGGAAAGAAGCAGGGTGGAGGAACTTACATAATTTTAATCATAATTTAAATCAGTAAGCAGGAAATCTTGCTGTAATGAACCTTATTATCTTGGTTTTCATGAGCAATTTTTAGTTACTTGCACAAAGGAAGGTTGATTCTCATTAGATGGTAAAACTGTTGTACAGCTTGTTTGTGACAAATACAGAATTTATAGTAAGTATGATGATTTTGCTTTCCAGAAGGATCTGTAATATTTGTCTAAGCACCTATACAATTTAAAAGAAATATTATCTGCATTTAAGTGTTCTTGTATTATCAGAAAATCATTCTCCTCTACTTTTCTGACAGTTTTTAACTTTTCTTTGTTTATGTCTCTATCTGTATAAATTATAGAATGTAGAAAATGTAGAAAAAAACAACAACAAAAAATCCAACTTTAAAGCAATATTATAAATAAATTTATCCATGATTGGAAAGATATCTTTTAGTAATCTAAGTAACATAACATAGATATCTAATGTCCTAATAGTTTTCCTTTTGAACTGATGTAATGAAAACAAATTGTTACATACAGTTAGAAGACTGAAGGAATTAATATTTCCATGAAGTTTTTTAAAATCACCAAGTCCTATCTTTTCACTCTTTCAGCATGTAGGTGAGGAAAGTGAAAAAAAGAGAAGTCTTATCTGCTTCTTAAATTCGCTGTAGCTTCATAATCATGGAACTAGCCTTTGGACTGAACTATATGAACAAATTAAAATGAGAAAAGTATTTTCTTAGCATCATCATCAGAAGCTGTTGATAATCAGAAAACTCTTGGTCCATATACATATTATGTGTCTCTCAGTTTAGGTACAGTGGAAAGGATTTTACCTAGTGTTTTGTTTAACTTTGTGTCTAATGTCAGAAACAGCACTCTGTCTTACCCTTTTCTGCTAAACTAATCTGTGTCAAATTCTGCAAACAAGATGTAAGTATATTGGAAACCTGGATTGGATTATTCAACAGCATAGAGGTCTATTTTCCCACTATTCTGAAAATTTAGAGATATTCTTATTGAAGTTACAGAAAATGATGGCTCGTATGTCATCAGGAATGTTATATTATAATGCAGAATATGTTCTCCATCATGCCCCTTTTGCTGTAATAGTGTGTATCAACCTAAAAGCTTGCAAGATGGTGATAGTGTAAAACTATTTCCTGTTCCCATATGTTTTACTTTAATAAGAACTGTAGATGGCCTGGTTTAACCAGTTAATTTTAGAGACAACCAGGGAATATATAGCTGTGGCTATAGCGCATAGAAAGCGTTAGAATGAATTATGTACTTTAAAGCTATAATAAATGAAGCAGCAAAGGAAATTCAAGGAGTTGAACAGAGGCCCATATCCAAAGCTGTACTGCAGTCTTTGTGCAAGATACAGTTTTGGTAAAGTGTCCCTGAAGCTGATTCCAACCAGTTTATTATTTATAGCGCGTCGTGATTTGACTACTTTGACTAGCATTTACTTTGCTAGATTATTAATGTAATGTGTCCTTATACAGTCCAAGGATCAGTTGCAAGGTTCAGTAGCCCATCTCCATGGCCAGCTTCCAAACTATTGTAGTAACTCTTATCTGTGGGAACAGCTGATATGCAGCTGATTTAGCAGATTTTCATTGCAAAGTGGGTTCTATTCTCGTCTGCCAGAAACTGAAAGCTGGCCTGGTCATTTGTAAATGTCTTCTTGAGTCACTGTTTCTCAAAAAAAGTAAGAAGATATATTCTGTGAATTTAGTTCAACAATGACAAGAGAGTAATCTGAAAAAGTCAATTTGGACTTTCCAAGGGAAAATTGAGCTTGATCAGCCTGCTTTCTGCAATGAAACAACTGGCTATGTGGAAGAGGGGAGGGTCGTGAATGTAAAATAGCTTGAAATTAGTAAGGCTTTTGACTCTGCTTTCCATAGCATTATCATTTGAAAACTGAGCTGAGATAGGCAAATCAAACAGACTGTTAGGTGGACTGTAATTCTGGACAACTAGAATCACAGGCAAGTAATCAATAGTTTGACATCTGGCTGGAATACCTATTTAGCCAGGTATCCGTATTGAGATCTGTATTGTTCAATAGCTTCATTAGTGGCCTGGGTGACAAGACTGAACATATCAGCATCAGATCTGTGGACAACACTAAACAAGAGGGAGTGGCTGGCGCATCCAACAGGAGTGCGTCAGTCCAAATGGACCCTGAGAAGCTTCATATATCTTTCCTTCCTTTTATGTGCCAGGCTAATGGTGACTATTACAGTTTTCAGTTTGTTTTCCGTGAAATTTTCCAAACTAAATATCTTAGGTGATTGAAGATAAAACAACTGCAAGTGCCAGACCAGTTGCTATAGCTAATGTCATAGAATTAAAAACTGCATAATCTCAGGGAAAACAAGGAGGAATTTGAAAAAAAACCCAACCAACAAACCCAAATCCAAAGAAACACCCCAAAACCAACCAACCAAACAAAAACCTCACCACCCCACTTTCTTCCGCTTCCCCTAAAACCCACATTTGTAACCTTTGCACAGGCTCCTATTTGCAAAAGCTATTGAATACCTGGTAATATGCTTGTAAAATATACTTATAGAAATACAATCGGATAAAGGGTTAGCTATCTGCACATGCACAAGCTTGGCTGCAGTAGTGGGAAAAAGGTTGTGTATTTTGTAACCGGTTAAAATAATTTGGAATTGATTTGAAAATCACAGCTTTAATCACTATATGGAAGAGAAATTCAGTCACACTGGATTTAATAGCATTGTGACACTTGAAAGATATTGAGTGGTTTTATTCATAATTCGGATAAAGCCAAGACTTAATTCTTCTGAAACAAACTAAAACGGTGTCTGAATATACAGTGATTATCTATTAAAAGGAAAAAAAAAAAAAGGACTCTTCAGACAAGTAATGTATTTTTCATAAATATTTTATGCTGTTCAGGAGACTTTAATTAAAACTATTAAAAACATAACATATAATAGTTGTAAAAAACTGTAGAATACGACACAGTATTCAGGGCATCACATGATAGAATGTGGAAGTTCTATTCCAGTAAGTTCTATTTTTTAGATCATAGAAAATCTGCAAAGAAAATCCTGTTGAGGGGAAAACTGCAGTAGATGCTAAGAAAAGGAAAGCTCTCAGTTTCTAATTCTGACCTTATTAATCAACTGTGCACTGCAATTGCACAGTGCACTGGCATTCATACATGATGAGAAATAGGGAAATCATTCTTAGCAGACACATGGCATGGGGAATGCTGGACTATTTTAAAAGTTCACTAATGAGGATTGGGGACCTTCAAGTCCCCTTGCAGAGTTTCTATTCTCCTTTGTGTAATCATGCCAGTTAGGAATTTGGTGTACTTCCTTCCTCAGCTATCATTTTACAAAGGCATAGGTAAATCTAGCTGAAGAAGTTCCTAATTTGGCCCATGTCACTGTTGTGTGCTCTTGAACTGAGCGAGTGAGTCACAAGAATCCTGTTTTAGGCTAACTGGCGTTTGTACCTGTGTGCTAAGTATTCAGTAAAGCTGGAAGAATATGTGAGCATCAAAAAATACACTCCTTTGACTATATTTTCAGGAACCAATCTAGACAGATTCATGGATTTTTCTTTCAAGGGATCAGCTGTCTCAGCATAAAATCATGTAATGTGTGGCATGCTACTTTTATATGGGAAAATGTTAATTTCTACCATCAGTCACAGAGCTGGATATAGCTTACGGGTAGATTGAATTTTAGCAGAAAGAGCAAAAATGCCTTTCTTTGTAGTGATAACCACTAGGTCATATGGGAAACCTGAAAAGATGTACGGCATGTGATTGGGAATGCTTGGGGAGAATTACAGCCAAAGGAATTCAGGCAGTAGTGTTCCAGGTGGAGCCGCATCTGTTGCAAGCTGAAGCTGCATAAAACTCAGTCTCACATGATGTCACAATGCCATTCTAGATATCATTAAACTGTCATTGTAAAGATAAGCTTCCACCTAGGAGCTGCGTAAAGTGGCCCTTTCTGGGGATATTGATGGTCTGGATGTACATGAGCATGAGATAGGCGACAAAAGCAAGCATGAAAGAAAGAATGTGGAGATATTTTTTTTTTTTTTTGGTGGGCTTTTTCTTGTGTGGCTGTTTGCCTGTAGTATGTTCAGGCAAAGGAGATTTCAGGTACATTTGATATAAAAAAAAAAGATAACATCAAGGAAATGTCTGATTTGCATAATTGATTCCCCTTCTAGGGCAACATTTAAGAATCAAAGAAATTATACATACTAAAAGACAAACACATGCTAAACAAATCTTTAAGTCAATTAAGTAGATGTTTAAAATACTGGTTAATGAGTTCCTAATCATAGTAGATCTCAGAGTTGATATTCTTGGCAGATACACACCTCTTTTTAAAAGAAAGAAACAATTAAATTGCACACACTTCAGAGGATGTCTGATATTCAATGGCTATGTATGCTATTATGCTGTTGACCTGCCAGTTATCAGTTTGACATATGCATTACATATAAGGCCATTCTGAATATCTGCCTATCAGCACTTAGTATTTAGTTTTCGATTTACCTAAATTGCTGTCTGCTCACAAAATGATTATTTAAAGGCTAGCATTCTAAGAATAGATACCATGTTAGCACTCATCAGACCATAGGAATAACAACAGCAACTAACAACCTGTTTCCTAGATATAGCACAAATAAGACCGTGTTATTTTATTTTTACAGACAGAAAAGCCTATCCTAACAATGAGTATCTGGTCCATATAAGTTTTGCCATTTTTGACATGTAGCTAGTTTTGGCTAAATGAAAGGATACAAAAATAATAAAAGCTTCGGCCTTATGTATTATTTAAAATTTTGTGAGGTTTTACAGAAGAACTGGTTTTATACGTATATATATGCATATAAATGTATACCAGTTAGACAATATAAAGTTGGTCTAAAGTTAGGACCCACATTCATCTGGAATTATTAGACTGCTCAAGTAACATGCCCATGTCAGATTTTGTTTATAAATTATTGCAATATTATCTTTAAAAATATTTGTAGCAGTATTGTTCTACATTTTACAATTTAGTTAAAATATAGTAGATCTAAAATTTTAGAAAACCTGAAAGTATGTTGTAAACAAATTAACACTTATGCCAGTAATTCCCCTGTGTCACTACCAAGGCTAGTGCTGCAGGCTGAGCAGGTCCTAGGTAGGGACACAGGAACAGGCCGTCCCAGCCCTTGCCAGAGCATGATCTACATAAACCACTGGTGCTAAAATGCATAGACTGATCATGATCCCAAGTACAATTTCCCCATAAAGGAATAGTGATGAGTCATTATTACCTCAGATATATGAATAAATATGAATTAATGGTAGTAATGAAGTTAATCTTTTGATCAAGATATAAAAAATCATGCATGTGCATATGTACATAGCATATAGCCACCAGGTAAACAGCTTTAATATACTTTTAAAAAAGAATCAGAATTGCTGGAGCATTATTAATTCACCTAATACTGGCAGAGATTTTTCAGTAATCTATTGCAACCACAGAAATGTGTTAAAAATTAATAAAAAAGAAGCCAGATAATGTAATTAACTTTTTTCAAGTAAATTAACAAAGTCTCTCACAAGCAGATATTACAGAAAGTCAGGAGATAAAAGACAAATTACTTCCTTGGGCAAAAGCTAGGAAGGAAAAAGATAAGCAAAAAGTATGAAAGGGTACACTTTATCATAACAGAAAGATAAAAAGCAGGTCTATATTAAATCCTGGTTTTGTTCAGTATACAGAGAGCAAGGTAATTGCATTGTTTAATTATGTTAGGGAAAAAAATAACAAAAAAACCCAAACAAACAAAAAACCCCAAACACAAGGAATTTCCCAGTGGCTCATGGAAAGCGGTCAGAGACTGGAAATCACAGAGGGAATTCAGTGATGATAAATGCAGCAGTAATGCACACTCAAGGGTAAAAAAGAGCTACTTATATGTATGAATTCTAAATTATGTGTACTAACAGGGACATGGGCATTACTTTGGGCTGCACAACAACAAAAAGCTGCAGATGGTGAAATGAAAAAATACAAACAAATATGAGAAGTGTCAATAAGGAGAACTATAGGGAAATAATATTCTGCTAAAAAGATTGAAGCAGATGTTTGAAGCACTGCTGGTAAACAAAAAAGAATAAAAAAAGAAATCATTTCTAGTAAGCAGATTGATAACAGGAAACAAGAAACTTTTACTTAATCGAGTTCTTCATTTGTACTTTCAGTAATTTTCCATGAATAGTTATCCATTCTCATTGACTTACATAAATACTAAAACGTGGAACCTTTACTCTTACTTAGTTGCTTTCTTTGCTGGACATTGTAACATCTTATATCTATAATTATTTAAATAAATAATTCTACAGTTTCACAGATATTTATTAACATTAATTTTGTTTTCTTTATTATTCTAGATAGTGTTCAACAATTCATCCATATTTATTAGATTTTAATATTATTTATAATTTCCTTTTTTTTAATTTCATTCAGACATTTATTCTAAGTTTGGGTCGAACTGTATTTGGATTAAAATAGGAATCCAACTAAAATGTAACAAAAAGTTTTTTAAATTAATTAGTCTAAGGAAAGACTGTGGAAATTGATACATTTTTAAAACAAATGATTGAAAAAGGAGTACTAACTGGGAAAAGGCAAATGTTAAAACACATGAAAAGACAAGCAGAAGAATCTGAAAAAGTACAGGACAGTCAAACTCACCTTAGTACATGGGTGTCCTTATGCGGTAGTTTATTCTGGAAACTATTTCAAAGCATGGGAAGGATAGAAAAATTATTGGGCACAGATGGTGTGGATTTATGAAGGGGAATTTGTGCTTTACAAACCTGGTTTGCTCCTGTCACAGATGTCATTTATCTTGACTTTCTATACAGTCTCCTATAGTATTTTGCTAACCAGTCTGTAGGCTGTGAGGGCCAAAGGGAAGCTCATAAATATCAACAAAGACACATGCCAAGTTTTACACTTTGGATGTAGTAGCCCAATGTAACAATATGTGCAGGGGACTGACTGGCTAGGGAACAGGTCTGTAGAAAAAGAGCTGGAGGTGCTGGTGGGCAAACTGAACAGGAGTCAGCAGAGTGCCCTTGTGGCGAGAGCACAGAACCCTATTTTTCATACATCATCTGGAAATGGAAAAACAGAATTCTGGATTCTTGAGATTCCAGGCTTTTGAATAACCGCTTTTAATAATAAATAAATAAATAAATAAAAATTAACTCTGAAGTAGTTTACTACAGCAAAACATTTTCTACACATGAGGATTGAAAAATATTTGATTTTTTGTGTGAAACATATACAGATTTTCTGCACTGGAAATACTGAAAATGATAAAGCTAAACTAATATATTACACTAGGATATACTCATAAAGCTAGAGCTGACTTAAAAAATTAAACGTTTTCCACCTTTCTGGTTCTGTATATAGTCATGCAGCCTTTAATTTTCATATCTAAGGAAGGTCATAGATGTAGCACACAACTTGATGTATTAAAATACATTGTCAGGTTCATAATAGTTTCAGACCTTAAAGTTATTATGTTTTTGCATTTAGCTTTAAATTATTCTTTTAAAAATGTATTACTTTAAATTAACATCATGGTAGTTATTTTGTCTACTTTCATTTGTATCATTTAATATCAGGATATTGGAAAATTAGAGTGGATTCATCAGAGGTGAAAGGATTAATAGAGGTATGCAAAAACTTCTACTTTAAGAGAAATACAAGCTCTTTCTATGCAAGGAGGAGAAGCGTGGTAACAAGGTACTCAGCAGTCTTCCCTGCTCCTGCCTCCATTTCCTCCTAGGAAAAGGAATGTGTGATGCTTTCCTCCCTTCTGTCCACCAGTCTTGTCCATGCATCCACCGCGGACTGTGGTCCTGCCATTTTCCATACTCTGCTATCATAACAGGGCAACACTGAGTCTTTCTCAGCACTACACATATTTTGTAGTTTCCCTGTTTCTATCAGACTTTTTATCTTGCACCCAGTCTCACATGCCTTTTAGGACCAGTCACCAGTTACCTAGTCACTCTGAGCTTTGCGTATGTATGTCTTTCTCCTGCTGTGTGAAACTTGTGATCCAGACTAATAAGACTCAGGATTTAGAAGCCAATTCTAATAACTTATTTAAGTAACCTATCACAGCAACCAGCAAGAGGAATATGATGAAATAAGTTTATGGTATCAGTTGCAAGATTTTCTAGGTTGAATCAGACACAAATAGTATTCAGTTCAGTGCCTACCTGTTGTGAGTGTGACACAAAGCATGCACAGTCATCCTGTCTGGACCAGCAGAATAGGTGTTTTGTTATTGCTTTGTTCTGAAAATACGTTGGTGATGTCGGCTGAAGTGTGAGTTATTTGTATGTCGTTTGAAATATTTCTGTACCTCTTGTGGTATATCCATGTTGTAGCAAAAGCCCATTCAGAGACTAAAGATTGAATGAAAGTGTTCAGGATTTGCTAGAGCATCTTGCTGTCAGTCAGCTAATATTTATCCTTAATTGGGAAGCTTTAAATCGTATTAACTATACTTGTGATCTCTGCAACCATTTTTCCATCATCATCCAACTGTGAAGAAAAGGATAAGTGAGACAAGCAGTCATCAGTCATGTTGTCTGTTTCAGGCTGCATTTGAAATTATATATAAATTAAACAAATCTTGTTAGCAATTATATAATTCATTACACTGCTTGTTCAGTTCTTTTTCCTCTTAACAGTGTCATGGGTGGACCGTGACTTCATGTAGTTTGACTGAACCACAATTACAGGTTCTCTGTTTTCCTGTTAGCCATATGAGTGAGTTAAAAACTGCAGTTCAAACATGCAACTCTGTCTCCAAGATTGGCAAGCACTAGGTGTTGCAATGCAAAAGAGCATCCTACTAAGCCAATGTCAGATAAATTACCCTCCTGATGTTTCATAGCCATCTACTAGCTTAAACCTTAAATCAAGGAATTTTTGTTAACCTTTCCAATTATGTTTGTTTGTAACAGTTTTAGAACTGTGATGTAGATTTGATACCTGTAGAAAAGTCAAAAAATTCTGCATATCTTTCATGTCATTTGACAATGAGTCCTGCCCAGTAATTACAGCATGTTCTTGCAGCACTGTGCAGCACAGTATTGTTGTATCAGTGCTGTTGATATATCTGCAACCTTATTTTGATGCAAGGTCCACAGCTTGCAATGCCACAATGCATCGAATATTCACCTTTGAATTATTCTCATGTGACATACTGTTTTGTTTCCTTTGCTTCTTCATACTTTGTCTGTAAGTTTGTACTTCCCATCATAGTATAAAGATGATATGCAAAGAGAGCAACACCAAGGAAGAGAGGAAAATGCAGAATATTAAAAAGGTCACAACAGTATGGCACAGTATTTTAATTCATAAAATGTGAGACAGTCTAAATGCTTCCTGACACCTCATTCTAATGACAAATACTGTAATAAGAAACATAAATGACACAAATTATTCCATTCACTTGACAAAGATTATGAAAGCAGGAAGAGGCGCTAAATTAATCAGTTCTTTTTGTATAATTGTATTCATATAGTGGTCTTTAGATGTATTATTTAAAACGACTAAATAACAGATCTAACTTAGCCATTAACTATAATAAAAGAAAATGGGAAGAGATTTTCCTCCAACTGATTATTCCAATTTTTAAATAAAAATCATTAAGGAACTGGATTACTGCTAAATAATTTTCTGTTCACTTTAGTATAACTTTTCTGGCATAGTATGTTGTATTAACTTCCTTCTTTCTTGGAAAGGCTCTACTGGAGCAAGAACCACATTTAACTCAAAAGGACAAAATTGATCAGAATTTGTTAATGGGTTTCTTACTGTGCCTGCTACTATGCTGCCAGACTGTTCTTCAGTATCCTAAATATGCTACAAAGCATATTTTTATTTGTACCCAATTATGTTTTATCCAGTTTTGAAGACTGCATAGAGCAAGGCTTTTTTGTTAATAGTGATGCTATTTTCAATGTAATCTATTTGTCAGAATGGGAATTTGGCTAGCACAGCAGATAGCAAGCAGGGAGTACGTGTTCTTCCAAGCAGCCCCATTACAGTAGCTGCTGGCACTGAATTGATTAAGAGCTCCTTAACTGTGCAGTTGAGGCTTACCATAGGCTTATCATCGTCACCTCTTTGACCTTCTTAGCTCCTGGCTGCATGAATACTGCAACTCTTCTTAGATGTTTTATCATGACCCCTGCTCGCAAGACAAAACTGGTGGCTGTGAATAGCCTGTTTGTGTATATTCCATAACCCTGGTGCCCAGGTGGTCCAGGCCACTCATGTCTGTACCGTTTGGCCAGCTATGTTCCCTAAAGGATATGCTGAGTTCTGGGTGTCCTTGGGCCTCCCTTCACACAGCATAAAAATGGAAGGTTACTTGTGCCTGAAAATACAGTATGCAACAGTTTTGAGAGGTCTGTGCCCGCTCAGTGAACATTTAAATCTCATAAGGCTGCTACCTCTCCAGAACTACCAACGCTGGAATGATAGAAGGATCTTGTAGAGCTCTGCAGAGGAGAACATGCCTCTGTCCCATTTCTATACAGTGACAATTGATGCCTTCACTTTAGGATAGCAAACTTACATATATCAGTTCTAGACTCAAAGACATGTATCTACTCAAAAAAATTCACATAACATTTGACTCCTAGAGCTAAGAAATATTTAGTAAGTTAAGTAACACTCTTTGCAACACTGAGTGGACCTACACAAGGCAGACAAGACTGCAATGAAAAGGAGCCATTAAAAAAATCAAACATCTTACCTGTTGTTGAGTGTAATCAGGATAAAAAGAAGAGGGGACACAAAGCCCTTTTGTATTGCTGGTCAAAGTTTTACAGGCTTGGGTCCTGAATGCACATAGGTTCCACCTTATGATCTTTTCCCCAGCCATGTACTCCTTTTCTATACATTCCTTAGCCTGAGGAACAAAGTTCACTCTCCTTGATTCTTATATCAGTAAACAGTTTGTGAAAAACAATGTTCTTCCCTCTCACTTTACATTGTAAGGACATGCATAAGGCTTTCCACCTTGACTGCTACAGTTTTTTCTCATTTTGTGTTATAAGCCATAGCACAAGCATAGCAAGGCTGTGGCTATTAATGCATTGATGTCTCTCAGACCATGGCTACGACACACGATAAATAGTGCAGTGAGGTTGCTGGGTATTCCACATCCTTCCTTGTAACATAAAGTGAGCAAAGAAGAACAGCTAGTGTCTCTCAGAGGTATTCGCAGGATGCAGCTACACATCCTGTCCAATTACCATCCTTAGTGGCGCAATGACCACTTGGGAACCATGAAGAATCCCAAAATAACAAAAAAATCTGGGCTGGAAGAGAGTTCAGGAGACCCCCAGTCCAACCCCCTGCTCAGAGCAGGGTCTGCTCTGAGGTCAGACCAGGGTTGCTCGTCCAGTTGGCTCTTGAAAACCTTGGGTCTTGAAAATGAGCATAAATTCCGCACAACCTCTCTGGACAACCTGTGCCACTGCTTGACTGACCTCATGAGGAAAAAGTGCTTTTTCCTTTTATGTAGTCTGAACCTATGTTGTTGCTATTTGTGTCCATTGTCTCTCATCCTCCTGCAATATGTTGTTGTGAAGATCCTGGCTCCATTTTCTCGGTAATCTCTTCAAGAATTGATTGTTATTTGGTCTCCCCAAAAACATTCTCTTCCTGAGGCTGAACAAGTCCAGTTTCACTGCAGCTAATCAATCTCTTTATGCATTTGGTGCCCCATGTCTGGATGCAGTACTTACTGACCTCAAGAGTGCTGAGTAGGAGGGATATTGATTTCCCTTCATCTGCTGTCCATGCTTCTATCAATACAGCCCAATATGCTGACAACCTGTATGCTGCATGGGATTCTTCCTTCCCAGGTGCAAAGATTTTGCATTGAATTGTTTAATTTCATGAGGTTCCTGTTGGCCATTTCTTCCAGTCTGTATAGGTTTCCATTCAACGGCATCTTTGCAGTCCTTTCTTTCTCTTCAACTCTCCAGATTGTAAGGTAGGAGACTCATACAGGCGGGGAAGCTGGCCATTTTTAATACTGCAAATGACAGTGCTTTAAAGAGAAGCCCATAACTCATGTGCTTTTCCATTTGATAAGGACTCATAAACTTCTTCCAAATGCAGAACCCCCCCTACAGAATTGCATAAATTCTCCCTGCTCCTCTACACACATGACATGGAACCCAGTAAGTCATATTTTTATTAGTCTGCATGCACTGCAATTTGCTCAATAAAATAAACCTTCTTCTCATTTGTCAGTAAGGATTTAATAACAAGCACTTTGCACTACCATAACCTTATAAAACTACAAGCGAGAATGTGAGCATGGGGAATAGACATACATTTTTTAATGGTTATTTATATGAAGCATCTCATATAAATCAGTGGAAGTATTTATGTAATTAAAAAGATTACAATCTAGTTCTGCAATGCTGTTATATGTGCAAAATATTGCAGGCAAATTTTAAGGGTATGTTACAAATACTAAGGAACTCATGAGATCTAAATTGTAATCATCAATTCCATTATATTTTAGGATTATTTTGACACAGAATGCTTGGTTTTGTCTATTTTGTGAATTTATGTAATTCCAATTCGACAAATTCAGTCTTTTGAAATGGACAGCCTGGATTTCAGTACGGATTTCAAGTTTCTTGCAGAGCAAGCCACAATAGTTTCAGGAAAGTGAACACATAAATATGCATATACATTCAAAAACTTTACATCAGAGCAGCTCAGAAAACACAAACACACAGTTTTGAAAAGAAAATCCACATACCAAAAAGCAAAGACATAAAAGACCTGTGGAGCACCAGTACCAATATTCTCGATACAAAAACTGAACAGAACAAAGAAATGAAAATCCTCTTTCTTCAAATGAGTGCTACACAAAATGATGTACAAATCTTTCACCTTCACCTCTTCCTCCTGTTCTTCCCAAATGTCCATTGTCAGGGTGCCAGACCTTGCTGTAACTCCTTCATCACTCTGTCTCCAGAGCAGAGGCCAGGTCAGCTCCCCCAGCTCTGAAAGTCCTGCTCTTTAACATCTGTACCTTCAATCTTGACCACTGATGGTGTTTCTCCTTCTCTTCTAACACTCATTTCCCCCAAGTTTTAAGGATTCCTTTTTCATTACTCTCTCTCACAAGCCTTAAAAACTATTCTTGCTATGCTGTTGCCTATTTCTGCCTTTTTTTTTTTTACCTCTCTGCTATTACAGTAGTGGTGCAATGCGTGCTGTTCCATCACTGCCCAGGTCCTTGAACACCTGAACAGCACTGACAAGAGTTGTTCTACGTGTTGAGTATGATGGGTAACAACAACCAGCTCAGCCCCAGTCGCTGGGCTGGTGACTAAAAACTGTGCATGCATCTGGAGGCAGAGCTTTATGTTCACCTCTTACTGTCTTTTCTTAGAGAAGAAGAGGGACACAGATGCTAGTGGAAGGACAAGCAAGTTGACCTGGTGCGTCTGTGAAGTTAAGGAGAAGCAATAAAAGAAATTTCAGCATTTGCTACCTGACAGCTGTCAGCCAGAGCTCCTCTGGTATTTTCAGCCAATAGAGTGCAGGCTGCAGCAGTCAGTAAAGAGAAAACACAGGAAAATTAGATATATTGAGAATCTAGATGAAAAATAGCAAAACTATCTCTGTTTTGCTAATCTACAAGAATTTCTCAGATTTATGCAGATTACAGCTATGAATGTGTCTCTCTCTGGCTTCCCCTTTCTTCTTCCTGTCCCGAATGCTTGAACACAGTTGCTTTGAGAACCACCATCCTTTGTTATCACAGGGTTATGTTGATATTTCAATAGTTTCTGTCTCAATCAAGCCAAGATATTAATCCCTACATTTAAAGAGTTCATAACATTGAAGCTAGATCCTTCTTCACAGAACAGTGGTGCACCATTGGGAACTTCCAGCTTTTACCACAACAAAGGCAAGTTCCCCTTCTCGTTTACAAAATTTCCCCTTAGATTTCCTCCATCCTCCCCCTGCCAATTGAGAGTCATCTACTTCTATTTCCCTCGTCCTGGTCTCCTTTTGGTTCTCTCATGACTATGCAGAACTGCTCTTGCCTTTGTGCTTTCTCACTGTTTTACCCTCTGCCACTTTCTCTTATTTAATCTCTTCCTTACCTGTCTGTTCATATTCAGGCAATACAGACCAAACTCACCTTCTCCAGTTTTGCTACTTCCTCTGATACTAATATTAGTTTTTTGACTCAATTACAAAATACTTACGTCTCTCTTTTAATTTATAATTTTAGATTTCATTATACAATTTTACATTTTATTTATTTCTTTCTAATCTATCACACCACTTTGTTGTCACTTTCTGTATGCACCAAAGACACTGTTGTCAGTTCTGCAAGGTTTTATCTTGTTATTACTTGTCTTTCAGAAGCATTTTACAAAATCTTGTATGAATGTCATTATACAAAAATAAATTGAATTGTTACATTTTGTCATTCATACCTGAGTGAACGTGCCTTATGGAAAAATCTATATCTGAATTTCAAAGTCTTTACAGGATTAGGATTTTCAGGGTTTTTTAATGGCATTTTTTAAGCGCTGCCTGCAGTGGAGAAACTAAAAACTGTTGTCAAAGGAACTATATATGTCTACAAAGCAAGCCAGTACACTGAAATAACAGAAAATAAATTAGAGATAATTGAAATTAGTGAGAGTTACTATTATAGTGAACAAAGAGGGGGAAAAACTATGACAATGAATTATAAAAATCTGATTTTCTATCAATTGTTGCAGTAATCAGTTAGCTCCATAGTATTATAAAACATTACACAACAGCACTAAACAAATAGGTGTGCTTATGGCTCTCTTATGTTAAAAGAATGGAAAGGTATGATGTGCTGCGTAACAATGCATGCACAGTAAACCAAAAGACAGACAATCACAGGCAAATTTGGATATCTAAAGGAAAACAGATGTTCAGCAGATAACAGAAAAGATATGACTTCAGACAGGTAGCATAAAGAGACCAAGACTGCCACAAACAGGAAGTCAGATGAGGAAGCAGAAACGGCATACTTACAAATAATAGTAACAACCCTTGAAAATTATTATTGATGTGAGAAATATCTGATTCAAAATGGGAAATTCTGCTATGTTTGATTTGCAAAATACTGTGATGTAATGAATATCAGGAAGATACTGTATTTCACGCTTTTGTCTCTGGAGGTGGGAGAAGAAATGAAACGGCAACACACCTCTCCAGAGGCAGAATGATGGCAGGCTGAAATCTTGTGCTCTCTCATCCCTGCTCTCTCACATTAGGTTCTGCAGAGCATCTGCTTTATAAGATGTGTCATCTGAAAAGCTTCAGGTCTGCTCAGTAAAATCACCCTGACTTCTACAGCAAATATTACATGAAGATTTTCTTCATATGTGGGAGATTCTTCTCTTGAATGTTTTAAGGAACTCTCTGTATCCTATGTTGCAGCTCCATAAACTCTCTATGGAGCTGGAAGGAAAAGGAACATGTGTGTTCATCTGAAATAATCTGTAAAAAGAAAGTATCATAGCTGTAGGTTTAGTGACGGTGGAATTAATGACTCAGCTTTTCTTTTGTTCTTGCCTCTTTCTTTGGGAAAAGACTTTATAAATGAATATTTCATTAGCCTAGCCCCTCAGCACCCTGCTTCTTCTCACCAGAGAGATGTGGCTCTACTTCCAAACTAGAGCCAAGGGGCTCAAAAAGTCTGATTCAATGTTTTTAGTAAGAACCAGAATGTGATTGTGTTGCATTGTTCTCAGAACATTTCCCATTGATGGCTAAACTGTATTATTTTATTTCTTCATTTCTGCTCCCCACTACCAATGGCAGAAACCCTAGCTATGTAGGAGTTCCTAGCTAAGTACTGTAGCAAAGGAAGGGAACTTCTGATGTAGAAAGACTTCTTCCCTACTTGCACCAGAACCACAAAAGTCACAGAATTGGCTTGCAAGCAGAGTTTGCGTTTTGTCATTTGCAAAGTTAAAACATACACTTTTTCCATTCTTTTTTGTAACGAAATTTTGCCCTTTGCATCAAAGAATGATACGACCATGCATGTAATATTCCTTCAGCATGGAACCTGTCATTATTCAATACAGAGGAAATATAAATACAGCTTCAAATTAAAACATATTCCCAAGATTGCTTAGAATTACAGGGAAGCAGATGCCTTCATTATTCCCAAATTTTTATTATGCCAACCTGTTAATGGCTAGCATCTCATCGTAAGATGTTTATCATCATCAGTTAGTGTATTATGGAGATATCTGCATTATATATTCCCTGTCAAGCAGTGGATTATAGGTAGCTGCTACAGGAAGGGGGTTCTATGTATGCCTAATTAGAGCTTACACTTAACTTGTTTTTAGATTGAGTCATACTGTGATTTTGGATTACAGGCTTTATACAACATAGCTGGTAAGAAACTGTAATAAGCTGCTTTTGAGATACATTATAACAGCTTTTTCATTTTTAAACAGATTCAGAAAAGATTTTCTGAGTACTGAATGCTTCATTTAGTAGGGCAGAATTTACTGCTTGACTGAAATGACCAGTTGCTCAAATGTGCTTTTCAACTGATGTATAACAGTTGAAGAAAACAAGGACAACAACTGTAAATGATCAAAAAGAAACATGTTTATGTAAGATATCATTATGTAACTACCTGCTTTCACTGTAATAGCAAGCCAAATACTATAGACCATCTGCATGCATAAAATATTTCCACCTACATGGCATAAGGCTTTGATAGCCCTTAGCGGACTCCTTTTCAGTTTGAAATGCAAATATGATCTAACTGCTGTGCTTTTACTTTAATTTCAGGAGGGCTTTTGTCCTCAGCAATTTGAGTTCACTGTTATTTCCTCTAAGCAAACACATTGAAAGAAATTTTTTCTTTTAGGATCACAAATATCCCAAACATGGGAGTTACAGCTTTTGTACACTCCAGTTTTTTTATAGATGAATAATGATAAGGCTTGAACTTTTTTGTAGCATTTTTCTTGTAAAAGTCCACTAGAAAAGTACACTGGAACGTGGTATGCTGCTTGGCAATGAATTCCGTGTAGAAATGTAACATAAATGTCACACTCTGCATAGAAAATCTGTCCTTCACAGATTTTAGCCTTTTTGGGAGACACTTGAACTTCCCAACACAGTGAGAGCAAGACAGAGATACCTGGTGAGAGGCAATAAGCCTTTCAAGTTGCAGAGTCCAAACGTGAAGTATTTTATGCATGCCTGGTTTCTCTTCACTGGTTAATAAAAGACTAAGTTGGTACAGTAGCTACTATTTAAGTAACTTTTGAGATGCAAAGTCCTCGGACTTGCATGGGAAAAGTTTCACTAGTTTCTTCAGTCCTCCTCTCTGCTATGGAATTGACTGTCAAGTATTTCTCGTTCCTTTTGTGCCTGGTGGAGCTTCTGTGTTAATGGAAGTGCTTCACATAGTGCGTGTTGTTTACATTTCCCAAATATATTCAGTACTTTTCTTGACGTGAGCAGTGAAAGTAATTATAGCCACTGAGCTGGTAGTTATTCTCTAACAGATAGTTTCATCAGATTGTTGTACACCAGTACAGTCCTGGCCTGATTAGGATATAAAACAAAACAAAAAAAAAAAACAAAACACCCACAGAATAATTTTTCCTGATTTTTGTAAAAATCTGTTTCACAAAGCCTGTCTCTTAGTTAGCATTATTTAAGTTCCAGTGGGACACATGAAAGATATATAAAAAGAAAAAGGATTCAACTGTATTCTTGAAAGTGCTGTCATCTGTTATGTCCATCATGTGGAGATGACAGCCCTCGTGCTATAGCCACAGGACTGAAGGGTCGTTAGGCATATCAGTAGGAACATACTGGGCAGACATAACTTTCATCGTAGAGCCAGTCCCTCTGTCTTCAGCATCACTTGTTCTTCTTTCCCTTTTTGGCAGAACTACAAGGTTAATTTTAAAGACCCACTGTAGTATGTCCTGTAATCATGAGAAATTTCCACAGAAATGGTGAGTAGATAGTGGAGAGTTCAGCAACCTCTAAATGCATGTTTCTATGGGAAAAGATTTTTCTTTGTGAAATAATCCTAAAGAATCAATTTTCAGCAGGTAGACATCTAGATACGTATAGCAAAATTTGACAATTATAGCCCTGAACACATAAATCAATACCCACCTAGTATGCATTTGTGATCAAATGACTACTTAGCATGTGACATCTTCTGTTGCTTATTTTCACAACTATATTTCATATGCTTTTGTACATACATCATTTGTTGACAGACTTCAAGACTGACCAACACTTTTAATCATAGTTCTATCTGACAGGAATGGTGTATTTCTGTTACCTTCACAAGAATATGAACAATTCTCCTCCTCCTTCTATCATCTTATCAAAGCCAAAAGCATGGTTTTAATTTGTGTTTACAATTCCGCAACATTAATATCATTTCAGATAATTTATGAAAACAGACAGGAGAGTAAAATCTTTATATATTTTTTTAATAATCTTACAAAGAAAATTTACTCACATTTCTGCTTTTATTCATAATATGCTCAGATCAGTGGTTCTCTTCACAATGAGCAGTACCTTAACGCACAAGCAGCTCTGGTGACTTTAGTGAGGTTTCCCATCAAATGTAGTTCAGTGCAGCAAAGCAAAAATGTCAGAAGCTTGTACTATGCCTACAGTCATGAATTCATGATGGGAGGGCTTCGAAAGGAATTGTAAACTAATAAAGGTAACCACTTATAGTAGCTAACATCAGGAAAATGTTTTCACAAGTATAATTATGTATTTACAGGTATAGACTAAAGAAATAGGGGTACATTTTGGAAGAGTTTCAGCAGTTGGTGACGTATATCCAACTGGACCATTGTGAGTTAGATACAGTCTTCTGAATGAAACCATGAGTAGAAAACTTTCTCTACTATAGCTCCCACTAAGCTTCTCAAAAGGATACGGCCTCTATAGGACATTATACATGCAATTTTGAGGAAGCCTATGGAGGTGTGACAGGGCAAGGAGATCAGTCAGTCTATTTCTGCTTTTTCTTGCAGTGATTTCAGTTAAAACTGTCTTCAGCAACTCTAAATTTCCCCAGATGGCATAAGGGCAGCTGTCTCTCTGAAGAGGTATGTGCAATCCGGGCTGAGGTGAGTTCAAATGGACTACATGAACATAAAATGAGAGTAGTCATAATGAATCAGACAGAATATCCTGTCCATTTAACCGTGTCTCCTGTCTCAGGCCTACACCCTAGACTTAGATGTCTAGAGACAAAACAAGAGCAGGGCAACTGTGCAGTGATAACTCCCAAGAAGAGGTCCTTGCATCCAGTTCTTTGCAGGTCAGGGTGGCAGAATCTATCAGGGCATGAAGTGTTCTTCTCATGAAGAATCAAGCACTCAAAATGTAGGAAATAAAAGCAAATTTGTCCAAATTCAACATAATTAAACAGCACTCTTGAATTGACTTTTTAATAACATAAAAACTAATGCATGACATTTTTCCACCAATCAAGGGAAGCTTTTTGTTTCCTGCAGATTTTTTCTTACATGTGTACACAGGTAACCCCCAGAAACAGTGCTGAAAGAGCCTGAGCTTTAAAATTGCCAGTAAGAGTCTCAGGATTTTAAGGTAAATCACGGCTTTAAATACACGAGGTCATATTCACCTCCAGCATTATGTTCTTGAAATCCCATGGATCAATTTAGCACAGACTTAGTGTGATTTTAGAAAAGTTCACCCAGAGAGCAATTACTTCATGTTGGAAGACATATTTAAGTCCTTTATTGTTTCTGACAAACCACTTTGCTGCCAAAGCTTTTGAAAAATTCACAGCTTTTCTGTCTCCAAGGTGCAGTATATTTATCATTCAAGCCTTCACTGGACTTCAAGATATAAAAGTTTTTCAGGGTCATGTTCTAAAATACGATTATAAAATTATTCAGGTCCTAAGAAGCTTATAAAATTATTTCTGCAGTTATTTTCAATGTTTTTTCTGTAAACTAGAAGCAAACGATTTGATTAAGCAAGTATCTGAATCAAGAATTAGAAGTCTTAGACCACATTACTGTTGACAGAGCAGGCAAAACACTTGAGTGTGAATGGGCACTGCAGACCCATTTATACATGTGTGCATCTATATTACACGTCTTCACACATGTATATACATTTATATACAAACATGCATAGCTATGCATCTATATGCTTTCATATATTACTATTGGAAATATCTATCACAATTTTTGTAAAAAACTTTTGTTTAAACTATTCCTTTCATTAACTTACCTATTAAAATAATAAGAAATTACAAAAAACCCTTGCTGATTGTCATCTAAGATTCATGAAGTTATGTTTCCCTCAGTTTTTATGAGCTCTCAAGAAATATGTTTTATAGAATACATAAGTATAAACATACATGCATAGCTGGATGTTTCATATTTTTATTAAAATAGTTTGTGATATTTCCTGAAAGCAAGTTACTTTTCTATCAGTATATCAGAAGCTAAGGAGGAAAAATTAAGCCATATTGTAACAATTTTTTTAACTTCAGATACACTTGTTAGTCTTGTCTTTTTTCCAATCAGATTGGAAAATTGTTACAAGCAAGCTTAGTTACCTTTGTGGTAAAAGCGACTAATTTTCACTTTCAAAATACCATTGTGAATCTGTAACACACAACAATCACTGAGACTCATGCTTCAAATGTTAGTAGAGCTATTCAAAGCCCTAGTAAGGCTATTCATGGCATAAACAAAGGACTTGATCACTAGTGGAGAACCGTCTAAGGCAAAGTAGTCTTCATCCTTGCTTGGATAGATTTCTAGTATTATTGTCTACAAATATAACAGCAGAAAAGAATAAAAAGAACATTGTAGCATTTTTTTATTACACTTGAGAAAATACTTTTATACAAACAGGACACACCTAAATGATTAAATAGCCTCTATACAAAATACAAAAATCAGACAATTTTATGGCTGATGATTTTATCTAGTATTCATGCCTCGTTGGCTACTGCATGTTCTATAGACTGTAAAAAAAAGCTGTGTTTTATAAAATTAGAGCATGTGAGAATTTTCTAATGACCCAAACAATCCTTGTAGACACAGTCACGTGTGTATGCACATACACACAGATGCACAGGTAAAGCATCACCTTCCTCTTCCCCTCTGTGTTCCCCATGATATGCCCACACCAGCAAGAAACTTGTTCCATGGACATTGATGCTAGCAAATTAGTGTAGGGAGTAGATATTACCCAATTGCCAGGAATTCATTTCTCATAATGATAAGGTCTTCTATCTACTGGGAAAAAAAAAAAAGGTTATGTGACACACAGAGACTATCACTGAGAGGGATAGTCAGGGATACCAGCCTTGAAGAACTGTAGGATGTTAAAAATGTGTCATTCCTCATGGCAGCAATGTTGTCAGTCTGCACGACATAAAATATCATGTCACCTTTAACACACAGAATCTGTGCTGTTTATCCATTCAGACCACACAGTGGCTCACAAGTCTTGCAGGTCTCACTGGTTGAATACAGCACTTTTCCACACAGTGCTTCTGAAGCTCCAGTATTTGAGTAATAGGACTACGTGGCTTTGGCTGCGAGCCTAAACAATGATGCATATTGGTCAATCAGTCACCCAATGTTATTTTATTCTCTTCTTCCTTGTATCCAAAGCTTTTAAAAGTATCTAGCTTCTTCACTGACTGAGATCACATGTTACCAGGAAAAAAAAAAAAAAGAAAGAAGATAAAATAAACTGGTTAGTGTAGTTTCCACCACATGGCAGAAGGGAGGGGTTGGCAGGGCAAAAAAGGGGAGAGCAGAGGGGAGAAGGGGAAGGAAAAGAAGTACATATTTGCGCAAAAATGACAGGTGCAGTCCTGAACTTCTATGCTATTTCCTCTCTTCCCTTCTGTAGATGGAAGGAGAATCAAAAGCTTTCCGCAGATGAGGCGTATACTGGGGAAAGAGAATGAAAGTGTAAGACACGAAGACTCAGAGCACCTGGAGAAGAGGGATAGAGAGACCAGAGGTGGGTGCGGGAACAGGGCAACACTACATTCAGGGCTACTGGAGTGGGGCCAGGAAGCAGTGAGACAGAAATGTACCATTCACTCAAAATAATACAGGTAAGTAACAAATAAATACGGAATTTTAAATGTATAACAAATAGAAGAATGGAAAATACTTACCAAGGCCTACCAACACAGCCTTTGAATAAGCATAAAAACAGTGTTGTTTTTTGGTTTTAATGGACTTTGAGTATTTTGTCAGATAAAATTAGACCTTGAATCAGATTCTTAGGGCAGATTTTCTAAAAGAGCTCATGGGAAGTTTCAATAGTGTGCTCATGTTTGCTCAAGCGACTACTAGATTTACTAGATTTGCATGTGCAAATATTTGAGTTCTGTGCAGATTCATGGAAAAGTACTCATACAGGCTGACATTAAAACACAGTGCTGAACAGGAACTCTTAGCCAACAGGCTTTCAGTGTGCCATTAAGTGCACTGCTGTTCAGATTATGATTAACAGAAGAAAATAAAAAGAAACTTCGCATTTAGCAGAATCCATTGCTCTGCTTTCTTTTTAATTACTACAGAATTAAAATATTGTGGAATAAATGCTTCCAGGAATAGACCAATAGAATAGGATTTTCCACTAAGGAAAAAAAAAAAACCTGTGGCCACGACTTTCTGTACTTTATAACTGGAGAAATCACTCCTGTAATAAGCTAATCCTACAGAAAACTGTACATATCTAGCTTGTTGGCTATTAAATGCAGGAGCCCTGAAGAGTTCTAGAATGTATTTAGGTACAACAGGGAGGTGATATTTAAATCTATATTTTTTGAGCCTTTTGTTCTTGTTCCACAGAAAAACTGTATCAAGATGTTAATTACTGTGGTTGATTTCAGGTTTTGCTTTAAAATACATTAAGTGCAAGCTTTGCAATATTGTAATTTTAAAAATAATTAGATTACTAGTTTTGCATTACACAGGACTCTTAAAAAAAAATTACACACAAATAATACTGTATTGACCAACCACATGACACCTGCATGCTTTATAACAGATGTGTGACTGATAAACATAAAAATATGTTAGCAGTGTTTTATCTATGGTCTACATGGCCAAATGGCTTAATGATTCTCATATTGGCCAATTTTAAGAACATGTTCTACAAACACAGTAAGCTGACAGGCTCTTGCTGCCCATGATAACATTAATGTCCCCATGATTTTTTTAAGCTTTTTCATCTGTCAGCCTAGAAGTGTCTGCCCAGTGATTGACTGCTGTTAAATACAGCAATAATTTTACAAACAAACAGTGCAGGTGTCCATCTGTGTCTTACAGGCACAATACTGATAATTCAGCAAGTGTACTTGAATGAAATTTGAAGTCCCTGTGGACTTCTGGATTGCTGGGAGAGATTACAACACATATTATACTAACCGATACAGTTGGGAAAAAGCAGACTATCAGACATACAATCCATTCTTCAAGCCTGAAAGAGAAACAACAGGTTTCTTTTCAGGCTAGGACTTACAAAAAGAATCTTTCAACCAGTTATAAAATCAGAAGACAAAAAAAGAAAAGGGGGGGGGGGGGAAACTTGCTTACATAAAAGAGCAAAGATGCATATTATTAACAGAGGGAAAGGTGTGATTGCCATTAGTTCTTGAAGACAAGGGCAGAGAGAGGTCTTTGGTAGCAGGGCTCTGATAAGGGTGAGTAATTAGCTGGTGAGGGCTTTGAGGAAAAATTTTAATGCATCATAAAACCAGGGGCTCTACCGACTTGGTAATTTTTCAGTCCAATAAAATTAGAATACTTTATTTTCTAGGCTATATTTACTCACTGGGTTCTCTGTTATAGTTCAGTGGCCCAGAACAATCGTGTATTCCAGTAGTATTTTCTTTCCAACCTGTGGGGAATAAATTACTGTTTAACTTTCACAGATTATCTTCCACACTCACATCCAGTGAGCTGTTTTCCCTGGGTCACTGGTAACCAGAGCCTTTCCCACATCTACCTCTTTCTTTTTGCCAAATCTATGGTTTCAGTCTGGACAGAAATTTTTCTACAAATAATCCTACTGTTCTCCTCCTAGGACCATCACTGGAGTCTGATCTGCTCCGTATTCAGTGAAGAAGTGAATAAGAGGAATGAAGACTTTAGTTTTTTAAGTGTCTCAGAGCAAATGTAGATCAGCTTGCTTATCTGCACTTTCCTCTGTCATGTATATTAACACCATAATCATCACTGTTTGTTCATATATTTTGGATGCATTGACAGCTGTCCACACAAAAAATGCCCCAATTCAGTAGCAATTTCTCTTTTTTTAATTTGGTTTACAACATTTTCAGTCAAAGTTGCAAAGTTTTCTAATTAGCACTTACGCTTTCCAGAGTGGCTAATATGTGTAGCTCCTGCTTTTATTGTCCCCAGAGCTCATGTCCTTACTTGAACAAGCATTTAAAGCAAGTTTTAATGACTTTTTTTTTTTACAGAAGTGTACACAATAGAGTGAATAAATAAAACTTCTTGAATAAAAAAAAGGAGTTGGAATGAATTCCTTAACAATGCTGCATATGAGTCCTATTTCTGCAAAGTTCTCTTCTTGGCAAAGGGCTTAAATACATTTAAATCCTACTGGCTTCAGTGACAGCCGAGCACACATTTAACTATTTTGTTGGTGGCTGTCCACCATACTCTGTATCTTGAAGAATTTGGCTTTTAGATAGATCTATTGGGCAAGAGAGGGGATGGGAGGCAGGGGAGAGATAGGAAAATACAGGATGTTGGCACCCACAACATCCTTTCTTCCAGATACAAAGAAGAAAAAAATCAAGAAATGTATGCTAAACTTCAAAAGTTTATATGAAGCTTTGAAAATTGGTTTCTCATATTACCACTATGAACTAGCAGTGGCAGGAAAAAAGATTATTAATATTTTAAAATGGAATATCGCCAGATGTCCTTTCTCAACTCTTCAGTATCCATATGGCAGCCTTTCTTAAGGGCAAGTGTTTGTCCATATATAAAAGCAATCTCCTTAGATATTCTGGGCTATCAAAATGACAGAAAAGTGAATGTGCCCTTTTCTGTGCTCTCTTCCCTTTAAATCTGCCTCCTCAAGATAGCAGATACTTCAAATTGTATATTCATGGGCTGGCTTCACAAGTTAATTACCAGTGTTCTGGACCATTGTAAATGAAACCTAAAGGCCAGTACAATCTACTAAACTGCAAGGGGAGACATTCATTTAATAATGTATGTCATATCTAAATATGCTGTGTAATTACAGAAAGTTTTCTGATGCAATTTAGTTTGAGCTAGCTCTGTATTTCATTAAAAACTTCTATAACGATGAAGTTCATGAAATATACGTAATTTGCCAAACATCCAAAAAAGAAGGAATAAAAATGAAGGAAGATAATAATGCCCACTACAATCATATTGCATTTTGGAACATGAAAGAAATCCTAGATTAAAAATTGATTACTACATATAGATATATATATTTAATTGAATAGATAAAAGCAAAGAAAAGCAGTACAAGTTTTGATATATATTCTTGCTGTGATGACTATTTACCTCTAACGCAAATGAACATGTAGCGAGGTCAACCTGGCCAGACTGTGTACAGTCCACATTCTGCAATACAATGCAAGTCTTAGTTGATTGATTCTGTTATGTTCACAGATGGAGGCAGAAGCTGATCTCCTGGCTTTGAACAGTTTGCTGTTCATTTGGAATGTGAGAAAAAGCTAGTGGTGCCATGATAATTCCAAGACAAGATTTTAAAACACTGACAGACAGCTTTTCTGACTCACTGGGAAGTCTGCAGAGCCAGCATAGAGACTGTGCACCACGACACTCCGTCTTAACTATGCTTTCATCTCAAGTTGGCAAGCAATGTAAGATTAAGCAGAACAAGTGGCATCCAAAAAGAACACATAGCTAATTATGCAAAGGCAAATTTCACTCAGCACTGGTGATACTGCTGTCCTCCAGAGATTGCTGCTTCTTCATGGTATACATAAAGGATTCAAAATAAATAGCCATTGTCCAGGACTTTGCAGGCTGAAGACAGCACGCAATGCATTGTACAAACCCACAATCAAGGCAATGACTAAGGCACCTATTGAAAACTATCTCCCAAAAAATGTCTGCTGTAATGGTTCTCACAAATACTCCCAAAAAGAGATATTCCAAAACATCGCAGTGTTGAGCCAGTGATTACTGGCTTCTGCCACCTAATCACAATGTGCAGCTGCACAGAATAATAGTGAAATTAATTTGAAGTTTATCCATGCAATAACAACAATTTCTGGAAAATGTATGCATATTGCTTCAGATCAAATATGTGAACAACTGGTCAGTCTTCAAGTAGGCAAGTTTTACAGCAGCAGTAACAACTGTTTATACAAAGACGGCCTTAACCTCTGATAAAATAAAACGTCTTCTTTCAAAGGGAAGACTACACTGATATATTTTGTTGAACAAGGTAGAGAGGCTATGGCAGCAGTGACTAAAGCAATAAAGTTTAATAAAAGTGACAGTACAATTCAGAAATGAATGTGATTTTCTGGTAGAACAAAATGGTTTGCAGTAGGCACTATAAAATGGAATTGAAAGTTCTGTATATGCCTACATGAGGGGCTTAATTCTTTGGCAAACGGTGTAGTTACTCTAAATGGCAATTCATGTTTCAAAGATGCTTAAATTAATAATTGTTCAGTTCTGATTATATAAGACATACTATATTTCAGAAGACATAAGAAGTAAAGGGTCTTTATTTAAGAGAAACAGAAAGTAAGTGTTGTGGAAATCCTCATTTCAAACCAGCTTTTGTGCTGGTTTGAAAGCACATGTCAGTACGCATTGATTACATAAAAGCTGATTTTTCTATTGTTATTAAATACAGCTACTCCTACAATGTTTACTCCTTCTATTCCACAACTAATACTACCACTGATGATAATAATACAAGATGGAGAAGCACAGTTTCATTTAAGCAAACAATTTTCTGATTTCTATCATCATGCTTCTATCAGACTGGCAATTTACCCAAAGGTATAGCATAGCTAATTGATGCCATCACAAGCTGAAGACCTATTAGCCTCTAAGCTTAATTGTATGTATTAGTACAGCAAAGAGCAGAAATCCTTTATTTGAAGTGTTGACTTCTGAGATTCTGAAGGCAGGACAAGGGCTGACAAGTAATGAAAATTGCTCAAAAATCATTAGGTGTTCTAATGAATGGAAATCTATTCAGTCTGTTGCAATGAACTGGTCATATATAGCCTTAATTTAAATAAGATAATTGTCATACAAACAGAGAATCCAGAAAGAACATTTTTTGTGCTATTCCTACTGTCAGTAGAATTTAGCATGTGGGAACTTAAAATGAGAAAGGAGGTAATGAAAACATTAGTTAAAATTATGTTATTTAAATACGGAATGAGGCTAGTTCTCTCTTGTACAGGGAAACTTCAGGAGGACATGAAATACAAGCCTTAACGGCTCAATCCACCCGCCTGCTTGGACCTCCTCATGGAGGTCAGAAGCAGGCAGCTGGAGCAGGCCCTGAGAGCAAAGCCATGTGGGGAAATATTGCCAGCAGCTCCATAGCCCGGGGTCAGCAGCAGCATGCCTCTGTTCAACAGCCTCTGGGGTAGAAAAAGCACTGTCTGTATGAAAGACAGAGGAAAATCCCTCAGAGGCAGCAGGTGCCTGCATAAAGAAATTGTTTCCAGTGTATTTGCTTTCTTTTACATTTCTTCTGAAGGAGAAGATTAAATACTAGGGCTTGGATTTTGTCAATCCAATAACCGAAGAACACATAGAGCTTTATTCTCAAACTGTGAACACCTCGCACATGTTTTGTAGAGTGCTTTCTCCTTTTCATACTTATTAGAAACAAACTTCTGGTCAGTTTTGGTGAGGATGGTGAATATTATACCTTGCTGAGGTACTCAGAATCCTAGACAGGTTTACCAGGTGTCAGAAGACCAAGGGTTTGTTCACACATTCTCACAGGTCTTACCACTTACCCTTGCATAATGATACTTGCATAATGGTGCCAATTCTAGTTAATAGGGCATAGCTGCTGAGATCGTTAATGCAGCATCTGAATAGTAATTCAATTTAAAAGGAAGCTTTTGTAGGGTGTCCGCAGCATACAATTAAGTTATATTAAGATTAGGTTACTGTCAGCCTCATTGATAATACTGATAGTCTGAATATGTCAGCCTTATATTTGAATAGTTATTGTTCAACTTATAGGCCCAGGCCAAAATAATCAGGAAATTTCTAGAAAAACTGGATGTTCCCAGTAGAAGAATGGTCAATATATCTACCTGATAGCATGGTTCAGAGGAAATGCAGAAGAGTAGAGTTTAGCTGCTTTAAACCTGGACAATACATAATTTTACCTAATTTTCATCTATACCAAGTCTATGTTTTACTATTGTACTACTGCTCTTTAAGACAGCACTGTAACTAGGTTATTACATCTGTAGCTTCATTCCTATTGGATAGCAATCTGCTCTAAAAACACATGCCTCTCATAGGTGTGAGGGTGGGAAGTTTGCAGACAGGAAGAAGAAACCCCCTTACTGCTAGTAATGCAGCCATGTAAAAGCTGGGTTAGCTGCTTAGCCCAGGAATGGAGGACAGAATCCAGTTAATGTTATGCATGAATGTCTTGAATGGCACATAGGACAACACAGGGCAAACAGGCAACACACTGCTCACAGTACCACCCAGAGCTGGTCTACAAGCTTTGCTGAAGTCACCAAAACAAATGTAATCCTGTCCTTTCGAGACATCACATTCTGCTATTATCAGTTCCCAAGCAGGCCAAAAGTCCTTCTTCAAAAGCTCTTAATGGGCTCTTTTCTAAGCACGGCCTCAGGAAGATAATAGTATGTGCTACTGAGAGCTTACCTTACGAATTCACCCATGACAATATATGGAGCATGGTAAAAACCATGTTGGATGAAAACACATGGAGCCATGGTGCATCTAAGGCCTCCAACTACCTATTTCACAAGATGGCACATCCTCTTTTTTGTTTGCTCCTGCACAATGACACTGCTTCAGCAGTATCCCCACCTACCTACTCTTCTAACCACAAGTTTGCTTATCCACAGCAAACTCTTGAGAATGGCATAAAATGTGTGTTTATATTTTCTTGATGGGAGAGCAGAACCAAATATGAAAACAGAAGGAAACACTATAGGCTCATTTCAGAACAACATGAGTGCTCTGAAACAGGGTCTAAGGATTTGTCCTGGATCTGTCTGTAAAGGGCAGTACCAGGTTCATCCAGGATCAGGTAGCAAGTTAAGATCACCTTTCAAAATCCTAGCTCTAGGTCAAGATACTTACATCCACACACACGCTAAGTCCCAGTTTAGGTGTATAAATCTTCTACGACAGGGCTCTGGTATCTCAGTTCACCAGCCAGTGCTGCAAATGGGTTAAATGGATCAGTGACTTTGCTTGGACACACAGAACCTGTTCACAGTGCTTTTTTTGTGGAAACCGTAAGGAACAAGTGATTCATCTCCGAGTGCCATCATATAGGGCTTTGCTGGTCTTCGGAAATTGTGCACATTGTCAATGACAGGGTGAATTTTCTTAATGGCACAGGAGCATGGCAAAGGCTGTGAGTTACATAAAGCAACTGTTCAGCTGGAAAAGCTTATGAAAAAATAAGGCTCAGACAAATAACTTGAAGAAATGTACAACTGAGAAAAATTGAGACTTTACTGAAGATGCAGATGCAGACATTGTAATTTGAGGTTAATACATTTCCCAAGAGTTTTAGAGAGTGATTACGACATTACAGCTTTCAAGCTGTTAACATAATACAATATTTATAAGTTATCCTTGAAATGTTTCAAATGGGTGTTTGGAAACCTTGATGATTTAGTATATTTGATAATGATACTGCAGTAATTACAAATTATTTTGTTTCCAATAAAAATTATGAATGATCAAGACCTAGAATGAAGAGCAATTTTACAGAATTCAGAAGGAAAAAGGAGCTATATTCAACCTGCATTACTTCTCCTTCAGATCCTTTAAGATTAGACTCTAGTGTATTGTGGGCACTACAGTGGAGTTACTGAAATATTTTTCTTTTCAAAATGTATTTCCTTGAATGTTTCAGAAGCAACTTATAAAAGAAATTTGGAAACTTACCTAAAGTAGTAAAGCCAAGCTGTAAAGTGTTGGACCCAAAACTAGTACTTTGTGAAAACCATGGTCTGAAAAGCTGATCCTGGTCAAGGCCTCATTAAAACAGCCACTGGATAAACAGAGAAAGCAAACACATTATTGAACAGGCAGTGGAAGTGTTATTGCATGCATGCAATTGTGTGATATCATCCATGTACGAAAATAAAAGAATAAAGGTAAAGCAAAATATGGTTTTGTAACAAACATTGAGATCTTGCAAAATTTCTGAGAAACAGATTAAATCCATGTTTCCAGTGGATGTTCAGGTGCTTTTGTAAAATTAACATTATATATAAACACAAATCAGTGTTTCAGTGCCAGATGGTTAATGAAGACCAGCCAGGCAACTCCCATAATTCACAATAATGAGTATGGTAATGAGCCTGCATTATAAACTGAACAGCTGAGTGATACATAGTGCCTACTTGAAGTAACAAAGCATTTGGATTGTTTGATATTAGTGAAAAATATTGAATTTCCACAAAAAAAGGCAGGGATTGTAAGTGATAGATTTGGTTAAGTTGAATGAAAGGATCCTCAAAGTTTGTTGCAAGTATCATAAACAAATTAAACCTTCATTAATAGCAAGCAACTAATTAGAATTAAAGAATTAAAATGAAATGACAGAAATTTAAACATGAAATTAGTTCCACTAATGTGTCCAATAATGAACAGCTTTTCCATCCCAGCATTTTCTGTTTTCATTGGCTTTGCTAGTGTCAGCACAGACTCGTACTACTTATTTGGGCTTCACTCTTATTAAAGCTAGGTTTGGTATAACCACGATAACAGCACACCTAGCACTTTGTGATAATGGATTGATGTAATGCTCTATTTGCATGTGCAGTTACAAGATGATACCTGCAGATTAGTCCTGCAGTTGAAACAACTATTCCTACTGGGCCCTCTGTATGGTTACGCTTTTTAAAAGAAAACAAGGCTGAATTCATTTCTCCATTATTGACAGGGACCAGAGTGGATCACAAATCACGTCCCAAGTACTTTGGAGGTGGCTGGGCAAAAGCTGATGCTAAGATGCAGTTATGGGGTAAGAAAAGCAAGGTCCTGTGGTTCTACCTGAAATCTGGTGATTTGTGAAGGTGGTTCCACTTCTCCCATTCATAGGTGGCCTGTGGTGGGAACTTGATACTCTCGAGCTGTCAAAATGCTGTTCCCCTTTCCTTAGATACAGGCTTTTGTCCTCAGACCATGCCTGAACAGCTACTTTTATCTTCACAGCAGGTGCAATCACCTTGACCCTTTTTTTTTTTTTTCCGTTGTTTTTTCCAGTCAGCCTTTTAGCCAACTGAAATGCACATGTGATCTGACACGTCTGGTTTGTTTTTCCTTCAGAGTAACCTTCAGAGAAGCAAAACTGCAGTAAGACAAAAGCTTCCTCTTTCCTTCCTTGTTGTCTTCAGGATTTTAAAGTCTGTTTTACCAGTACTCATGTCTTCATTTTCTGGCTAGCTGTTCATGTGAGGTACCTTTTTAAGAAATAAATCACAAGGTGCTGGCATTTTCATCATTCTACATCAGTATGCTAATAATCATAGACTTAGCAGATCTATACTGCCACTGGTTCTAATGTCATTATTTTTATTCATTCTTTATTCAATATTCCATTATTCATGGGATAGCTACAAAAGTCAGAATTTGATTTCAAAAAATCTGGACAGTCTTGTACTTGAAGACTTGAAGACATGGTTCTACTTGAGCCACAGAAATGGGGACTTATGTGTAAAATTTTCACTGGATTAAGTAGCTTGTTTATCATTGATTGAAATTTTTACTTTTTCACCCATTTCTTGCTCTACATCTTCTTGATTTCTTAAAGCCATTAAAGTTTCTGTAATTAATCAGTTCATCATTTTCATACCAATACTTGAAAACTTTCAGGATCTATTTAGTTACTTCCATACACCTTGTACAGCCATCATTCAACTGGAGTCTAATGATTTTGCTGGAGTCTGCAGGTTTTTCTGCAGTCTGGGATGGTAAGAAATATGCTTGACACCGTTTTACTAGGAGTCAGTTTGGAAACGAAACTGCTGTTGAAAACAGACTAGTGGCACTCTGCTTCTTCCAACAGCTCTGTAATCTCCTCCTTCTACTATTCTACACATTCCTTCTTACCCTTCTGTCTTGTCAAACAGATGCCATGACAGTGCATTTTCAATAGGAAGCAGTTTGAAAGATGCCTGTGTAAAAATACTGCACTTCATGCAAAGTGGGTGCTCTCAGAATGAGAGTGCAATATTCCCTTTCCACAGAAGGGTATCAGGGTGCAAAGATTTTGCTTCTTTAGCTTTATGCCTAGGATCAGAACCCTAGACAAAATCCTGTTTGTGTTAAAGAAGTGTCAAAGCAAAAATAGTGGAACAGTGGGATTCTGTGCAACACATTTGCTCTAGCCATACTGTTCTTCCATTTCCTTCTTCCCTTTCATTATTACCACTAGGCACTTCAGGAGCCCATTTTTCTGCCTGCCTCATTAATCCTTTTCTTATATTTCATATCCTATTTCAGTAATTTCTGTACATGATTGTATGCTGTTTGCATTTGCTTGTTCTGCACAGCATGCCTTCCATTACCCAGTTTGTTTTCCTTTTGTTTCAAGCCCTGTGGTTTCCCTGGATTCTCTTCTGGATGTTGGTTGCTTTGTTGTTTCTCAGCATTTCTACATGAGTCATTTCATTTTGGCTTTTGATTCTGTTGTTCAGGTTAGGTACATATTTTAGATATATCACAAATTGTTTATAATTCTACTTTAAAACTGATGACTGCCATTAACGTACTAATTTATTTACTTTTAATCTAGATGTACCAAGGAAATTTTGAATATTAGTAATACGAATTCAAGCATGATTTGATGGGGGGAGGGTATTATTGTGCCGGTTTATTGTTAATAAAAGACTTTGGAAATGCTTTTTCAGTTTCTTCCACACACAAACAATTCAAACAGGATAAATCAAATTTGATGCTTATAAGATTTCTATGTAAAGAAAATACTAATATTCTGTGGGAGGAGTAATGATTACTAGTAAGACAAACCTCTGGGACAAACCTGAGAGATGTTTTAAAATTCTGGCAGTAACAATCTGTAAGATTTTTATATCTGCCTAAGAAAAGGGTCAAATAAGAAGGATAAGACACTGCTGACCGAAATAGTCCAAAAGTAACTTCAGACAGAAATCTTTCTCATAAATACTGGTGGGCTGACTTTGCTTTCTTCCTTTACTGTACATTCATCATATTGACTTTCTTTCCCTTTCGCTTTTTCTCACTCCTTCCTTTCTTCTCCTCTTCTCCTTTTTCTCCTGAACATTTCTCTTTCTCTCATTTCACGTCTCTGTATTGATAGCTACCAGACTCCTAATACTCCACATGTCTTTTAACCATTTCTGGTTTTACAAGGAGAAACCAAAACCGAACACATTCTGCAAGCATGGACATCTTAAGACAACATTTTGAACCAATGTTTTCAGAACACGATTATTCAAATTCATAATATTAAGAACTCCGTTCAGCATAATTTTTCTCCTAAGTTGTTTTTTTTCTTTTTTTTTTTTGAATTGCCAGAATATACCTACGGTGTTTTCTGGTATACATGCATTCTTCTATTTAAATGGAGTAGTAATCTCTTGCATTCTAATTCCATATACAGGAATATATACTACATGCTGCAACTACTACTATTGAAGTCTTTGTCTAATATATTTGAAAAATGCAGTATCTGATACTTTATAAAATGTAAGATATAAAAATTTAAAGAAATACAATTTACCTCATGGACTACAATATTAATGATGCTGCTATTGCTGTTACTATGTTTGTGTAATGAGCTTGGGGGTCCTCATAATACTGAGCTCTGTATAGATACAGAGCAAAGAAACTTCCTTTGCTTTGAAGAATTTGTAATATATTCATTTCACTCAGGCACACATATTCCACTAGAAAGTTACATGAAGTTTATATACTCAAAATGGTTTATAAATAAATAATGTCCATACTGAATGACTCCAGAAATACAATTTTAACAGGGAAATTCAATGGGATTTAGTCTCTCTAAACAGGATTTCAGTCTTTCAATAGGATTG
The DNA here is from genome assembly GCF_004027225.2 of Strigops habroptila. Taxonomy (NCBI): domain Eukaryota; kingdom Metazoa; phylum Chordata; class Aves; order Psittaciformes; family Psittacidae; genus Strigops; species Strigops habroptila. The sequence goes on along the minus strand of NC_044302.2, from coordinate 35,006,489 downwards.
AGGCTCTCTTGAAATTCAAGCTTTGTGATTATAAAATCATGTTTTATTAAATGTCTCACAGTTATGAATCTAAAATGAGCTGTCATTATTGCTTTTCAGTGTTATTTCTATAATCAACTTGCTTCATTTGAAGGAAGTCAAGAATTAGCTATTTCTTCTTTAATACCTTCCTGAATATCTGACACACTTTGAACACACATGATTTTTCTTCACCTTCCAGGTATTTTTGCTCAGACTTGTGCCTGTGAGGATGGGATAGGAGATCAGTACAACTGCCTCATAAAGACACTGTTATTTTTTTAGGAGCATTAATTACTGTATATATAAAACATTTAAAATTAATTGTGAAGGACAAGGGGAAATTAAAACTGAATTCAGAATACAGAGATTTTCTTATGTGTGATGTGAAGAAGGAAAGCAGGAAAAGAATTGTTTTTTGTCTTATAATGATTAGATAAAAAACAAGAATAATTACCAGCTCAGTGGGTAGGCTGGTACAAACGAATAAACACCCATCAAGCAGTTGTTTTTTCATCTTCGGCAGACTGTGCACATAAACATAAAAACACATCCCTTGGTGAGTTTTGCTATCCTGTAAAATCTAATGAATTATCTTCATGGCACAATTTGATGCACATTGTTCCAGATGATCAGTTGATGTCATTTCAAGTTTTATATTGCCTAAGACTTAACTAACGGCTGCAATTCAAATTAAGGTTAACAAGGTAGGTATGGAAATGAGTGCATTTTCACAAGTCTTTCCAGATTAAGCTCATTACCAGCATGACATACAATGATGACTCTATGAATAATTCTTAATAATCTTGAGTGTAAAGTGTAGACCAATCTGGATAAACACTAGTGAAATAAAGCTTCTGTTTTCCCACTTGGTATTCTGGAGTTTGTTCACGTAAGAGATTACTTCTTTTATTAACTATTCATTCAAGTAAATTTCAGAGTAGACCTAGGAGTTTTGTAAATCTGCTACAGAGTAAACACATTAATATTAAACAGTATGCTATTTTATCCAGAATTGCCTGATGTACCTTATATTCTTTGTCAAAATTCTCTGAAGGGTATCATATGCATTGCTCACAGGAAGAGGATCTTTGAAAAAACAAGTTACAGAAATCCATACAGGAATGACCAGACCAACACAGACCAAGACAAAAGACCAAATACAGAATCAGGTTTGTCACGTCAGATAGTTCAATGGCTACAGTTTAATTTATTAATGTACCTCTGTTGGGAGGTGCATTCAAATTCTCCTATATGTGTAGCACAGACTGAATCCACCAAAATATTAAGTTTCCTGTTTCCCATAACAGCATAATTTCTGAGGTTTCAACAGGCTGTAATTCTTGTTTATGTAGTGCATATAATTAATTTTAGGATAAGGACAGGACATTTTCAGAAGTTAACAATGGAATTATATCAGTAAATACTGGAGAGGAGGAACAAGAAAATTTTAAAAGTATCCATCTTCTACTCATTTCCTCCTAGCAACAGGCATAGGGGCTGTATATTCAAGAGTCAGTTTCAGGAGAGAAAAAGTGCTTACTGAAATTTATGGTTCATATCAGCCTGGTATCAAAGCATGCTTAGAAGATGTTTGCCCCCCATTTTCTGTTCCTTGTCACTTAAACCAATGCTTTATTGTCTTTAGAATACTGGCTGCAATATAAAGCAAAGACTGCACATACTTTTTTCTTTTTTTCCTAAGTTTCATAAAAATCTTTCCATCCTGTAGTGATTTAAGGCGAAACACATTATTTGCTCACTAAATTATATGGTGTAATGCACACTTAATAGACTGTACATGCATCTCTCAAAGAAAGATCAAAATGATACCCAATTCCTTTCTCATTGGTACCAATTTTAAACCCATCATGGGAGTATTATATGACATTTTACTGCTGTTCTAATTTGTTCTTCTCAGTGATGCATACACCATATTTGGATTTAAACAGATCTCTAGAGTTAGAAACGTTCAGACCCAATGTTTGTTATAAGGAAACACCTCTCAGATGAATTGTTTCAAGGTATTAATTTGTGTAAAAATAGAGGATCTCTGTGGTAGGGAAAAGAGATGGGTGCAAAGCCTAAGACTGTAATCCTCAAGCAGATGAGGAAAGTACAAGATTTTCCCAAAATGGAAAGTATAATCTGTCTTCTATTGACTCACTTAATCTATGCAAATTCACAATGTGTTCAGCAACCAGTAAATGTGGTCACAGTAAAGATGGATGTTCCATATATGGGAAAGGCAATGCTTATCCAGATGCTGCAAAGCTATCTTAATTTGTGGCTCCTTTAGACCAAGAACAAAGCAGATTGACTGCAACCATAGCTACTAGTTCAAATGTCAAATTTCTCTCTTAAATGTACTACGGAGGCGGCGGCAGCTGACAGGCAATCCAAGTGTAGAGGAAAAGTGGTTAATGGAAATTCCAGGAGAGATCCCTTTCAACAACTGAGGAATGCCAAAGGCGAAAAGAAATGTTACTGTTACTTGGGTGTGAATGTTTGTGAATATTGCTGTTACATTCTGCTGTGAGCAGTGTAAATTCAAGTATTGTTTCTGTAGTTTGCCTGTTCCCCTGCCAAAATACACAATTCTTTTTCTTTTTTTTTTGCCTTTATTACTGGAAATGCAGACTACAGCAACACCATAAAGTGAAAATCTGACCCACTCAGCAAAAATTGAGAAATGTAGCTAGGTATTGTTACTGCCTCATGTCTAAATACACAGAAATTCTACTATATACACAAAACAGAGCTGTAAGGCTCCTTTACTTATGGTGATCCTGCATGAGCACAGTCCTTCACAGGTCAGCACCAGTGTGTAGTGGGCTTACTTGAGACAGGTGGCAAACCAAGTAATTCTGAGTAGGTTTAAATTTTGCCCTGTTTTATATTGAGTTTGGGTGGAATAATACTAATGGAGAGATCTGACCCTCCCATTGCTTTGGAAAGTAATTCCTGTTTCTGCAACTCACCTTTGAGAGAGCAAGGAAAGACCGACTTTCGTTTTGTATAAAAAGACGCCAGACAAGAGAGCAGAGCAAAATTCTGGAGAGATGTCCTGCTGTCAAGCATGGGGTTAGGGCAAAACAGTTCAACTAGGTAGCTTCATATTTTTAATTGAAGCTCCTTGTTTAATGTGAATTTTAACCATTGTCACACTAGCAGCTGGGGTGCTGAATAAGCTTGCTTGGGATATGGAATAGCATTTGCATTTGTATGTGCTTATGTGTAATTTACATAGGGGTTTTTTTGAGATACATCATAATTTGCATCACTTTTCCTAAAGTGCTTGCAATATACCAGATGGAATAATTGTGTTTCTTTTCTGAAAGTCTTTTTTAAAACAATTTATTTATAATTACAGAGAAAAGTAAGATGCAAGACATGAAAGAAATGTGACAAAATAGAACAGTATTTCATAGAGTTCTTCGATGACATTTGGCCTCTGAACTAAAAAACTCTTTTTTTCATATACCAGGTTGTTTTTTAAAAAAGTAAACTGTCCTTTAAATTAAAATTTTAATTTAAAATTAAATGCATTCAAATTTTAAATGGTCTTTTTTCACTGGAACTGCAATCCTTTGACAGTAGTGTCAGTTGCTTCAAAAGAAAAAACAAGTACTCCTGCGGCAAATAGCTTAAGGAGAAAAAATTTAGTTAAAAAAAAATCTCCTTTAATTAAAAGAACAGTTTAGTATACCATAGTCCACTTTAAACAGCCTTTTTGAAGACAAAGTTAAACATACGAAGCTTTGCTGTAGCTACCTTGTTTCAGATACCCAAGCTGGCTCATAGAAAGCTTGTTGGGGTACCTCTGTAACACATTACAGCAAAAGTATATCTTAGTTTATCTTCAAAGTTAATATAACCTTTTGAATATAGCAGGGTTATAAAGTCAGTTTGTTTACCGACTTTTTTTTTTTAACACATTCAATTTGGTTACATATCGTAAACATTTGAAATACATAAATCACAAGCTATCTAGAAGCTGATGGTCTGGCTTGATGGTGAAATGAAAGAAATACCATTTGAGAGACAAACAATCCACTCTCCAACTTTCATTCATATAGATTTTTGGAGTATGCTGATTAGACAACAGAGTGGTATGGTAGATACACAGAAATAAAACTAACAAAGAAATTTCCCACCCTGTGGTACCATCTGATCTTCCTGAAACTCTGTGCGAAAGTAGTCAGAAGTCTAAATTTAAAGTTTTATTATTATATTATATATTTAATAATAATAATAATAAATCCTTTCCCCTTTTGTCTTCTGGAGGCCTAAATAGTGCATACCTCTTTCAGCAACACAGCTAAATTGTGGCAGTGCTCCATGTGGTTTATATATTCTTTTGTCTAGGTTCTGCATATTTTGCATAATCTTCATGAAAACCAAATGTCCATCATATTTGAAAAATCATGGCAGTCAGGTGAAGTTCCCGACAAGCGGAAAAAGGGAAATATAAGCCCAATTTTCAAGAAGGGGAAAATGGAAGACCCAGGGAACTACAGACCAGTCAGCCTCACCTCTGTGCCTGGCAAACTCTTGGAGCCGATTCTCCTGGAAAGGATGCTGAAGCACATGTAAAACAACAAGGTGGTTGGTGACAGCCATCATGGCTTCACTAAGGGGAAATCCTGCCTGACCAACTTGGTGGCCTTCTATGATGGGGCTACAGAACTGATGGACAGGGGCAGAGCAGCTGACATCATCTACCTGGACTTGTGCAAAGCGTTTGACACTGTCCCGCACGACATCCTTGTCTCTAAACTGGAGAGACATAAATTTGATGGGTGGAGCACTTGGTGGACAAAGAATTGGCTGGATGCCCACACACACAGAGCTGCAGTCAAGGACTCAATGTCCAACTGGACACTAGTAACGAGTGGTGTCCCTCAGAGGTCGGTGTTGGGACCGCTCTTGTTCAACATCTTTGTCAGTGACATGGACAGAGGGATTGATGCACCCCCACCAAGTTTGCCGATGACACTAAGTTATGTGGTCCAGCTGACACACTGGAGAGAAGGGATGCGATCTAGAAGGACCTTGACACACCTGGGAGATGGGCCAATGCCAACCTCATGAAGTTCAACAAAACCAAGTGCAAAGTCCTACACCTGGGTCGGAGCTATCCCAGGCACTGCTACAAGTTGGGCAGAGAAGAGATTCAGAGCAGCCCTGTGGAGAAGGACTTGGGGGTGCTGGCTGATGAACATGAGCCAGCTTCAGTGTATGCTCGCAGCCTGGAAAACCAATGGTATCCTGGGCTGCATCAAAAGAAGCATGACCAGCAGGTCCAAGGAGGTGATCCTGCCCCTCTACTCTGCTCTCGTGAGATCTCACTTGGAGTATTGTGTACAGTTCTGGTGTCCTCAACATAAGCAGGACATGGAGCTGTTGGAGCAAGCCCAGAGAAGGGCCATGAGGATTATCAGGGGGCAGGAGCACCTCCCGTATAAAGACAGGCTGAGAAAGTTGGGGCTGTTCAGCCCGGAGAAGAGAAGCTGCATGAAGAGCTCATAGCAGCCTTCCAGTATCTGAAGGGGGCCTATAAGGATGCTGGAGAGGGACTTTTCATCAGGTACTGTAGTGGTGAGACAAGGGGTAACACATTTAAAACAAAACAGGGTAAGATTAGTTTAGATATAAGGAAAAAGTTCTTTACTGTGGGGATGGTGAGACACTGGAACAGGTTGCCCAAAGAAGTGATAAATGCTCCATCCCTGGCAGTGTTCAAGGCCAGGTTGGAAGGAATCTTGGGTGACATGGTTTAGTGTGTGGTGTCCCTGCCCATGGAAGGGGGGTTGGAACTAGATGATCTTAAGGTCCTTTCCAACCCTTACTATTCTATGATTCTATGATTCTATGAAATGAACCTTTTGAAACTAGTTTGCAAAGCCATCCTCAGAAGAGGAATGGAATGACTTTAAATTTCTCTTTTTAAAATTATTTTTTTTAAATAATTTTTAAAAATTATTTTAAAATTATTGGAAAGCTAACAACCATGTAAAGTATGATATCACCTAGCTCCTTTGCTTAATTAAACAAAATCTTTCCCAAATAATTTTTATTTTATTAGAAATGCGACCTATGAATCTTCGTAAGATTTACAGTAGGTTAGGGACAAGGTGAAGTTTCCATCTGTTGTAGGTTTAAAAAAATCCCTGTGCTAGTTCTGGTAAACATACCTGTTTCACATATGGTCCTTAAAATTTTATACTAATTCCCTGCAGTGAAATCAGTGAAAACAGTGCTGAGCCACAAGGACATCACTTTCATGGATACAAACACCAAAACCAAGATATTCCTTTCCAGCAGCAAATTGTAGATAATGCTTTTTTCATCACTTCTCTCTCCTTAGTGTCTACCTATAATGCAAGCATAACTTGTTTAAGAAACCAAATATGAAGTCCTGAAACAAGTCCCATCAAAAACCCTCACAATATTAAAAGATATAATGTTCTCTTTGCACAAATGACGCCAACAGCAGAAGCTGTAAATATCTATCATTCCTCATGTTTTTGTGAGGCTGAGAATATGGATAGCCTATTAGCTTGAGTGTCATGCCACTATTCCTGATTACAGCAATATTATTCAAAGGGAATAAACTGTAACTAGACCAGTAGGAGGGTATTTGCAGCATGAAAGGAGTACAGATGTAAGGAAAGACTTTTTAATGTTTTGGGAACTGAGAATTTGTTAGACCAAATCTGTAGCAAAACGTGTGTAAGAACTGCTGCTGGTGTGATTTCTCTCAGAGGCAGCACTGCATATAAGCTTAGGATACCACATAACATAAAATATCACCAAATTATAGTGAAAGCATAACTTACAGTCCTATTTTTTCTTTAAATGTATTTTTGTTAAGTGGTTTTCCCTTTTCCAGGAAAGTCATTCTGTTTCATTTTGTTCCTCACTAAAATGCTCAGAAAATAACTTACCCTTGAAGGATCTCTGTGGAAAAACTTGCTGTTATCCTGAGCAGAGACAGTCCTAGTTTTAGGTCAAGAGAACAGCTGGAGACTAAATACTCATGGTGAAATCAGGAACAAATTGTTAAGCTCTTAAGACTGCACTCTGCAGCATACTGACTCTTCATAACACCCATTTGTTATGAACCTTACTGATAGCAGTAATTCACAGACTGTGAAGTATGGCCTTTGGAACATATATCAGTGCTGGGCACCATAGCTGTCTACCCAACCCCTACTCCCAGTAACAAGACCAGTCAACTTTTGGAAGATGTGGATAGTATGGAAGAACTTTGATAACTATGAAATAAACAGGTGCAGTGCAAAGCTATCTGCCTGCCACTTTGGTAAACCATTCCTCAGACACAAAGCCCTGGCTGTTTGTGATTAACATGCTTTGCCTCTCTGTTTATTATGTAAGGAGAAAACAATCCACACTGAATGTAATGGAAGTCAGTATAAGGTATATATTTGCAGAAATTATATAAAAATATACTTTAGTGAAGAAATTATTCTATCAGATAGTACTGAGGGAGAAAGCAATTAGTGACCCTGGCATGGAAAAAGGAGATACAGCATGCAATGCAGTTTGAAAGAAGGGGGGAAGTTAGCAAGACACAGATGGCAGGAAACACGGAGAAGAAAACATTGACATTAATGGCTTGCACAGTCTGCAAAGGAAAAAAGGAAGCAGGTTGAAAAAGAAGAAAAAAAAAGGAAGTGATGGTGGAGGGACAAGTTAGGGGCTGTATCTGAGGTAAACTGTGGAAAATCTGTATAGGTTTTTAAAAGAAAGAGGTGGTTCTGAACTGGATCCTTAAAAAGCTGAGGAGTCATTTCAAGGTGAGCCATTCCTATTCTTAGTCCAAGCGGTAAGATTGGTTTTAGAGTTCTGCAGGTAGGAAAACAACAGAGAAGTTACAAGGACAACAAAAGGGAGTTAAAGGGAATGTAAAGAGAAATAGGCGAGAAGATTTCAACACTGCTGGAGGGTGCACCCGAACAGAAGTATGTGCTGACAGTGGGAAAAGCAGCATAGTTTGGGATCCAGGACTCCACTGCTCCAAGAGAAGTCAAAGAGAAGTAAGCAGGCAGCAGTCTCCTGAGAACCCTCTGTAATGTTGTAATACAGCATCTTTTTCTAATGTTATTTTCCAAATTAAGCCACCTCACCAGGCAGCAGTAAAAACAAAATAGATTTTGCCAGTTATCTACATTACCCGCTAGTTGCAGTTAGGGCCTGTAACTGCAAGAATGACAACTAGTCAGATTCAAGTATTATTTAACAACTTCTGGGTTTAACAACCTACCTCTAGTTTAAAATATAGTTTGAGCACTGAAGCAGTGGCAGTGCTAAATTTTTTCTGAATTCCTAATGCTAGTGTATACATTCCTATTTTACACTGTAGCCTCCACGCTTCTGAATACTTCTCACCATGTGCTTGCATCCAGCTAAGTCAAGTGCTTTGGAGTATCCAGAAGTCAGTAAGCCAGAAAGCTGGAAACTGTCTAAGTATTCACTGGTCTAAGGAAAAGCTGAATTAGTACTGATGATTTCGAAACTTTCTCACTTTATAGAAGGTTGAAGTTCTGTTGCTGCTTTAATGACATTTATTTAGCTGAAGTATTACATACAAACTGCTCTGCATTAAAAGAAACACCAGAGAAAAATATTTTTTAAATAAACTCCTCAGCAGTCTTTCTAAAGGAGCTTTTCTCCCTTCTGGAATACAGCAGACACTTATTTCCAGCTTCGTAAGTGTGCAGCCTTCTCAGCATATTAACTTTTTGGCCTGTCAGCCATGTGTCCGTTGACCTTACAGACTGTTGCCCTTATGGGCTTTAAACATATGTCCGGCTTACACAGCAACTGCAGTGGTGGATTATCACAAAAGCCTTAGAGATAAGGAGTGACATCATGCACTATTGTTACTGCCCTTGATAGCTCAGCAATACACATATGCATACAGCCAAACACTTCACAGACTTCCTTTCCATGTTACATTGCAGTTGCTGCAAACATGACCCATAGAATAGTCACACAATTAATCCAAACAGTTCTTCAGTCTGTGATTCTATGATTCAACAGCAGTTCCAATTCTAAACTGCCTGTGTTAGACGTTTTTGTGGCACACTAAGAGCTGTAATCTGTACGTGTAATCCTCTTTATGTTGTGATGTAGCATGAGTTGGCTCTCTGATACAGTATTCCTATCCCTTCTGGACGAAAAAAAAAGGCAGCTAAATCACTGTAGTGTAATGAAATTGTAGCATTTTAGGCTGCTTGTATCATAATGCTTTGGATACTTTCCACATTCTGAAAAATATGGATTAAATTATATTTCCCAAATCCTAGCCTTGAAGAAGTTATGGTGGTAAATAAGCGTATCAAAAATAATCATCATACCACAGCACCAAGTTGACAGAAATGCATGTAGCGGCTGCGAGCGCCTCCCCCCACCTTTCGCTGCTCTAGCACTGGTGTAAGAAGTGTCCCTGGACATGATGTCCTTCAAAGGTGAAGCACAGGGAGAGAACTTTCTTTGTTAACAGCTTGGCTTTCCTGGCATTGTATCAGAATCAGGACTTCCAAAAATCAACAGGGGCTGTATTATAGCAAGGGAATAATTCACTAGTGCAAGAAGGAATTGATAGTTTACAAAGTAATGGCTCCTTATAAAAGAGACATCTATTTAAAAAATAAAATAAAATAAAATAAAAAAAATATTTAATAAATTCCCGAGTACTTCGGAGTTCCTGAATCCTACCCTCTTTCTCTCTTCTCTTTCACAGAATCACACAGAATCATATGGGGGTTGGAAGGGACCTCTGGGGATCATCTGGTCCAACTAGCTGCCAAGGCAGAGCGACCCAGAAGTGGTTACACAGGAACGCGTGCAGCCAGGTTTCCTCCAGCAAGACCTACGCATGTCTTAGAGAGCCTCCTGTCGAACAGTCTGCCGGGACCTAGCGCGTTGCACGGACGGGCACAGAGATTTCCCGGCCACGCCAGCCGCAGCACATCCTCGGCACTGCCCCGCGACCCAGCCGCCGCCTCCCTGCTCACAACATGGCGGCCCCGCCACGCCGGCCGCAGGGTGGCTCGGCTCCTCCAGTCCCTCACAGGGGGGTCCTGCACCAGGCCCCAGCCCAGCCGCCATCGGCCGCAACGCAGCGGCGCCACCTCCCGGCCGGCGGGGAGGGGCCCGAGGGAAGCCGCGGAGCAGGAGCCGGCCCGCCCCTTGGGCCGGGTAGGTTCGGTAGCCGGGGATGTACTGCGGCGGCTCGCGCTTCCGAGTCTTCCCCTGCACAGAGTCAAGAACCGTGGAATCGTTAAGATTGGAAGTCCAACGGTCCCCCAGCACAACTAACTGCACCACTAAACCGTGTCACTAGGGACTGATTCCACCACGGCCCCGGGCAGCCTGTTCCAATACCTGACTGCCCTCTCTGTGGAGAAATTGTTCCTAATATCCAATCTAAACCTCCCCTGGTGCAGCTTGAGGCCATTTTCTCCTGGCCTATCACTTGCTAAGTGGGAGAAGAGACTGACCCCCACCTCACTACAACCTCCTTTCAGGCAGTTGTAGAGAGCAACAAGGTCCTCCCTGAGCCGTCTCTTCTCCAGACTAAACACCCCAGTTCCTTCAGCCATTCCTCATCACACTTGTGCTCCAGGCCCTTCACCAGCTCCACTGCCTTTCTCTGGACCCGCTCCAGCACCTCAATGTCTCTCTCGTAGCGAGGGGCCCAGAACTGAACACAGGATTCGAGGTGCAGCCTCACCAGTGCCCAGTACAGGGGGATGGTCGCTGCCCTGGCCCTGCTGCCACACTGTTGCTGATACAGGCCAGGATGCTGTTGGCCTTCTTGGCTGCCTGAACACAAGCTGGCTCGTGTTCAGCTCTGTCAGTCAGCACGCCCAGGTCCTTTTCCATGAGCAGCTTTCCAGCCCCTCTTCCCCCAGGCTGTAGAGTTGCATGGGGTTGTTGTGGTCTAAACGCAGGACCTGGCACTTTTGGCACTTTGCCTTGTTGAATCTCATACCACTGGCCATAGCCCATCAATCCAGCCTGTCCTTCCCTCACTGATGGCACTCATGAAGTGAAACACATCTCAACCAAGCTCAGCTGCCTCATGTGCCCCATGCAAAGGCCACCCATCCCGGTTCAGTCCTCTGGGGCCAGTGTTCCAGCAGTACTCAGCCAGGTGAAAAAACATCCTTGAAAATGGCTACAGCAAAAGGGTGAGGCACCAAAGCTGGTTGTAAATTTGGCTGCTTGGGTGCTGACTGCAGGCATAGCTCGGCAAGAATGGCCTTGCCTTCTCCCGCCACCTATGGCTCTGGCACCAGCCAGCCCCATGAAGCTGGATCCATGTGGTGCTGTCCAGATGAGGTGGTTTCCTCCAGAGCTGAAGGTGTTGGCCGTTTCACATTAGGTACAAAGGCCTCCTCTGATGACTGATCTCAGGGACAGCTAGCAGATGTTGGCCCCACACCACTGCAGCTCATGCCCAAAGACCTAGATCTGCTACTATCCGTCTTCATCTTTGACTAAAACCTCTCAGTTTTGTCTTCTTTAGTAGCTTTAGAGCATCATGATAGCCCATAGGCTTTGTGACATACTTAGAGGGATCCTCTAGTATTAGATTGCTTCCTTGTAAATGGAAGGGGTAAAGTGAGTATGAAGACGCTGCTGGTCTCCATACAGAGACAGGGGGCTAACAGGCCCATTAGACAGCACTGCAATTCACTCCTTGGTCCTCTATAGATCCATACTCTGAGCAAGTAGGGACATAGTTTTTCAGCATAATAATTGACTGCAATTTGAACTGAAGTCCACAGGAGGCTAGCTGACCATTAGTGACAAGTTGTAGGAACACACTGCATATTGAATTCTTTGCAAAATATCCTTTCACTTCCAAAACTTCATACTGAGTGTATGTGGCAGTTGCCAGCTGATGTTCTTATCTTGCACAAGGAAACCCAAGGATTTCCAATCTTGTACAAGAATCCAAGGATTCTCTTTCCTTGGATCAGTACCTTTACACTGCAAACTCTTCAGGGTTGGAACAAACATTTATGTTTTGTTTAGTCTGAAACAACAGGAAATATAAACCAGATAATAATAAATAATAAGTATTCACATTGTGCTATGATGTCACATATACATACAGGCCAAGGACTGTACTCCAGGTCTGCGTGTGTTTGCAGGTCAGAGATGCTTGAAATTTATCTGTTTTTAAAACTAGTTTTTCAGAGAGAACACCTCTGCAGAAGTGTCTCCACTGGGGGAAAAATCAATTTAGAAATTAATATATGTATATATGTAAGGTAATGGTTTCGTAAGGTGAAACTGAAATTTCATTTGGGAAAGCAACATTTAACTTTTTTTAGTTTCAAAAGCATATAGTATAATTTTAAAATTTTGTATAATAAACGCTGTGAAAGCTGTAAATATACATTGGTTTGCAAACCATTTGGAATCTTCACTCAGTTTTTTTGGGCTGTGCAAAGTATTGCTGAAAGGACTTACAAGAGTTTTTGCAGGCAGAGTAGGTCAGCAGAGTTTCCTTTCAGGAAATTCTGCTCAATTGAATGGCACTCCAAATTTAATTGTTGAGGTATGCATATGCTGAGAGAGACATCACTTGTATTTCCTTCTAACTTACTTTGCAGTAGTGGTCTTTATTTTTTTGCATGTTCACTTTGAAAAATTACCTTCTAAAATCTGTGAATTATTTACATATAATAATGTTGAAATATTTTACTTGAGTTATTTTAACATAAGAGATAAGATTTGAAAAGTTCTATAAGCCAGCCTTCTGTGTGATTTCATGGTTAGTTTCTCACTCAGGCCTTTTTCTGAAGTCAGATAACCATACTAGTACCACCATATTTATTTCCTATTCTGATTTAGGTGTGATCAGTAGTATTGGACCTCATTCCTTAATGTTATCTCTGGGGCACACAGGACTAAATACTATCTCTTCAAATCTGTCCTGTGGTGCAGCTTCTTAATCAGAGCTGACTGGTACCTTTTCCATTCCTAAATACATGGTGGATGGAAAATATCTGAACTTACATGCTTAAAAAGGTAGAATGGTTGTTGGAAGACTTCTCTCCTTTGAAATTAGATGAGATGTTGCTGCAGTGAAAACATTCCTTCACTGTTTATTTTCTGGCTGTTATGTTAAAATACTGTAATTGGGAAAATCAACACATTTTATTTGAAAGTGTACAGAAACAGTAAAAAAAAAATGAAGAAAGTTGAGCGTATTTGCATCTACATGAGTGTTTGCATGTTACAGCAATTGTTTTAACTGAGATAACTGTGTTTTGTATCCTTATTAACTGGATTAGTTTGAGTAAGCAATCTGACTGGCCAGGGAAGATTATGAGCTCAATAAATAAATAAAATTCAGGCTGTATTCCATTTTCTTTGCCAGGTAACAAATTAGCTTGAACCATGTAATAGAATAAACAAAATGGACTTGGCTTTCACAGTGTGGTCTGAGAGGGCTGCAGAATTGCCCTGGGTTCAGCTATAGCAGTCATTTTTCTCCTTCTTAGTAGCTGGTGCAGTGCTGTGTTTTTTAACTTTCAGCCTGGGAACAGTGCTGATAACATTGATGTTTTTAGTTGTTGCTAAGTAATGTTTATTCCAACCAAGGACTTTCTCAGTCTCATGCTCTGCCAGGGAGGAGGGGAAGCCGGGAGGAAGCAGAGACAGGACACCTGACCCAAACTGGCCAAAGGGGTATTCCATACCACAGCACGTCATGCCCAGTATAGAAATGAGGGGGAGTTACCCGGAAGGCTCAGATCACTGCTCGGTTCGGGCTGGGTATCGGTCGGCGGGTGGTGAGCAATTGTATCCTCTCCCCTTGTTATTTCCCTTATTGTTATTGTTATTGGTGGTAGCAGTAGTGGTTTTGTATTATACCTTAGTTACAGGACTGCTCTTATCTCAACCCGTGGGAGTTACATTCTTTTGATTCTCCTCCTCATCCCTCCGGGAGCGGGGGGAGAAAGAAGGGGAGGAGTGAGCGAGCGGCTGTGTGGTTCTGAGTTACTGGCTGGGCTCAAACAATGACAAGAATTTAGGCAGAACTTTCAGATTCTGCCAACAATCTCCTGACGTTTTACATGTAAAAGATATGACCACAGCCAGCAGTTTCTGGAGGACAGGGAAGTATCTAGCAAGCAACAGCATAGTACATTATCAACTAACATAACAAGGTGGTTTGATTGTAACTAGGTTGGTACGTATATCCAGTTTAATATTTTCACGTTGTCATACACAATGACTGTATAAAAATCAATTCCTTTTTTCTCCAAGATATAGCAAAATCGCCATCTGGTTTGCTAGTTACATCAATAAAATCTTACAGGTGCTGTTACTGGAAAAGAATGAAGATAAGTAGCAAGATAATTCCTAGAATAACTCCTAGATAGATTCTGGTAGGTGAAAAATCAATCTCTAGCAAGTGAATTATGCCATCATATTTAATTTGGAAAGTTTACATTCTGAATTTTTAGCTCCTCTGTTAATTATGTTGTTTGTATCATGTTAAAATCAATTTTTCTGTGAAGAGAAGAAGTGATGGATATGGTCTCCTGAGGGTGAAAGAACTGATGCTGAACAAACATGGGAGTTCTTCCACATGGGGTGGACTCTGCTGCTGTTTTCACAGTAAAGTCTGTCCTACTCACTGCCTGTAAAAAAGTTCTGAGGCAGACAGACAATGATTGGATTAATTAGGAAACCAAACTGCACATATGACATATTTAACCAAGAAATTTGAATAGTCTAACTTTCTAATAGGTAGGTGGCATCAATTTTTGGATCAGTTAAGTTTTTCATGAAGCTATACCTGAGAACTCTCAGATTTTACACTTCTCATAAATCAGTTTTCATTACAACGATATTTACCTTTCTTAGGCTTGTTTTAATTAGAGGGATAAAAATTTCTGTTTCGAAACCAAATGTAGACTTTGACTCTAACTTCAGAGTATCAATCACATATCTGCTATGCAGTGTTAAAGAGGGAGGACTCTGTAGTATTTTTTGCCCAGCGACATCATCAGTGTTAGGCAGTTGTTCTAGTTCTCTAGAGTGGTACAAGCAGAGGGTACATAATTACAGGATGGGTATCCTGTATCCCTATATGGATATAAGGAGACATCTAAATTCCTCCTAGCCATCCACACGAAGACTCACTATAGCACTATCTGCATAGAACAACTTATGAAGTTTCAGAGAGTCTTGAGTTTGAGAAAAACTGCACAGTAAAAGGCATGAGAGATCAGAACCTATTAAATGTAAGCTACCTATTTTGGTGGTGAAGGGACTGACAAGTCTATCTTAAACCTGTTTGAAAATCTTAACTACAATGTCCATAAGTAAGATCACCATCAGTGTAACTATCATCTAAAATTGACTTTCCCCCTTTGTTAAGCCAGGATTTATTTTGGTACGTACAATTGTGGACATATTTAAAACATTCTTTGCAACACCCGGATGCAGTAAGGAAACAAATGCTGAAGTAATGAAAAGTAGTTTCAAAACCCTACAGAGTAGCATCCCAGGCTAGGGATTGTTTAACCTCAGCAGCTAAAGACAGAAAAAAGCCCAGTTCACTCTACCAGAAAAAAAAAAAAAAAAAAAAAAGAAAAAAGGAAAAATCAATCCTCTGTTGACACAAATATATACATCTTCATAAAAAGTAGGCAGTTTTCAAAAGAATAGGGGTTGTTTTAGTCATTTCAGAACTACTATTACATACAAGGACTTGGAAGACACTCTTGCAGCAGCTATAAAACTCACATAGATTTTTTCCATTTTAGAATCAAGTCTTCACCCGTAGCACCTACTAAATGAAAGAGTGCCTTAACGGATTAGATCTGCCTTCTCTCAGGCCAGATTTTTCATTATTTCAAGAAGGGGAAAGGAGTGTCTTGAGTAGTTGTGTATTCAAGGGTGTCAATAACAAGACTGAATGAATCATTTGGAACTTAGAAAAAAATACAGTAGCCCAAATTTTATTGGCAGTTGCACAAATACAGGTTCCAGGATCATACTGTCTTCACCAGAAATGCAGTCAGAAGTAAAACTATCTCAACATTGTCTATTCTTGAACCCGCATCTCTGCACCTGAAAGCAGAATTTGGTACAACACTTACAAATACATCTGCCAGATCACCAATAGATAAACTCCTTTTCCATGATGGCTTAAGTTAAAACGCCAGGCTGCTGGCTGGAGATTCTGATGTACAGGCAGGTTTTCCATTACAACTGCTCAAGAAAGCTAATCTTCTTTGATCTTGGGAAAGGTAATCTTTATCTTCTTAGACCAGCAGAAATTCTTGCACTGTGCAAATTCAGAAGATGCTTTTATTGAGCTTTTGAGAAGTTTTCTAGAACTTTGGCTCTTTCTCCTTGACTAGGACATGACTTATTTTTTAATTTAATCATTAATACCAAGGACGATAACACAGCAGACCTTTTAATTATCTGGTTCCTAAAACATTAAACCCATCACTTTGAGATCCCTCTCTCAAGAAACAGTTGCCAGTCTTAAACTCCAAAATTGTTTCTTTTTGCCAAAACAGAATACAAAAATTGCGTCAGAGTACAGAAAGGCCTGGCTGCTCTTCAAAGGAAGGTGAGTTGGGAGCCGAGGGTCACAGCAAGCCAGATGGGTGCAGTGGCCTTGCTGGTAACATTGCAGAGGTCAGGGTCAGGGCCAGAGGTGATGATCAGTCAGACACAGTCCAGCGATGCCCTGACAAGGCCAGGTCAGAGCCAGTCAAAATACTGCTGTGTTGCCAGTGGTAAGGCCACAGATGGGAATCCCTCCCTGGGAGGAAGGAGAGGCAAGTCCTGGCTTCCAGCTTTCTCTACTGCACCAGTGAAGGAGCCCACCTTGGACTCAGCCAGCTGAACTCCTTCACTCTGCCACCTAAACACCAGAAGAGGTTCACGCTCAGAGCCCTGACAAACTGGGCTTTGTGCCAAAATTTGGACACATACAAAGACACACATTGCACTTCAGTCAGCTCCAGAGAACACTGACGGAATTACTTCAGCTACTCTGGGCTTTGCTATCAGATATATTTGGTAATTCTATGCTGAGTACCAAATATTAACCATTTTAGGACAATGTTAGGCCTTTCCAATTAAGCTAGTTGGCTTACTATAAGTGGCCAAAAGTGCAGACTCTTGAAACTAGCAACTGAAACATTCTGCTATACATTTAAAAAATAATTCTATTATCACTTCATTATTTTTTGAGCTGAAAAACCTGATCGATCATTGTGACAGTATTCAATTCCTCTTGGTGTGATGACAGGATGTGGTGTCACCATTTTACTGTGTTACCATATAGACATCGACACACCTGAGAAATTTGGTAATGGGGATCAATCTTGCCCAGTTATGAGCTTTTATTCCACCCTTTTGTTGGACCTTTCATGCCTGGTTTCAAAGTATGTTGCATGCCTATGATGTAGCAAGTTCAAAGCAACACTGTAACTGCTAAAGAAGATAAAGAGTAAGTGTAAAAGGAATTAGGTACCTTTTAACTTTTTTTTTCTTTTTTTTTTTTTTTGTCCCCAGGACAGAAAAAGTTGACTGCGTCTGTTTAAACATGCTGTAATTTAGGACGGAGGTACAGGAGAGATCTCCACAATGGCAAGTGTAAGAAATACAAGAATCTAGGGAGTTAGGAGCCTTTGACTTGGCTGTACATAGGCCTTCATGAATCTGTTTGATTGCTTTCCTGACAAAGAACGTTTTCTGAACTAAATCCCTTCAAATGTTAATGCTGGTGAGTGCTGGGTGGATGAAAAAAAAAAAGGAATTATGTTTGTATATTGATTAGGAGAGTCTCAGATCTGTAGCTATAACTAGTACAGTACCTGTTTGTGTAGTAGGCTTTTTGTGTAATTTCATGGAGGTTTTGTTTCTTGGTTTTTAGTTTGGCTTTTTTTGGGGGGTGGGGGGATTTTTTGTTTGTTTGTTTGTTTGTATACAAAGTTGTTCTCTCGGATCTAAACTTTGATTCAACATATCATCGCTGAATGAATTAAATTAATCAGAGACCTTACAGGAATTTAAGTTATAAGTTCTTTTTATTTAGAGAGTAAATTTTACTAGAGAATAATAAAATCCCCCTCCAAATTCAGATAACAGTGGCTGGACCAGAGGTGGGCTTGCTCTGCGTGATTAAGCGGCCGAGTAAAAGGCCAGCACTAATTTTTTCGATAACACATCAGGGGCCAGAAGCACGGCACCCGAGCAGGAGCACACCACCGCGGGCACGCCGGGAGGCAGCTGGGCTGCACGGCCCCGCACCGGGGCGGGTCCCGCCGCCAGAGGGCGGGGACGGGGAGGCGGTGCCGCAGCGAGGCCCCGCCCCTCCGCGGGCAGCTGCGCCGGCCCTCCCGGTCGTGATTGGTGACTGCTCCTGCACCCTGGCTAGCTATTGGCCGGCGCTGGCCGCTGTATGGTGACATGATTGGCTGTAGTGGCGCTCGCGGGATGGCCGGCCGGAGGCGTCTGCTGGGAGGTGGGCGAGCCGGGCTCGGGAGGGGTGAGTGCGGCCCCCGCTGGTGTCGGCCTGTCCCAGCCAGGCTCGGCGGCTGTGGGACTAACCCCGGCTCCAGCGTGGGGCACTGCGTGCGGCCTGCGGATGGGGGGAGAAAGAGGGAGGGCAGCAGTGGAGCCAGGCAGGGCGGCGCCGCGGCCGTGTTCGGCTCCAGGGGCGGTCGCTTGGCGGCCTCCCCTCAGGGACAGGCTTGCGGGGCGGCCCCGGTGGTGCTATGGAGGGAGAGGCTGAGAAGGCACCGCTGTGCAGCGCTGTGGGCCGCGGTGTCCCGGAGTACGGGTGTGCGAGAGGGGCCGGGGCCGCCTGTGGGCACGGGCAGGCCGTCGGGTCACTATGTTGTATTTGGTTTGCGTGGTTTTTGCCCCATAACAGTGTGACGGTGACTCGGTGTCCCGGGGCGATAGGAGGAGGCTGCGGCGTCGTGCTGCGGCCCGTCGGCGGTGCTGGGCGTGGGCCCGCGATCTGCGCAGCAAGCCTCGAGAGCAGCCCCGCCAGCGAGGCGGGCTCTCGGGCGAGGTAAAATGGGTGTGAGGAGGCTTGTGTCTGGAGTTAGCTGCTTCACGTTGCAGGAAGTCGGTTATGACATGCTCTCCTCCACCTGTTTGCTGGAGGAGAGGTGGTCTGACCATCTGTGAGCAGAACCGCCCCCCAGTTCAGGGACAGAGGAATGTGTATTGGGCCTAGAATCCAGAGGAGACTTGTTAGGGACCATCAGCTAAAAACGTTCATTTACTGCCACACTAGCGAAAGTGTATTAACCTGTAGTTACACTGTGCAGGTTGGGTTTTGCACCTTGGTGAGGGCCTCCTTGGGGGCGTTTCTTGTGTGTACGTTGGTGTTGCACCTTTAGTAGGTTCACTTGAACTGCTTGTCTTCTGCCATGCTGACTGCAGTGGGTCTGAGTTCTCTCAGAATACTGTGCACTACAGATATGTTCACAAACACTGCTGGTGAATTAAGACTTTGTGAAGATTAGATATTTGTTACATAGCATGTGAATCTGTATCATGCACAAAGATATAGAAAGTTCTAAAGTTTGCATTACGGCTGATGTTGAGTATGTTATAGGATGTCTTTGAAAGCTTCAAGGCTGGCTTTCTGTATTCTGACATGTTCAGACACATCTGTCTTTCAGTGTGGTTCCTGATTTGCACTTGTCTGTCTACACAGTTAGGTGATTTAGAGGAATGATTTTTGATTAAAATTCTGTGACACTTTACATAGGAAAAATAAAGTCCTGTAGCAGTAAAGTCTGCTGTCAGACTGCTGCTGCTCTCTGTTAATGCACAAATCATGAAGAACACGCATTTCCTAGGTGTAAATTTCATTTAGAAGTATGCATATTTAAACCTGTGTAAGCAAATATATGTAATGTAATAAGTTTATTTGCAGTCAGACCTACACAGAACAGTTGTATTGCTCTTTCTCACCCATTAAAGAAAGGAAAATGTCTGGTAAAAGTTTGGAAAAAATAATTATTTTGAAGTTGCATTAAAATGTGGGAGCAGAAAACTTCTGTGAAATATGCCTATTTTCTTTATTCCTTTGCAGACTCAGTGAATTGCAGTGCAATGTAGGTAGTGTCAAAAGTTCTTGACACATCAAAGCCTCATCAAAATAAAACATACTTATGAATTATCACCTTGTTAAGCTAGCTGCTCCCAGGAAGATGTTTATTTCTGCAAAAGTAGTTTAGCATAGCAGAGGAAAAATACTGATAATGATGTGGTGAAATACTGATATGCTCCATCCCTGGCAGCGTTCAAGGCCGGGTTGGATGGGGCTTGGAGCAACCTTGTCAAGTGAAAGGTGTCCTTGTCCATGGCAAGAGGTTGGAACTACATGATCTTCAGGTCCTTTCCAACCCAAAGCATTCTATGATTCTCTGTATTGGGTTAATTCAGCAAGTACTGTTAATGAGTATTTGTAACAAAATGTTAAACTGGCATTGCTACCATTTTTACATTGTAATCTTCCTTGTGGTCCATAGCACTTGTTGATTTGTGTGTGTTTTGATTCTTGTTCTCTTAGAAAGGCTTGAATAAAACAAAAAGTATTACTGTGCTCTACAGCAGCAGAGGCCAGAATCCCATTGTACTGAGGACAATAGACTTGTGGGCCCTGGCTCGTAGTATACAATGTAAGTAACATTTGTTTGGCATCTGAGGTAATTGGAGTTGTGGATATAATTGAAATTGTTAGCATAAAATGCACAGTTCAATGAAGACTTATCCTAGTATTTCTGAATAATATTTTGAACAAATAAAGTATGGAGAGCAAATTTGTTCTAATTCATTTATTCACTGATACCTTAATGATCCACCTGGACTTCTACGGATAGGCCTGTAATTCTGATAGACTCCACTACAGGGCTATAATGATGCTTCAGCAGTCTTTTATCTATATGCTTAATAGTGTCTTTGGACAGGTCCCAGAGGTCTCCTTTGCATTCATTTCAGTTGGCAAATGTATTAAAAACTTCAGTTAATACCTTGAAACAGTGTTCAAGTTACAGAAACAACTTTGAATGTGGTGTAAATATAGGTAAATCCAAAACACTAGAGGAGACAAATGCTAGATAACCTCAGCATTTTGTTCAGAACATCAGTGGAGAAGTGATATTTTGAATGTCCTTAGAAGACACACTAACCTGAGCTTAGGGTGGTACTTTTCATCAGTGTTTGGAACTTCAGCTTCTGGGGTTTTGATAACCTGAACTTGAACAACAGACACTTCGTGATGTTTATCACAGGAGTATTCTGAAGTGCTTGGAGTAATGCTGCGCACATCTAATATAGGGGCAGCTATTTGAGTTGTCAAAGTGTAAGATACAGTAGGTCTTGCAAGAACTTTGTCTGTCTTACAGGCCACACCTGGCTGGCTGTTCTTGTGGTATTTGTGGAACAGGGCTATAACTTCGTTATATGGGAAATGGAGGTAATTATTAATGGGCTGGTAGTCATGAGTGGAATACTCTGCAAGGATGGCACAGTGGATGGCCACGTAAATTGCTAAATGCTCGTGTGTCACAGTGGGAGAAAGTATTTAGAAATTCTGCTGCCAATGGCGTTAATAATTTTGAATAGTGTTACACCAGCTTTTCAAATTTAATTATTTTTGAGTGTGATGTTTTGATACTAGACCCTTATACCTCATTTGTTTGGTTGGCATGCTGGAGGGAAGGGGTGCCATCCAGAGGGACCTTGACATGCTAGAGAGGTGGGCCAACGCCATCCTCATGAAGTTCAACAAAGCCAAATGCAAGGTCCTACACCTGGGTTGGGGCAATCCCAGACACTGCTACAGGTTGGGCAGAGAGGTGATTCAGAGCAGCCCTGTGGAAAAGGACTTGGGGGTGCTGGTTGATGAACATGAGCCGGCTTCAGTGTATGCTCGCAGCCTGGAAAACCAATGGTATCCTGGGCTGCATCAAAAGAAGCATGACCAGCAGGTCCAAGGAGGTGATCCTGCCCCTCTACTCTGCTCTCGTGAGATCTCACTTGGAGTATTGTGTACAGTTCTGGTGTCCTCAACATAAGCAGGACATGGAGCTGTTGGAGCAAGCCCAGAGAAGGGCCATGAGGATTATCAGGGGGCAGGAGCACCTCCCGTATAAAGACAGGCTGAGAAAGTTGGGGCTGTTCAGCCTGGAGAAGAGAAGGCTGCGTGGAGACCTCATAGCAGCCTTCCAGTATCTGAAGGGGGCCTATAAGAATGCTGGAGAGGGACTTTTCATCAGGTACTGTAGTGATGGGACAAGGGGTAACAAATTTAAACTAAAACAGGAAAGTTTAGGTTAGATATAAGGATAAAGTTCTTTACAGTGGGGGTGGTGAGACACTGGAACAGGTTGCCCAAAGAAGTGATAAATGCTCCATCCCTGGCAGTGTTCAAGGCCAAGCTGGATGGAATCTTGGGTGACATGGTTTAGTGTGTGGTGTCCCTGCCCATGGAAGGGGGGTTGGAACTAGATGATCTTAAGACGCTTTCCAGCCCTAACTATTCTATTATTTCAGGTGACTAAATATGTGACTATGGAAGAACATATGTGTGTGTCTTTTTGTATGTACTTACAATTACTAAAACATGACCTGAAAAGTTTGTGTGTGCTTAGATGCTAACATACTGTGTTTTGTTTGTAATTACTGTAACATCAGCCGTGTCTGTCTGCTAGGCACTAAGCAGAGAAAAGAAAATCCAAGGTGATAACTGATTTGAGTATGAAATGATACAACTAGTTGATACTATAGGAAAATAGAATACAGAGAAATAGTTCTGATCTTGAGGGTAGTTTGAGGATGACTTGTCAGGAGATTAGTGTTAATCAGTTACACTAAAATGTCCTACTCTGTCAGCTTAGTGCCGGAGGTGAAATTTGTGAAACAATATGAGAAAAGTTTCCACAACCGAAATTACTCTAAAAAAAACCAGGAAAGCCCACTTACCATTTTAGTGGCTCTGTAGTCAACTTTACATCTTAAATAAATGTCTCTTCATCACACGTTTGGTGAACAAGATATTTGTAGCTTGGTGATAGCATTAAGAAAAAAAAATTGTGGTGTTAGATTCTGATCATTTCTTGGAGTCAGGAATCTGCAACAATGTTTTGAGGCCTAAAAATTGGCTCCTAGGTAACGGATCTGTAATATGTTTACAAGATTGTAATAAGGTGCTTGAAGTACAAAGTGGTTCTTTTTAAAAGGAGATGACAAAAACCAAGTATTTGTTCCACACCCAGTAAAATTGGTGCCATTTCATACAGCATATCAATTGTGTAACTTTTAGAAATTTTTTAGAAAGGAAAAAAAAGTGTAATAGAAAAGTTGATCAGTAGAGAAATTGTGATTTGTCTTCTAAGTTATGCAAAAGTAAGCAAATAGTTACTGGGAGTCATGTTGTATTTCGTATCTTACTCTAAATACCAGTGGTACAGAAAAAAACATACAGGCTTTCTCTTCCTCCCCAACATAGTTACATACAATTGATTCCAGCCTTGCGAGCAGAATAAATATCTGAAATTCTGAAGGGTTAAGGTAGGGAAATGATCATGGGACTGGTAGGGACCTCAAACAGTTCTCATGTCAGGCTTTTCCTTCCTCCTAACCTTCCTCACAGATTCTTCACTAGGTGTTTGTTTGAATCCATTTCTCTGGGCTGTGTTGCTGATGGATATTCATCAGCTTCCCCAGGCAATTCGTGATACTATGTTCCTACTGGTAGAAATCTTTCCCTTATGTTGTTTCCATGTGTTGTTTCCAAGTGTCAGGGAAATCTTCCTTGCTGCCATGTGAGAGTGATCTTTTTTGAAGTATAGTACTTAAAGCTATATGCAGAGTGCTAGATCTGATTTTAACAGCAGGATAGAAGGGTTACATTTCCTGTCTTGTAGTCCTTACCGTAACACAGCTCTGTATGTTGCTGTTTACCAAAACAGAGGGAAGTATTGACTTGTGTGTAACTTGTGGTCTTCTATGATTCTCTGCTGCCCTTTTGCTTAGCTGCATATTGCCAGTTACTGCCCCTTTGTTTTTTTTCCTCATCTGACAATAATACTCTGTGCTTCTCTTCTTGAGAATGATCTCACTTTCTTCACAGGTGTATTAGAATCACTTCACATTCAGTTTCGAAAATATGAGTTTTGAAGGCCCAACTGACTTCAGGGGAGGTATCCTGTCTGTCAACTGGATCAGGGGCTTTTGTTACTCATGTATCCAAAATACAGAATTCTACTTATGAAAGGAAGAGTTCAAAGCAGTGAGTTTTTGCTGTTGTTCTGGGACGGAAAGGCGGGGGCAAGGGAGGGGGAATTGCTTCCAAAAATTACTTCAATTACTTTTGGTAGTGGATAAGGATTCATTACATGTGTTGGCTTAACTTTGCTTTAATAAAGACAGTTACATAAGCTGAAAGACAGTAATGCAAAAATAAATCTTTGCACCTGATAGTTTGCTGAATTGTATCTTTCCATCATGTAAGAGTTTCAAGTACCTGAACTTCCACCTTGGAATTCTCTTATTTACTGTATTTATCCAGGAGAAGGGAAGCGAACGCTCTAATTTCTTTAAGTGTGTTGAGGTCATCTGCATTGACAAGAGTAAACGTGAATCTTGTCTGCTTCAAGTATAACAAGGGTTTTGTATTTTGTTTAATACTGTCTTCTATTTGCCAGTGCTTCTATTTCAGCTCCAGAGAGATACTTCTTCCTCTAGAAAGCTTGTAACTGGAACTGAAACAAATGCAAATGTGAAAGTCATAGGCAAAGGAAGAAGACAGGACAGATTGGCAGGTAGCTGTGTGCTTTTGGGTTTTGTAGTAGGTAAGTAATTTGAGTGTGAGAGAGGGAAGGAAATGGACTACCAGTATGCCTTTTATTGAGAATAAGGACTGAAATTCTGGGTAGCTTCTGAAAAGCAGTAGGCAAAAATTACTACTTCCATGCCCTTGGTTTAGTACATATATTTAGAATGCAAAAACTTGTGATGTTGCAGAAGGAGAGAGTAATGAAGGTTCAGCTGATGACTGGCAGCCTGTGTTAATACAGAACACATCACTACAGGGACTACTGTCAAAGTTAGGCTTTTTATTATTAAAGTTGTAATACTAACTTTCTAAGGGAGGATGGGGGTTTGTTCTTAATTAGTACATAGTGCATACACTGTCCTTATCTTTAAAAGCTTTTAGTACTTCAGTTACTTAATCTTCCCTCTCTCTTGAGTTGAGATTTAATGTGGAATTTCTGCTGAAGCTACTTGTTGGGATAAAAGCTGGAAAAGCAGTTATTGTGGCAAGCCAGAGCTAGCATATGGTAAAAGAGATTTACATGTCATACCAAAGTCAGGATTGAGTCAAAGTCAAGGAAGAAGAAATTAATACATTCAAACTATTTACAATTTTGAGTAAGAAGGTAATGAGAGCTGGTCTAAAATTGGAGCAAGTTGGTGCAAATAAACGAGGAAGAATGCAGAAGCAGCTAGGTGTTGGAGCAGCTAGATAGTCAGAGGACAGTGAAAAGTCAGCACCTGAATGGTTGCAGATCAGTGCCAGTGAAGAGTGGATCTGTGGCTCAGGGATTCAGGGGCTTTGGCAACAGAGTTTGTGTAGGGATTCCTACCTCAAACTGCTTGCATCTGGCCTGGTTCTACCATGTCCGCTATGCTAGTGCAACTCTCTGTTGAGCTTTAAAAAAATTAAGGCTGAATTAGACCCTCAAAGAAGGGCTTTTGGTAAAGCTGGGTAAGTTCATGCAGGCTGATTTACAGCTTGACAACCAACTATTGCAACCACAGCTGAAGCTGCGTCAGAGCAAGCCAGCCTAACTCTGCCTCCTTGGCTGATACCTGTGTAAAGGGATTCTGTGCATCTATGTTGATTGGAAGAGCCTGGGTACAAGAACAGGAACTGTGCAGAATCTTGAACTCTAGAAGGATGTCTAAAGACAGAAAGGATCTGTATCAAGATGGTGGTTTGTAGCAACTTGCCCATTCAGACACCTCTACATGGGTGTGGTGACTGGGCTTCACTTGTCAAAGGAGTTCTAGACTTGAAGCAATTCTTTGTCTCTACTTCAACCCATGACTTTACTGAATACTAATTGCCCTGTGAATATATCTAATGCATTTCACTCAGAGCAACCATTTAGACTTTACTGCATATGCTTGATTTCACTATTGTTTTTATGGTGCCAGCACCTGTTCCCTTTAAAGTCTGGCAAAATTTTTCATAGTTTGGGAAGAGCTGTGAACTATATGTGCTGATGGTAGAAGATCACTAGTTGAGATTAGGAGTATGCAGACAATGTCCAAAATACTGATTTGCTTCTTTTAGCTTGCATATGGACTGATGCTTTGATAAATGTAGAAATTTAACTATTTATGGATTGTAATATTTCAGAACCTCAGTTCCATACAAAATGCATACAAAACTGCAAACCTCAGGGGAAGTGGAAAATGGATACTGATATTGAAGTTGAACAAAGCTGCTCTTGGCTTGCAGGTGTTCACTCTATCTCTTGGTATTTAGGAAGTCTCAGATCAGTATCAGAATATTTTGCAAAGATCGTGCAAAGAACAATCTCTTACTAATCTTTGATCTGATTTGATATTCCATGGAGACTGGAAATTTGTCCCATGATAAAAATTGCAGTGGGAGGGTGCTCTGGAACTAAATCCCTCCTGCAGCCCTGGGAACGCAGAACCTTCCTGTGCTTGCCTGTTGCCAGATGACTGACTGTGCACCACTGCTGCTGTGGTTTCCAGCCCTGCTGCTGCAGGGAGCATGAGCAGGGAGCATGAGCTGGTTCTGATTTCTTCCTGCTGCTGGAGCTGAAGACTTCTGCGGATAGGGCAGCCTTTCTCTTAGGAAGAGGTCTGCAAGGCATGTGGGAGAGTGTGCACAGGTGAGGGCAGAGTGAAGCGGAGAATGAGAGAACTGACTTAGAAGTGTCAGTATCTAATTCTGGTACTGTATATTAGTGTCATAAAACTGCCTTGTATCGCAGTTTTACTGTTGCTAGCATTGTTTTTGGTTATATCACAATTGACAGGGTCAGGCTGTTATTGTAAGTATAAACATGCTGACAATAAGTGTGCACACACACTTTTAAATTATAAGTTTAGTTTGAGGTGATTTAAGTAAGTGTGAAGAACCTGGCAGTGTGTTTGAAATTAACAAAATAGAAATTTGCTGTGATTAATATTTTCATTAGGTCTCTAAATACTGCTAAATGCAGAATTATTCTTGTCATTAAAGTGGACAATAAGTATTTCCTTTATTCAGTATTCAGATATCTTTAATTGCCTATGCTGTGTTTCCAAATTTAGGCCCCAGAGGAAGAAATGCCTGATTCATGTTTGCTGAAAGGATGCTTGGCACCATTGAGATTCCAGAGCCTTGAAATGGTCAATCTGTTTGAAGGTTCAGCCAGCTGCTGTTTTAGTCATGAACAAAATAATAAATTTCTGTAATCTGAGAGGTAAAAGATAAGTTTTATTTTCATTTAAAGCCAATTCAGTGGTAGGCCAGCCTGTCAGCTTGTGGAACAGGGACCACAGGATACTTTCAGCCTTGGGCAAAGAAGAGGAACTATACTGTGTAAAAACATCAGCTTAGTGGAATCTACAGCTGAAAGGAGAGTGCAACATTACCCGAAAGGTTAATGAAAAGACAATTAATGCCTGAAAAATAAATCCCTGAAGCATATTCCATTTTTAGTGTACATGTAGCTAAGCTGATATCACTTGTGGAAATAACCACCATTCAACTATCCTAGTGTTCTCAAATATCCTAGTGAACAGCCTAAAGTCTTCACTAAAAGAAAGACTTTGAAGAAGGAACCTTTGCGTGAATAAATCTAATCCTTTAGAAAAACATTTAATTTTTGCTTATGTTTTGGTGTACTGATTTTGGCTGGGATAGAGTTACATTTCTTCACCGATGCTGATGTGAGGGCTCTGTTTTGGGCTTTCGTGCTGAGAACAATGTTGATAACACAGGGATGTTTTAGTTCTTGCTGGGCAGTGCCTATACAGACCCAAGGCCTTTTCTCCTTCTCACCCCACCAGTGACAAGGCTGCCCAGAAGTTGTGGGGGACACAGCCAGGACAACTGATCCCAACTGACTACAGTGATGTTCCATGGCACCATGCTCAGCAATAAAACTGGTGGGGGGAAAAGGAGGTTGGCCAAGCTGCTGTCTTTATCTCAGCCCACGAGTTTTCTCACTTCTACCCTTCTGACTTGCTCCCCTGTCTCACTGGGTGATAAGGGAGTGAACAGCTGTTAGAGGTGCTTAGCTGCCTACTGGGGTTAGAACATGGCATACGGCTTTGAGATAAATCCCAGACAGTGAAGGGAGATTCTAACTGAACGTTCATTATTTTGAGGAGTAATTTACCAGTCTATGTAGTTTGAAGCTTGTGAGCATAATAATATTTAAACAATTTCAGCATTAATTTGCCCATAGTGGTAAGAGGGGGAAATTGCCAGTAATATGTTGTTTTAAATTATTGAAATATTCCTCTCCCTTTTGGAATTTTCTATGGCTTTCTTCTGTTAACTGAAATGGGGCAATTTCTCCACCATCCTGAGCAGTGTGCTTAGAAAACTGAAAATTTTCCATTCTAATTCACATTTGTTTAATTCATGTGCTCTTGGAAGCTTTCAATGCCAGTAGGAATGAAAGAGATGTATAATATTGGTTACAGATTAAGAATATTGGACAATACAGTTTAAAAGATAATATGAATATTTTTTCACCTGCAACTTGTGAGTTGATCAGGGATATGCTTTCATAATGATTCAGAATTAGTTGGGTAAGGAAAAGGTTGTTGAATGTGAGTTCATTGTAAGTTTCAGCCAAATGGCATTCATATACTTCTGGGAGTAAATGCAGATTTATTATTTTATTTTTTAAATTGGTAATCTAGAAAACAGTAATTGTGCGTTCCCGTTTCAAATTTTGAGTGTGAGATCCTGTTCCTTGCCTTGTGGAAGAAAATGGTTTCTGTAATTCATAGAAGTAAAAGCAAAAAGAACAGTTGAGTACATTAAAGGAGATTTGGTTTTCCTTCTATGTCAAGTGTTGGTGAGATTGAGACCTGAATGTGCATACAAATGTTTTTATTTTTTTTAAAATGCTGGGAAAAATCGGAGTGGAAAAACTTATGGGTTATTAAAAGATTGAAAAAACCCACTATTTAAATATTTGAGGCTCCCTTTGCATGTCCTAAAAAAAAAAAATAAATTCCAGTTAAATATCTTCTGCAGCAGAATATTATGACAGGCACCCTTCCTCCTTTCCCGCTTTGGGATGAAAACCACTTGAGACTGTTCCCTCCTGGCTTCTTCTCCCTGCTCCATGCCATACACTCATAATTTGGTTTTCCCCTTTTGTTGCATAGAACAGGCCTAGGAGGTTATGTTTCTAGGGTTATGGAACAATTTTTTTAGTAGAGTTTACAAAACTCAGTTGCTACCACCTTAAATGGCAAAAAATTGTCAGGTGGGTAAGGGAAGGTTTTCAGTATTTCAGCTCTTGGAAGAAAGGCCAGATTTTGTTCAGATGTTCAGAAAAGTTTAGATAAGCTATGATTAATTTATATAATTTTTACAGTTGCTTCTATGGGCTGGACTCTGCTCCAATGAAATGTTGCCACCCAGGTATATCAGAACAGTTCTTGGAGTCACAAAGAAGTCCAGCCTGCCTGCCCCTGTGGCAGTTGATATCGCCTCAGTCAGGAGGTAGGGGTGCAGTCACAATTGGTGCCTTGCATCTGCATGGGTGGTGGTGATTAGTTTGCGTAGTGTTGTAGATATGTCATGCACTCCTTGAGCCCAGAAAGCTGCTTCTCTTTTTCTAGTATGCAGGATTTGAGGGATTTGAGAGTATATGGGAGAACAAAAGGTCATGCAGAGGAGAGTAAAGGCAGGTCTCTGGGTTTCAGTGGAAAAGGACTGGAATCCTGTTGGAGGACTATGCATGTAACTCAGCAGGGAAATCCAGTGATGTTAAATTTGATTCTGTAAATTAGAATGGTTTTGGGGTTTATCTGTAAGATTGTGTTCAAGGGGATGGATAATTTCTGAATGTTTGAGTGCTGGGTTGTTAACACATGTATGCATGCCTCTACAGTTAACCTTGAACATTGTATTACTTTTGAAAAAAACAGTGAGGTGTTTTTTGTGGGAGAGGACAAATTGGTTATGCTAATCAGGTGGATTTGGACTAGATTCTGAAGCTTTCTATGTTACAGCCTGTAGTTTGCTGGCTTTAGGTGGTGGAGTCCTTAGTTCAGTATTTGCAGAAGTAAAAAGGAAGCATGCTGCTCTGCATCAGTGATTAAGGCAGTGCCTGAGGAAGGCTGGACCTACCTGTTTATGCACTGTGCATTTTTAGGAGACACTTTCTCCTCGTTTCCTTAATCCAGCTCTGGTAATCTAAAATGCTTTTCTGCTTTATGACAGCTGCTAATGATCCTTTAAAGAATTCAGGTGACTGTAGTACCCGTTTGAAAAGATAGAGGGGTGTGTGTGTATAAACATCTTCGACCTGAGAATTGAGTAACTAGCCTGTTCCCATACCTTGATTATTTAGTCACTGGTGTGTTGCATCTGTAAGACTAGTCAGTGTTGCAGAACTGTGTCTTGTCAGCAGGTATTAGGTGTGTTTTGAACAGGCCTACTAAACCGAGCTACTGAAAGAAGACAGAGTAATACCCACTTCTATGGTTGTGCTGTCCTGGAAGGACTGGAAAGAGGATATTACGTGTCTTGGGAACTTGATTGCCTAACGGGTTTCTTTGTAAATTGGTCTCTGCGTTCACATGACTAAATGGCTCATTACAGGAATGCAGGCAAATGAATGCATGACTCCTCTTATTTTGAGATATTTTGTATCTAGGTGGAAGTTAACCTCTCCTGTAAACCAAATGTGACAGACCAACTTTTAGTAAATGTTGAAAGCTTTCAGTATATTGATCCAACATATCTTTCCCAGGGCAGAAGAATAACTGCATGATGTATCTTAAGAACAGTTGAATACAAGATGAAACAAAAAAAAGTGTAGTACATTGCACTCAGCTTTGAAGATTTTTCGCATGCTGTGAACGTCAGTTTTAAAAAAATATAACATCTGCTTTCAGAGAGTTTGACTCTCAGGAGCAGACCTCAGTTTTTGAACAATACTGGTCTTTTAGAGAACAAACTAAAATTAAGAATTAGGCAGTTATGTTGTATTTTTTTTTTTTTCCAACCACTTGTACTGCTGTGTTTGAGGACAGATTTCTCTGTTGCTATGCCAATTTACTAATCTAAGTGTTGGATTCTGCTCTAAGTTTGGATGTGGCTGCTAATTGTCAGCTCCCTTTGGCAGTCTGCTAACCAGCCATGTTATAATCAGTGAAAATTTAAGAATTATTACAGCCTGTTTGAATAAAAATGACTTGCAGGTTGACTTAGAAGGATATGGACTGGCTAACTAATTAGGAAAATTGCCAGTCCCCTTTTTCTTGCATTAATTGCAGAGACTTCTGTTTTTTTTTTTTTTTTGTTTTTTTTTTGCAAAGATGATAGAGAGTTTTCAACTTTCAAAGAATTGCAGAAGTATCATAGTTAATAACAAATTGACAATTTTAGCTTTTGTTATTTAATGTGGATGGCAGGTTTGGACAAATACCTGAAAATACTTTAAAAAATGATATGTAATCAAACTACATAGATAAATGAGAAAAAAGCCTCTGATACCTGCTAATTTTTTCTGCAAATATTCAACTGAGTTGCATCCCAGATCTGTAGAAATACGCCATATCATCATATTGCATTTAGTGAGGGGCATGTTTGGACTTACACAGTGTTCATGGAACTGGGCTATGGTTAAAGAGGTTTCATGTGTGGGAAGAAGAGTGAAAAGAAGACATGACTAGGATTACATGGTTAAAGGGAGATTTAGAGCCATAGATATAATGTGGTGAATAATAGCACAACATTTTTGTAGCAAATGATTTCTTAGAATTGGCTAAAGATGACAAAAAGTGAAGCTGACAGCATTAGATAAAAGGCTCCTCATGTTATAATATTGTTAAATGTTGCAATTTTAAGCAATTGAATTGTAAATATTTGCCTTTTAATTTTAAGCACTAGAAGTATTGTCACTGTTGCTGTCAATTCAGCTGGGAATGAAACTGATATTTTACTCATGTGGCAGGTGTTTTACTGTGAGTGTAATCTTGTTTGGTTTACTCCAATTGTATCTTTTTCTATGTCAGGGTGGAAGAGAAAGTGATTGTATCACATTTCTTTCCCTGGAACTTGCATTTTTTTTTTCTTAGACTCTGAATCTTCCACCATCATTATACAACTCATGTTTCTGTGTTGGTTTGGGTTTTGTGGTTTGTTTGTTGGTTTTGTTTTTTTGTTTTTTTTTTTTTTTTTTTGTGTGTTTTTTGTAGTTTGTGTTGTCGCTTTTTTTTTTTTTTGGAAAGGGGTGGTGGGGGTGTGGTGGTTTTTTTTCTTTTGTTTGTTTGCTTGTTTGTGTGTAGGTTTTTTATTTTTTCCATGGAAATTTGACTGAAGTGCAGAATTGCTAGGAAATGTTTTCAGAATTGCCATGCTGGCAATTGTAGACCAAAATCTTACAGGATGTTATGTGTCTGAATCTCTTAAGACTAGCTCCTACCAGAAATTCTAGCCTGCAGTAGGTAGCTTTCTTCTATTTACTTCTTCATTAAAGCTTTTAAGGGATCATATGATTTCTGAGAGTGCAGCCCCAAGAAAATACTCCCTTTTTTTTTCTCCTTGAATTTTATTTTTGTGAGTTATGCTAGGTTAGAAAACTAACAGAGTCAGTCCTAGTAAAGAGACAGCTTCAACAGTGAGGCTAGTTTAAAACAAACAAACAAAAAACCCCATAAAACCCCCCCAAAAAAACCCCAAAACAACAAACAAAAAACCCCTGTGCTTGGACTCTTTGATAGTTGGTACGTGTGCAGTTGTATCTTTTAGGCAGTCCACATAGTAGCTATTCTGCTTGAAGCTGCATAAAATAACTGCTAATAAATAGTATCTTTGCATATAGATATTCTCTTTCAAAAAGTAGTGGAGAGATCAGTTTCATAGTTAGGAAAGAAAAAAAAGCTTTCTTTTCTGAAGTTCAGAAAACTGTGTTAAGGGTTGCAGACTTTATTTTCATGGACTTCAGTGTCTCCTTTTCAATTTGACTCCTTGAATGACTACATTGTTAATTCCATATCTTGTAAAGATTAAAAGTGACTTAGAGGGACACAAAAAGCCACTGAGCATCTGGAATACTGAACTTCTAAATGCATTTGTACAAGCAACAGCCTTTGGATATGAACCATTCTGTTAAACTATTAATAATGAGTCTTTTGGGGGCCCTGGTTTTGGTTTATGAGACAGTAGTAAACCAAAACAAACAGAAATGCGCCAGAAAGTGAACCTGTATGGGTTTTCACTGTATTTCCGATTTGAAATCAGGTGCAGATAACTAGAGAATGAAACTCCATATCCTAACATCCTTGGAAGTGTTCATGGTCAGGTTGGACAGGGCTTTGAGCAACCTGGTCTAATAGAAGGTACCCCTGCCCATGGCAGGGAGCATGGAACTGGATGAGCTTTGAGCTCCCTTCCAAATCAAACCATTCTATGGTAATAGCTGATTCTACTGCTGTATTAAAATCTCTCTTCATTACAATATTGGCAGCTTTCCCCCACTGTTTTTCAAGTTTACTTATACAACTTATCCCATGTTTTCTTGGCAAAAGCATTAAGATCCATTAATAAAGAATGCTGCTATAATAGGAACCATATGTAGACAATTGCCTTGTATGGCCATGCCTGCACATACTACCTAGTGTGAAGAATAACTACCTAGTGTGAAGAATAAACCCTTCTCTCTGGGACTTGAACTCTTGTTTTAGAAGGTGTAATTTGATTAATTGTACTCTTTCCATCACAGAGGTAAGCCAGCTAGGGCTAGCTCAATTTTGCTGCATTACCTGAAGGCTTTTCCACTGTAATGCTTGAAAATTTTTTTGTAAGCTGACAGATGTGTTGTGTCACAGCTATGTGCAAAAGTGTATTACATTGAAACAAAACAAAACAAAAAAAACAAACAAGTGACATCTGGGCTTTTTTTTTTCTTTATTTTATGAAGTCCTTTATTTACTGCAAACATGTTAAGACGGGGGCAAGATTGCTGTTTTTCAGTATTTAGCGTAGATGAAAATTCTATTATATGTTTTCACAAAATATGTGCTGAGAGCACTCCAGACTCTTGATAATTTTATGGTTAGTGAAGCTCAAGACTTTAGGGAAATGGGAAATTCTTGCTAAAAAATTATATTAAGGCGTTGGAGAAGGGGGAAATTATCAAGTCATAGTTTTGTCTAACAAGTCTCTCTGTCTTTTTCCTCCATAATCTTACATAGCAATGGGTCAAGAAGCTGGCAAAACTACCTGGCCCAAATCATCAAGAAGATATCGGACTATTACAGGTAGAAGATATGGAAGAAGGTATGCCTATGTTGGTTTTACACCATCTTCGAATAGCCAGGTCAGAGACGAACATCAACATAATGAAGACTGCAAACAATTAGAATTGGAGGATATTCAGAAAGAGAATTCTTTACGTACGTGCATATCTTTGTGTATGTCCATTCAATTCTCAAATAGGATGCTTGGGAGTGGAGGAAAAAGGCACACAGAGGAAATGTAAGGGGAAGGTGATAGCCGCTTAACATGTGTAAAGTACAATTCATCTGGCTTTATAGAATGAAACTTAGCAAGAAGGCAAATTAAAGTATAGTCTATCTTAGGCTTTTTAGTTTTGCCTGAGGAAGGGCGTTCTTGAATGAGTTAATGCTTTCTAACCAACCAGATAACCAAAACGTATAATTCAAATTATTTTTGTTTTCAAATCAAATAACAAATCATGTTTGGGAGAGAATACCTAATCTAACCTGTTTGGAACTAGGCTATGAAATATTTGACATATGGGCCAGGTTGTTCTGTCTTGGTCAACTGTCATATAGTTATGGTGGGATTTAGTTTAAGCCTATAAAACATCTTTAAAGGTTATCTTTCTATTTGTCTATACCAGTCAGAGCAGTTCCCTTATTTAATGAATATAGAAAGCTAGTATTTCCCAAAATGTCTTTTGTGTTTTCAGCATTTGAAAAATAATTTCATAGAGAAGTACAAAAATGGCTTATTGGATTAAACTTAGCCTCATCTCCTTGAGTGTATGAGGTTTTCTGCTAAAAAAAAAAAAAAAGAAAACAAACCAACAACCCAAAAAAACAACAAAAACCAACCAAACAACAAACAACCCTTTTTGATATAGTCTCAGATCTCCCAAAGCTGCAGGTCCTGCACTTGGATCACAACAACCCCATGCAATGCTACAGGCTTGGGATTGCTACAGCTGGAAAGCTGCCTGGTGGAAAAGGACCTTGGGGTGTTGGTCAACAGCCACTTGACTATGAGCTGGCAGCGCACAGCAGCATCCTGGCCTGTATCAGCAAGAGTGTGGCCAGCAGGACCAGGGCAGTGATTGTCCCCCTGCACTGGGCACTTGTGAGGCTGCACCTAGAATCCTGTGTTCAGTTCTAGGCCCCTCACTACAAGAGAGACATTGGGATGCTGGAGTGGTCCGGTGAAAGGCAACAAAGTTGCTGAGGGGTCTAGAGAGCAAGTCCTGTGAGGGGTGACTGAGAGGACTGGTTTAGTTTGGAGAAAAGGAGGCTAAGGGGAGACCTTATCTCTCTCTACAACTACCTAAGAGGAGGTTGTAGTAAAGTGGGCGTCAATCTCCTGAGTAACAAGAGGGAATGGCTTCAAGTTGCACCAGGGGAGGTTTAGATTGGATATCAGGAAAAATTTCTTCACAGAGGTGGTTGTCAGGCATTGGAACAGGCTGCCCAGGGAAGTGGTTGGGCCACCATCCCTGGAGGTAGTTAAATGACATGTTGATGTGACACCTTGGGACACAATTCAGTGGTGGATTTGGCAGTGCTAGGTCAACAGTTGGACTCGATCTTCAAGGTCTTGTCCAACCTAAATGATTCCATGATTCTATACATTAGCATTTTTTTTCCCCCTTCCTTTATAGACTACTTCGTAACTGTTTTCACCTTCTAATTTTCTGGGACTTTTTGTTGTTTTGGGTTTCTTAGTTGTTTGTTTGGGTTTTTTTAATAATTGCATAGTGCTAATATAACTCTGTCATGGTATTGATCTTGGAGATTGTTTTGTGATGTAGATAATGTTGGGGTGGTTTTAATTTTTTGTAATTTTAACATTATTGCAGTTGGTTTTTTCATACACTTTCTACACTTTCATCTTGTTAAAGGTTTATTTTCTCAATACAAGTGTTGGCACTTGTGGAGACCTTCCTTGTGTCTATAACACTACCACTTTTCTTGTTTCAGTAACTTAGAAATGAGCATGCTATTATTTCAGGGGTCACAAGAAATGTACATTTTAGAGGGTGTTGTCTCCTTGTTCTTAATACAATTGCTTTGTTTATGAACTCCTGAGTGACTCATTTTCTGTATTAAGTCTAATAACAAATTGCCTTTCCTTTTATATTTTGTCTTTTTTTTCATGTTATGACTTTTCACATTCATTTTTCAGAAATGTTTTGATTCATTTCCCTTACCTCAACTAGGTTGCATTTTCCCCAATCAGTAGTTATTTTTTGATGGGTGGGTACTACCTAAAAATATGCTGCATATTTCCTTGCTAATTTGCATAACATCTTATATACATTTAAGCAACTATGGAAGATGGGTAGAAGGAGATATCCTTGGAAATATTAAAAATCTGTCTGGATTTGGTCCTTGGTAACCTACTATAGGTGACCCTGCTTGAGCAAAAGGGGTGAACTGGGTCTCCAGAAGGGCCTGCCTGCCAACCTCAGCTGTTAGTAATTTTGTGAAGGAGCTTCAAGATTTTAATTAGATAAAATGTAATGTTACAGTATTGCTTCCCGCAAGTCAGACTTCTAGAGCTGAGAGTCACGGCTCTCATAAGAGTTCAGCCTAATAAGAAAGCCTACACATGGATTAGCTATTTAGATGAGATGTGCTATTTTAACCCTTGGAATACTCATTTTACATTATTTCCTACCTCCATCTGTTTTTGAAATAACATGCTAGAGAATCCCTTCAATTAACCATGCATGTCTCATTTTTTTTGCACCTTGTAGTTAAGTTTCAAAATCTCTTGATGAGAGTACTCAAAATTTTAAAGTCTGTATTAGTTATGCAAGCCATTTTATGTTGAAAAATAGTTTGGACTATTGCCTTGGTTAGGAGTTTATGAATTAATTGAACTAAGCATTAAATTCAGAGTAGGAGCAGTATACATATTTTTACTTTCTATAACTCTTGCTGCTGGGTTTGTTTATTGTCCCTTTATGCAAGAGGTGTTCAAGTGTAATATAACCAATCTGAACTTGTGATGATGGTAACTACTAACTGTAATTCCACGTTCATCCCTGCTATTATTTGCTTCTTATGAGGAGTTGCACTCACAGCTGCATGTACAAAATATATTACCATTAGTATGTAATTTATAGTAGCAAGAAATGGATTCACCTTAGTGTGGCAGGAGGCACAATTTAGCTAGTTAAGGAATGGATAGTCCAATTTTTATCTTACAGAAAGAAATATTGTAGGCTTTTTAATCTTGTGGTATTCAGCTTTCCTGTTTGTATCTTAAAATTCTTTTTTATACAAACAGTGTAAAATGCTGCTTATGAACATGTTCCTTTAACATGTGGGGTCTTTCTCATATCACAGGTTAAGCTGAAATTATAACATTAAAGTCTCTTTCTATATGTTTAGTTTATATAACTGAGAACATAAATGTATTAGTACAGAATGACTGCATCTCTGGTAAATGTTTCTTTTTATCAAGTTGCACTGCAGTCCTAGTGACCTATCCTTTCTTTTTCATGGGCAGTTGTTGTAGATGAGAATATTTTTATTGGATTTGATTATTCCAATGCATTCTTTCTTACAAATTTCTGTGAAGGTCCCAGTCCACCGGTTCAAGTTTCTTCTGGTTTATTAGATGAGCCTTTGTTAGAAAATACTGGAACTGGAGAACCTCTTTGCGAAAGCGTATCAAGCCAAACTTTGGAAGCGAACACATCGCCATTTTCTCTATTCTCCTATGGTCTGGAAGGCAACCAAATCTCAGGGAACTTTATGAATCCTTACGAAAATTCTGAGGACCTTGTAGAGTATGCGACTGATGGGTGTAATGTTTGGAATGGTCAAAATGGAATTGCTTTTGTAAACGTGGACTCTTATGAGCCAGATGGTGGTGATAGAGAAGATCCTGCTCAAGACGAATTTTCTTTGGGAACAGAAGAAGCAGTTGTGTTTCGCGAAACAATAAATAAAATATTTTCCGAGTTTGAAAAAGGCATAGAGTCTTTTACTGAATTACAATCTCAATCGTCCAATCTCAATCACAGTGTTACTAGAGAATGTTGTGAAGAAACAGGACCAATGCCTTTAATGAGATATTTTAGCATAGATTCAGACTTGGCATGTCCAAACAACAGGACATTTAAAACATCTGCTGAAGATCAAGCTATACTGAAAAGTAACCCAAGTGATGCTGTTCATGAGCTACAGCAGATAAAAAATATTTCAACAGAGAGTGTTGAAATCCAAGCCCCTATAGCAATTGCTAATGAGTTAAATGTTAGTGAGGACCAGGGAAATTCACTTGAACTAGTAGTGAGACCTAAAATAAGAAAACAAAATACTTCAAACCAGTTGGAGAGAGAGAGGCTTCTTCTTAATGATAAGGAAGGGGAAAATAGTTCCTGGAGAAGTGAAATTGATGAAGTTCAGCAAGGGTGTGCTGAATGTGCCTTAAACAGCAAAGAGATGAGTTCTAGTATGTTCTTTGGCTCCAGAGGGCATGAAGGTCATCGAAAGAACACAGAACTAAGGAAAAATGCAGCAGCTCAAGAACGAAAAGGTATTCTGGAAGATAACACCTTTTGGGATGGTTTCGAAGACTGCAGCAGACACTTCTCAATGTACCACAAAGATGAAGACAGGTAAAATTTAAGTTTTATTTGTTTTAGTATTTAATCTTTTGTGTACATAATGCGCAAATCTGAATAGTTTGTTAGCAAATGGGACAAACTCAAGCAATTTCAGTATATGATCAGATAACAAGATGCCAACTTTTCCTTTCAGTTTTTCTTCACCCTTCCTCAAGTCCATCTAAAGAAATAGTAATATGCATACTTCTAGTAATGTAAAAGGCCTTTCCTTACGTTTAGGGCCAAAGTGTCTTACCACTAAGGAAGATTACTTGTTTGTTTTATTTTCACTGGGCAGATGGAGGGTAGAGAGAGAAAAGTTCGTTCAGCATGGGTTTTGGCAAACCATGGGTATTTGAAAGTTCCCTTCAAGACTTGTTTTCAGAATTTGTTCTTTTTGCAATCATTACAGCATATTTATATTCTTGTCTCCAGTCTTTTGAAAGAAATTATTCTTCCTTGTCCTATCTAAAGAATAATTTGATAGGATTTCTTATAATTCCTTTTTTTGATGATAGTTCTTTACACTAGTAGGTGTTTCCAGAATGACTGTTGCAGTTTCAGATCTGTACAAATGGCTCCAACCTGGACACCACGGTCAGTATTCAGGCTTCTCCTGTTCTGAGCTCTCTGCCTGGAAGACAGATTAATTTGGATGAGATTTATGTTGATTAAATTCTACTCATATAGTGCTGGTTTAAGAACTTTTCACTCTGGATTGGAATGGTGTAACTGAAGTATTTGAAGTTGGAAGCATTTCTAACGTTCTGTTCATATATGGTAAATGCAGTAGTGTTGGGTTCTTTTGATTTTTCTGTTTTCCTATTTTTCTTCCAGTTTGCTTTCATCTTGTTGATTCTGTTCTCACTGCATTCTTAACATGACATGTCTTCTAGATGTTGATGTGGTTTTTTTTGTATGTGTGCTTGCCATTAGGCTTCATAAGCTAACCTGCTTACTGTAGATTGTGTTTCCACTGCTTCTATAGAGAGAAAAGCATGAAATTAGTCTGCATAATCTCTTGTCCTTAAAACATCTCACAGTCCCACTTATGAAGAAACAAAATCCTTAAGGCATTGTAAAATGAGGTGGTAGACTTAATTTTGGGTTTGTTTTTTTTTTTTTTCCTTGTTAAATAGGTGAACTTGAAAATAAATCCTTTCCTTCCTTGTAAGGTTTACTTTTTGCAAGTTTTTGTTACTGCATGATCCTTTCCACTTCTGAAATGCCGCTACTAGAAAATTAAAATGCAGTGGAGAAAATGGAATTGTTTTACATTTATAGCATGATAAAAAGAAGTACAGATTGCTTGTTTGAAAGCGACCATGTTCGTCATGATGGCAAGAACTAAACCACTAAACAGGGAGCATGTGTGTTCTTTAACTTAAAAAAATTTACTTTGTTTTTTAAACCCTCTAAAGATTTATCCCTATGAAGTAAATTGTCAATGATTACTCTGTACAAAGGGGCAGTATGGTTTTCTGGTCTCATAAGGTAAAGTTTTATGTTTAAAGGGTTAAGCCATATTACATGTTTAAATATCAGGTTAGATGTGCAGCTCGTTTTCACTCATGTCCAATTCAGGGAGAAACTCACCCTGCTGATTACTGCAGCCT
Organism: Strigops habroptila; assembly: GCF_004027225.2. Classification (NCBI taxonomy): domain Eukaryota; kingdom Metazoa; phylum Chordata; class Aves; order Psittaciformes; family Psittacidae; genus Strigops; species Strigops habroptila. The sequence continues at coordinate 34,965,679 of NC_044302.2, read as the reverse complement.
GAGCCTTCACCTCACATTTTTGCTTCCGTGAGGTGCCTAGCTATTATGATGTTAGCATGTAAAAGCTACATGTGGGAAGGAGAAAGGCTTGTGTATTTGTTAGGACCACATACGCTCAAAGTTGGAAGGGTCATGGTAGGTCCCCAGAGGGCAAGGGTGGTGGGAAGAGAATTGTACCAACTGGCTTCCTCCATTTAGTTTTAGGCCATATGGCAAGTACAGGCCAGTTCAGCCGGGGAGAGACTATTCTCAGAAAATATATCTGCAGATGCCTAGTTAATTCTGTTTTGCTTTTGACAAGTGACAAGTCTATAACTCTTTAACCATTAAGTGGTGTTCTGCATCTCAGTAGAATTGGGCATAGTTAAATCATAGAACCATAGAACAGTTTGGGTTGAAAGGGACCTTCAGAGGTCATCTAGTCCAAGCCCCTTGCAATGAGCAGGGACATCTTCAGTTAGATCAGATTGCCCAGAACCACATCCAGCCTGGCCTTGAATGTCTCCACATGGTGCATCCATCACCTCTCTGGGCAAACTGTGCCAGTGTTTTGCTACCCTCATCATAAAGAATTTTTTCCTCACATCCAGCCTGAATCTCCCCTCTAATAAAACCATTATCACTTGTCCTATCGCAACAGGCTCTGCTAAAAAGTTTCTCCCCATCTTTCTTGTGGGCCCATTTTAAGTACTGAAAAGCCACAATAAGACCTCTCTGGAGACTTGTCTTCTCCAGGCTGAACAGCCTCAACTTTCTCAGCCTTTCCTCATACAAGAGGTGCTCCATCCCTCTGATCATTTTTGTGGCCCTTCTCTGGACCCTCTCCAACAGGTCCATGTGTTTCCTGTACTGAGGACTCCAGACCTGGAGGCAGTACTGCAGATGGGGTCTAAGGAGAGTGCAGTAGAGGGGCAGAATCACTTCCCTTGACCTGCTGGTCATGCTCCTTTGGATACAGCCCAGCATCTGGCCAGCTTTCAAGGCTGCAAACACACACTGCCAAGTTATGTCCAGCCTTAAATCCACTAGTAGCCCCAAGTCCTTCTCCTCAGGGGTACTCTCAATCCCTTCATCCCCAGCCTGTATTTATACCAGGGGTTACCCTGATCCAGGTGCAGGACCTTGCTCTTGGCCTTGTTGAGCCTCATGAGGTTTGCATGGGTCCACCTCTTAAGCCTGTCCAAGTCCCTCTGGATAGCTGTCCATCCCTTGGGTTTGTCAACAGCATGAAAATCCTAAGTTTGGAAATTTAAACATTCACTGTTCTTTCTTTGTTCATTATTAATTACTTCAGATTTATCCTCTTTTCTGGTTTGAATTAGTAGCTTTGTGTCAACTTTAAAGAAAGCAAATTTGACTAACAACAAAGGAATATTATTATAAACTGTTTTGGAAATTCCTGAATTACAAAATAGAAGAAGATTTGAATATTTGGGCTCATCTTACAGTACATTTATCTAAACTTTAAAAAAAAAAAAGTGCTAAAATGTTAGCATTCAGCTTTAGTTGGTACAATATGAAGATGCATTACACTGTATAGAAGAGTTTCTTAACAGATATGATGTCTATTGTAGTTCTTTTAAAAGGTCCAAATTTAATGAATATTCTCATTTCCATCAGTTTCCCTAGTTGTCAAAATTGTGATAGAAAAATATATTCCTGCTTTGAATTAAAATGCTTCCACGTAATGTGTTTTGATCTTCTTTATTCTTGTAAATCTCTCAGTGTATAATATGCAGTTTTTCAAAAGTACTTGTAATTCATTAAACGGCAAGATTTCTTGGCATTTGCTTGTAATATTAGATAAAGTGAGTTTGTAGGGGTAGAGAGAACATTGATAGCAACAGACATACTGTATTTACCAGATTGAAAACTGAGCTGCAGGTGTTGTGGATTGCTGTGTAAGATGTGCTCTAATATGCATGTTTGCATATTGGTCGTTTTCTATCACTCTTTGAAAGGACATAGCTACTTGACTGCTTTGAATTTTGGTAGCTGTCATCTGCCACTGAGTATGGAGTGAATCTTCTAAGTAGCATTACCAAAGATAACAGTAGATAAATTCGTTCTTCTTGAGATTCTGCCAACATCACTGTTTTGTTTAAGCTGCCCACAACATGTTATTTACTGCCCTTTTGTGTGTGATGGCTGAACAAATTCTTTTTGAAAACTTCTCTGTGATTTATCTGTCCAGGCTAGTGAATTATATAATTTTCAGTAAGACATCCATTGTATCTTTATATGATTTTTTTTTTTTTTTTTTTTTTTTTTTAAAAGGACCATTGTATATGGCTTAAGGGCTATGAGAGCTTTTAAGTTTTGTCTGGCTGAGAGGTAAGGCTGATATTGATTATTGTTTGTTAAGCAAGCATTGGTTTCTCAGTGTCACTGCTGTTGTTTTATCTTCATGTGCTTGGAGAAGGATGTGTAGACTGGGTCTGGGTTTATTTTGATGAGTTTTCATGTATTCTGAAGATAGTGGGGGAAGAACAAAACACTTTGCAAAGCAAGATGGGCAGAATTCTTTCTTAACTGATCATTTTCAATCATCTGTTTACATATACTTGCCTTGTAGTACATCTACAAATATTACATACTGAATTTCTCTTAGATAAAAACAGACTATATTGAGAGCAATGTTCATAGAAAGTAGGAAATCACAGAATACTTGTGTTTATTTCCTTTCCTCTTAAGCAGAGTTTGAATTCGCACCCTGTTTCCTTGTTTAAATTGCAGCTCAGAATGCAGTGATGGAGAATGGTCTGCAGGTGCACCTACCTATTTTACTGCTACAGAAAAAGACCACTCAAGTGATGAGAGCTGGGAAACTATTCCACGCAGGGAGAAATGTGAGCCTGAAGTGCAGAACAGCAGCAGCAATGGTGTGGAAGAGGAGAACAAAGACTACTGTTCACAAGGAGGGTGTGGTTTTATTAGCTAACTTCCTGTAATTCTGACATGTAACATGGTATCCACATGACACCATGCAGAGTAACAAACTGTAAAAGTAGTTACTGTACTAGCAATAATAATTTGCCTACATTTAAAATTATCTGAATGCTTATATGTATTTCAAATCTGGAAAAAATGGCATGTCATGTAAACATTTCTATTTAATGAAAGATTCAGAAATAATGAGAGGGCATTGACATGTAGATTTAACAGGGATAATAGACTTGATGTACTGACTTTAAAAAACTATATTATGCCAGTTAATTGTAAAGACATACATGTTGCATACACATCTTTTGATACTTCTTGGTACTCCTCAAAAAGCAATTGTTTATCTTTGCTTTATTGATGCCCTTTATTCCTGCAGCCCTGTCAGTGGTTAAAGTAAACTTGAACTACTTATTTACTGAGAACTTACTAGAATCGTCGAATCACAAAATGGTTTGGGTTGGAAGGGACCCTAAATATAATCTGGTTCTAAACCATCTGCCATGGCCAGGACACCATCCACCGGACTAGACTGCTCAAAACCCCATCTAACCCAGCCTTGAACACTTCCAGGGATGGGGCATCCACCACCTCCCTGGGCAACCTGTGCCAGTGTCTCACCACTCTCACAGTGAAGAACTTTTTTCCTAATATCTAAACTTCCACTCTGTCAGCTTAAAGCCATTCCCCCAGTCCTGTCATTATAGGCCTTCCTGAAGAGTCTCTCCCCATCTTTCTTATGGGCCCTTTTTAAGTACTGAAAGGCCACAATGAGGTCTCCCTGGAGACTTGTCTTCTCCAGGCTGAACAACCCCAGCTATCTCAGCCTTTCCTCATCAGAGAGGTACTCCATTCCTCTGATCTTTTTTGTGGCCCTCCTCTGGACCCTCTCCAACAGGTCTATGTCCTTATGTTGGGATCCCCTGAGATGAATGCCGTGCTCCATGTGGAGTCTCCCCAGAGTGGAGTAGAGGGGTAGAATCCCCTCCCTCGATCTGCTGGCCATGCTGCTGAGGACGCAGCCCAGGACACAGTTGGTTTTCCGGGCTGTGAAAGCATACTACCGGCTCATGTTGAGCTTCTCTTAAACCAAGACCTTCAAGTCCTTCTTCTTAGGGTTGCTCTGAATCACTTCTTTGCCCAGCCTGTGTTTGTGCTTGGGATTGCGCTCAACCAGGTGCAGGGCATTGCACTTGACCTTGTTGAACTTCACGAGGCTGGCATTGGCCCACCTCTCAGGCATGTCAAGGTCTCTCTGGATGGCATCCCTTCCCTCCAGTGTATCGACTGCACCACATAGTTTGGTGTCATTGGCGAACTTGCTTAGGGTGCATCAGTCCCACTGCCCCTATTGCCAACAAAGATGTTGAAAACCATGAGTCCCAATACCAACCCCAGAGGGATACCACTTGTTGCTGATCTCCACTTGGACATTAAGCCATTGACCACAACTCTTTGAGTGTGACCATCCAGCTAATTTCTTATCCGCTGAGTGGTCCCTCTGTCAAATCCATGCTTCCTTCAATTTATAGATGAAGATGTTGTGTGGGGCAGTGTCAAATGCCTTGCACAAGTCCAGGTAGATGACGTCAATCACTCTTCATTTACCTGCCAATGCCATGACTTAATCTTCAAAGGCCACCAAATCTGTCAGGTATGATTTGCCCTTAGTCACTGACCAGTGACAGGATGAGGAGCAATGGCCATAAACTGAAACACAAGAAGTTTCACCTCAACATCCGTAAGAACTTCTTTACATTGGGAGTGGCAGAGCACTGGAACAGGCTGCCCAGGGGGTTGTGGTGACATTCAAAACCCGCCCGAACACATTCCTGTGTAACCTGCTCTGGGTGGTCCTGCCTTGGCAGGGAGTTGGACCAGATGATCTCCAGAGGTCCCAATCCCAACCATTCTGTGATTTTATCAGATCTGCACCTTATTGACTTCTGCACTTTCAGATTCCTTAGATGATCTTAAACCTCATCTATTCTACCATGAGCAGTTCTTCATTCTCCCAGTCCCTGCCTGTGCATTCTGTGGCTTGGGTGGTTTTGGTTTAGATGCTTTGTGGAAAGAAAAAAAAAATTGATCATTTATTTTTAGTTTGGGTTTTTATAAAGCAACAAGCCATGCCTACGTATTCTTTCTGTTTCTTCCACTCGTATGTAGACAATACCTATTACAAGTAGTCCAAATGGCTGATACTGCTTTTTTTAACATTGCTTTCTGTTAAGTTTTGGAGAATTAGTGTGACTTTATGAAAACATTATCAAAACTCATCTGTTTCAGAAAGGTTCATGTTTTTGATGTGAACAGCCTGCAAATGTACCCATTTCTAACATGATTCCTGTTTATTTGTCTTTTCATAAGGAAAGTAGACTTGCAGCTCTGTGGCTTTAAACATTCAGGTGATTTGTGCTCTTCTAGAAAACACAGGAACGAGAGGAATCTTACTCCTTATGCAAATAGATTTTCTTGCGAATAATATCTTTTTTCATTTGAGCCAAGCTTCCCCATGAAGGCTGTTCCAGGATGTTAAGATAGCTTTTCTTTTTAGCAGCTTTACAGACTTCTGGATGAATAAGAAAAGTTTAGTACCAAACTTACTAGCCCTGGCAGGGATACTGCCTGTACTAGGGAAAATGCAAAACAAGATGCTTACTGTACTACTGGCCTTGAGGATTAGACTAATTTTGCCATAGAATCATGGTGTTACTAGATTCTGAATCTGGAGTTGATACCACTGGGAATTTCTTTGGGTTTTTTACAGCAAGTGATAAATTCTTGATATGGGCTCTGCAGTCTGGGAAACATGCATCTTCAACCCTTGCAATATGTGTAACTTTTGTTACTTGCATGTGTTTGTAAATTCTGCTAGCTCTTTAGTTTTAGCTTTTCATTTATTTATTTGAAGGGAACAGACATTATTGGAGGAAGGAGAGATTCCTCGGTTGCAATACCAAGAAGAAGCAGAAAATATCAGTGATGAGGAAAACAACCTAATTCATGATTTTGTGTATCCTGGATTCTTCTTGTTGGATGGAAATAACAATCTTGAGGATGATTCCAGTGTGAGTGAAGATCTGGATGTGGAGTGGAGGTATGCCTTTGATAGTTTTATGCATTAATTTCAGACGGTTTGTAGTTACTGTTTTGCTTTTTATGTAAGATGTCAAAGACACTCATGAAGCAGTATGCACATGCTTCAAAGGCTGATAAATCTGAGGTTTAAGGCGTAAGGAACTTCAAGTGCTGTGTGTCTTCTGATGAGAGAAAAAGGATGTAGATTTACTAAATCAGGCTGTGAGAATCTGAGAAATTCTGGTGCACTAAATATAAAAGGGATTGCTGTACATTTTTCAATTAATTTTCAAGGTGGTAAGTACAGTGGAAGTATAACAAAAGTAAAGCAACAGAAATGTAATCAGTATTCAAGTCAGTGCTATTTCATAATTGGTCTTTCCTCTTTCGCAGCTGGCATAGCTTAGATGTTATAAGCCTATTCTATTTCTCTTTGAAATGCCATGCACTTACCTAATCTCATAGTTTTGAATGCATGTCCCGATTTTCTGTCATCAGATTACTGAAAAATATTGCAATATATTCATTACAAAAATTCTGCAAATACCAGGGAGAAAGTGATCAGAGACACTTGCATAGCCTTATTCTAGAATAGTATAATGTGTTTGTTTAACAGTGAGCTAGACAGAGTGCTTTCCAGTGAGATTTAACACTTGTTCTCTTTTACTTATAAAAAATACTATAAACTGCAGCATAGGCACAACAAAAACTGGTATTTTCTCCTTGTGAAGCTATATTGTGAAAAAGCACAACAGGTACTAATGCCTGAAAGTCCAAGCTAGAAGTAAAGCATGTGTTCTTACAGCACCAGGCAGCAAGCTAGCAAAGGCATTGTAGGAAAAAGACAAAATCTGTTTTTTCAGTGTTGGAGGTTAGCCTTGGGAAGCTTCCTAATTACTCAAAATAGGAAAGAAAATGCTTCTCTAATAACACATTAAGTTTTGTCTGCTGACCGTATGCAGATTGGTACATGGCTTTTTGCCTGGTTTAAGATTTGATATCTGAACATTGAAAGCAGAACTCAAAGCAGCTGCCAAGCTATGAACTGTGACATACAATGTAATCAAAATCTGAATGCTAATTGCAAAATGAGCTTAACATACACATGAAATTTACTAGCTGAACTGTATGCCCTTTTACTCTGGAGCAGTCAATGGTAAAAGTTGCCACCATGTTTTCCTGAAGTCTATATTTTCTTTAGTGTACCAGTATAGTGGAAGCAGGCGCTGTTGGGCAGGCTGCAGGGTGGCCTCTATAAAGAGAGGCTGGGTCTGCCCTATGTAGGACACGGTCATAGCTGGCTCAGGGTGGTACCTCTGCGAAAGTGTATTTCAGAAAGGACAGACAACGCTGCACAGCAGAGTAAGAGAGAGGAGTGAGGATGACAGAAGCAACCCTGTAGATGCCAAGATGAGACAATAAGGGGGAGGAGGTGCTCCAGGTGGTAGAAAAGGGATTCTCCTGTAGCCCCTGGAGAAGACCACAGTGGAGCAAGGAGGTGTTCGTTGAAGGAACTGTGCCTGTGGAGAACCCAAGCTGTAACAACTGGTAAAGGGCTGCAGCTTGTGGGAAAGACCTATACATGAGCATGTTTATCCTGGAGAACTGCAGCCAGTGGGAGAGACCCACACTGGAGCAGGAGAACTGTGAGAAGGAAAGAGTTAAAGAGAAGAACTGCCATGAACTGGCCACAGCCCTCATTCCTTATTTATCTGGATTGCCTGGGGGGAGGGAACATAGTGGAGTCAGGAGTGAAGAAGTGAAGAAAGGGAGGGCTAAGGGGAAGGTGTTTTAATTGTTGTCTTTGTTTCTCACCATCCGAATCTATTTTTATCAGCAAAACCTTTTAGTTAAACTAAGGTTCCCCTCTGAGTCTCTTTCACCTGTGATGGTGATTCATGAGTGATCTCCCTATCTTTATCTTAATTCATGATCTTTTAGGCCTATTTAAACACTTGTCTGGTTGAGGTGGGAGAGTGAGAGAGCAGCTGGATGGGCAACCAGCCTAGGTCAACCAAACACAACCACCTCATGTGAGTGTATGCTCACAGTTGTTAATAGGTGATGTGCAGTGATTTGATGTATCCAGCCCTCATGTTATTACTGTTTACTTTGAAATGAAGACCATGGTTCCCAACTCATTTTTTTCAGGCTACTTAATGAGTTTGGTGATGGCCTAGGACTTGCTCAAGCTGTTCCCGATGTGGATCCTCTCACACTTGAGGCACTAGAGGGACGCTTACAAGAAGCTATGGAGGTATTAAAATATTCTTGGCGATATTGTATCGGTGATGTTGAATCCTTTTTCAGCATAATCTGAAAATCAGGATAATTGAGGAAAAATTATTTTCCTGGTTTAGCTTGATCTTTCAGGACTGCGAGCTTGAAAATAAATGTTAGAGGTTTTTCTAAATGATGTAGTACAAGAAGTCATTCACCAGTGCTACTCCTCTTAGAATATGTATTTATTTCCTCTTAAAGGAAAAAAAAGATACGCATTTCTACCAGTATAAACATGTAATTTAAATTATTCTAAGAATGTTGCCGAATTTCCCTTCATAACAAAGGAAAGTTCTTACCTGTATCTGTGCCTATGAGTTGTCCCAGCATTATTTTATTGCAAGAGTACAACTGGATGTCTCATATTTTTATTCCTTAGTAGACAACTTTTCTGTGTTTGACTATCTTGACTCCATGTGGCTTAAATTAAAAATAAAACGATACAAACAAAAAACCAAAACCAAACCAAAAGTAAACAACAAAAAAAACCCCAAAAAAACCCCAAAACCAACCAACCAAAAAAAAAAAAAAAACCAAAAAAACCAAAACACCCCCCCCCAAAAAAAAAAAAAAAACCCACCCAAAACAAACCCAGAAGCAAAGAAGCCTTTTATCTTGTTCTAATCCCATTTCATCTATCTAACTTTGGATAAACCAGAGCATTTGTTACAGAGAGCGAGCATGGTTATGATCTTTGTCTTTTTTGTGTTAAATGACATTGGTTACTATCAGAGTGAATACAAAGCTAGCTGAAATTCAGTTTGATGCAGGGTGAGTATTCTTGCATTGCCAGAAGTCTCCCCTGCTGGGTATTTTGTCAAAATAAGAGTTAAATGATGTGTAGACTTATAATATGGTGTTACAGCAAACAAAGTGAATGTTTTGTGTGTGACAAATTTAGGGACAGCAAGGGGCAGTTTGAATATTAGCTCTTGGTTAAAAGGGTTGAACAGGGCAGGCTGTATGTCATAGTGTGCTTGCAGACAAAATATCAAGGATGCTTTAAAGTGCTTTCTAAAGCTGACTGTCAGGGGACTAATCTTAGAATTTTTTCTTTTTTTTTTTTTTTTTTTTTCCCTTCCATGGATATGTACACAGTCAGTGGTTTTGTGAATCAACTTCATGGGGATTTTTCAAGGGGTGGAAGGGTTGTTCCCTGAAGTTGGCAGTCATTCAATTTCCAAGTATTGTGCATCCCCCAAGTTATATAGGAGGTCAGCATTATTCATGATCAAGTACCATGGGGTCTTCTCCAGCTGTGTAGTATCTTGTTAGCATTACTCATCTAGAGACACTTCAAAACTGCTTATTAATGTGTAGGAGGTCTGTTGATATCCTTACTATAAAAGCAGTATTTTGAAGTTGTATAGAGAAAATTCCTTGTCTCTTTTATAGCTGCTGGTTCTCACTACATCAAAAAGCACAGATCTACAGAAGCAGTTGATCTCCTTTGCACCAAAGCAGGAGGATCTGTGTAGAGAGGCATAACTAATCCTATATTTATATTTTTTATCTATGTTAACACCTGAAAAGGAGACTGAGGTTGTTTTTGGCTCCGACATTTTCTTTCTTACTACCATGTAACAACATTTTCCTAGTTACTCTGTGTCGTGGTTTGAGCCCAGCCGGTAACTCAGAACCACACAGCCGCTCGCTCACTCCCCCACTTCTTTCTCCCCCCCGCTCCCGGAGGGATGGGGAGGAGAATCGAAAGAATGTAACTCCCACGAGCTGAGATAAGAGCAGTCCCACAACTAAGGTATAATACAAAACCACTACTGCTACCACCAATAACAATAATGATAAGGGGAATAACAAGGGGAGAGGATACAATTGCTCACCACCGGCCGACCGATACCCAGCCTGACCCGAGCAGTGATCTGGGCCTTCCGGGCAACTCCCCCCAGTTTATATACTGGGCATGATGTGCCATGGTATGGAATACCCCTTTGGCTAGTTTGGGTCAGGTGTCCTATCTCTGCTTCCCCCCGGCTTCCCCTCCTCCCTGGCAGAGCATGAGACTGAGAAAGTCCTTGATTGGAGTAAACATTACTTAGCAACAACTAAAAACATCAGTGTTATCAGCGTTGTTCCCAGGCTGAAAGTTAAAAAACACAGCACTGCACCAGCTACTAAGAAGGAGAAAAAGGACTGCTATAGCTGAACCCAGGACACTCTGTCAGAAGAAACATTCACCCTCTTGTCAAGCTGACCTGTAAAAGCAATCCTAGGTGGCTATGTGCATGACTGGCTGAGAAGATGCTGCAATTATGTTAGTGTCATCAGAATAATACCATTGAACACACCTGGCAAGCAGGTAGATGGCTAGAAAGGTAGTTATGCCCTGGTACCTGTGGAACAGGTCACTGTGGATGTTGGACAAGAGAGAAAGTAAATTTTCTGAAGTAATATTTGTGCTTGAAATTAGCACTTACATTTCTGAAGCTTTATGGTAGGCATAGAAGTCTGGCATAATTTGAATTAGTCAGCAGAAAATAGTGGCTATGTAATAAAAGGAATAGCTGTATTGACTAACTAAATTGTCAGCACAGGTTTTGAGTAAAAATCGCAAATATTTCTTCCAAATCTCAAGCAGAATATATAAAGCACCATTCTTTCCAGCATGAAAATGCTTACTAGAATTGTTCAGAAAATAGGAGCAAGGATTACCCAAGAACTGTGCAATATATCCGTTGGGCAATACTGAAAATATTTTGAGAAGTTGAGAGAAAGAGAGCAAAAAAGGCTTTGTACTTTCTCAATTCTAATTATTTGCTGATTTTATTTTAATTATTTGCTGAGATCCTATCTTTTAATGACCAGATAAGATCAAGATGTAATGCTTTCTGCTTTCTAGAAAGTAAGACTTGCAAATGGCTAGTCCAGTGTAATCTTTTAATAAAATGTGATCTGACCCTGTCCCTGACTGGATTGACATAGACTAGAAACTTGTGTTTCTGGACGGACATTTAGTACAGCTTTTAAACACAACTTTCCTGGTTATCAGACAATTGTAGATGAAGATGTAGAAGTGTGTTCAGCAAATTTAAAAATGTAAAATCTTTCACTGGAAGAGTAAGTATCTCATGGTGTTATAAAGCCTTTTTCTGAACTTTAGTACCGTGGTCACAGTGCTTGCTCAGATATTCAAAATGTGGCTTACTGCATTCAGGATAGGAAAAAAAAAAAAACCCACAAAAAAACCAAACCAAAATAAAACAGAACACCACAAAACACCTCTTTAGAAAACAAAACAAAACAAAAACAAACAAACAAAAAACCTAAACCAAAAACCAAACCAAAAAACAACCCAAAACACAATGGTTTGTATTGTGATATAAAAACCAAACTGAACTATCTTTTCAAGTTCGGATGAAAGAGACTGCTGAAAATGTCTTTGCTTTCTGCTAGAAAATACAATTTCTGATCTTCTAATTATAGTATATAGGAAAATGTTTGTAATATGAAATTTTTGTTCTGTAGTTTGTCACAACTGTGTATATGTATCAAGTAGGGAGTTAGAGATCACTGTGAGGGGCATCTTAGTAACTAAGTTCAAGGTGATCAGGCTTGATCACTCTTTGAGGGAAGTAAGAATTGGAGCTAGTTGTTTTTCTTCCTCATGATTGGCATTTTATGCTCCTCATCCCTCTCCCTAAGAGTAAAGAGAGTGATTTCATCTGTTCTTGACATCTTTCATGTTATTTTTGGATCAGGACTTGTTCTACTTTTGCTAGGCATTCTTCTGCAGGATGACTAGATTTCAGTTTCACCAGATACCTTTCCTGCTTGTTCTACAACTTCTGTTCTCACCTTCCAGATCTTGCTTGCATGCATATTTTCTTTCTCTGAACTGTTACACTGAAGCTGGTTTGCTGCTTTACAGTTACATATTATCTATATATGTTTATACTCAGCTTTCTAACAGGCTACTTGTTGCCAGTTATGTTATTTTAATAGTATTTGGTCTGGCTTTAGGGCAAACAGCTATTTCTTAAATCTTGCTTATCTAATCCTATCTATGCATGTAACAGACCTATGCTTTTGCTTTAAGTTTAAAAAGTAACTCATCTGCTACCTGGTGGAAAGTTTTTTTGCACTAGAGGTTTTGTAATGGAGAAGTCTGAGCTTTCACTAGCTTTAAGTAGTATTTTGATTTGATGAACAGATTGGGTTGAGTTTAATTATAACATCATTAATAATCTAATGTCTGTGACTTTATTCAACCTGTTACTGATTTACTTAATCCACATGCTTAAGTTTAAAAAAATTCTCTTAGCTAAAATAGTAGATTTATGAACCAGATCTTTTTCACCTATAACAACATAATTTATTATGACAGCCTATAGCTCAGAAACTTTTCTGAAAATTTCTCTATCCAGGAAGCTCATTTAGTGTAGCTGTGAAACACGTCGAAGGAATGTGATGTAATGCATCCAGAATTCAAGTGTATCTTAACTGGGGAGGAGGGAAGGGAGGAGGATCTGTCTTAATTTTGGCATTTGGAGGAGAAAAGTAGTGAATGTATAAAACAGTTTTTCTTGTAAAAATAATATATTCTGTGAGACTCTGGGATCCTAAAATGTGATAACCTCTGTGATTTATATTTACTTCCATTTGTTTTAAAGAAATTACTTAGCTGGGAGTGTTTAATTTACTACTTTAGCAGTATAGAACAGGAGCATTGGAATAAGAAATACAAATATTTCTTGTGCCAACCCACAAACATGAGGAGCTCAAACCCCTGTAGGCTATGGTGCTCCTGGTTTACCAGTGTCCAGCATTTGGTTTATGGTACATGGAGCAGTAAGCAGTTGCGTAAGTGATAAGAGGAAGGAAATGAAGGTATCTTTGAAGTTATAAATGTATCTTATAAAAGTTGTAAAATGGACGCTTTGGTTTTGAAGATGTGATGTGGATCAGTCATTGTGGGGCTCTCTGTGATGTCCTTTTATTGTAGCTTTCAAAAGCAAACAATAAAATGCTTTTATAAATTCATTTCTGTTTGTGAGTTCTTAATACGTAGACAGAAGTTTGACATGTAGGTAGCACTGCTTCCTTCTGCCTGGGATCTTACATAATTTTTCCTGCTGTAGTAGGTAATCTGATTAAAAATAGTATTTTTACCTACAGTTTATTCTCAGACCATTGCAGCTGCAGAAAAATACCATTACATCAAATCATCTAAATGTTAGTAAGGCAATATTGTCTGCTGTAACAGAAGTGAATGTTTTTAAGCTATTAAATTGGAGAAGTGTACCTGGTTTGCATTATATAATGCACTAGGGATAACTGTCCCAGGATTTTTTTTAAATTAGCAGATTTCTAGTAAGAGTATTGTGTGGCAGTAGGAGCTGTAAATATTTGTCTTGTTAGCTCGATCTCTCCCTGCCTGCTATAAACATTTGACTGTATGTGTAAACATGCTAGTTTAGATCTGTGGTGGGATGGTTGCAGGAGCTACTTTGCCACTGTGATAAAAATGCAGGCATGTTTTCAGTCTGCAGCTCTTGTAACTTTCTCGAAAGTTTAAGAGGATATATTGCTGAAGATGTTTGTATAATCCAATGTTTCTCTAGTATATTTTGGGGTATTTAGATAAGTGTACCCCCAACATTACAAAAATGTTAGGTTAACTTAAACATCTTACCAAAGGAGTTTTGTGGCCATTAGAATAAATTTCATGTTGATCAGAGCAGTAAGTATTTGTACTTGAGAGGTGTGACTAATTCATTCAAGATATGAACTCAGTGCTTCTGTGTTCTTGGCTCTTCAGTTTCAGGTTGTTATGCTGTTGGCACAGGTATCTCTAGTACATTTCTTAATGAATATAACCACTATGAGTTGTGTTGCATTTCTATTGGAGGTCCCTTCAGTGTCTTAGGTGGTCGAATGTATGATGTTTGCATCAAATCTGCCTGCTGCAGCATTGGAGTCTTAAAGATTTTGTATGGTGAAAAATTTAAGTTTCAAGTGAGAAATTCGGAGTGCTGTGTCTCTTAGGTCACTATACAGATGACAAACATCTATGTGGATCCTGGTTTTTTTTTTCTGAAAGCTTGCACTGGTTGTGTGGCTGAGGTACTTAATATTTTTGTTTGCACCTGAGTAATTTGATAGTTGAAGCCAGGAAACACACTAATGAAGCTTTTATTTTCAGAAAGAGAAATGTATTGGCAGTTTTGTATTAACAAGCTTTATTAAATTTTTGACTTGCTGCCATTTCTGAAGCTTTATCAAAGGAAAAAGTGTTCTTTAGAGAATAAGTTGTGACTCTGTCCTGATACTTTGTGAAGGCTTAAAAACCAAGCTATTACTGTTTTGACCTTCAGTTTCATCTCATTCATTATGGAAATAAAAATGATGTAATGGTTAATGTGACAGACATAACTTCCATTTAGGAAAGTAATACTATTAAAACTGGATTCCTTTTCTTGCTTATTTGTTTGAATGTTACATTTGTGAGTAAAAAAACCTTTGTCTCTGCTCACCCTTTTCAGACTGCTCTGGCACATTTGGAGCTTCTTGGATTTGATGTTGAACAGGCTCATCCACCAGCTACTAAAGAAACCATAGATTCTCTGCCACAGATTATCATCACAAATGACCAAGATGGTATGGAAAAGTGATTAAGAATTAATTTCCACAAAGTTTTTACAAGAACAAATTTAGCTTTCTGAAATATCATGGGCACAGTTTCTAAACATCCTGTGCAGCTGGCAATGCTGTTCTAAGAGCTTTTGAATCTTGAATCAGACTGAATATGACTTGGAAAAGTAACTTACCTTAACTGGCGTAAGAGTGATTGTATTTTTTAATCATTAGGGATACTGTTGGTAATATATATAATCTTAGATTAACCAAAATAATATTAATGTTGGCTATTTTATCATGGGTGTAGGTCAAGAGCAGCGTTGTACAATCTGTTGCAGCGAATATGTGGAAAATGAAATCATAACGGAGCTACCCTGTCATCATTTGTTTCACAGAACTTGTGTAACTCTTTGGTTACAGGAAGTAAGTACTACAGGATTGGTGGTGGGTTTGTGTGGTTCTTGAGTATTTGCATTCTTTTGGGAAGAACAGTTTGTAACTTTCTGAAAATGTGGGATGAAATATGAACTATGGAACCAAATTCTAGTGCAAGTGAGGAAAGTAATTTATATCTGTACTCAGCTGAAGGGCAATTTCTTGGATAGAAGGGGTATTTTTGTGAGGAAAAACATGGTCCGCTTTTTGTAACAATGAGAGGTGGATGAGTTATAACTTGTTTTGATACAAGAAAAGCTTTTTTTACTGTACTCATACCTTGAAGTAAAGAAGATTGCGTGCTCTTCTCTGAGAAGAGTGAAGGATCTGTTCCTCTGCCAGAACGTCAGGCCCCATTTATGGTGACAGCTAAGGTTGGTGGGAAGAACAGTGGAATGGATGTAGATTAATTTTGAAAAATTGTGTGGTAAGTCTATATTGTATTAGATTTCATTTTGATCATCTGTAATCAGTTTCCTTCCAAATATCTTACGAAGGCTTACATCATGTTGAGGCTAGACTAAAAGAACTACAATTAATGAATTGGTTTTTTCTTTTCCTTGCACTTGCATTCTCATTTACACACAGTCTAAGCCTGGACTTGGTAGTTGTCAGTGAGCCTACAGTGTAACACATCGTTTCTTCAAGAGGTGCAAAAGAGATTAATTGACTCAGACTGTGGAGATCAGATTAGAGCACCTCTAGCATGGGTTGGTGGTGGGTTTATAGTTTTTTAACTGTATAGTTTAAAAAAAAAAATGGTTTATTGCCATTTTAATATTTCTTTTATTATATATTCTGCCTCTTTCTGCTGCCATAGTAAACTGCTCTTGCTGAAAACTAGGACAAAATACTTCCTGTTAGATTTGGGCTAGTCTATTTTTAATCCTTGCCTCAAAAAAAAAAAAAAAAAAAAAAATTCCTGCCTGTAAAATCAATTATTTGAAGAAGACCTTGCAGGGAACCTGATGTGTCTGCTGTGTAACTGGTGTAAAAGCAGAATGAAGCTTTCTTCTCAAATATTTAGCTGTCTTTTAAGTCCAGGTAGCTATCCAGTCAAATTTGACTTTAAGACAGTGCTGTTGTGAAGACATTAAAGACTTCATAAAAAATAACCTTTAGCTTTTCAATAGAATTGAATGCAAACTGAGCAAATGACCTGGATATTTTTTTTTTCCTCTCTCTCTGTAGTCGGGAACATGCCCAGTTTGTCGTCATGTGCTTGCCCCTGTGCCTTCTGAAACAGCTGCTGCCACAGTTTCCTTCCTACCTGATCCTGACTCGGCATCTTCTGTTCACAGTGTTACAGGAACTTCAAACTAGGGTCTGAAATTCAATCTCTGCTACCAAAAATAAAAATGTAAATCTTGCCTGTTTAATTACAATGTGAATAAATTGTGTATAAAATATTATATGTAAAATACTATCTATATTCTATATTTTAGTTTAGGAAAGGGGTGTAAGACTTCTGAACTCTTTAGGCTTGCAATAATAGCTTAATTTTTCAAACTGCAAGTTAGAAGAATGTGTGGCAGCCTTGTTTGAGCAGAATGTTGCTGGTAACTATAATGTCTAAAGCTTGTATTATGATAACTTTCTCCTGAATGTGTCACTTTGTTCAAGTTCTTGCAGCTGCAGTGCAGTTGCATCTTATTAAATGTATGCTTATAATCTGTTTTTCATAATAAGGTGTAATTGAAATCTCACATTTGTATCAAATGCGAAGATGTTTTGTGATGCCGGCAGTGGCAGAATTTTATTTCGCTGCATAGAGGGCAACTCTCCCACCTCTCCTTTCTTGCTGTCCCTTCTGAATAGCTTGTAGCCATCAATCACAGGATTCCAGTCGTGGGATTCATTGAATCATAGAATCACAGACTGATTTGGGTTGGAAAGGACCTTAACATCACCCACTTCTAACTCCCCAGCCATGGGCAGAGACACCTCCCTCTAGACCATGTTTCTGTTAATAAATGTGATATTGATTTAATAAGATTCGATGGCAAGGTGTACTTGAATATTTAGTGCATAGAGGGCAGGTCAGACAAAACTGTCAGGGAGATCCTCTGTTGAGTCACGAAGTTCTTTAAGAAGTCCCTTGCTTTCTAAACTCCTTCTCAGAGAGGAGTCTAGGTGTGGCTGGATCCAAATGTAGTCTCAGACTTGATCAAAGTTTTATGTCTAAAGGATTAAATATGTGCAATCAATCCTTTATATCACTTAGCTAAGATGTGAAAGTTTAGCATGCTATTAATCACTTACTGAGAATACGTGGCTATAAGCTGCAAGTGCAAGGAATCTCCCAGCCTCAAAGAGTAACCTTGAGAGGCATCCTTACTCAAGGGAGAGCCTGGTAGGCAGCCCCCTGCCATGTAGGATTGCTCAATGGGCCCTGGGCTGTCTAATAGTTATGGAGTGAAATAATTGACTCATAGCCATGCTTGTGTACTAAGTACAAAAACTTGGCTTCAGTTGGACTTTGACCAGGACTATGGCTGGGCTGGGGGGTGGAGCGGTGGTGCACATTGCTCAGATTAGCCCTTGGCTATTGTGTTGTTATCTGTCTCCCCTGAATCCACTTTGAATCTGATGCAGCCATCACAACAAAGATGCATCAGTTACCACCACTGGTGGTTATCACTTGAACAATATTATGGGAAATAAAGGTCAAGTTGTGGGTAAGAGCACACCATTACAGTGCCTTCTGTGTTTGCTTTAAACATTTAATCCATTTCTCTGTTGGCTCTGCTAAGACATGGAACAGCCTGTTGTGTCTGAAGTATCTTAATTTCTCAGCTTTTTTTCTTCGTGTGCTTCACCAGTTGTCTTTTGGTCCTGGTTTGGAGGGCAAGTGTTCACTTGAAACTCTTGCTGGAGGCTGTTTTTCATTTTTTCATCTGCCTGACTTCACTAGGTGTGACTTTCAGAACTCTTCACCACTGATTCCACTTGCTGCCTGGCACTTAGTGCACTATTAGCTCTGGTGCTTATTTGACAGAGCCTCATCACATGGTGCTGCTTTGCCCCTAGCACTTCCCTTGAATTTACATAATCTACACCTAAAGCAAATTTGCCACTTGCTTTGTGCATGATGTCATTTCTTCCCCCTACCCCCCCAAAATAAAATTCTACTGCATTAGTGTTGTGTCTTAGCTTTCCAGGCTTGAATTCACTGATCATCATATTGACTTTTTACACTGTGGGAAATGGCGTGCTCAATATCTGGTTAGACTTAACCATTAACAAAACAACAAAAAAGAAGGTAAAAAACAAAGAACCGTAACAAAACACACAGACCCTACACCCCAAAGAAAAACCTTCTAGTAGCTACAGTGTGGAAAAAGCTAACAATCTCTTTTCCGTTTTGAACAAATAGTCCATTTCTGCTCTGAGCACACTGAAAATATTTTCTTTGTGTTGCTTTTAACCTGTTCACTTGAATTTCATTGAGATGGTGAGGTAGAGACAGCCTTTAGGATGAATTGTTAAATCTGTAACTATTTCCAAGATACTACCTTTTTGGTGCATTTTTAAAGATACAAGATCTCTCTTACTATTCAGTTTTATGACTAATTGCAAAGTTTTACTGTGCAGAAAGTTTGGTGTTGCAACAACAGAATTCTTCTGAACATGAAGATACAGTATGTTGTAGTATTTTGTGAGGTTTTTTTCCTACAGAGATGATTTACCAGTTTTGAATTAAAATAATAATGAAATACTGCTTCATGGGAATAGGGTACTGGTTATAACTTGTTGACATGATGATATGATTTGATATTTGTGCTCTGTTTTACAAAACACGATTTTGCTAATTTCTTTTTTTGGGTTGTGTGGTTGGTTTTTTGTGTTTTTTGGTTCCTCCTTTTTTTCTTTCTCTATTTTTTTTTTTTTTTTTTTTAGGTGGCACTAGCAAAAGGCCTACTGAGTGATCTTTGTAACTCCAGTTTTTCTATGGTTTATTTTCTTTCCATTTTTTTTTTTTTTTCACCCCCTGTTTTCCAGACCTTCTCTGGTTAGGAATTACTTCTTTAAATTTAAACCCTGAAAACTATTTTCAAACCTTAGTGATACTGCTTGTTTTTCTGCATAAATACTTTTGATGTATGCTCACAAAATTCAATTTGTTCTTACTTGAACAGAATATGAACACAAACTGGGACTTCCTGGGACTGACAAGATTTGTTCAATACATGGCTTCCTTGAGTCATTGTAAGTTCACAGGCATTTTTGTCATGGTAGCAAATGGGTCAAAGAAGGAAGAAGATAATACTCTGAGGAATAGGCAGATGTGTGAGATGAGAAGCAGCACTGAGAATTTGAGGATGCTGCCCATTGGAGGTGGGGAAGGGGTGTCTTTTAAAGGTCTCCTCCTATGCTATTCTGCAAATCTCTTCCAACAGATTACAGTCTCACCCCAAGACCAGCAGGTGCCCTTTCCTTCCCCCGTACAATGGCGCCCCATGAGTACAGCCTCTTCTGTTCATTTCCCTTGGCAGTGACTCTGCTTTCATTCTTTTGGCCAGCCAGCTGCTAGATATAGGAAAAAGACAGACAGAGGCTCTGGGCTCTAATTACAAACCTGGGATGCTGGCGGACGCAAGTGGCATTCTTATGAATGGAATTATAATTTGTAGGCTTTTAGTCATTAAAGATCAAGAAGATTTGTTTATACTGTAACCTCTGAATAAGACACAACTATTGCCACTGAATGAAGTATACTACTATTGTTTGTAGGCTTGTTCTTGCTCAGAAAGCCAAAACAACAACTAAACCAAAGAAACCACATTAAAGCAGCAACATCAGGATGACACTTATTTTTCATAAAACAAATGTATGCAGCTGTGGGAATCCTGTTGCATATTCTCCCTTTAATAGGGCAGTTCCTCCATGGTGGCAGAGTAACTGTGTGAGCACATCTGAACTGATGCTGTGAATTTAGCCATTGTTGTTACAGGTATCCTATTCTGAAAAACATTAAAGAAAAACAACGCCACTCAGTAGTTTTAGTTTATCGGCAGAGTTTTGGAATCCATGTTTTTACCTGGTGTTTTCTGTTGTTCAGTGCGTTAGGATATTCACCATGGAAAACAGATAAGAAAATATGTTGGTCGTGTATATTACTTTAGTCAGTGTGCTACACACAGACGACTAAAATGCATAATTACTTAAGCAAGAGAAGGAATGTTACTAATATGGAGGATAAGCCTTTATTCTTTATAGGCTAATAAGCAAAATCTTTATTTACAGATCTTTGTTGTCCTGAAGTTCCACATAATTGTGACTTTTTTTCAGTGTTAAGCCTCTCTGCAGATAGACAATTACCTTGCTCTAAGCCATATATCATAAATAATTATAGACAAAAAAACTAATGATGGTTATTAATGAGTAAGTATGAGAATTTAATTATGTCTTGTGGCTAAAATATAAAAGGCATGATTTTCATTTATGGAATGTGTCCCTGCCCATGGCAGGGGGGCTGGAACTTTTAAGTCCTCTCCAACCTAAACCGTTCTATGACTCATTTATACTAAAGTCGCTCTGCCCTCCTGATGCTTAGGAAAATGCTTTCAAGAAGAAGTGAAGGAGAATTAGGTAACAACAAGGAAGGATACTGTAAACTGGATTATAGTCCAATGTTTCTTTAACAACCTTTAAACAACCTTTTAAAAGTAAAAGCAAGACCTTTTTTCAGTTGTGAAGCTTGCCAGACAGGAGCCTTTGAAAAGACCTCAACGAACTCAATTAAAATTAATACAGGGGTGAGAAATATATTTTCCAAGTCAGGTTAGGTATTTTATACTAGATATTCTAATTGAAAAGAAGCAAGGGCTACAATTTAGTGTTGTAGCAGTGGTGATACTGATTAATAATAGCTAGACCCTAGTGGTTCTCTGATACCTTTGTGATAGGAAAACTTGCTGAAATAAAAGTTGTAAGTTGAAGTATTTCTTTATTGTATATTGAGTACCGTGACCTGCTAATGTGAAAGATCGTCTCTGTCAAGGGGCAGAAGAGCTTCCGTGTGTATCAGTAGAATTCCCTCCTCTTACTTAAACCAGATATACACAAAAAGCTTTCCTAATGCTGCTATAGTGCTGCAGTAGGAAGATGTCAGCTGCAGAAACACTGACACAGATTTGAAAATGCTGTTTGCATATTCCAGCCAGTTTGGTAGTAGCTGAATGCAATTTTAAGGTAGTTAACTTTTCATTTGCTTGTCAAGGAAGATGTTCTTGTTAGCAATACCATTAATAGTCTCCTCTTGAGCTATTGTAGTGAAATACACCGAAGCCTGTATAGAACCAGTTCTGAGCATATGTATGCCTGTATCTTCTTTATTGTTTTACATGGCTGAATCACATGCCATGTAAGAAAGGAGAAAATTTTGCTTTAAAGATAAGGAAAGGGGTCTAGTCTTCTTTATTTACATTAAAGGTACGTTGGTCCATGAGACTGTCAGACCTTTTTTTCTGACAGTATGGAAGATAACTAAATGGACCAACCTAAAGCAACTGTAAAATCATACACAAAAATAGCAGAATCTAAGTAAAAAGGTTGCTACTGAACAGTGAGCATTTGGGACATGAATTAATACCATCATTAAAAGAAAGAGGTGATGCAAAAGAACAGGTTATATTCATCAGTGTCTGTTGGCAGCATGATGGCCACAGCCCACCTTTAGTTCTCTTTCTTCCTGTGAGACAGTGTTTTGCTTGGAGGTTTTGTAACCAGTGTCAAATTCACTGGTGGTTTGAACTTTCAGTGAAGAAATCCCCTTCAGGTCCATTCCCTTCATACAGTTTTCATCTGAAAATGGGCAAGAGGAAGAGGAGAAATTGGAGCAGAGAGAGTATGGTCTTTTCAGTGAATCTAAGCAACCTACCTTACCAACTAAGACCAAATCCAACTGTAAGTTAAGGAGAAGGAAGCTAAAAGAGGAGTGTGCAGCACAATCATGCTTTTGGCAGTCTGTTCCACAGCACAAAGCATGCAAGCTTCTCAGGCATTGCTGCCTGGCCTGCAGCACTCTCCTAGCTCTTCAGGAAAGGTGCAGCCTGATCTCTACAACATATTTAAAACTCTATGCATCTAAATTTTACGTGATCCATGAGGTTATTTTCCTTTTGATTGAGAGGAATAACTTGCATGTGTTTGGTGTCAGGGGCAAGAAAGGATGCCCATGTGCCCTGAAGATTATTAAAGGCAATCTAGCACTGTGCTCATAAGCTACACACTGCCTGCAGAAGAGTCTCTGTCTTGAAATATCACAGCTCCTTCAGGCTGTTTTACTGTATACTCTTCCTACTATGAATAGGTTAGCATATCTAATCAAAAGAAAGAAGCATCTTTTCATTTGCTGAAAAATTGTTTTCTGTTCTGCTCCTGAAAATGGTTTGATGACAGTAAACAGAGGCATTATTACTAGCATAGTCAGTGCATGTTAGTGGGAAGGTGCCTGAAAATAATATGCATTACAGAGGGAAGATAGCTCTTTGTGTGCATAATTGAAGCATAGAGCTTCAAGAGCGACTTTTGGATGCTTCATTTTCAGAATTAACAGCTATTCAAATAGTAATTTATATTTCTGAGCAAATACAAATTATTTTGCTTGCCTTTTAGGGTTTGCACTTGGGATGCCTGTGTTTTGCAAGCATTCATCTTCTATCCTTTGTAATGCAGGACATCACACACCCAAGGCAAATGACTATATTTTTTCTTATACACCTGTTGCATTTTGAAGTTATTGGCAAGGTAGTATAATCACTTAACTTGCATAAAGATTCTGGCTGCCTTGTTATGCTGTGGTTTGGAGCACACCAGAGAGTACCATCTAGTCCCAACTCCTCTAGAGTACCAGAAGGACAGGTGCATTCAGAGAACATACTGCAATGCAGGGTAGCAGCTCGTCAGAAAGATTTGAAGACATTCTTTCGTAAAGGGAAAAAAAGGGGATCATGTAAGTGATTATTATTTCCAGGTTTGCACAGCTTTTGCTGCATAATTTCAAGACTCACTGGATAATCTTCTGAATACTAAGAGAATACCACAGGACTAGATATAAGTGCAATATCTGAATAGAGATTTTTTTTTTTACACAATAATCTGCCAAAAAACTGACATCACGCCTATGTACAATATACAATGGAATTTCTAGTTCACATTAAAGCTCAGAAGATGAGTTAGAAATCCTTTCAGGATTTTCATTATCCAACTGACAATACAAATGTTGATGAACTTCTTAAAACATTGTGATCTGTTGTTATGTCATGTTAACAAAAAATACCACTTAAAAGTAAATGTATATATTTATATTTTCTGCAGTTAGAACTGATCTCATGCAGTTTTTTGCTATCATTCTTACTAACAAATACTATTTATGTCTTACTGTATCACACAAATTAAGCTTTGATGAATATCTAATTCCTCAAAATTCTTTCCATGCATAAAATTCAAATATGTTTGCAACCCCCAAATGCAAAAGGCCATTGCTGTTACATGACACATCCTCATTCAGAGGAAAATTTTTTTTTTTTTTTTGAGATGGAACTGTGAGAGAGCAAAAAGGTTGCCAAGCCTTTGTCTGGTTTCTTAAATCAGTGAGTCTCTTGCCCTCTGTATGTATGAAAAATTGACATATGAGGTGATGACTAATTTTGAGGAACATCAGAGTATGACTTAGAATGGCAAAAAGATGCTTGCTGAAAGATGCTGTGAAAGTTCATTTTGAAATCATAAAATACATATTCATTGCGAAGATGCTATATGCCTGTAAGCATTTGCATTCTCTTCTCTGCTACTTAAAAAACTAATGAAAGGAGGGTAGTGCTAGATGCTCGAGTGTTAGTCTTCCAGCCTTTAAATGTCTTCATTATGGGCTTATTATGTTTTCTTCACTATGACCACCATCTTTATTAGCTTTTTTTCTGAGAACATGTCTAGTATAACTGGGTGATGATTTATAGTTCAAAGTGGGGAAGCAGGAAGTGATTAAAGGCTGTCCCTCAGTAACAAAATACAGACTGAATTTACCGTGGGGAATACAGTGTGGCAAGGAAAGAGAAAAGCTTGGTAATTTCCCAAAGATTAAAATAACAACTTCACCACCAGTTTTGTGGCTCCTTTTCAGGCAATATTCCCACTGAAGTCAGTGAACTAAAAGCATATTAAAAATATTTAAATTTTTATTCAAGGTAGTAGTCAATGCAGAAGCATATCAGTTCTTCTAAAAGCATTTATTTACCACTAAGTCAAGGCCTATGACATTCATTTTCCTTAGCTACTCATAAAACTTTAGATTGTGGCATTTATGATTTTGAGCTGGTAAATTTGAGAACACCCGATAAAGCATTAGCGATCGTTGTAAGCAGTACTTTGAGGAAAGAAAAACATTTCATCTCCTAAATGCTTGTATAAACTAGTCTAGGATTGCACAAAACAGTAGGCAAGAACTGCACGGCAAGCGTAGACGGACTACTGGAGACTGTACTGCCTGCAAAATAAACATGTTTTACATAAAATTGGGCAGTCTTTGCTTGCCAGCTGTCTCGGTGTTGTCACATTACAAAGCAGTAGAGACATCTTGGCAGAATTTTCAGAAAGGATGTGAAGGAGTACAAGACAGAGGCTTTGTGGAGTTTGACAGGTAGCATAGGCACTGTTGTGTTAGAAGGCATCTGGGTGCTAGAGACAAGTCTCTCTGGCATCGCACACTAGTGCTCTTTAGATGTATTTGATGGTGCATTTTGTCTTCCAAAATATTTGGTTTCAAAAGCAGTACTGTTTTAAGTCCTAAGCCTGTTACTTTTTAAGCCTAGTGTAAGTCATACTGTTTCCAGGAGGGCTGCCTGAGCTGGGGCTTCTGGCTTACTCCCCTCAGCATATCTCTTGTATTTGGTATCTGGAAACAGATGGTTTGTGCACAAAGAACCTCAAAGGTGGCCTTTATTGCTGCATGTTCCCACCAGGACCTTAGGCACATTGTTGTGGGATAATACGCTCTAAGAGGTAATCACAATATACTGCTTTTATACTGTCCAAACCATGCCTTGAGTGTGTTTGAGAATCACTGAATGATTGGAGGAGGCAAGGAAGGATTCATGGAGCACAATGTGAGAGACCATATGCTGGTGGATGCGGCCATATGATCATGATCCCTGCATGTGATCATGATCACTGATGTCTCCGCGAATATCATGCGGATATTCACTAAGGTCTTTGCAGTCCTTCTGCCTGTGATGCCCCTCTGCCAACTGCTGCCTGTGCAGTGGCACTCTGCAGGTTCGGTTAGAGAAGGCTCCCATGGAGCAACAGGATTTACTTTGCCTTGTTCCCAATGGGATAGAAGGAAGAAGACTTTGTTCCCTGATGTTCAAAAAGGTATTAGAGGTAAGAGACAGTTATGGCACTTCCAATCAAGAACCTTTGTGTCCTCCCAAGGGTATTAAAAGCCAAAAAAGTTGTTTTATGTGCTATGTTGTAATATCTGAAAGGATGCATAAACTGTATTGTTTTGGAGGTCGTTAAATGGACTGATTAGTGTTTAGATTGTGAATTTAAAAACTGGTGCAATTCTGCCATGGCTGTGTGGGCAATGTAATTTCAGAATAAATACAATCTATTACGTTTTCATAAGTGCAAGCAAGTCACAGCATCTGCTTGCACCATTACTAATGTACATGCATCTGTACATATATGTACACAGGAGAGACAGTTTGTTAAACTGTTCATTGAAGTGTTGCGTCTTGGCAGGATATATATTTCTGTGGTCCACACTACACTTTAAGGAGGACTTTTTTCTCTTGTGCACTAGTCCCATAATTCGTTTAATTGGGTCATGGCAAAATATTTAATGTTTTTTCTGAAGAGCTTTCCAGCCTTACCTCAATGATATAAAGACAAGAGAACAGTGGAAACATATGGCTCATTCACTTAAACATATACTCTTGTCAACTTCAGTGAAATAAATATCCCTAATAAACTTTCATTATTAATTATATGTGTATGTGCACGTGTATGTGTAAGATCCCCCTTAGAAAATCTTTTTTTTACTGTAATCTCAAATTTTTCTCATGAGTGTATATACTAAGTTTTATATTTTAAATAAAAAATGACTATAGTCCAATTCCAGACAGCAACTATTTTATTTGTACTAAAATCTCAAGATACAGTAGACTTCTGTGTCCTTGTTTAAACTAGAATGTATACCTGTCAGTCTACATGAATGTGATTGTAACTTGCATATGTAAATACTTTATGGACAATTAGAACACATGTGGGATAACTTTATTTTGCTGCATTTTTGAAATGTGTTTTATGTATGTGTTTGTTCCACAATGCTGTCACTCCCATATTTCTCACCAGGGGCTCTATTCATTTGAGTAGCAGCAAGATCCTGAAACTGAAACTTGTGGCAGAGGGCAAAATCAGGTGTTGTCTTGATTTCCCTATATATTGAATATTTTTTCTATGTATTTTACTTAATAACAAGACTAATAATTAGCAATAATTGCATTGGGTATCTGACAAACCTGCTTTTGCCTGGTCACTGTCTCTGAATGTCTGCCAGCTGTAGGTGTCTCAAAGGCTGGATTAGTCTTAGAGAATCTGTGTTTATTCTCTAGAGCAGGTGACTTCACCAATAATCTTTAATGTATTTTAATTTATATGATTCATGGAGTCACCTAAATTAAGTAGTAAATTCAAACTCCAGTTCTCAAGAAATCTCTGAAAGGATTACCGTCTGTGATTTGCAGTTCAGTCAGCAAACGGCATACATGTAACAGCAAGAATGCAGTCATGGATAACAAACGTAAACTTGGTCTTTAAGAGATTTCAAAACCTTGGCATATGCACAACATGCCCTTTGACAAGCTGCTTTTGCAATCTGCTGGAGACTTGATTGCCTGCAAAGCCTGTGAACAAAACCCATTGCTGCATTGAATTAAACAACAGGCACCAGAAATTAGTGCTGAATCCTCATATGGTAAATATGGAGTGAGCATAGGCCACACCATCATAATCCAGAAACACATATGAAAACATAGCATCAACAGGAATAGAAAGAAACTGAGAAAACTCTTTCAAAATTGTTTTGCATAAGCAAATTAGCATTTTAAACACAATGATGTAAGGTGAAAACATTTTGGGACAGTTGATTTTTCCTGCTCTGCAAACTTTGAAAGGAAGCTTCCTGTGGGGTCGAATTTGGAGGACAGTGGACATGTGATGAGCCAGCCATATGAAGGCCTCTTCCAAGCATGCAGCCGCATACCAAGAAGAAGATAAGAGGATGTGAACCAGCCATCAGAGAGCTTCTTCTAAACACGTAGCCGCATACCAAGAAGAAGATAAGAGGAAGAAAACATCTGCAGTCGGATACATGGGAAGAACACCAGGAATTAGCTGATCCAATAAGGACACTTACCGAGCCACGTGATTGCCTCGTGCAAGAGGGCTTTTACCAATCAAAAGGTGCATGACCGCATGTAGAGATAGAAAACTCTGTATATGAAGGGATCATGGGAACAATAAAGTGGCTTCTGCTTGATTCACATTGAATTGTGTAGGGTCCACTGTCGTCTCTCCTCAGTTGGTGACCCCGACGTGATCGTCATACAATAGTACCGGGAGCAACCCCGAAGGAGAGAACCCGCTGGAGAGCCGAGCCAGCAGGACTGGAGTCGCGACCCATCGGAGGATGGTCCGTGAAGAAAAAGAATGTATGTTGCAACGGGACACCCTTAGAGGTGAGCAGCTGGTAATAAGAGATGGGTCAGAGTGTAACAAAACAAGAAAGTGCGATTGTGAAACTGCTCCTACATATACTCTCTAAGAGAGGAATGAAACACGATGAGCTTTTGCTCCGAAAGTTATTAATATGGTGCCAAGAGAACGGGTTCCCCCCAGATCCACAGGCCGCTTTTAAGGTCGAAACTTCGGAAAAGGTTGGGGAACGGTTATGGGATGCTGTAAGCGATGGCATCAAAGAAGCTAAGGGACAAGCAACAACTTGGAAGCTGATTCTAACGACCCTTCAAGCGATGAGGGCGGAGCGATCAGCTGCTGCCGGCGCTTTTATAGCTTTACAGCCGCCATCGCCTAAGATCAAAGTTTTCGATCGGCTCCCTGTCCCTTCCTCCGCTGCCCCGTCGGCACCTCTGACAGAGGACGAGGTGGATCCCCGGAAAAACGAGGGGATGGAAGTGGATGAATCCTGGTCCCTACCGCTGCCTCCCGACCCCTGCGTAGAAAAACCACCCAGGGGAGAGCCACCACCTGTCCCACCCAGCCCGTCTCACTCCAAGAGCCAGCCATCGCTTTTTCCACCTCACCCTCTGTCCACGCCTCCCCCACCAACATCTCTGCAAAAATCATCCACGCTTGAGCCCCACAGGGAACCGGACTGGGTGCAGAAACTACTTCAAAAGTTGGAGGATTTGGAAAGAGATAAGATCGCTCAAGAAGAACACAGGGCAGTGGGGAAAGGCGAGAGGCGAAACTGCTAAAACTGACAGGGACCCAACATGATGATGGAGAGGGATTATTCAGAATGCGTTAGTGAAAAGAAAAAAAAAAAAAAGAAGAAGAAAATAAAATTGCAAAAGAATTTGCAAAAGGATAGAAAAAAGGGGGATTTGAGACAATGAAGTACAAAATGAAATATAATCTTTTGTAAATAAGATAATTTAGTTCTAAGTAACTTTAAGCTTGGTGGCTTTGTATATAACAAAACTTTCCAAACCTAAAAAAGGCCCGACCAAAAGAACACAATAAGGGTCCTTGTCTAAGATGAATCGTTGTAGCTGACATAGTTTTGGAACCTTATGACCTTCGCACAAAATCCATTGTAACCAAAACAGGATTGTAGCTAAGGAGTAGCTGAAACTAAGCAGATGTTCAGGAGGTGATGTAGCGAAGTTAACTGATAAGTAGAAGGACAAGGAGAAATCACTCATTTATGCCAGCAGCGCTACCGAACTAACTAAGTTGGCAAGTTCTTAACAAGTTCTATGAATCAATTCTGCACGCCAGATGGGACACTTTCTGCTTGGCTGCAGGACCGGCTGAGAACAGGGCTCTCTAGGGCCCCCGGGAAATTTTCCCGGAGGGACCCCTCGGCTCACTCGGATCACTGCAGGAGCAGACAAGGACCGTTTTTAAGAAGGTATTCTTTTGTAAATATTGTTTTATTTTGGTTGACATTCCGTAAGTCATAGGAGATGTCCTGCACGGGAGTCTGTTTGAAGTTTGGATTTTGGTGGGTTAACCTTTTGTTTGGAGCCTTCTGTAAATTGAGATATAGAAATCTTGTAGGTAAAGGCGTATACCAGGCTGCTAGTGCTAGATTGGTATACATTTGGATTTGTTTCTGTTTGTGACTTGCTGGTATTTGACCTAGTTTTGTGGATTATCACGGTAACGATTTTGTTGTTGATGGTATAATATGGTTAAGGCTGCACTGTATGTTGTGATTGTGTCATTAATAGCTGTTTGTCTAATTGGATTTTTTTTTGTGTTTTAGGTATTGTAGTTGTGTGGAGTGTGTTTGTGGGATCCCTTGTGTGTGTATAAAATTAATAATGGGTTATCAACAGAGCGAAGTAATGTCTGCAGATATGTTTTTCATATTAAGAAACCAGCAGGAGTGGCAGAAGGAATGTGGAATTAAGAGAGCTCTGCCAGATCCCTTAATTTTAGCTTTGGAAAGGGACAGGAGCAATTAGAGAAAGGTCACATTAAACCAACCACAAGCCCTTGGAATACCCCAATTTTTACAATTCCAAAGAGAAGTGGCAAATGGTGCCTATTGCATGATCTGAGGAAAATTAATGAGGTCATGGAGGATATGGGGGCGTTACAGCCTGGATTAGCCTCCCCAAATATGATTCCGAAAAATTGGGACATTTTAATTATCGATTTAAAAGATTGCTTTTTTACCATTCCCCTGCATCCAGAAGATTATCAGAAATTTGTTTTTTCTGTACTGAGCGTAAACAAAAGTGAACCTATGAAAAGATACCACTGGGTAGTGTTACCGCAGGGCATGAAAAATTCACCAACCATGTGCTGGGTTTATGTGGCCTGGGAACTTACTCCCGTATGTGAAGAGCATCCAGACTTGCTTATTTATCATTACATGGATGACATTTTGAAAACAGCTGAATGGAGACCAATCGATTGTTGAATTACAAAATGTGTTGCAGCCAAACGGACTACAACTGGCCCCTGAAAAAATACAAAAACCAGAAGTATGGAAGTATCTTGGCCGGGAAATCAACAAAGCAATTGTTCGACCTCAAAAGGTGGAACTCCGGACGGAGATCCACACCTTGAATGGTGTACAAAAATCGTTAGGAGATTTAAACTGGGTGAGGACCTATGTGGTGTTACCAGTGAGGAGTTGGCACCTCTGATGAGGTTACTCAGGGGAGGAGGTGGTGCAAACGCACCCCGGACATTGACAAATGAGGCCAAAGAGGCTTTACAGCAGATTAGGGTAAAAGTTAATAAAGCCTACACCCATCGCTGGGACCCTGATTATGGGATAGGTGTAGCAATAATTAATAGTAAGGAGCACCCTTTTGCTGTAATACTGCAATGGATTCCTGGAAGAGATCCTTTGCGGTTATTAGAGTGGGTGTTTTTATCGGCACAGTCAAAGTGGACAGTTACAACACGAATGGAGGCCCTAGCACAATTCATCATGTGGGGGCGAAATCGAATTGTTGAAATAGCAGGGAAAGAACCATCTTTTATCATAATACCTTTAGTGGCAGAATATTTAGCTTGGGCTTTGCGCCAGTGTATTTTATTGCAAGCGGCATTGCTGGACTATTCGGGTGAAGTAAAGGCGCACTATCCACCACACAATTTTTTAGTGTACTACATTCCTGACAAATAGAAAAGTGACCTAGATGCGCTGCACGTCCGGTAGACGGTGCTACAGTCTTTACAGATGCAGGAGGAAGATCTCAAAAGGCTGCCATCACGTGGCAGGCCAACAGGCAATGGCATGATGTAGTTTTAACAGACTGTCAAGGCTCCACACAACATTTGGAGTTGCGAGCCGTGGTAGAAGTGTTTGCTCGATGGCAGACACCACCAGTCAGTGTTGTCTGTGATTCACTGTGTGTAGTAGGAATTGTATCACGTATAGAACGAGCATTGCTGAAAGAGATAAACGATGAGGTATTGTACAAACTATTTCGGAGGTTGTGGCTATTGCTGTCAGAAAGACAATGTGAATATTTTATCACCCATATTCGGAGTCACACAGGAATAATCGAAGGCTTAGAGTAAGGCAACCGGAGAGCCAACAAGCTGGTAGTGCCACTATGGGTGGCTCCCTCAACGGACCGTTTCGCACAAGCCAGACGGTCTCATGATTTTTTCCACCAGTCAGCCAAAGTACTGCGCCGCCAATTCGGGCTGTCTGAATCAGATGCCCAAGGCATTGTCCAGTCGTGCCCCGATTGTCAACAGTATACCGGAGGCTTGGCTCCTGGAGTCAATCCTCGTGGTACTGGACCTTTAGAAATTTGGCAAATGGATGTTACGCGTGTCCCAGAATTCGGTGAACAAAAATAAGTGCATGTCTGCTGGATTGTTTTTCTCTTGCAGTTTGGGCTACAGCTCAGGCTGGCGAATCTAGCAAACATGTGCAGCACCACATGTGTTTGGCTATAGCGGCCCTTGGTGTGCCACGAGAAATCAAAACTGGCAACGGCCTTGGCTATGTAGCTCATTCCATGCAAGTGTTTTCCAGCTCTGGGGCATTACTCACGTGACGGGTATGCCCCATTCACCTACCGGTCAGACTATCGTCGAACGTATGAATCAGACATTGAAGCGTTTGCTTCAAAAACAAAAAGGGGGAGAAAGTGCTATATCACCAACAGATAGATTAAACAAAGTCCTATATGTGTTAAATTTCTTACGATTGCCGCAAGATAGCTTGGTGCCACCAATGGTAAAACACGGGGCTGATCTACAAGGAGGGTTGGAAGAAGTTAAGAGGAGACAATGCAAGGTAATGACTAAAAACGGGATAACAGGGGCCTGGGAAGGACCATTTAAGTTAATCACACGGGGAAGAGGGTATGCATGTGTTGTTACAGATACAGGAACCAGATGGATACCAGCCAAGTGGGTAAAGCCATGGCAAGAAAAGTTGCATGACCCACTCGAAAACACCCCAGCACCTAAGGACTCTGTGCCATAACTGTGGAACTTGGGAGCCTTGGAGTTTGCGTGTTTGTGAGTATTGTGGAGTCAGATGGTATTTTTGAAGTTCAAGGGCACGTGCGGGGTAGAAGGTTGTCAGTCACAATGGTTCAAGGGATATCTGTCAAATGTCATATTGTTTAAGTTAGAGCTCAATATTACTTATCAACAAGGATACAACTGAGGCCCGATTGTAACGATCAGGTACAATTTTGGGATGTGCTGTCTCGAGTTATCGTCTCCTTGTTTGCACCTGGAGTAGCTGCAGCAAAAGCATTAGGAGACGTGACTGAGTTAGGGTGTTGGGCCGCAAAGTAGATAAATTTAGCGTCAGAAGAACTTATGCAAATGCTTAATGATGTAGATAGCACAAGACACGCTGTTTTGCAAAATAGAGCTGCAATTGATTTTTGCTTTTAGCACAGGGTCATGGGCGTGAGGATTTTGAAGGGATGTGTTGTATGAGTCTGTCTGACCATTCGGAGTCAGTTCATAAAAGTCTCAAGGAGATAAAAGACAACATGAACAAACTAACAGTGGTCAATTCAGGTTTAGATAAGTAGTTGAGGGGTTGGAGCATAACGGGATGGCTTTTAGATCTTTCTAAACAAGGCATTGTAATTTTAAGTATAACTGTGATTGTATTGTTAATCGTTCCCTGTATCTTAAAGGGCGTGTCTAACATGATTACTAATTCCTTGAAGAAAGTTTGGCTGGTTCAAAGAGAAAAAGGAGGAATTGTGGGGTCATATTTGGAGGACAGTGGACATGTGATGAGCTAGCCATATGAGGGCCTCTTCCAAGCATACAGCTGCATACCAAGAAGAAGATAAGAGGATGTGAACCAGCCATCAGAGAGCTTCTTCTAAACACGTAGCCGCATACCAAGAAGAAGATAAGAGGAAGAAAACATCTGCAGTCGGATACATGGGAAGAACACCAGGAATTAGCTGATCCAATAAGGACACTTACCGAGCCACGTGATTGCCTCGTGCAAGAGGGCTTTTACCAATCAAAAGGTGTATGACCGCATGTAGAGATAGAAAACTCCGTATATGAAGGGATCGTGGGAACAATAAAGTGGCTTCTGCTTGATTCACATTGAATCGTGTAGGGTCCATTGTCGTCTCTCCTTAGCTTCCATTATCCATTTTACTATGTTGGTAACAGAGTAAGTTACTACAGTGAACCCAAAAAGGTCCTTGCACTTTGGCACTGCTAAATCCTAAATTTTTGCATACTTTGACTGACAAAAATGTGATTCATAATAAATGTATGATACAGCATGAATTCAGTATTTGGTTGAAACAAGCATATAATTGCATTTGAATGCAGGAGACTACAAGCTTGAAGTTGCTCTCTGCAGTTCTGGCATGTTGATTACAATATTAAGAATGGAAACACAAGAAACCTACTCAATAATGAGTTTTGTTACATGGTACTGAGCAGTATGTTTTTGTTTTGGTTTTAACTCTGGCTGCCAAACAGTGTACTCACAGGAACACTCCGTGGGGTCATTGTGTAGCTACGTTCCCCTGCTCCCAGTGTTCACACAACAGTTTATGCCTCAGTGTGCATTCCCATTTGACCTGGTGGATATCCTTGGGATTGGAGGAACTAGGAGTCTATACCTCCCTTTTAGCCTACCCTTGCACTAGGATTGTTTATAACAATGGGATTTTTCCATCTCCAGTCTAACGTATTTCAGCTCTTTCATAAGTCAGTTTGGACTTAATTAATCTCTTGTTAACTTTGAATCTGTGGAGTTTGCAGTAGAGTTTACCCTGGGCTAGTGTTTGTAAAATGGATCTACACAGACACCAGTTCTTCTTCTTCAGTTTGCTTTTTTTTTCCAGCTAAACAACTTGATCTAAATTTCTACTGTTCTAACTGATGTACCCAGGCTGAGAGCTCTTTGCACTGGTCATCTGCTGGCAATTTGATTCTATTCCAGGTTACAACGTAGGGAGATTTAAATTGATGCTGTACTTTTGTTTCATTTTTTTTCTCTTTTGACCACTGGCAATGTCATGTACATTGGCTCTGTGTACAAGAGTGATGTGTTTGTCCATAAAAAAGGCTTCCTAAATGACATGGTTTCAGTCAGATCATCAAATGACATGGGTCAATATATGACCCATTTTTATTTACCAGTTTTCCTGATCATTTTTGACATAACCATGGAAATGTTTTAAGGAATTTTGACATTAGATAATCTGCAAATATGTAGCAATTATTACAAATTCACATACACTTAAATATTCACTAATATTCTTAAGTAATCATTATTTTGCTAAGTCAGTTTGTCAAGTTTGTTAAGTTTGTCAAGCATGTATCAAGTTTTTTTGATATATGCTACTCTTTTTATTCTCCAGTTCTGGGAGAGCACATACCCTTTCCTCGCCTCTCTGTCATCTGGGACCAAATGTTTTGTCCTCTGCTTGTTCTCATTTCTATCACTCAAGTCCTGACTAGTTAATTGGGTCTGCATTTACAGAAATACTACACTACAAGTATCACATTGTAAGAGTGCTAGCAGAGAAGAAGCTACAATTCGTTCTTCCCCCCTGTTGAAAATCATGTTCATCATTGCTTCAAAGCAGCCTGAAGAGCAGGGATGTCGCACTGCTGCCTAGCAACACAAACTGAAGCCCTTGACACCCCTTTAGCTCAGCATCATATTCAACTATGTTTTCCTGGGCAAATCTCACAATCTTTATCTTCACAGCCATAAAATGAGACTAATGAGGCTTATTTTAACATGTAGAGCACAGTGTTGGTCCTATAGAAGTTATATTAGACTATACCAGCATTTCTACAAGAAATGACAGGTCGTGTTAATCTAGAGTTTCGTACAAACGATCAAAATGGCTTCTTTTTCCAGATATATGACATTCTGCTAAAGACTTCTGAGATCTGTGCCTAACATTATGTCAAATCTTGTCACTTGTTCCTGAAAGACATCTCTAACTCAATATCATTCCAATGTGATTTGTTTTGTTTTGTTTTTTATTTCTGAATACTTTATTTTCTAGCAGATGCCTCATATCTATTTTCCACTTAATTACTTTAGAACAAGATCATTTCAGAGGCATGCATTTACAGACGTATAAATTAATTCTTCAGAACATTAACCTCTGCAACATTATAAACCTCACCTAAAAGACAACCACCACTTTGGGAAGTCGGTGGGAAAAGAAACCAGGGTTTTCTCTCTGATGTTTTTTGCTTCTTTGGCCTTTTTATTCTTTAGTGCTTAAAAAACTGTTGAGCTCAGCTTTATGGTACTAATATATATATCAGCAAGACGAATTGCTTGAACAAATGGACTTTCATATGAATGTTTTTTCATATGAAGGTAATAATACAAAGAAAAACTCATAAAAGACCAGGTGTCTTACTGTTTGCTGGTTTAAAACTGACTGTGGAGGTTCCTAAGTCAGACAGGTGGCCTCCCCATAGGTTTCCTGCATGTTCAGTGAAGAGAGAGAAGCTACTCACAAAGCCGTCTTGGGTGGCTGCTCTCCCTCTCCACTGTTTCCTTAGGTTAGCCTAGACTAGAGCAGCTTCATTTATGCATTGAAATGAGATGCCTATCCACTGCACTGGATGGGATGAGATGGGGCAAATGCTATCCTCCAGCTCTGCATATCTCAATGCTGCCAGGAATGTGTTTTTGTAAGGGTATTTTGGTATGTGGTACTGCTGGTGCCTGTTAGCTTTATATATGAAGATAACGTAACATCAGCTAGAACAAAAACTGAAGACTGAAGAATGTATTGCTATAAGGTGTGTACTTGAAGTAGCTTTAAAACCAAAATATTCTTCTGTTTGGACCTTCTTTTGCTGTAAACTTATTTTTCTACATATTCTTTTCAGAAAAGGAAATTTGAGATGAAAGGTGGTGATGGAATCTTGCCCAGAGTTGAATATAGTTATGGGATGCTTAAGCCCAAGTTGATGAAGATGTCCTTCTTTTAGTTATTGCTTGATACAAAATTTCAACAGCTTGTGTAAAATTTTGTTGTCCTTTCTGCATCCATAGATTTTTACCTCTGCCATTCACCTTCTCCTAACATCCCAGAGAAAAGTAGAAGGCTGTGACAGCGATTGCTAGGAGAAAATATCAAGAAGGTTATGGGGAAAAAATAATCTCATAATAAATTGCAGTACAGTTTCTCCTTGGTATGAGGCAATTTAGAAACAGTTCATGGAATCTGAAAAACATGATTGGATTCAAATTCATTCCATGCACTGGTGTGTGTTTCCAAATATTTCATCCAGTGAGAGATGTATGTGTGTATATACTGAATCACAGTGATATGTGTCAAATATAACTGTACTCTTAAAAAAATACATACTCTTTTCTCATATCATTATTTTGCATGTGATTGTAATGTTCTGTTGATTGCATCTATGCTCATTTCTTGCTGCTTACATGGAGAAGTGCTTTCCCATGTAAAATAAATAATAGTTTTCTTTTAAATAGAGTGCACATAAAAAAACAAAATTTTTATAGTT
This sequence comes from Strigops habroptila, assembly GCF_004027225.2. NCBI lineage: Eukaryota > Metazoa > Chordata > Aves > Psittaciformes > Psittacidae > Strigops > Strigops habroptila. Next base: position 34,928,605 of record NC_044302.2, on the reverse strand, counting down.
TCATTACTGCAACTTTGTTGTTGCCATTGGTATGGTTGGTCTTAAAAAATACTTTAGATAAATTGTTCTTATATTTGTAATGAAATGGAAAAAAAAAAAAAAGAACGAAATTCAGCCATGCATTAACTATATTGATTTCAGTCTGCTTATCCTTGGTTTATTTTGGCATATTATGTGCAGGCAACATACTATGTATTTATGCACTAGACAAATAAGTCTTTGCAGGTGTAGGGGAGAAATCACACTGTCCTTATTAGAAATAGTCCTGTGGTGAACATCAGCAAGAATAGGAAGAAGTCATTGTGCTGAAATGTGTAAGATGTTTTTGCTGCTGACAATGAAAATGAAAGACAGACAGCACATACCTATTACATGTCTCCAAAAGAGGCAGAAAGTTAAATGCTTTCTATTAACCCTTTGGTTATTATCATGTTCCTGAGCACTCAGTCGTGTATGAGGTGAAAGTATTTTTTGAGTGCAGAAATGATCTTTCAGGAAAATGGAAGGCATAAGAGAATAGAAACATGGGTATATTATCTGCCTTCTAACCTTCCCATTTTTTCACTATAATGTAGAGTGCAGCAATTGTCAATATTGGATTTCCTTATAAGGTCCCTGAAAATGCATTCTGGATTTGAAATGCAGGTCTTATGATTTTTGGGTGGATATAGTTTTGGGTTCTGTTTTTTGTAGGGTTTTTTGGTTTGGGTTGTTTGGTTTTTTTTTTTTCCAGAAATAATGAAGAACAATAAAATCTAATCCTCATATTAATTCTTATATAAAATATATTATTCTCAGCTGTGGATAAGTAAATGGATAGTCACTGGTTCAGTGCTGTTCTGAAGGCAGAGAGGACAGCCCTGCTTGAATCTGTTGTTTTGGCACACGCTGCACTATCTTTTTATTATTCTGGATTTTTCTCCAATCAAGTACTGATTTCCTCCTCCACTCTTCCTATGTTGTGTCCAGTCATGAGATATTCTTGGCACCTCATCTTTTCCTCTGCTGTTCCACTATCTCTTTTTGTTTCCCAAACAACTGTTTTTCTCATGCTGAAACATTTCTCTCCAACCAGCTTGCAGAAGAGTTGTCCTTTTAGCATGTTCCCATGGGAGGCAGAGATCAGAGGGGCATGCTGTGTCCCCTGTGCCCATTTTTCCCCCTTGCTGCTGCTCCCAGACAGATGTGAAGCAGAAGGGAGAAGCACAGGCAATGTCTCTGGCACCAGCTTCAGTGCCAATGTTTTTACCCATATGCAGATGTCTGCAGGCTTTTGTAAGTTCTAGGAAGGGGACAGGTGACTCTTTAAATTTACCTTACTCTGAAAATCATGAACATAATGTTGTAATAGTGGCATTTCAGTGAGTGTTAAATCACTTTGTAGTAAGAAATTTCTGCGTTTGAATGTCAAATCAAATGGCTTAGTCCACTGACTGGTGGATTTCTCTCAGCAGAGGTTTTTTAATGTAAAAAACCACAGATAAGATCACTCTCCCCATGAAAACTCCTAGCTGAGATGTGAGTGAGGAAGCCAGACACCATTAGCTTACTGCTGTAGGTTTGCAGGAGCCTGGCGAGGTGTGGTGGTGAGATGCTCACTGCCTCCCCCAGCGCAAAAGCTGGTGGGCAGAGTGTGACACCAACAAAACATGACCTTCAAAGCTAATGAAAGGAGGTGATTCTTCATGGCACAACCAGCAGCCTCATCCTTGCCAGGGGACCTTGTGGCTGTGTGCAGCTGCAAAGTGTGGCCCAGCTTAAGCCTGCCATTAATCAGCTTGTTGGTGCTCCCTCACTTCATCAGATACCTTTTGGAATTCCCCTTTGGGATGCTGGGTTCCCTCCTGGGTGGAGAGTGGTGGCCTGACTGCCACTGCCTCCAAGAGAACAGCATCCAGATGCTAGCAGCATGAGTGTCTGCTCATCAGGCACCTGGGAAGGCAAGGTGGAGAGGGAGGTGACTTGCCTCCATTCACTCCTTTCCTTTAAGCTAATGTCTTCTGCTTGGTGGGAAAAGGATACAGGATCCCCTTGATCCTGTGTTTTTTCTGGTGACTGTTCCTGTTCTGTCTTAGGGAGGGCAGAGCGTGATTCCTCCAGTCTATCTCTTTTTCATACTCCCTGATGCTCTTTAACCTTTCCACTTCAACTCAAAGCTCTGCCACCAGGCCAAGCAGATCATCTGCTTCGTCACACCTCACACTACAAGTTACTGCCAGCCCTGGGAACGGGGAGTAGAATATGCCAACAACAACAAAAACAACCATACCTGAAAACAGCGACAAGTGACATCATCCAGCATGGAAGGAGTTATCCTTCTTGTGGTTGTCACTGCTCTGACCTCAATGCTCTGTACTGTGCCTCACAAGCTTATTAACAGAGAACTACTAGTGGAGAAGGTCTCATGGGGTAAGCTGCAGCACAAACCACCCAGAACCATAATAAGGACTTTGAAAAATATCAGTTGGCCAAAAATAAATTCTTGTCGTTGGCCCCTTCCCCAATACATGCACACATACACACCTCAGCATTAGTGGGCCTTGTATTGAAATGACAAAATGCTATGTTTTCACTTCTTTTAGGTGAAATACAGTTCAAGTGACTTGCTGAGTTCATCAGTTTTAGGTTATTAAATAACTATAAAGATCTCTGCTCTTAAAAACAAAACAAATCTAGGAAAGTTGGCGGTTCTGGGACTTTTTCTTTCTATTTTTTTTTTTTTTCATTAGAGTTTCATAACAGGTGCTGTAAAATGAACTCTTTTACCCTTTCAATACTGAAACTGCCAGTTAACGCTACTGCCTGGCAATAACTTCACTTCAAAACCACCCCCAACTTTCTGCAGTAATTCCAGAGACCTTAACATGTTCATTTGGCCTCCAAGGACAGAGTGATTACTGTTAGGAAAAAAAGAAAAAATGAAAAAGTAATTCACTCTTATTTTAATTAAAAAGATGCTGTGTTTGTTCTGGAAATTACTTCCAGAATTTAAATTAAATATTAAATTAATTTATTTAATGAAAGTTATAAAAAAATATATTATTAATGTGAATAACCAAAAAGGAAGAGAATTTTTTTGTTGTTCTGAAACTTTGTTGTGGACTGAAACGTGTTTTGTTTTCTGTATTACTTATGGTTGTTTTCAGCATGTAACTCAAAGGTGTTATAACTTGAGTTCTACAATAAGGCTTCCTCTTAATTTCATGCCACCCTCAGCTGGGAATTCTACTTTTTAAGTTTTTAAACTTCATCTTGCAAAGAACATTAGCTCGTATCATTTTTTTTTTCATTTCAAGCAGTCACTTTGGAAAAGTATCTGGCACAACATCAGAAGTTTAGGGACACTGCTTATTTACTAAAGCTAGTCAAGCTGTAGAGAGGTTTGAGTGGTAAAAGTGCTGCAGACGTAGCCCCACCAGGCTTCTGAGGAGTGCTCAGGAGTGACAGATCCTTTGCCTCATAAATCAAACTCCTTAGCAGCCACTGCAGTTCATTTTTCCCCACATGGGAGTCTTCAGTTTGAAGTTGCTCTGTGCAATAACAGGAACTGTCAGACAAACCTGGACTCTGACCCAGATGGTGTCTGTGTCCCTACAGTAATGAATCCAGCGCATGCCACCTCAGTTCCTTTTTTGTCTGCCTGCTTCATTGCTCTTCAATGACCTAACACAGCCCTGGATGTTTGACAGCTCTCACTACTCCACTGAACACCTCCAAATGCCGGAGAAGCATCCTCTGTGCAGGAGGGAATGAGAAAAAAATCTGTGCTGCACATATGACAGGTTCAGCACAGTATGGGAAGCACTACTTTTCTTACCATGAACTTGAAAACTATCAGCAGTTACATCCTTATCAACTGCAAACTGTCATACAAAAGGTCATCTGCTTTTGTTTTCTCACTATTTAGCACACTCTGGAAAGGCCAGTGTGATGGCATAGGCCATTAACAAAGCACATGTCTGAGATGAGATACCTTCATCCCAGTTTTAAACAGAGGAGAACTGAGTCATGGGAGAAATCATTTCCCCAAACCTATACTCTGAATTGTGACAGAATCATAATTAAAACATCCTAGTCTTCATCCTCTGAAGAACAGCTGTTGCTTTTCATCTTTTCTTTTTTCTGTACTGCTGCAGAGTTACTTGGCTTTGTGTTTCTTGCTCCTATTGTGATCTTTGTCCCAAAGGTGCAAAACTGTGCTTTGTCCCTTCACTTATTACCTTTCCTTCCTCCAGGTGGATCCTCTCACCTTGGATCAGTTGATTTCTTTTTTCAGAGTTTAGCACAGCCAAACCTAATTATCAGATCCCTGTATATTTTGAGCTGAAATTATGACTTTTTAGTAATGGTACATCTGAACTGACAAAGGAAACCAAAATACTTGGCAAGCTGAAGAAAGGTGATTAACTTTTAAATGGATCTCCATTTCATCCTGTCCAGATTGTGGAAGACACCAGCGAGTCTTCCTAGATCATATTTTTTCTACATTATTTTTCCAAGCTGAAGGTACTCTTGTTCAGATGCTTTTGGCCTGCTTTGTGGCTTTTTTGTTTGTTTGTTTGGTCAGTTGTTTGATTTTTCTTTTTTGGTTTTTTTTTTTGGATTATTATTTTTTAAAAGAAAAAATCCAGCAATACCATTTAAAGGATAGTTTGAATCTCTTGACCAGGTATTGCTTTTACATTGTCCTCTCTAATGTTGTCTGGTAATGGCAGTCCTAGGTGCTACAGAATAAACCTGCAATGCTAGAATCATGTTACCTAAGGACTTTTAACTTCAAAACAGTGAAATTACTGAAATATTGAGGGTTAATTTAATGTCTTGTGTTTGAAAATTGTGTGCAGCTGATTGACTTCTGTATGGTTTGTTCCAAGAATGTTGTCTAAAATCACACCTTGCTCTGAATGACTCTGATGGGCATGCCAGTAAATGATAAAGCTGTACCTCACAGTACTCACTAGTACACAGTTTGATCAAATGCAGGAAATACATGATCTGCAAAAAGCTAAACCTACAGCTTCTTACACGCCCAGCTGAAGAGTGTCTAAGATCAGTAAAACATGTCTGCACATCTCAGGATGCCAAACTGGTGACCTGAAGTGTAGATTATTGGCTATTGCTTTGGAAAAAGTAGCTAGACTTGATTAACAAGACTTATAACCTCTAAGCTAAATGATGGCTTTAAAAGGTAATTTGCACCTGAGCTGTTTGGCAACTTACTAGAAATAGCTTTGGAATGAGATAAATTGTGTGGAAGTGTTGTTTCTAATTCTGTTTCAGCCAAGAACAGCTACTAGCTTTAGGAATAATAGCTGACTTTTTATCAGAAGTGAAATACAACAAATTTGTCTTGCATCTTGTTTTTTTAGGTTGGATTTGAGGCCTTTTTGTGGATATGGAGCCTCTCATCTAAACCCTATAACATCCTTACCTTGAACAATCTGTGGTATAAGCCATCTGCCGAAGCGTCAGTAACCCCTTTTTTGGGGGATAGTCATGTTGACATTGCTGCAGCTCATTGCCACTAAAATTTTGGGGGGTTCTTAACTGTTATTTGGGTTTGTGTGATAATGAAAACAGAAGTTGATGCTTGCATATGCAACAAGCATGACTGATTTCTATCATGCAGTGAACAATTCTGCCATCTTTGTCTAACTTTTTCTCCAGTCCCCCCCAAAACAAACCTTCACCGAAGAGGCCCAAAATAGGCCTTGATGACAAATGTCCTCTGTTGTGTACAGCTCAAGTTGCAGCAGAATCTTTTATTTTCATCTACTTACCAGCACTCTCACTGTATAATTTTAATTCCTGGAAGATGCAGATAGAGGTTGTTTTCCATGGCAAAATGACAACAATCTCATATGGTAGATTTTTTTTTTTTTGCCCCAGCATTCCAGTCAGCACCAAAACTTTATCAGAAAGTTAACTGACATAAATTAGACTGCACCCTAGCAATTGTGATGCTTTCAGTCATTGCAGGCTGCTTAAGGGTGATATTTAGCACTGAAAACCTTCTGTGCAGCCTCCCCGCACAGTGACCTCCAGCAGACCACCCATTTGCTTTGACTAATGATGGAATAGCCTTTATGTGGGGACAAATTGACAAAAGTAATTTTTAAGAGGCAAGAAAATGAGCAATTGAGTGTCAAACCTTACTCTACAAGTAGTACCTGAAATCCTAATTCAACACTTCAGACGTGTTGTTGGGTGATGTAAATGCAGCAAAGAGGCTGTTTTATTGTTCTTTTACAACCTAGGATCAATGGAAAACAAAAGCAGAGGGCATCCATCACAGTCAGAGAGAACAGCAATACATTATGAGGAGGAGGAACAATTGTGCAGGAATATTTCTGTAAACATCCTGTGCAGAACAGCTGCCACATATCTGGATCAAAAAATGGTATAAAGAGACAAGACGAAAGAACATCTGTGTTCACTAACTTGATCTTGCCCTCAGATAAATGGGTTCTTATAGATCTCCTATGTTATCCATAACTCCTAAATATGCAACTACTACTTTTAAAACAGGATAGTGACCTCGTGCTGCCCTTCCTTAATGGTTTTGTCCTGTTGTACCAGTTGTAGTACTGATGTAGCTAGAGCAAGGGACAGCAAAGACGTAAGACAGCAAAGATTTATAGACAGTGCTACATGTCCTTGCAAGGTACAGCTCTACTTCAAAGTACTATGCATGTGGGAAAGGTAGTATCACAATATAAAACACAGGTAATATTTATTACTGGATAAAGTTAAGAGCCTGTGCTTCTGGACACGCACTTCCAGCCTTCTAACCTTCACTGGCTCCCTTTAGTTTAGTGCTTTGCCGCACCCAGAACAGCAACTTTTTTCCCCATGTAAGCTAGTGGCATCTACCTTTTCAATCTTTCTTCTTATTCTGAGCTTTAAAATCTTGTTCCTAAATCCTCCATAGGATTGCTCATTGAGTTGTAGAGCGCTAAAATGTAAGCTGGTTATAAATATAGTTGGAATCTGTTTTCTTACACAGGAAACAACTGGAAGAGAAATTTGATTTTAATCAGAACTTGTGCTACAGTTGGGAGGATATGTGCCCCTTGATTAATTTTGTAAAGCAGGCAATGGGTTTGCTCCTGTATGTTTGAAGGGAAGAATTGCTACATTTGTCTCCAGTGTACAGCAGCTATGTCCAAAATAAGGGATGCTTTAGCTTTCAAGGAGGGATGAAGGTTGTTTTTGGGATACTATGTTGGTTACACGTGACTGTACCTCTGGTTGCTTTAAGCAAGAATTTTACATAAGAGATACTTTTTTCCTCTACCAATCTGCTCTGTCCCTGTTGGAAGGTGTAAATGTGGAAATGCATGGCCAGAAAAGAGACATAGAAGATAACTGGCAAGTATCTTTGCTAACCAGGATGAAAATAACTTGCTGAGCAAAACATTTTCATTGCTAATTTTCAGAAGTGAGAAGGTGAGAACAGAAATGTTCCATGTAGCTAGAGTTTCCCTTTAAGGACAAGGCAGGAGCAGGAAGAGGTGAAGCATGCTCTGAAAAATACGTAGTCAGATATGGAGAAAACTTGGGAATGATTCATCAATAGCAGGAGATGTTTTCCCATGGTTCAAAAATGGAAAATAACACCACAAAACCAGCTGCTTTATTCCTTGTTCACATTAGATAGACCTTTAGTAGATCAGTTAGAAAGTAACTGTAACATCAATTTTAAGCCTTTGCTTCCTGGAAGTACTTTCTCATGTTCTTACAAGGATCATCCCAAAGAGAGAACCAAGATTGCATGAAATCTATTTCAGCCTACTTATATTATGAATTTGTCAAGGCTTTATGTATGCAGCTCTCCTTATTTCTTTTCATGTGTAGATTATTGTTTTCTTCCTATTTCAATGCCTCGCATTAATGACCCACTATGCAGGACGTTGTATGTATGCATGTAGATGTAACCTCCTCAATGAAAATGTAGTCAGTGATGGAACAAACAAGCTCTTGAGGGTCCCAGGAGGGACACTGAGGTGGGAAAAGCTGATGTTAAAACGGTGTAAGAGAACGTAAATTGCAAGTTATTTTGTATAACAAGGGCAAGTCTACTATTCACTTTTAAGTAAGTGCATCATAGCTGTTTATGAGGGGCAGAGAATATCTGAGAGCTGTCTTATGTCACACCAAAGCCAAACTTCATCTGTGTTTTGTTTTGTTTTGTTTTGTTTGTCTCTTTTCCTTCTGAATTTCATCTACCGCTCTGCAGGACTTGTTGGTTTCTGTCCATGGTCACTCAAACTCTTACTAAAAGCCTATTGATTTGAAATGTTCTCTGTTCTCTCCCTGCCTAGAAGTGTCTTAGCGTCTTCCCTGGAAATCTGTAGCAATAAAGCTGTTTAATTTCACGGTTCCAGCTGAAGTCTCTGGGTCTCTGTGCCTGGCACTGGGCACCTTTGACATTCAGTTCAGCAGTGGTTAACTTTGCCCCATGCTACTGTAGCTAGGCTGAAAGTTTTACCAGTGTCAATCAGCTAACATAGTGCTAGATCAGTTATACCTGCATAACAGTGACTACAATGCAATTTTTCTACCTCTTTCCCCACCTGGGTTTGGGTGGTTTTTTCAACCTCCTTTTCTTTTCTTTCTTCTTTTCGCTTTTATTCTGTCCTCCCTGTTTTACTTGCCCTGCCTTCCACCTTCCCCTTGCTTTCTCCTTGACTCCACTTACTCTCTGTTAGGATGTCCACTCTCCTTCCCTGAGAAAGCAGGCAAAGGCATTTGGTACTGTAAAAAGGGGGTTGTACATTGGTTTGCGTCTACTGCCTAATTCTGCATCTGCAGCAATGTTCTCCTCTTCCCAACAGCAGTGAGCAAAACCAGAGCTGTGGTAACTCCTTTCCTCACCACTGTGTGGGCACAGAGAGGCTGATGTGGGATCTGTCTTCTGCGACTGCTGAACCACACAGCAACACTTTCTTCACTGTCCCCAGCACAAAACCATAAGAGCAAGAATGTGGCTTACACTGGAGAGGCAAGTGATGGCTCTCTTAGGGTAGGCTCTTACTTGGTTTCTGCTTTCTTTCCTCTCCCAACAGAAATGCAGAAATTCTAGCCCTTTTAACTCCAAACAGGAAAAACCAATTAAAAGTTGTGAATCTGATTATTTTCTTGAATTACTATAAGCTTCTATAGGGGGAAAAGCTAACCTGTCAGGAATTGGGATTATACAATTTACATAGGACAAAACCACTGTAACTGAGTTTTGAAGAAGCTGACAGCATGCCTTTGTAGAGTACCCGTATTTCTGCAATTTTGCATACTGACCTTTCCGATAAATCAACAGTGACTTGCAACATTTCATACCTTGAAAGGTGGCATTTTGTGCTAGAATGCTTGAATACTTTCTTTTCTTTCTGAAGTTGCTTGTCAGCTGTGGTCATAAATATAGACTGAGCACAAATTAGATGAATAGAATAATTTAATACATTCCAGACAACTTACATTTTACAATGCAAGAAATTAGATTTTTTCATGTTCTTTTCCCTCTCTTTCTTGTTCATTTTGGCTGTTACACTGCTTCTTGCATGCTACAGCAAAAGTCCAAGGAAATCCAGTGCTCCATATTTGTCAGCCAGAGCCTTTGGCAGCTCAATGGTCTGCAGACGTTGCTATTGCAGGCAGTGTTTCAGAAGGATTTTTAGGTGTAGCTGGGAAAGATGATTGTGCAGTTCACTGGAGATCAGAGGAGGTTTAATGACAGTATTTTTGAAGTGCTGCATATACCTATGCATATTGCATTAATGCAGCAGCCTAAAATCCACTCCATTTTGCTGTAAGTTATGTGTAGAGAGGAGGAAGAAGACTGGTTGGTAAGGAAGAAACATGGCAGACAGAAGAGTCACCTTTTCTCTCTTTATTACAAAGCATTGCTCCAGTGTTCTCACTGGGCAGCAACTAACCTTAGGTAGTAACAGGGGTCGTGCCCTGAACCTTCAAGAATTCCATTTCAATGGGTCTGAAAAGACTTTTTGTGCCTAAGATCATTTTTAATCTGTTGTTACATAAGGTGTTTGACATAAAATCATAGAATAAAGTAGATTGGAAAAGATCTTTAAGATAATCAAGTCCAACCTCTACCCCAGAACTGACAAGACCACCACTAAACCATGTCACTAAGGGCCTCATCTACACAGTTTTTGAACACTTCCAGGGATGGAGATTCCACCACTTCATGTAAAATAATTCTGTTTTTGAAAAAATGTATGAGCAAAAAGGTTAGTTGTTGAAATGCAAAGAACTAAGCAAGACTGCTGACCTGCTGTTTTAATCACTTGCTCTTCAGTGTCCATTTAACCTGCAGAGGGGGAGTGGTTGAACATGTTCAGCTGGGCTTGCAGGAGGGAACACCTCATGCTCCTTGTGAAGGACAGTGAGGAAGGGCTTGCCCTCTATCCTGTCCATCACTGTAGCTCTGATACTGCAGACTTGGAGTAGTTTTCCAGGAGCAGATGTTCAACATATCAGAAGCCATTTATTCCCACAGCCAGTGCAACATGTATATGGCAGAAACGTGTTACCTACATGGAAGATTTAACTACTGTTCTCTGCTATTCTTGATTGGTAGTTTAATGATGCTGGATCAACCCCTGAGGAAGGCAACTAGGCAGGGATGGAGAACAGGAACTTTTTCAGATAAAGGCAATATTAGCACAAAAATAAAAGAGGATGAATTGGGGAATAGCTAGAAAGCACATTCTAATCAGAACAGCAGGTTCAGAAATAAATTTCTGAGGTAGTGAGGTGTTTAAGAGTATTTACTTTTCAAGAGAGATCATGATCAGTTCATGAACCAAGTTAATGTTTCAAGACATGGGAGCTGAAAGTCAGAGTGAGGAAGGCCCTGAATTTCTTTTATTCTTTGTGTTTTCAGTGCAAAGGTTTTAAGACTGATGTGTCTTTTTAAAATTTCCAAACTGTGAGCATAACAGTGTTTTTTGGATTCGGTTACAGTTTGTATTTGGATTTGATTACAGTGCAGGTGTATATTTTACAATGGTGTTGGTGGATACTTCCTAATCGTGCAGGATTTCAAACCATGAACATAAGGACATGACAATTTTCATAATGAATATACTAAATACTATATAATACAATAAACAGTGTTTAAACAAATACTCAAAAAGTATTTTAATACCTTATCCATGGTATCACTATTATAAGAGGAGGGATGAAAGAGAGAACACACTTACTGTGGTTTGGGTATTGTTTTGTATCTTAATGTAGTTTTCTCAGTAAACCCTCTCTAATCTCTGAGTGTAAATTAGCTTTTTGAATTTTGTTCTGTGGGACCTGAAAGCTTTTGAATAGTGTTGAAGCAAGGGATGGTTGAGAAAGTTAGCAATTTTTGATGATATCTATACCCATTTTAAAAAATTATATTTAAAACTTCTGTGTCTTTTGGGTACTTGTCTAAGTGTAACAAGGAAAATGGTTTCTGGTGCCATTAGTAGGTGCTAAGGCACGTGTATGGGATGTGTGGGGAGTTACAAGGGTAGAGACAAACCAACTACCTAGAAGAGTCCTTGCCATATCAAAGCTCCAGGTGTCCTGGGCTCTGAGAGGAACCTGTAATGTACTTGCCAGGCTTGAAACCTAAGCCTGAAGGCCACGGAAGCACTGGAATAACTTGCCATCAACAGCCAGACCAATCCCAGTGACAGCAAGAGACAGTCAAAGGGAGCCAGAGACAGAAGACCACTAAGTTACTTTACACTTGCAGTCACCAGGTATACTGTTCTTGAGTGCTCAGCTTTATTCAAAGCAGATTTCTAGTGTAAATGAGCCCTCTCCAATCCTCCTGCCTTAAGATGCTTCCTAGAAGTGTTCACAAACCGTGTAGATGAGGCCCTTAGTGACATGGTTTAGTGATGGACTTGGCAGTGCTGGGGGAATGTTTGGACTTGATGATCTTAAAGGTCTATTCCAACCGCGTTGATTCTATGATTCTATAATCAGTACCAGTGGCAGGAAGGCACCGAGAGGCAGCGTGGATGGGACTCCTGCTAACAAAACCGCTTTCACCTGAGCCAGCGTGGTGACAGCACTCTTTGAGGGGCCACTTGAAGACTTGCTACTAGAGCATTTGAAGGTGGTGCAAAATCTACCCTTTCCAAAATGCAAATGCAATTAGGTCGTAACCACTTTTTTTTTTTTTTTTGAAAAGTTATGTTTTTAGCTTGCAGCATCAGAGAATGAACATTGTTTCAGGGTGGGAATTAGTTCATATTTGCACCAGTCCACATGGACTTAATGATGACACAGAAGTAATAACAATGGTGCACATTTCATCCCCTCCCCTGTCTGTTTTTTAATGTATCTCTGAACCAGAGCTGACTAAGAAACTCAAACGAAGTGCTTTCCTCAGATAAAACTTTGATCTTCATGAACAAGAAATTTGATAACTACAAGACACAGAGGACACTTACAGTAAAATGCTTGGTTTTCTGCAAGTGTTTCACTACTCTTTGGAGCGTGATTTTACTGCAGCTAAAGTTAGACATCTGTAAAATCTTCACCCACAAGATCTATGAATGCGTGAGGAGTGTATGTTGAAGAGCAGTGGATGAAGCCATGAGACTGGATGGACATCAGGCTGCCACCTCATTGCTCTGAGCCAGGGTGGCCCTGGTGAGCAAGAGCTGGATGGCCTGTAAGCCGAACTGCCCTTCAGGGTGGCCTCTCCTCCGAGGGCCCTGGGTAGCCCTCGAACAGAGCTCTGACTATGGTAAGGCTGAGCCCCTTTGCGGGGGCAGCCCATAATAAAGGCTCGGCCACCATCTGCCTAGATTTGGTGTGCATTGCTGGTCCAGTGGCATCGCTGTTTGGTTGCACACTGCTACTAACAGCACTGATCATGCCTAATTGAGGCAGGAAGTACAAATTTACAGGGGAGATAATATTTACTTTTTAAAAAACCTTTATATTGTTGCACTCTTTTCGCCCACCCATGTCCAGGGTCACTGAAGCACAGTCCAGTCATCTGAGCTTGATTTAAAATGTTAGTATTTGGGCAGGAGGGTATTAAAGAAGCTCTGTCTCCTCTTACTTACCTCGATTAATAATTTGCTCTATGCCTTTTTTTTACAATGAAAATGGAGCAAGATGACAGCCATGCTCTGTGTGAGTAGGATTTCTCCCAGATATAATAAGCTGTCACAGAGCTCAAGCACTGTAGCAAAGACTGAAAGAGCAGCTTCAGGAAAAAATGCATATAAAGTAAACAAACTCAGAAATTGAAGTGAAATCTCTGTCTGAGAGAAGCAGTGCCTGTGTTTTGGAAAAGAAGGGAAGACAAAAATCGTTGCCTTTGAAGATTTGAATAATACTTTTTACTGACTGTTCATGTATATTTTGTAAACCCAAGACAAGTGAGGAGGCAGTTGAGATGGGGAGGATTTTTGGAAGCAGTTGGGACATCAATGCAACATTGCATGGGTGCTTCCAGACTTCTGTTGCAGGCTTTGAGAAGGGTTGAGCTGCAGGGGGCTGTGCTCTGGTGCATATAACTATCCCCATCCACCCTCATGAAACCTAACTGACTTCCTTTTCAGCTCCAGTAATAACTGAGTTCACAGATAGCAATGAAAACTCTTCACTATATTGCCTGTTATGTAATCAATAACAAGCAAATTCAACCTGCATGCAGTGATAAGGGGGAAAGAGTCATGGAAAGGGAGAGAACGGTAATGGCTGTAACAACCTGGCCTCCTGTCCCTCCTGGCTGTGCTTGCCTACACGTTGCCACAGAAGAAAAATACCTGATTGAATAATGTTTGCACAAAAGCCAACTGTAAATCCCTTGGACAGTTACGATGGAGTTTGTCATGTGCATCTCCTGTGATTGTAGTTCTAACAAGAGCTCTGCTGGTGGGTTTTCCATCTAGAAAAAACTATATTGTCTTGTATTTGCCCTCTATTTGACGACTGACTGTGAGGATTGCACTGAATGTGGAATAATCTTCCTAATGCTTAAGTAATAAATGCTGACTTAACTTGGCAGTTTGTCCTATGTCTTACCAAAAAACGTTTATGTTTTTATTAGGAAAAAAAAGAAACTCTTAGTAGAGACTACAACTCAATACAGGGTTTCTCTTCCATTTTGCTGCTTTATTTCCTCTCACAATGCTTTAAGTTGGTGATTGTCTTCTTGAAAAAAAAAAAAAAAAAAGAAAGAAAAAGTGCTTGCATGGTATCCCACCAGAAAGCTCTCTGTAACACGAAAGATTAAATGCTACTTGCAACTAGTTATGCCTCTTGCTGATTAGAAAGGAAAAGTTTTGGTGGTGGATATAGGCAGACTTTTGAGGAGGAGAACTAAATATTAATAAAAACATCAAGATGTCACCTTGAAGAAGTGGGCTATGGGTCCTTATTGCAATGTTCTCTTTTCTCATGCTGCTGAAATGTTTTCACCTGCCTTTAACACAAACATCTGATACAAGCTCGTCTAAATCCTTTGACATACACAGTATGGCATAGAACTGTCCTGGTTCAGCTGTAACAGTTATTTTTCTCATTCCCAGTAGCTGGCACAGTGGTGTGTTTTGGCTTTAGTCTGAGAACAGTGCTGACAACACACCAATGTTACAGTTGTTCAGTAGCGCTTACTCCGATCAAGGACTTTTCAGTCTCTCATGCTCTGCCAGTGAGGAGGGGAGCAAGAAGCCAGGAGGACGCAGAGGCAAGACCCCTGACCCAAACTAGCCAAAGGGGTATTCCATACCACAGCACATCATGCCCAGTATATAAACTGGGGGGAGTCACCCAGAAGGCCCAGATTTCTGCTCGGGTCAGGCTGGGTACCAGTCAGCAGGTGGTGAGCAATTGTATTGTGCATCCCTTGTGTTTATTGGTTTTTTTAATTTTTCCCATTTTAGTTTTTATATTCTCTCCCCTTGTTATTTCCCTTATCATTATTATTGTTAGTGGTAGTAGTAGTGGTTTTATACTATACTTCAGTTATTGGACTGTTCTTATCTCAACCCATGAGGATTATATTCTTTCTATTCTCTTCTCCATCCCACCCAGAGGAGGAGGAGAAGGGGGGTTTGAGCAAATGGCTGTGTGGTTCTGAGTTATTGGCTGGGCTTAAACCACAACAAGCTCCCATCAAAGGAGCAGAGTATAGCTGACCTCTTTCATGTGCAGACAGAGTAGTAAGGAGTTTTTCATGGGTGCTTAATTATGAGTTTCTTGATGCCCTAGGTGTAAAATGAGTCTGGTGCCTTGGAGAGCATGGTGCCAACATGAGGGTTTTCCTCCCCTCTACCCAGCTCTGTAGGTGGAAACTGGGTTTGAGCAGAAGCTCTCACAAGGTATCTGGTGGCTCACTGGCCTGTGCTCCTCTGTGTAGATTACTTACACTGCCAGCTATATTTCTTTAAAGCTATATTTGTGCCTAAGCTGCCTGCAGATAGACAGCTTCATTTACTTATAAAAATGAAGTTGTGTTTTAAAACTTTTGTTCATGACATTAACTGCTATCAGAGAGCATGATGAAAGACCAGCTATTTCCAGATTTTACTGGGAAGGTGAGGCTGGTGTTGTTTCTCAGGTTCTGTATAATGCCTCTTACAAGCTTCCACTAGTTTTCTTCCCAAATGAGTACTAAGTGCTGGCCTCCTTGTTAAAGAGAGGAATAAAACCCATACAGGAAACCATTCTGATCAGGAGGACTAGATAGGCATCTGTCCTTGGGCATCCCTAGCCATTGAATAGTTCTATCCTTTCTTCTTGGGACTTGATCTCCTCTCTCGAGCTCATCGAGGTCCTGGCTTTGCTAGTGAGCTATTCCCTTTGGCAGTGCTACCACAGCCGAGCCACTGTGATGTAACCTGGTCTGAAAGGCATGGCACATCAGCCTCCTGTAATGTTTCCACTTGGCATGCTGCAGTGTACTGTCTGTTCTCGGAAACAACAGCAAAAGAATAAGACTTGGAAATGTGTTTTCTGAAATACAAATTGGTCTCCCTTGGGAAAACAACATTGTTTTCAAAAGGGAGGATGCAAATAGCTGTCTGCTCGCTGCATATGCAGTGTCAGTGCCACATAAATACCATAATGCCCTCCTCAATCCTAGATTATAGAGAGTTTCTCCAGAGGCTCAGAAGAAAACACAGCAAGAGCAGGCTCCTTCCTAATGAGGTTGTGGTATTATTTTTCAGGGAAAGTAACCTTAGCACATGAAGAAAAGTCTCTAAGCTCTAGCAACAGTTGTTTCTTGTTTACAGCTCTGTATGAAAGTATATTTTAAGACCAATTACTTAGTAGGCATGGAATGAGCTTGTTTAGAAACAAAGTAATTCATGATGGTTTTGTGAAGTCTAGATGTTAAAAAAACTGGTAGGTGATCCGAGAACAGAATAAGACAAGCACAACTGAATGATCAAGAAGCAGAAGGGACTGTGCAATGAGCACTTCTGTGTTGCTCTCAGCACAGAGGGACAAATGAGATCCAAGCATTGCCTTGAACATGCAGAAGTGGGTTCTGGTGCCTTCTGAGAGGAGCAACTGCTAAACCCCATGTTCATGTGCCATGTCCTTTGTCTTCTTACCTGGGGCAACAAGGGCAAGAGAAGGGATGTTCAGAGCGAGAAGGCAGGCCCTTTTACACCTGCTTGGCCATGCTGTCTGGGGTGGGTGCCAGCCGGAAGGCAGTGCTGCAGGAATGGTGGTTGCCAGTTTGGGCACTGCCACTAGAACAGCTGCTTTGCTTGCTTGGGATTACAGCTGTAAGTATGTCAGTAGCATAAAGCTGTGTTTCCCAGCAGGGGCTTGCCAGCTTGTGGCAACAGCCAGGATCCTTAACTATATTATTCGGTGACAGCTCAGGTGCTGGGGAGCCTGAGAAAGGCAATGTTATTTCACAGAGTGTTGCCATCTGTGGCCTCAGTGCTGGAAACAGAACTAGGCACCAAGATCTCTCCATGGTCTTTTTTGGCTTATATACAGATGTGATGCTCCTGGTCCTCACTGACTTTATCAAATTCCATGTAGGGAAAAGAGGGAAATCGCAATATGAATAGTGATATGACTGTCAGATGCTGTGTTTAATTTGCATCTCTCTAGCATTGGAAGCTTGAAGTGCCCAAAAAAGTGTTTGTTAAAGTGTTAAAACCAGTGCAGAGAGGATTATTGGTGTTTTGCTGAACTCATTAAAAAGTGCTGAGACACAGCAGGTCTACAGCAATGTCATGAAGCTTGAGGCTGTGTGCTGAATTCCTGCAGCACACATGAAGCATGAAGCCTATCAGTATTTCTATGTGGTCCCACAGGTATACTTTTTCTCCTAGCTTATGTTTTGCTGAATATGGTCCACACAGCCTCCATCACTCTTGCCACAACTCCCTCCTAAATGAAATCAACACTATCAGAAAAAACAAGGCCCAAAGACATCTTTGTGCCAGCTGTGTGCAATGACGCCACTCTTGTTCCTTTCCTGCTGTCTTCCAAGCACGTCTAGTAATAAGAAATCAAAATGCCAGTGGAATCTGATCAGGCACACCTCAGAGAAGACTTCATGGCGTTTGGTGGGAGAAGGAAAAAGTTTCCTAAGGCAAGGAGGAGGGCAGCTGACGTGAGATTTGTTCAAAGACCATGTTGTCAGAAGAAAATGTACATTTGAATACGAGTTTGTCTCTGTAAAGAGGCTGGGTGCTCAGTCTCACAGTTTCCACGTTTTCTTTCTTTCGTTTCTGCTAGTCTTCTGTAAATTGTGAGGAACCACAAGAAATATAGGTATGACATGTCTGCCCATTTGAAGCATTACAGTAGCATATCTGACCTCAAAAGACCTGTCACGGTGCAGCTTTTGCTGGAAGCTATGTAATGGATGGGTTATTCTCAATGGGAATATGAGAGTCACAAACCATTTCCACATAGAGACCTGAGAAATCACATTATAGACTGAAAGGGCAGTGGAAAGTCAACAAAATGCCCTTGGGCCTGAGCAAACTTTTTTCCTGAATCACAGATACCACTAAGTTTGAGTGAAATAAATGTGGCATTGGAATTTGTTTTTTCTGCTCCTGCAGTGAAATAGTTTGGTTCAGTATAAAAAATAAATACTTGTTGTTTTGCTGAGATTATCAATTTGTTTGGCCAGCAAAGGACAAAGTCCAAGGCTGTTGCCACTGAAGGCTCCACAGGGTCTGGGCTGACAGACAAATATGAGCTGCTCTACCTTGGGTGCCTGACCATGGCCTTGGTCTGGGAGCCACATTCCAAACAAGCTGCCCCTGATGGCGCTTGGCCATAGGTACCGCATGTAAAATTGAGTACATTGAGTGACAACCAGGCATCAGTTTGCCTTTTAACATGTGAAAGAAATGGGACTTACTCTAAACAGTTACAAAGAGGAATGCCAATCTTCTCAATGCAGAGTATATACTATTCATTATTCGTTTTAGTGAAATGCAGAGTGCACCTTGCTGTGAGGCCAGCTGCTCATTTATAAAATTGATTACGCATTCTCTAAAGCCATCTCTAGGGAGCAGCTAAATTGTATGCATAGATGCCAAAGGCTTTGATATCCCTGTGGTTGAAGAACATTAATAATAACCAAGAATAAAAGAAGGACAGTCTGTGTTCTGATTTTTTATGTTTGTCAAATTTCGCTTGCCTCAGAGTTTTAAGGAAATGTGTTTCTGGTGTGTAAGCGGTGGTTAACCTCATAGCAGGAGTACCCCAAGGTGTCTTGGAGAGTCAAGGCTACTTTTACTGTGAAAGAAGGTAATAATTATGCTGCTTTCATTTTTTTCCCCATATTAAACAGGTGCTTGGTGAAAGTAATAAAATATTGGCTCTTTGATACTATTGCTTCAGCCTGATTTTGCCGTCAGCCCCATGAAGTCTAGAATGGAGACAGGAATATTCATCTTGCTCTGTGTAAGGCACTTCCCTCTAGGTGTGAAGTCCCACAGGGTGGGGAGACATTGCAGGCAAGGCAGCACCCTGTCCCAAGCTGTGGTGGAAGCCACCGAGCTGCCCATCTCAAGGTGCCAGGGGAGTGTACCAGGTGTAGGGACATCCTCCCCAACCCCTCTGGGAGATGGGAAGAGAAGGGCTCCTGCCCACTCTTTTGTGAGCAGCTCTGATGGAGAGTGGGCTCCCAGCCCCTCTTCCCGACAACATTAGGACTGAGTTTTGAAATCGGGCTTTAAGAGATTGGTGATGTATCTGCAGATACCTACCAGGGCTTAAAATGACTTATGAATTGGTGGTGGTAACACTGTATGAAAAGCAAGATCCACCAGTCTAATGTTCTCTCTACAGTACCAAATAGCTGGCCATAGAGCTGCCAGAACTTTGGCTTTTCTGCAATTGTATGGCACAATTATTTTCTGAAAGCTGTCATTAATGAACTATTCTCGACCTCATGCAATAAAGGTCCTGTAAACCAGTGTATATGAACATCAAATTACAAAGCAAAGACTGCTTTCAAGTGGATCATGAAGAAACTGGAGAAAAATTAAAAGGCTGCATGGATTTTCCCATTTCCTAGTTTTAAATTCACTTAATTCTTGTATTTCACAGTGATCTTGTGATTAGAGGAGTTCTAGCAATAAAGCTGATAAACCCAGTGGCTTTTCAAAGTCATCTACACTCTCCGGCTTTCAGGAACCACTTTCAGGTGGTGTCTTTCAGCTCAGGGGAGGGCAAGACAGACATATAAAAGGATGCAGGATGCTGGGTGAGCTACCAAAGGACCAAGGCAGAGGTGTGCATGCTGTTGATGCCTATATACATCAGCCGTTGAAGGGGCAGGTCGAGCCCTGCTGGGGGAAGATCTGGTGCTGTCTCCACGCTAGCCAAGTGTCTCGCACATGTTTTTGGGTGATACTCATCTGGAAACCCTAAAATGGGGCTTGGTGGTTTCCCCAGTTTAGTAGCCACATCTGAAACTGTGTCTGCAGTGAGTGGCAATTTACTTTGTTCACAAGGCCTTGTAAAGCTTCCCTTGCAGCCATGGAGGCTGAGAAGGTGCCAGGTCATAGCTGCTGAGGAAGGGCTTTTCTCCCCACCTCCTCCCCCTGTTATGAAAACAAAAGCTTGTTGGGGCCAGAGGAGGGAAGTGTTTGCGTCTTGGCCTCCAACAGGAATTTTGGTGTTTGTGGGAGGACTGGTTAACCTTGAGGACCTGTGAGTGTCCCAGGAGTGTTTAGCATTTGTGTATTTTACGCTAATGACTGTTTAATGTAAACACCTACTCTGGGAGACCAGCTGAAGCTGTCCTTATTTCTCCACCCCTATGTGAGGAACAATGCTGCCCATCTGCTTCTTTCAGCGAAGGTCTGTATCTCTATCACAACACAGGACAATTTCAGATTCCTGGTGCTGGAGTGTGAATGGGTGATTGTTGTTACTAGCTCCACCCTGAGGAGCTTCATGTGCACTGCCTCACATGTAAAATTTCACTGTGTGCCGTGCATTAAAGGCCTGGCAACCAGAGGCTGGCATTCTTTGTGAAGGGACCAGCTTTCCAGAAAATGAGAAAAGGACAGGGTGGATGTCAAGATCTCTGTTCCTTCCTGGATTAGCTCAGTGTGTTTTAGAAGATCAAAGAGTTTCAAAGGTTCCTTGCCCTGGATTTTGTTTTTTAATTAAGTCTGTTGAGTG
This sequence comes from Strigops habroptila, assembly GCF_004027225.2. NCBI lineage: Eukaryota > Metazoa > Chordata > Aves > Psittaciformes > Psittacidae > Strigops > Strigops habroptila. The sequence continues at coordinate 34,907,956 of NC_044302.2, read as the reverse complement.
GTTAGAAGGAGGATGTGGTTTTGCCATACTCAGCCCCTGCGCTGCAGGCTCTTTTCATAAGAGTGTAATTGGTGGGAAAGGAGCTGGTGAGTTTCAGTGGTGTCAGTGGTTAACTCTCCACTGCTCAGCTTGTTAAGAAACTTCATAATTGGTTACTGTAATACGTTGAACACTTGTCAGAAAAACACATTTGTTGTCCCAGGAGTCTCATTTAAATGCCTTTATGAAGAGTGAATCTGATGGGATCAAAAGACAGGTGTTTAGACACAAGTTCAGTGGAAATTATTTTCTGTCCTTCAATGCAAGGCAAACCTATTCTCCTGTAAAGGAAAAGTGGAGATGAAACATGCTACCTTGTACAAATAACAATTGAAAGTCTTTGTTTGAGACTATTAAAAGCATCACTTGTATCTGAAATTTCAGCTACTGTAGAGAAATGCAGCCATGGCTGACAGCCTCTTCAAAGCTGGCCAACTGCTTCTAATAGCTGGGCTTTTTCATAGTTCTCCTCCTTAAACATTATTGCTGTTCAAAAGATAAAAGGAAAAAAAACTTTCTAAGCTTGACAGAGCTGCCAAATCTGAGGGAGAGCTGCTGAAGTAGATATCAAAAAGGAAAACTGCTATAAGCATCACAGCAAGAAAGCAAAATTGTCTGTCACAGTGCTGTAAGCAACCCTGCTGGGACAGCAGTGTCACAGAGCACCAGCTGGGAAGCTCTCTTATTTAAAAACAAAAAGAGGTTTTGGGGTTGGGCCAGTTGCTGCCTCAAGTATGCTTGAAGTGTGTGAGTTGCCTGTTTGTAGTGAAGTACTTTAAATGTCTTCATATTTGAGGTAATGGAAGTGCTTGCTGCCCTTGGCGTCTACTGTCAGTGCCAAGCGAGGACTTCATAGAGAGGAGGAAGGCATTGTCCTGGTCACGAAAGGGCGTTTGGGCTGTGCACTTGCTGTGATTTACAATGAAAGAGCTGCTCTAAAAGCACACCAATTTCTAAAATGAGCATACTGAAAATACTCTCGCCTCTCACCCTGGGCTTTCTGCTGGCTTGATTTTAAGCCCAGTAAACACTCCTGTGTGAAACAACTATGATTTTTGAGTCTTGGAGGCTTTGCTCCTGGATGCCCAGAGCTGGAGAGAGACACAGGTGGCTCCACGATGCGGGAGAGCCAGCCCTCAGGCTGCTCTCAAAATCAGGGCAGGTTTCATAGAATTATAGAATCATAGAATGGTTTGGTTTGGGAAGGACCTTAAAGCTCATCTGGTTCCAACCCCCTGCCATGGGCAGGGACACCTTCCACTAGATGAGGTTGCTCCAAGTCCCGTCCAATCTGGCCTTGAACACTGCCAGGGATGGGGCAGCCACAGCTTCATAAGGGAAAGGGCAGGAGCTGGCTACCAGGCAACACTGGCCCATGCATGTGGCAGAAAACAGACGTTATACCCCTAGCTGTGTTTTGGATGAGGCTTACTCAGAAGGCGTGCTCTGAAGACACATCTGGGTCTAGCTAGCCCTGAAGTGAGAGATACAGGCATATCTCATCTCAAAAGCACTGGGAGAGCCTGGGAGGGCCTGAAAATGGAAATCTAGATGCCTTGTTGTACGTCCACCAGTGGAAAATCTCCATGTAGTAGACTGGGTAAGGTCAGATACAACAATTAAATCTGCACAATTGGATTTATATAAAAACAGCTTACTTCTGCTTCAAATGTGAAATCAACCACAGGCTTCTAAGAGGGGATTCAGTTTGGTTTCAGTCTCTGTGTCAAATAAAATTTAGTCTTTACATATAGTTTGGACTATAACCAAGGTTTATAGGTGTAAAAACTTGGAATTGCCCCATTTGTATCACTTGATTGATTTTTTTTGCACCTGCTTTTCTGTGAATAGCTGTATTTTTGTGCTATGCAGCTGACTGAGAGACTGACTGTCTTTCCCTAGACTTTATATGGACTTGATCATCCCTGGCCCACCAGGTCCCACCCCCTGCGTGTAGTCCACCAGATCTGGTGAAAGACAAGAAGTCAAAGGTACCTTTAAATAGATCAGCTGCATAGCACAGAAATGACCCCTAGTCAGGCCGAGACATTAGAGACCTGACCTTCTGGGTCCATAACCATGAGTGAAGTGGAAACTACTTATCTAGTTCCAACATATTAGAAGGTGCCCTAATTACACCTAGTGAGATCTAGGCCACTGGAGTTTTTTCTTGGGTTTTTTTAACCTTTAGAACTCAGGGTTATAGAGTATTGGAATGGATATTTTGAACCCTCAGGGCTGTAAGTTTAGATGAGCAGGGGTGTTTAGGAGTCACAATTTTTGTGTAAGGACTTTGTATTGGTCTAACTTTACAACATCTTGTGACTTCTATGTGTTAGCATTAACAGGATGTGCTTTCATAACTGCTGATTGCAGAGACTAAATTTTAGCAATTGGATTATCCTACTAACCCTTCTCTGTGCCTTCTCTTCAATGAATTAAAATTAATTGAATTAGCAATGTAAGCTTTTGAGAGACGATGTAGAAGAATATTTCAATGTACTCCAGCTGTTGCTAGAGTAATCTCATTTTTGTTTCAACTGTGAGAGAACTAATACATCATGAGTCAAAAATGTGTGTTGAAGATGCATGTTTCTCTCCATTAAGCATGGTCAAATGCACGTCTGTTCTTTTGAGGATTCAAAGATAGCTAGTGGCTTGATTTTACTCTTCCTTGAGTTCTGTTTGCAGCATATGAGGTCATTGAAAACTGTGGGAGCTTAGTTTTTAGAAAATTAGAGCACAGTGTCTCATTATTCTGTATTCTTAACACAGAGCTATTTCTTTAGTCCAGATGCATTTCTGCAGACTGTTTAGCACCAGTGCTTTTATTGTGGCAGACTTGCAAGGAACTCAGTGGGATGGAGGAGGAGATGAATACTGATGAAATGGCATTGAATAAGAGTTCATGGCAGGTTTAGGGGTGTGTGCATGTGTCATTGACTTGCATTTTCTCTATGGTTATCTGTATCATGTCCTTTGAGGTGAAAAGTGTACACCTGCAATTCAGACCAGATCAGTGATGTCACAGCGATGCATTTCTTATGACTAGAGTATGACCTGAAGGAGAACTGAAATCTAGCTGCAGAGTAGCCTCAGTGAATGTTTGTGGTGGAGACAATACAGTCCTTCAAACCATTTTCATATCAGACACTTGTAATTCTGGCACTGCTGGAACTCAGTGACCTGTGATGGTCCTTGGGCTCCACACTAAGCAAGTGCAACTTACAGCAGGTTTCCTCAGACCTATTTAGTCTTGGGGGTAGATCCACCAAATATTTTAAATACAGGCATACTTGGCTTTCAAGCACTCTGTGGTCCTTGGCGTGGGTTAAGCTCCCAGAGTGTGGAGGTGGTGGAGACTTGGAGACCCACGAGCAACATGGAACTGAGCAGACCCAGTGCGCCACTGAATTGAATATGCTGGAAAGGAAAAAATCCACTCCACAGAACAACTCTTCCCCTCCTTGCTCTTCCACTAACTCTCCAAATCCCTAACAGCAGGCTGAAGGCAGGCACATAATTCTGCTTGGAGTTCTCAGCTGTGAGCTTCTTCTGTGTCTCCAAGTAAGATTAATGTTTGTCCCTCATTTAACAAAAACAGTATTTCTGCCAAATTTCAAGGGTGGTTTTGTACCAGAAGATCAAAACCTCTTTGCATGCACAGTATTGAGATCTAAAAGGGCAGGAGGTACATTTGCCACTTGCAGAGAAAAGATACTGATCTACAGTCGACATTCAAACTTTGGGTGATCAGCAAAAAATGGATGAATGCAAACACTGCTATGTCTACTGTGTGGAGTTTTGCCAGTTGTATAGTACCTGCAAGGTTAGGGCTCATGTGTCAGCTAGTCAACTTGAACTGAAACATGAAATGAGGCGTTATGGTTGTGTTGGAATTGGGGATCTATTCTGCATGGGGCTGCTTTGCTGCTGCAGACTGTTAGATTTGTTGGGGGAAGATGTGCTTGCATGGTTAAGTTGGGCATCTCAAGAATATGGAAATGCTATGATCTGCCATTTAAAGTGGTCCTTGGATGTCTAATGTCCTTCGGGATCTTCTGAGAAGTCTTACCAACTCAATCTTTTAAACTCCAAGTCCTTTACATCTACTTCTAAACTGTACAAAATGTAGGATTGCACCAAGGCCCCGATCACCTCGAAGGCTCCTTTCTTTAGCCTTGTTCCCAATTAACTGCTGTGACACTTCAAATGAGAAAATTTGATGACTCTGCACTGCTCAAAGTTTGCAGTAGCAGGTTTTCCAACGACGTTTCTATTATTTGGATGCCAGACATCATTGAGCAGAAGAGATTTAGTTGCAGTAACCTTTTCTGAAATTATTCTGCTAATAAATTAGTCTCTCAGCAGAGTTGTACCAGAGCTATGTGCAATCCCATGCTGTGTTGTCTTCTGTTTCAGGTAAATTCAGGGGATGAGCTTTGGACTTAGATCTCTCCTATTCGTTATTATTGAGAGATGGTGGGAAAAACTACCTGGAAGAGTTCACAAGAGGGAACAATAGTATTTTATTAAGAAAAGAAATTTTAAATTAAAAAACTAGGTACCTCAGTCCTACTTATGAACCAGTGCCATAAATTTGCTTCTTTGCCAACTCCTTCTTTAGCCAGGCACCAAGTCTTGCAAATAACAGCGCTGTGCCAACACACAGTGTGCTTAGTAACACTGTGTAAGAGTGCAGGTACACAAAAACCTGTCTTTCTACTTGTTGTTGGGTGTTTAAACAGAGCGCATCTGCAGGGAGCATAAGGCAGCAGAAGTTCTTCCCATGGGATATTCATACTTTACATTAGTCACAAGATTGCAAAAGATATTTTAATTAAGTCATAATAATTCTGTTTTTTTACCTCAATCATAATTTTGGTACCACAGCCTTTCTATTATGAAGGGATTATGGAAATCAAAGAAACTGCATCAAAGTGTGGTGGAAATAGCAATTATTATGGAGATTGGTTTCATTCAAAGTAAAGCTTAAAGTAGCTTTAAACAGTCTGCTTTAAAATGAAACTTGTATTTAGAATGTAAGCAGTATGATTTTTTTTACATAAAGGGAACAGAGCACTAGATCATGTGAAAGAGACAGTATATAGCTTGTGTATGGCTTTAGATTGCTGCATTGCTCTTGACTGGAAGCACTTGTGAATTTCGCTTTGCTGTTGGGGTGCAGAACATGCGTGTTTGTTTTTCAGTGTCTAGCTGCTTAACACAACCCTGATTTGGTGAGAAACACATGGTGTAATGCGACATGGTCAAAACCGAAGTGCTACAGCCCTGAAGTTCCCAGGCTGTTTCCCATGTCCTTTCCCTTCTGCCCAATAGGTTACTCCTTCTTTCCGTATCTTATTATATACAAAAGGTGAACAAAAATGACAACCAAACTGTGAGGATCACACAGACATTAACTCCAGAAACTGGGGAAAAAAAAATTAAAAAAATTCAGATAAATCTTTTTTTGTGAAATACAGTATTGAGAATTGCAGCTATTCCTAGGAGCAATGTTTCTAGAGTTCAGCCTTCACTTGATTACAGAAGCAAGTGAGTAAACACAACCAGTAAATACCAAATAAAATGAGACAGCTTGGTACAAATATTTTACATTTATTGGAAGAGTACAGTAAAAAGGGGGCTGCAGACTCATTAGTGGTAACTGGTCCATAGGAGAAGACACAGGACTATTCAAAAAAGGTCTGCAGTTTACAAGAATATTGAAATTTTGTTTTAACAGCCTAGGAAAATAAAAAAGTTAGATTGGGTTCAAAAATGTAACTTTAATAAAAATTGGCAAATAAATAAAGTTAAAATGCAGATCTATTTAAAATTATAAAGGACAGATAACTGGCAACTGTATTATATAGTTATTTCAGACTTGCTTAAAAGTCAGATAAATGCACAACTGTTGTTTCCCTTTTATCTTTTTTACATGTGTACTTTTGGGAAGAAGCACCCATTTCCAGTGTTATGTTTTATCAATCTGTTTCACAAATATATTATTTTTAAACAACAAAGAGTATAAAAGGTGCTTTACCTGACAAACTTGCTGGTGCATACTTTGGCACAAAATCAAATAGAAATCTAAACACATTTGCAAATGGTATCTGTGCTCCACTCAAGGTTACTGGTGTCAAAAGTCTTGTGTGCGCTAGCAGGTCAGTGACCAACCTTCCTTCCATTCCCAACACCTCTCCTCCATCTCCAGCTGCCTATGGTACAAAGGAAAAGTAACACTTGCAACTGAAACAAGCAGCAGTCCCACCAATCTTAGTCCAACTTCCATCTCTGGAAACCACATGAACATGCATGTAACTACACACTCCTTTAACAGAAGGGACAAGGCAGGTGTTTGTTGCTGGCTTTCAGACCTCAAGATTTTCTTTGCAGGAGTCTGCCTGCCTTTTGTGTCCTGTGTGATGAACCTGTATCATGATTTTTTTCCTATTTCATGTTTTTAGCAAAAATTAGGGGGGAAGTTGAGTGGAAAAAGAAAAAGGTAAGTGGTCAGTTACAGGTAATGATACAATTAACAGCAGAAACAGGTATGTTTCTTCTAGTATGTTTCTGTCTATTGAAGACTTGGAAGACTTTAAATCTGTGACATGACTGAGCAGGAGGTGGAAGGAAAATAATGCAGCAGCTCCCCACTGTATATTGCATTTCATGACACAGAAAAAAATGTCACAATTTCTGCTTAAAGCACTACAACTTCAGGTGATTTAAGGAATTAGCTGCACTCAGAGGTACAGCAGACTTCCAGTCTCTAGTGAATTTATTAGCGACTCGCCGTGAGCACAGGCATATTATAAAGAGAGGCCATGCAGACCTTCTCTATGGCATCCTCACTGCATCCACACTAGCTATCAGCCACCTGAACTGGCTACCTCAACACAGCAGTTCTCTGATGAACTAGAGAGGAAGGAACGTACCTTCCTGTCGAGTTCAACTCAAATAGAAAAATTACCATTGCAGAGATATCTTGACCAAGGAATACTGCTGTTCAAACTGTGTAACAGGTTTTAATTGTACCCATTACTTCAGTGATATTTAAAATGCATTAACCCATATCAAGTCAGCCATCCAGTGAAAGAACAGTTCCCTGTAGACTTTTACTGACTTAGCAATGCTTATCTTCTGAAGTTGCACTTCGTGGTGGTGGTGGGGGGTATAATCACCAGTATAAGTAAATGTTCTATGATATGCAGAAGTCAGATTTCTAAAAGCAAAATGGATGACAATAATGAAAATTAACACTATTTGTAAAGGTGTGTTAAGTAGAAGGAAGTTTACAAAGACGCTTAGTTGGAATTAAGTCACTTCTGTTAATTTTAAAGACAGTGTTTGGAACTGGTTGGGCAACATAATCATTCCTTTTCCAAGGAGCATATTTAGGGTTATATTTATTCCGTAGTAGAAGCAGGATGCTCTGTATTGTAAACTAGGCAGTTGGGAATGTTGTTTTTCTGATGTCTTTCGCAGTGTGGACAATTTACAATATATTTAGAGTTTGTAACATGATTAAAAACATGATTTGAACAATGTGCATCAACTTGATTCACAGTTACTTCTGTTTTCATACAAATACATTGCCACAGGTATCAGGGTATAACATCACTGCAATATTCTTGAGTCAAAAAAAAGAAAAAAAGCAGAGATATATTTGAACTTTTCTGTCACAAGAGTAACTTTTTTTAAGCACGTGAAAGGGCATCATCTGTGGTACACGGACACATCAGAATCAGGAAATGTTTGGGAGATGCAATAAGGGAGATTACTACAGCAGAAATCAGCTAGAACTGTAAGCTTACTGCAGCCCTTCTGAAAAGCAGAAATATTCTTTAAGAACTGAAGCGAAACATCAGAATAAAGTAGTTTATATATCATTCATCCAAGCTTTTTGGTTACTACTGCATTTAACAATTATGGAATTCTTTACATGCTGAGAAAGACTGAACTGGCTACATGCAAAGGCAGTAGTGTGAATCTTTCTTTAGTGGTGGAAACCTCTGGCATATAGTTTCAGTATGTAACCTAGAGGAATCATAGATCCATCCAATTTTTCTTTTAAAAAGCGTAATTGCCTTAAATTGAGTTTCAATGGAGAAGCATGCACTGTCTCTCTTACCAAACTCAGAAAACTTAAGTTATGTACTTATCTATAACCATTTGTAGTTCTAAAACTAGATGACAGTTCCAGATACTAGCAATTTAGGAGCACTTTTTTGCAAACTTTCTTTGCCTGTAGCAATGTGAGTCTTATGTTATCATACTGGTTTGTGAACTTATTTATATTTATCTATAAACACAAAGCCAGCTACTGCAAGTTCTATTTACAAAGCATTCAATTCTGGGAGTATAGAGAAAGAAAGAATGTATGTAGTTCATGGCTTCTCTATGTTTTCACTTTATGACCTCTGTCAATTATATTTGAGGGCTTTATTTATCCATTTTTTTGCAAATATGGCTAACAGGTTTGGATTTAGAGAAGGCACACATAATCTGAGATTTATAAATGAACTACTCTCATAGCTATAATCTGAAACAGTTGCAAAATAACAATGTATGTAGCTAGCAATATAACTAGTCCTTCATCAGACAAGAAAAAAAAACCCCAAACCAAACCATCTGAAAATCCTTACTTAAGTCCTACCTAGATGATGCCTATGAAAATTGTGTTCTAAACGAGCTAATAATGTACAATTTCCTGAAAATGAACCAACTCAGAGTTAACACCCAAGTTCTACACCTGGACATACACTCCAGTTAGAATTTTATGTTAAAGAGACAGAGAGACACAACAGGGACATAAGGGTACCTTTCAGTTACTGGTGGAGGTAGCATGCCCTTGAAGCAAAAAGTAAATATATCTCTGAACCTTCCTGTTTTCTTGATAAGTAGTAAGGCTGAAATACAGAAATTTCTTTTGCTTATTTGACAGAGAACCAAGCCCAAATTGGCTTCTAGAGACAAATCTGTGAAATTTTGGGGATTAGCTGCTGATTTAAAGACAATGTCTAGCTTCCAGCTCCTGTTCCGTTTGGTGCTTATTATAATGAACACAATGACTCTGATGATAGCTGAATGTGGAAGTTAAGGAAAATGTAGGAGCTGCCAGGCAGATCTTGCTGCACTTTTCAATGAGAGAATCTTCCCTTCTGTGGTCTAAAAGTAAAGTTGAGTGTTTGTAACACACTAATATGCAATGCTGAAAATTATGTTAGAGCGGAAACCACACGTGCATTATCAGTTTCAGGAAAGAAGATGTGGCAATACTTGAATGACTGTTCAAAATGTGACAAGTGAAAGTATTCTTCTGCTTCAGTTTGGACCTTTCAGCTTTTTAAGCTTTTTTATTTATTTTTATTTATTATTTATTTATTTAGTTATTTAACGAAAGCTATCCTGTGGGGATTCTAGTACAAGATTACAAAAAAATATTTCTTTACTTAAGTTACTCTTACAGAAGCTTGATAGGTTTCTGAGCCTGATGCAATTTTCTTGTAACTTGTTACTGATGATTGTTTAAGGACTGCTTCTTTTATGGTAAATCTGCAGAAGGAAACTAGAAGCAAGGATTTTTAACAGAGCTGATGTTCCAAACTTACCAGATTACTCTTGAAAACTCCTGGTTGTTTGGAACTTCAGAAATACTTTACCTGCCCTGTACTTTCTAATTAGTTATTAAAGTCCTGTATTCCTGAAAGTGAAGAATTGAACGAATGACTCTAAGAAGGAAAAAAATTTACCTTGCTTGGTAGTAGGGGTATTCTTCCCTCTTATTCTTCCCTCCACATATCCTGACTTGCCTAGCAAGAATGCTTCCAAAAATATCACAAGTCCTCTAGTGCTTTAGGAAAAAAAATTCATCAGTTTCTTTTAATATCAAACTCATGCTCAGTCATAGAATTGTTGCAAATCCAAGTGCACTCAGGAGAGTGGTTTTTTTCTTTAATGTCTTTGCAATGGATGCAAAAAAAGGTAACAAAATAGTTATAAGGGACAGCAAATAGATAACTTCATAGTTTTAGTGATGTGCAGTAGATTTCAGTGATGTGCTTGTAGGATTTGAGTAAGAATAATTGATGGTCAAAGAAATGGATGAAAAAGTACTTTAGTCTGAAAAATCTACTATTGCCTTAAATAGTCTTCTGTTTCTCATGAGTAAGATCTGGCTTACTTTACAAACTGCAGTTCTTACTGACAGCCTTCTGGTGATGCATGTTCCAATGACAACTTCCAATGAAAACATTAGGAAACTCTGCAGAAAGGCAGATTTTTGTTAAGAAGAAATGAAATATAACTGTAGCTGCTAAATGAAAACTAGTTCATTGGTTTCCTTAGAAACTAATGAAAATGTATGTTTCAAAGAGAACGCATTGATGGGATGCTGACTCTACAAGATCTCACTTTGCTGAACCAAGGTTTGTTTTCAGACAAGACACTTTTCGCTATCTTACTTTCCATTAAATTAAAATGCTTAGGAATCCTCATGATTTCACTGATGACTGAACTCTAAAGCTAACGTGTGCTTAATTTCCATTGAAAACAAACTAAGGATACATTTTTTTGCCCTCAAAACAATCTTTCTTAATAAATGCAATTCCTTGGAAAAAGAGGAAAATAACAGATAACCTGTTGAATTCCATGTTACTTAATACGCTGAGGCATTTCTACTTGACTCTAAACAGTATTCAGTTTCTCCCATTCAACAGCGTAAAAAAATCAGGATTTCCTTAGAGTCTCACTAGTTGGGACAGCGCCGGTGCAAGAACCTACCTGAAACACTACACTTGCAACAGTCTTAACTTTTTTATAAGTTCTCCAGGATAAACACAGTACATGAACCAAATGGCCAGTATCTGGCTAACCTATGAATTATGCAAGACTAAGTCATCAAAAGTCCACAGAAAACAGATACAGCGGTGTTGGTTATTGATTACCATGTCTTCCTTCTAAATTTCATTGTATGACAGGTTTGTTTATGAACTCCTCTGTGAGAAGTTCACAAAAGCTTAAACCCAGTATCTATAGGTATGGATTCCACCTCCTAAATTATATAATTGCAGTAATTACAAGTGAGACATGATTAACAAGTTCTGCCACAAACCACCAAATTAATGGTAAGAAAAAGTTTAAGTAACTGAAGAGACATGTACCTGTATTTAGGTTTATTCTATACCCATAAACTCATTCTGGTATTCTCCCAGAGAGTTATTATTTTTGAACTGAACTGATGCCTACTTCAGGAACAATAATGAATTTTCTTGCTGCTGTAGAAATCCCATGTTTTAAAAAGCCTTTAAACAGAAATGTGATATGAATTATAAATGCTAAGTATTTCTGAATAAAATACGAGTACAATTTTTATCTTTATGTGACAGTTAGGATGGTGACTGGTTAATTTAAGACAAATAAAATGGTATTTTATTTTACAAAAATAAAACAGTGTTTCTTTGCTGCCAAGAGGGCATATAGCAAAAAATCAGTTCATCTCTTTCACAGAAGAATATTAACTCTCTAGAGAAGTTGTGAATGCTGGCAGGGGAGACACTAATTCTTCCATTACTGATGCATACGTAAGGACCTGCGGTTGAGTGAATCTTGGATTTTTCCAAATGATTGTGGAACATTCCTTAAATCTTAGTACACTTGCATTTGCATTAGCATACTAGCAAATTAAGGCACAAACTGTGTACTACTTAAAAGCACATAAACTAAGAAGAATGTTTCCCATTGCTCTTGAAAAATATTTTTGGGCTACTTGGAAGTACAGAACTAAGTAAATATATCCAGTAAGCTTATAAGGAAGATTAAATTTATGCCACCAAGTTTTCCAAGCATATCTCCACGAGTATGTATATGCTTCCTTAGCTCCAAGAAAAAAAAAACAACCCACTTAAATGCAAGAAGCACTCACCATTCCTTATACTTGGATGCTGAGACTTCCACCTCAGCTGCAGGTGATATGCTCCAGCATGATCATTCATTGTTTTATTTGGACACTAACTCCAACATAACATACAAACTCTTCTATACTACACATATTTTGGTCACACATAGCCCTTAAACATTACCACTCAGTACTACTATAAATACACTTTAGAGAGCAAAAATATTGTGAACAATAGAAAAGTCACCTTAACAGAAATAAAAATGTAATGTAGCTACTGACTTCACTACATCTCAATCCCCATGTAACAATAAAATATACGGCTAATTAACATTCCAGATGCTGTGTTACTTACAGTCCCTGTTTCTTACTTGCATTAGCAGCAACTGGCATCCCTTGATCCAAAAAAATTTTAGTTAATTCTCACAAAAATTTTAAGCACCTTAACTCTGGAACTTAGACCAGGATACTGTAACTTGTTCCTCTTCCTTTGTAGGGCTCTAGAAAATAATTACAGCCCCAAAGAGGACACAGAGCAACAAGCTGTGCCTTTCCTCTCTCTCCTATTTAATAAGATTTTATTCCTTCTGGCAGGTGTGGGTGTTGTTTTTTTTTTTTTTTTTTTGGTGTTTCCCCCCCCCCCGGGTTTTTTTTGTGGTTTTTTTTTTTTTTTGGTTTTTTTTGTTTTGTTTGTTTGTTTTTTGTTTTTATATATATATATACACACAAAGTTTTTATTCCCGGTGGCATTTAAAACTTGCCTATCCCCAATCTTTTGAAATCCCACTGCAATGATTTAAAGAAATTAGAAGGTTAGCATTTCTACCCTGCCTTGGTAAGCCTGCCAGAGGCATACTTCTTATTTGGGTTGCTTGAACAATTTCCTTATGCCATACAGAAGTAGTATTTTCCTTTGGACACTATGCGTGGAATGAACTTTTGCTTAGCATAAACTTTCGTAGGCTTCAGCTGCATTCTGAGAATTATTATCAATTCAAGGAAAAAAAATCAATATGATAAACAAATCTAGCAATTCACATTCTTTAACTACTCTAAGATCAGTATTTGTTATTTGCTGCTATCATTAGTAAATCTCTTTCTGCTGGCCTACTGCTTTTACATATTCTTTGGAAAGCAGGTGATTTGCAGTATTTCTTAACATGTATAGTCAAGACTTGATACTGGCTTTTTTGTTTCTTAAACAAACATAGGTCATTGTAAAGGAGATATATTACTGAATTCTGATGTCTTTGAACAAAAGGCATCAAGTAAATCACATCAAAAGTCAGAAGTAGTTACTACAGTAGGGTAAGAAATGCACAAGTAACTCAATTTTCTACAAAAGAAATTTCTGGATTTCACTACTCAGTAAGCACATCTGCATCCAGAATCTAACTGACCTTCATCCTTAAAACAAAGCATCACTTTAAAATATCAGTTGCAGAAAGAAATTAAAAAATATGAAAGTTTCTAATTGAAATACATGTCAAAACTGTCTCCAGTTTTAAGGCCAACATGTATGACAGTCACCACATTAGAGTGCTGCTGGTATTGACGTACAGGACAAGGACAGCAGAGTGAGAACACAGCTTAGAGTAGAAACCTTTTGAAAAATGTCACTAACAGTTACTGGCTGTAAAACAGATAGAAGCCACAGTCTCTTAAATCTACAGTATGTGCTTTTCTATTTACGTGTAACCTAAATGACATGATTACTGTGACTGGATATATAACGTTTCGCAGTATATGTCTTTAATGTAGGTGTAGACATCATTCAAGATGGTACACATATTATAGAAAACCAGTTAATTTCAAAGTAATCATAGAAGAATATTGCAAATAATGTTGTATAAATGCATAGTGTTTGAGGGGAAAAAAATTACTTCACTGGAAAATAAAAGTCCCAGACATTAAGTTTGGCACTTGTTCATCACTATGTCACTTTCTTTTTGATTGAAGACAGCTCTTTCTGAATCTCACTGAATTTTGGCCGGTTTTCTGGTTTGTAGTCCCAGCACCTTTGCATTATTTTATGTATTTCTTCTGGACATTTTTGTGGTGCTGACATTCGGTAACCTGGTACACAAAAAATGGGCGTAAAATGTTTAGGATTGACATCTGACGCATATTGACAAATATAAAAAGAAACAAGTAAAGTTCAAGATCATTGCCTTAAAAAAGATCTTCAGGGTAACATGAAGAAAGCCTTAGAGATAGGTAAGTATTAAACTAATCAAAGCTCAGGTACCAGTGACATTTAATTTGGGCATGGCAAACTGTCAGTATGCTTCTCAACCCTAAAGGCAGCAACCTGCATAGATTTGTTTCCTGTATTTTAGGAAGTAGCTACCCTACAGGTTTTCATTGTGTTCCCTATTTTTCCCTCATTGAGGAAATCAATAATAAACATTAAGATGGGAGTAAATTTCTGAGGTTCTGAATGCTGTCTCTGCCTCAGTCTTTACCAGCAAGACTCCAGGAATCTCAGGCTCCAGAGACCAGGGACAAAGTAGGTAACTCATTCAATGGCAAGTCCCCATGGGGGATGATCAGTGGCACAAAGTCTAGCTGGAGGTCAGTAACTAGCAGTGTATCCCAAGGCTCACTACTGTGTCCAGTGCTGTTGAACATCTTCATTAATGATCTGGATGATGGGCAGAGTGCAGGTATTTATATACCTTCAGGGAAGGTGCAAAGAGGACAGAGCCAGGCTCTTTTCAGTGCTGCCCAGTGACAGGAAGAGAGGCACTGGGCACAAACTGAAACACAGGAAGTTCCTCCTGAACATCAGGAAACACTTCTCTGTGATGGTGACTGAGCACTGGCACAGGTTGCCAAGAGAGGTTATAGCATCTTCATCCATGGAGATATCCAAAAGTCATCTGGGAATAGTCCTGGGCAACTGGCTCTACGGGGCCCTGCTTGAGCAGAGAGTTGGACCAGATGACAACCAAAGGTCTCTGCAGACCTCAGCCATTCTGTTACTCTGTCATTCTATGAACTGTTTACCACATGTAGCTCTCTGAGCAAATGACAGGCAGTGGACAGTAAAGCAACCTGGCACATAGGACTCTACAGCTAAATGCAAATCCGTGACTTTCTTCATCTCTCTTTCTAATGCAAAGCATAAATGATACTGGCCTCATGCAACAGGTAAATCAAAACATTCTTCCTTTATTATATTGTGTGCAAATGCTCTAATGTGCTGGATTAATGCATCTAACTTCAAAGGAGAATAGCTGGACTGTTGACACTTACAGGCAATATAACACAAAACTATTTAAAAATCTTTTCCTTCACCCAAAGTCTCCCCTACAAACTAGTTCTTCAAAACAGTGACAGCAGCAACTACTTTTTGTCCTTAAAGTGAAATGATTCTATATAGTTATTTTGAACTGAAATTATCCTGGTTTAAAGCGAGCATTCAAGTGACTAAATTCACTTAAGGCTCCTACTACTGATTGAATAACTGAGATAGATAAGATCAGGAAGAGAATCTGGAGTGTCTTAGCTGACAGTCCTAACAGCAGAGCTATTATATACTGAAAACCAAGACAACAGGATGATAGGAGAAATGAAAATTCTATTAGGAAAAAAAAAAGGTAAAAAGAATTGCTGATGAGCCAACAGGACTGTTTTCCCCACAGTATAAATAGCTGAAAAAGCATAAACATACTTCTAAATCTTTATGTATTTTATCCATTTTAAGAGATTGTTATGCGCAGTGGATTAAAACAGAATCTCAGTACTTAGGTAGTAAGACTTGTTTTTACAAACACTCCTTTGCTCTGGCAAATACTAGATTTTTGGTTTGGCCTTTGAAGGAGAAACCTTGATGGTCACCTACAGTGTTTATAACAATCAGGGTTAATCTGTATAAATCAGCAATCTAGATGCTTGGGGTTTTTTTTTAATAATTTATCATTTTTCCTAGCTTAGAACCTGTTTATGAACTACAAAGTAGTACTATGTAGAGGAGGAAAAGTTATGAAAAGTCACTAAAGATGATGAAAATAAATCAAAGCTTGGGAATTCTACTCAAAATTATTTGGTATTTTCAATGAAAGCCTTTTGATTATTTTGTAAAGGAGAAATGTGGCTTTCAATGCTCAACTAGCTTACCATTTTCTACCATAATTGCTAAATCTTTGTCTGAAATGCTTTACTAGAGAAGATGGAATGATACAGACTTTTTCTTCTGGCGGTTTAGAATATTTATACCTGCATTAGCATAATCTCAAATAATTCATTTTGGTCAAGCCTCTCCTTTGCACAGCAATAAATCCTTCCTCACTGTTGCACCTTCTAGTTCTGCCACAATGAAAGTCAATATGCTGTAAGTTTTCTGTCATTTAAGTCACTGGTCAGTATATTCCTTTTTTCAAGAAGCCTATATATCACACTAATCCTCCCAGCAAGCAACTAAAAAGATAATATTTTTGCCAAATTTGCCAGATAACTCATATCTTACTTCTTTGGTCTTTTATACTGTATGTGCTATATCCTTATGGTTCTATGGAGCATTCTTTCACTCCCTACAAATAACTACCTTTCTCGACTTGTTCTCGTGCTTGCTGGTTGGTCATTCCAGGGTACGGACATACTCCTAAACTGAAGGTCTCCCACAAAAGGATTCCAAAGCTCCACACATCACTCTCAGACGTATATCTCCCTAAGAAAAGGAGAGAAAACCCTCAGCTTAATGTACAGAGAAACAAATGTTTCAGAAAACTATGGCTCTAAATTTTCTGTAAAGGTCACACTGGCATGTTACAGGTTACATGTTACATGACAAAGTTACAGGTTACATTGGCAAGCTTTAAGCAGAACAAAGCTGACGCTACTAGTAATACATTCTGCAGATATCAGTATCCTATATTTCAAATTAGAAACAGATAAGGTCGATACCGAGGCATAATAAAAGCTAACTTAAAGTTTTACTGTTTGACAGACTTTACCATGTCAGTTATTTTTCAAGCAAGTTAAGAATTTCTTTCCTTCTTCGTGCACAAAAATATTATTTTCCTTTTAATAAACCTCAGTTCCTCCTCCCCCCACTTTCAATTCAAAAGACATTTTTTAAAAAATTACCTTTCCCAGTTCCCTAATAAAGCATTGCAATGAGTATTCTGAGATGAGCTACAATCAGCAGTTTGTAACTGCAAAGAGGGCCTGGTTTTCACGCTTTGAGAAACTGTTCTCTGAATATTATAGTTGCCTCAACTTGTTTAATTTTTACCCTGAAGAACCGATGCACCCAATCAGTTACAGAAAATAAATAAATCTGGTCTGCTGGTTCCATTATCTTCAACTATGCTTCAGAAATAGTAAATTAGGTAATTGACAGATAACTGAATTCCAAACCTCTTAGTGGAATGAAAGCTTTCTATCACAGAGGAAAAGAGATCTTGGAGGAGCTATTTCTATTGTCCCTTATGGAGTCACATTAAGAAGGATGGATTCACATCAGAAAGCTAAGGCTTCTAACCCTGTGCAGCAGGATGTGTGAAATTGTTACCTTAAAAATCCATATCCAACAATATTTCAACATTTTTCATGAACGTTTTTCTTTTTTCCATACTATTACATTGTATATATGTGTCTTTATTCTTTAAATATTTATGAATGTTAATTCATAAATTTATGAATTAACATAAATTTATGAATGTATTGTTTCTTCATCTCTTTCCATTAGATAAACCAAACTAAGCCACTTCTGACTGGAAGAAAGGAAAATACATGTAAATTATAGTGACAGTTGGTGATACAACAACTGTTCTGACGTCAGAAAGTTCAGTTTACTGTCAAACTAAGTATCACTTCCAGCTGCACAACATTAGCTTGTGTGCCTTCTAGATGGTAATTATAGACATTCACTATGCTTTTTGTAGTAAGATTATTTTTTTGTCTATGTATCAACTCTCTTCAGAGTTTGGCATCCAGTAATTCAACACTTTTCATTGAAATAATTTAGTAGATACAAGATAGGTGATTAGGGTTCTTTAAAGAGAGCGCAAGTTCTGCAGAGTTAATTATCTCTTTCACTATGACATTATCTGGGAGAAAAAACAGGCCTGTCCATTCACAATAAAAAAAACCAACCAAACTCTTCCACACAATAATTTATTAACACGGCAAACAACTCAAAATGTTGTACTGGAAAAACATACATATTAAATGTGGGTCTTATTTTTGAGAGAATAGGAAGCAAAAATACATGGCCTAAATATGTAATTTTATTAGGAGCTTTTCAAGTATTTTTTCCACTTGCTGGAAGTGATAGAAATCACATAGCTCCAAGCAAAAATAACAGTATGGAACAGCACCTACTGAACCAAAGGTTCAATCTCACAGAAGCTCTAGTAGCATCAGAATTTTGATTATGACTTCAGACACAACTCCCTAACTGTTCCATTTGCCCTAATTTGGCAATTCTAGATGTCACAGCTTATGGGGTTGTTTTGTTGTTTTTTTTTTTTTTTTTATTTAAAATTTTTCTGTGACTACTATTACCTTTCTATGACATTTGAAAGTTGAACATTGGACTGCTGAACACACTATCAAATGTTTGAGAGAGCTGATTTTCCAAACGCCATGGAAAATCACTCAAAGCTGCTTGAGTATTTATGCATTTTAGGAAACACAAAATAAGTAGATGTTAATCAACTATCCTCTCTTCTCCTGTACTATGAAAATAAAAGACTCAAAAGTACAAAGTGAAGGTATTGTCACAAGAGCCTGTTTCCTGTTTAATGTAGTACACTGGACTGCATATGGCTACGAAAGATGGGTTTCCATTATATATCAAATAAACTGTATGCATTTCTGAAATAACAAAAGTAAAATTCAAAACACTTTCTACATTGGAACAAATACCCAAAATAGAAAAAGTGTGCTCCCCAGTGAATGCTAGCAACACTAACACCTCTTAGAATAATTGATAATGCATGATCATTACTGTTACTAATTTATTATTAGCCTTCCAAACGGAAGATCTGGTTTACTGTGTCACGACATTAACTCCTGCAAAAGCACTACTGAGAAGAAGCATTTTGTTTTCCATCATAAGTCATAACTTACAATTTCCAATGCATAATTTTTTAGAAAAAAAAAGCTTTGAGACGGCAGAAATATTTATAGACACTTCAAATGAAGAATTTGAAACATATTTTTTGTAAGTACTCAACTGAAAAACTGGTTGAGAGAACTACATAGAAAACATGGCATTGCTCATTTAATACGCTGCTTCTTCAGAGCCCACTTTACTTACAACTTTATTTTCTAGTTTCATATAAGCTAAAAAGCAAAATATAGCAGCCTCAGTTAAAAAAGCTGCAGTTAAAAAAAAAGTATAAGTCGGTGACTGTACTTTTCTCTAATGCAATGTTTTATCTAAGAGTGTTCGGGTATGTTAAAATTTCCTACTGTTTTCAAAGAGGTGCTAGAACAATCACTGCCATAAATAAACAGAACTTGCCATTCATTTTGCCACAATCATGATTTAGATGACTAACTAGGTAGTCTACTAGAATGAGTCAGTAACATAACCTAAAGCATTATTTTATTGCTGCATAATAGTAATTCTGACGTTGTTGCCTTATTCTTTTTGAAGGCAAACCAGTATTTTATACATAACTTAAATAAGATTGAAATATTAAAATAATTTTAAATATTATCGATTTGAACTGGGCACTAGGAATATATATATATATACACTCAAATATTGCCCATGGAGTAGTCCTGGTGCTTCTTATGCTACTGTTGAATTTTTTTTATTTTTTTATTTTTTTTTTCCCCCCAAGAAGACACGGGTATGTTCTTACCGTAGTTGAGAGCTTCTGGAGCAGTCCACTTGATAGGAATCTGCTTTAGGCCTGATGATGAGTACACACCATCATCCTCTTGCCGGGACATTCCAAAATCGCTTATTTTCAAAATGTTGCTTTCACCTACCAAGCAGTTCCTTGCAGCTAGGTCTCTAAGTTAGAACAAAAAATAAACACCCATATTTTTACACATTTGAAACCATTTGAAGCCATTTTAAATGGATGAGCACCTCAGCAAAGATGGTGGTGCCTCTCACAAAACATTTCAGAAAAGGCAAAAAACCCTACACGGCAGCTGCGGAAAAGAGGAATGATGGAGGGGAAGAAAAAGGGTGAGAAATAATCTCATAAACACCAAGGTTGGTGAGAACTGGGGGGAAGAGTTGATCCACAAGCATTTTTGTCTTAACTTCGTCCCCTGTCTTGTTAAGGAAGGGGACTGACAGAGTGTCTGGGTGGGTTTGTGGCAACCAGCCAAGGTCAACTCACCACAACTGCCCTCTGAGGTCACAAAGATAAACCTGCAGATTAACAAATCAGATATTATGCAGATTTGGAAAAGCACCCTGAAATTATGTTCCCATAATTACAAAAGACATTGAGAAAACAGAACTGGCTCCATCTTCTCTCTACCCACCTTATCCCAGCATTAGTTTCCTACTGTGGCTATTCTACAGTGTATATTTGGAAACATAATACATGCTAATAATATATTATTAACATACTATATTACATTTCATTGTTTCATAATGTATTAAAATTCTACATCATAAAATATATATTATTATTCCCATCTTAATCTAATAAAATACACAAAATTTTTGAAGAAAAACAAGCAACAGAATTAAATCTGTAACATTAGTAATATCTTGGGCAAAGTATTGTTAAACTAAATTCACAATGTTTGTTTTCAGCTTAAAAAGCTAATATGCTCACAAATGGCTTGTCTTACATGAATATTCTAGAATAACTACATTAGCTTTAATGTTTTGTAGCGGTGCTATAGCATAGTTCTGAAGTGAATTCCCTGGGCACTTAATGCATGTTCATTGGTTTTGAAGAATGATTATGGTGCATACAGACTAGATTACTCTTGGAAGCAACTACTGTAAAACCCTGCCCACAGGGTGCACCAGATTTTTTTTCTGCAGCTTATGCAGAAGAAAGGTCTGAAGCAATGACAAATAGCTTCAAACGCTATGCATGGTGAGGACATTCATGACAAAGGACTGAACTATATTTAGTCTAAAGTAAAAGTCTTGACCCATATTTACGGATGTTAAAACTGGTATATCTACACCTACTATGATCAACTGACCCATACTGATCCTGCACTACATTATTTGGTATGTAGACAGAGCCTGTGTTTGAGTGTAAATACTGTAACTTGATTTGAGAATTTTAACATATGTGACTCACACGACTTTTCTGCCACTAAGAACATTTATGGTTCTTGACGTTGATGCTACAGGGATTTAAATGCAGTTATTCTTGCAGTTAGAGAAGATGGACCACTTAAACACAAGACTGAAGTCACAGGCTCCAGCTGAAGATACGCACAAATGTATAAACCAGCTCAATATGCACTGTATTACATAGTTTGATGTTCCCATGCGATATTGTTTGTTGGTGAAAGTGGGAGAAACAAAATCAAATTGTTAGTCCTTCTATTCAAGTCTGTAAAAAGTAATACCATGAAACTTCAAGAATTTTTCACTTCGGTTCCAATGATACTTCAGTCAATAGGTTTTTTTATTGTCTTACTCAGTATAGTCTAGATTTTGTGACAGACGCACATAAGGAGTGGAAAAAGCAATGAGGTCATATCTCAAAGAAAACTTACAGAGTTAATTAAAACCATGGATATCTTCCTACCTGAGCCTGACCTAGCATTTAAACATGTTGTGAGTCAGATTAAGATAATGCTATATACTCAACTGTCTTGGGTTTATTCCTCTTATGTAAGTCTGATTATTAGGGAAAATATACCGTAAATAGTACACAGTGCTTGCAAACAAAGATCACACTCAGTTCATACAATTTTTGTCTGTTTTGCATGCGACATTTTTCTTTTGCTTTCAGAGTCATTTAGAGGAAGTGGTTTTCATCATTGCTGAAAATTTACAAAACCACTTGCATGACAATCAAACTGGGATTTCAGAAAGTTGGTAGAGATTTTGATACTATGTTCAGGATACATGTAAATTACCAGTAGATCTTCTGAAAGACCACAGATACACAAAGTCTTTGCTTCATGAAACAGTGGTTTTCAAGCTGTCTATTAGCTGGCAGTGGGTCACACAATGACACTACTCAAGCCGCCATGCTGCACGCAAGTGCCAAGGGAGGAATCATGGCCTAACGGTTAGCTAATGGCCCACAGCTTGTGCGGGTGGACACAACTGTCAAGTCCACCATCAATTTTTTCATGCTAATTGCTTCTCTCTTTTTGTCTTAGCTTGTATTAAACAGAGAAGCGTTTTCATTGCCACCTCCCACAGGATACCAGTAAAATTTATGAAATAGTGTGCATCAAGCTAGTAACATAAGATAGAAAAGAATGCATTATGCTAAAACTTAACTTACTAGTAAAGCTACAAATAGCAAAGTACATGTACTACTGCTGGATATGAGTCTCACAGTATTAACACCTTTTTCTCCCTTTAGCTAATATTCTCACATTTTTGAAGTTGCAATACTATGTATTACTTTCAGTACATCATCTGTGTTAATAAAGCCATTTGAGCACTTAATACATTTACTTCTGACTTTAGCAAATTTGCTTTTTTCCTCTCATGTGTAAGGTAGGCTCTTTCTCTCACTTACAAAACACTTTAGATGTGAATTTCTCTTTCCCTTTTCCCTTCACTTTAGTCATAGTCTTTTAAAAGGATTTGTGTAATCCCCCTCTCTGGTACTTAGTTTTCTTTTCACAGTTCTTGTGAGGAATTAGTTCTTGGACAACACAGAAACCACCCATGTTTAGCAGATCCAGTGATACTTAAAATCTTGCTAAATCCCACCAAAAGTTACCTAGCACTTTTAATAACTTGCTATTCAGTGGAGTGAAACAGTATGAGTACAATTTCATTCTCAGTGCTCCATCACCAGTCACTTCAGATTCTGCACTTCATACACTGTAGATGTGTTTTTCGGGTTCTTTTTTTCTCAGTTCTCTTACTTGTAATTTATTTACAATGTTTATTTGATTAACATTTTTTATTTCATTCCCCAGGCTAATAAATGTCCTGAAAGCTAGAGTATCTTGTTAGCATTTCTGCTGCCATTTTTACATGTTTCATATCCTCAGTGACTTGTTGCTGAATTTTCCAGATTTCCTTATGTATATTTGCATGCTTAAAAGTATTTTTGAAAACATTGTTACACTGAAGGCTACAGCTACATCAAGCTTTTAATTTTCATTTATTTATTTATTTTTATTCTGAGGGTTTGGTTAAGGTTTTTCAAACAATTTTTTCACTGTTTTTCCTCATGTGTGAAAACCTCATTTAAAAGGATGTTCATATTTTTCAGTCTAAATACAAAGGAAAACTACAAAAAATATAATGCATTTTGATCACTGTGATTTATTACAGAATTTATAATCAGAATCTGAAAAAAAGGCATGAAAAAGTATTACTTCCATTGCTTTAAATTAATAACCAACAGATTTAATTTCTTCCAGTTTCCAGGATACTAGTTAATTTCAATTTGCTACAAACAAAAGGAAAGGTCTCTAGTATAACAGTGTTAAGTGGCTTATAAAAAAGCCATTACATCTTAACCTTCCACACGAAATATACACAAAAGAGTATTATTCAGGTATGTATGATAGATGACATGAGCGAGGGAAAACAAGAAAATGTAAAAATGATGGCCTGATGACCGAAAACAGCTATGAGGAGTCAATATTACAGATAACATCAGTATTAAATACTTGTAGCAAATCATGACACTTTGTAGACAGCCTTTTAAAAAACAGAAACAAAACCCCAAGGTTAACTATGCTCTACTTGTCTTCTTTTCTCTAAGCCCCAAGTATGTCCTATTTGTTTTCTTTTCTTCCTCCTTAATGTTCCTAAAACCAACATCCTGAAGAAGTACAGATACAATTGCACGGAATTAGGTGCTCTCTGCTTGGGGCATTGGTTTTTGTTCTCATACAGCATTTGCTACATGCTGCAGTAATTCCATGAAACCAGTGTGTATCTTTAACATAGAAAATGAGAAAAAAATTTCCTATTTCACATTTTGAAAGCTGAAACTTAAAAAAATGGGGCACAAATTACACTAGGCTGCTACAGAACAAGTACATTGTAAAAGAAAAGCTGACTCTCACTATTTAATACCAAGATTATGTAAATTCCTAGTGCTGTTAGAAATAAACACCTTCTTCCCAACTACTCAGGAATAAAAATTAATATGTAAACTGGAAATTTCAGCCTTCCAATACCTAAAGAGGCCTACAAGAAATCTGGAGAGGGGATTTTGACAAGGGCCTCTAGGGACAGGACAAGGGGGAATGACAGAGGGGAGACTGAGATTAGACATTACGAAGTTCTTCCCTGTGAGGGTGATGAGGCACTGGCACAGGTTGCCCAGAGAAGTGGCTGCCCCATCCCTGGCAGTGTTCAAGGTTAGGTTGGACGGGGCTTGGAGCAACCTGGTCTAGTGGAAGGTGTCCCTGATTGTGGCAGGGGGTTGGAACTGGATGAGCATTAAGGTCCTTTCCAACCCAAGTCATTCTATGATTCTATGATTGCATGAAATTTCATTTTTAAGCACTGGTGTGCAGTCCCTATAGACACAAACAGGATATTGACTAGGAATCACTAATATGGACAGAATACACTGAAACTTCAAGAGCTAGCTCATGAGACTTTTGCTAGAAATCCAACAGCCAGTTAAAAGAGGAAGTAGAAGCTGGAAGTTATTATGCCTGGATTCATGTCTGTTAGTAGACAGAAACCTCATAAACTTTTCACTAAGGATACTCTTATTCCCCCTTTCCACTTCCTTCTGCCACCCCAAAAGAACTACACAGCAACTAATATCTCATGTTTCAATGGAATTCCATCAATTAAAGCAAATCAAAACAAGAGAGTAAACTCCTCATTACTAAACCAGCAGGACAGACTGCCTCACTGAACTCGTTAGCCATTTTATATCCCCTCCCTGGACCATGCAATTACAACACTCCTAGGTAACAAAAGCCAGTGATTAGTTCGCAAACAGTTAGGATCAGTTTATCTTCTCTACATATTTAATTCAATGAAAATAGTCCATTACCTGGTCAAAAAAGAAGGGGCAAGTCTACAAGTGAAACTGTTAGGTTTTTGTGGACTATAAGACACTAACTATCCTTCAAACACCTGAGGTAATTTCCAGTGGTGTCCAAATCAAAACACGCCTATTTCAGAACTCTCTTGATATGTATATGCTGCTGTATGTGGAGAACACAGCAAATAGCACTTGCCTAGTAAACAGACTGGAAAAATCCTAAGAGGGTCAGAGCACATCCTTCCATGCATTGTGTTATCTTCCCTCTTTACACTTTGTTTTACTTATTTCTTCATATTATTTTAGCTACCACATTACAAATACTAATGGAGCAATATTAACTACAATGCTAGTAATGTCTCTCAGTTCCTCATACAATGCAACTCCATCTTCACAGATGAAAAGTGTTAGGAAACTGAGAAAATCTAAGTTAGATGCAGTAGGGATTTCTCAATAATGTCAGGTGTTCTGCCTGCTATCTGTAGTTTTGCATATTGCTCAGTTCTTCTGAACTGTAAAATGAGTAATTTTTCCCACCTCAAAGCATTAGTGATATGCAATTACTCCCTCTGGAGCACTTTGCAATTTTCACATGAAGGACTTAAAAATTTTGCAAAAAGCACTAGAAAAAAATGTAACAAAGCAAGTCCCAAATCGTTGTATTCAGTGGCTGAACATAAGCACAAAAGCTACCTTCTAGCTAAAAATGCATTTTTTTCCATGGAACCTTTAGTTCCTCCACCTCTAAGAGTAAAATGCATCCTCATTCCAGAAATAGTCTGTATTGCACTGCTCACTCTCATTATCATGATAGTCAGTGCTACCATTAAAAATGCTTTATAGCATTGTGAAGAACATATTCCTGTGAACTAAGGTTAGGAAGATCACAATAATCAATGGGCAAACTTCCAGTAATAAAAGCAGAAGAAAGCCAGAAGAAAATATAAAAGCATAATAAGGCTTAAGCATCTAGATTACTTTAACACACTATAACATGGTTGAACTAAAAATTGGTTGGTAAGCTGGTAAGCAAAGAATATGTGCATAAATGTACAGATTTCTCCAAAATAACAAAACTATATTCAAATACAAAATATGCTCCTCAGGTACCGGGAGGAGGTGTGAAGTGTTTTTTAAAATTGTGTAAGACTAAATACACTGTTGAGGATCACAGTGTTCCTAATTCAAAATTCCAAACATCTGTGCATTACTAGTTTAATCCCCACCCTCAAAAAATGTACTTGGTAACTGTTATGTTCCTAACTTTCTCTAAGTGCTTTGCTCAACATGTGATAGACTGTGGCATGAGTCACAGTAGATGATAGAAAACTACAGCATCCCATTCAGAACTGCAGAGTCGTTCACGTGGACAAAGCATATTGCTTCACCTGTGCAGACTGCACAGCTTGGTAAGGAAACCAATGCTTGCAGTTAACTTCACCCTCAGTCCTACCCCACAAACCTTCATGCTATTTGCATTCCTATGGCTACATTTTTTGAACAAGTGAAAGCTGTCCTGCACTGTACAAATTTAACAAGAAGAAACTTCTGAATAAACTGCTGTACAGAAAAATATACTCACATTTTTTGTGCCACAGTTCATTACCATATATGCCTTCACACACACATACTTGAAAATAAAGTAAGATTAAATGTTTACTTATTGTACAGTCATTTCTGATGAAAACGATAGTATGAGAATCAGAGGATTATATTCATTTTTATAGTCTGCAAAATGGTCAGTCACTAATGAACGAACACACAATCACAGTAAGGTATACCTTGAGGTAGGTACAAATATTCGGCATAAGTTAGATATACTATTTATTTTTGTAGAGGTGTAGCAGTACTGACTGTGGGACTTCGAACAGAATACTTTCCCCAGTATGTTAATGTTTCAGAGTGAAACTTCCTGTTTTACTTCTTGACCATGACACAGATCACTCATACCTCAAAGGTATGTGTATTTGGTATTTGGAAGTCCCTTTGGAGGTACAGAAGTGAAGCACAAATGCTATAATGTTATCACTTCTCACAGTTGTACTTCTGGTCTCCTAATACTTAATGTTTGGTGTAAATAAGTTTATTTCTTAGAGTTGAGTAACTGTGTTAAGTATGAATCTCAATTTTTATTTAAAGAGAAACTGTTTCAGATGGCCAGCTCTGAAGAAGAGACTGGAAATGAGTTTGGAGATAAGAGAGGAATAAAATGAAACTCAAGCTTCCTGTTTACAGAATGTTTTGCATCTTTAAGTGTAAAATCGCAGTATTTTTTATAGAAACAAGATCGATAATCTTGTATGGAGGAAAGTTATGTCGATCCAGACTCCTGCTCTGAGGAGCAACAAGGTCACTCCTGCATCTTGGAGCCTTCTCACCTGCCTGCTCTGAGTACATTTTTACTAAAAAACTCCAGGTTGCTGTCACACATTATACAGCACTTGTCATCTACAGAGGTAATAATGGAGGAAAACTGAGCAATTGCAAACTTACTGTTTGCAGCCCAGAGGTGGCTCAGGAGACTATACAGATCCACTGACACATTATAAAACTTTTACCTTCTTTGCATTTTATTCAAGTATGTTACTATGTGTCCTACATTTTCCTAGTAAGACAAGATTTCTGTACCAGCTCTTTTAAAAGAGCTAAAGATAGAGATCGTAAACAATGTGCAGCTCCTGAAGAGAATCAAAGTAGTAGACTATGAAGATGGAAATGAAGCTATAAATCACTACATCATCTATTTTTCCCCACCTTTTTCCTATTTCTGAGGTTTTCTTTACAGTGCCTGCTTCTAGGGCAGAAACATTCCTATCAGCAGCATCTAATGTTTTTCTTCTGCATTGTTTCTCAACTCTTTTAGAACTTAAAAGTTATTGTCTGTATTTTTCTGAACAATTATTTTGATTAAAACTACTTCACAGTCATTTTAGACTATAATAGCCTTCTTTGCATTGATATCTCTGTAGATTTTTATAACCCATTTTTCCTGTGCACTGCTGATTACATGTAATATGCTGAGGAAAATGTGAGACTTAGGGATGTCTAATGTTTGGGGCTTTTTTTTTTCCCTTGTACTTCATTTATATCTTGAAACAAAAGCTTTCACTTTAATATCTTTTGTGAGCTGATTTATTTTATTTGGCAGGAAAGCTTACCTTATTTTTGTCAAATGTGAATATCGTAATAGAGTACATTATTACTCCCTGCAATTTTATAGTAATACCCAACCTTCTCTAGGTAGCTGTTTTTCCCTTCTAAAATTCAAATTTTCAAAATCAAAAGATTTACATAGCATACATTTTATAGCCACAAGAACGCCTTTTAAAAATTAAGTTTGTGCAACTGCACAATAACCTGTCCAGCCTCTTCACTTCTCATAATGTAATGGCTACAACATGAGAGTGAACTCTAAAAAAAATTTATAAGAAGCAATCCTAGTGTTAGCCTTCATGAAAACTAAGGGTCTGGATAGTCGTCAGACTGGCTGATAAGTAACTTTATGGAAATACTACAATATTAGGGCAACTGGAAAGTGGAAAACACTTTCCAGAAGTCCCCAACGACGTGACGCACACAGGAATAGCACCACTGCTGATTCCATGGAATCATTCTTACAGTCTTGAAACATTACAGAACATAAGAAGCACAAATATAGATACACTTAGGATATGCATAAGATTTTTATTATTCCTTAAAAATGTATTTGATATTAACTGAATTATAAATGAAATTAAGTGTCTAAAAAGTGATTATCCAAGCCGAATAATTATTCAAGATGAACCAGATCTTAAGTTTTCATTTTGTGCCTGAGAAGGTTGCAGTGGACATAATTCACAACCTCAGATGTTTTTCATTTCCAAGATCAGTCATACAAGTAGACTGTACTATTCATAGTAAAGCAAACACAATTTTTAAGCAAAAATTTCCAAAAGTACTGTATCTTTTACAGAAACAACTAAAATGAAACTCAACAATAAAGCATACAATTATACTAACAAGTGTATTTTTGGTGATAATATTATGGTATTATTCAACCTGTGTGATGACACAACATTTGCTACAGTAACAGTCCTTACACTTATACATAAGGAGGATGCCTTCTTTTAGTTAATTCTGAAATTAGTTCTGAATTAATATCTTCCTTATTCTATTCTATGGTACAATATCAAAATATCATTTATTTCTCTGTACAGAGGCATTAAATTTTGGTTTAACTGGTTTGCAAAGTTGGCAACATCTGAAGAGGCAGACCAAATATCATCAAAGATCATATTCACTTATTCATCATACATCAGTGTTAGAAAACCTTGCATGCTGAATTTGAAGGAAATGTCTAAAGCAAAGTAGCTTCAAGAGCTGTCTTCCTGATGATTCAGTTTTTTAGAAAATAAAATTCTTGTTTTATTAAATAGGCATTTCCTAGTGCTAATATTAATGTGTTGTATTAAGTTCAAAAAAACTTAATTAATTGAAGACTAATAATAAAAAACAGAGCATGAGAAGTAGATGAAAACCACAGCAACTGGAGTTCCATGAAAAGACAGAGCAGAGAAGCAGTAGAACCAAATACTGCTAGAGAAGAGGGTTATGTTGTTATCCTAATCTTTGTGGATAGAATATAAAAACACCCCAAAACCTAACCTCTTGAGTTTTTAAGAGAAAGTCATAAGGAAAACCAATAACAGAGAGAGAAAGAAGAACCAACCACAATTTGAAGCAATTGTTACACTGTAGTTGTTTCTTACTTAAAAAGGGAAAAATTGTAATGATTGGCACAGGTAGCATATGCCAGCTAAGCATTCTTAGCGATGGAAACCGGTTTGACAAAGATACATAATAATACTTCATTAATTCATAATTTTCCAATCTGAGTGAAAAACAGTCTCTCTCTACTTTTAATCAAAGTTTATTGACATATAATTACTGGAAGGTTAAGATACTTTAGTACTCTAAAAATAGTCTGTTTTGTAACTATCATAAATGTATCAAAACCATTCAAGACGGTAAAACGAGGATGACTAATAATTTACTAATTGTCCTAGACATCTAAGTAAGACTGCAGTTAGCCTACAGAAATACGAAAAAAATTTTACGTGGCTAATACATTGTAGAGAATTATATACAGAAATTGAAAGGAATAAATTGGCCTATTAATTTTCTGTAAATTCAATTAGGAAATAAACTAAACCTCCCTTCTCTCTTTTTGTTGCTATTACTTCAAATCTACAATAGGTTTTCTACCCAAAAATTAAACATAAAGGTGGAAGAAAAACTGTACTTTTTTGGTCGTAAGAGGGAGAAGAAAGTGATGGGGTTTTGACAATTTGGGTGGGGTACTTGAAGTAGGAAACATGGAAGAAACATGGGATGACAGCGTGCTGATTAATGATTCAGCAGCAGAAGTGACAGGACCACCATAAGAGTATAACTGACATGTACACGAGGAAAGGGAAGGGGAGAAAGAGAAAGAAGAGAAAGAAGGAGAGAAGGAAAGAAGGGAGGCACGTAGGCAGGCACGCAGGAAGGCAGGAGAAACTTATAACATGAATTCCCAGACGCTCACAGCAAAATAGCTCTACAGATTTATTTTTACTGTACATTTATTTCAGTTTCAAACAGAATGCACAGAAACTGATACAGTTAAATTTAAGATTGCTTTTAAAATAAATTCAATAATGGGCAAACCAACAAAACTTCAAATGCAATTTGTGACACAAGCTGCTTATTTCTGTACAGAAAAGTACTACACATGTTGCCAGCTGGGTACAGCTAGGTTCCTAAAAAGTCAGACGTTGGAATTTTAAATCACTGCTACATTGCCTATATTATTTGCCTCAAAACCTGTATCTACTGCATCTTTACTGTAATGTAGCTCCTCCTTTCAAAAATATTGAACTTTCCTACTACCAAAAGTGTGCCATTTATGGAATCACAGCATAAATACTAGAACTCTAGGAAATTCTAAAAAAGCTGGTGAGAGATGTGGTTGTAATTTCCTGAATTTGCACTGTCAATTTGAATACAAGACTGACCAAAACCCACAGAAAATTCAGCAAGTGTGCACTGACCATCAGTCCTTGTAGCACATCAGAGACTGACAACACCTCATCATCAGCATTATTTGCAAGGAGGTGATGAAACAGGAACTTCAAAGATGCTGGGTTTAATTTGAATTATTTTGGATTTTAATCTATTTAATAACAGGGCACATTCAAAAGGTCATGGATATTATAAGGTAAGACAAGCGTCTTAATGATTAAAACAAAAGCTTCCACATAGGCCAGTTGGAGGCCAGTAACTAGCAGTGTACCCCAGGGTCTGATACTGCTAAACATCATTAATGATCTGGATGACGCGGCAGAGTGCACCCTCAGCAAGTTTGCTATGCCTCCTTTCACCAAGCAAGGCAGTAACTTCCTGCCAGTTCTTACTGGTAGCAAGTATTCTATTCCTCCTTCTATTCCTCCGCACAGCTTAGCTCTGCTGACTTCTTTCCCAATATAAAAAGTTTACATACTCCTGATCAGAGGGTTACAGGAGATAGGAAATATTTCGCCTGACTGTTGTAACAAAACATGTCTGCAATCTTAACCATGACAAAGTAATTGTAGTAATGCAGTATCAACAAAGGTAATCACAATTATTTATAGCTTTGACTTGGGAACATGACTTTCTCCTTCTCATTAACACCATTTCCTACAATTATTCTATGGATAAACAGCAGAGGTCTTGGGGCTTCCACAGTAAGAGGAAGCAAAACAAATAAAAATGGAAAAAAATTATAGAATATACAAGGAAGGGCAGCACCAATGGTAAAAATCGATTAAGTAAGTACAAGTTAAAAGCAGGAAGTCAAGTATTATTATTATGAAGCTATTTATAAGGCAATGAACAAAAGAAATCAGAAATTAAATTATTCAGAACAATTAGAAGAGTAGAGCTATGTATCAGAAATGATGATATGGGTTTTCAGTATTTCTCCATGGGCTTTAAAAGTATGTTAGTGCCATAGCATGTGGAATCACAGATAAAGAAGTAACATTCACTAGCTTTTCTTAAAGGTAAGAAGAATAAAATCAAGTTTATATAAGTATGCATATTAAACCAAAAAGAAAGATAGGTTAGGTAATTTGGAAGGGATATTAGGTAATCTTGTCACACATGATTTTTAAGCATTTATCTCATGTGTATTATAAAGGCAAATATGTCAGCTAATACTGCAGTCCAACATAATACAAGAGCTGTAGGTATGCACAAAACCTCTAAACTTCATCTATTGCAATTAAATAGAACTGAATCATAAACTGAGGAAGTTACAGGAATTCTTCTTTCCATTCATCCCCAAACCATCTTTTATTTCAAAAGGAACACTTCCACAACAATTATCTAATATGTAAAATGCTTGAGACATTTTGAAGGACAGCAATAATTTTAATAGGGACCAAACAGAATCAAATTTTAGCCTATTATAACTTATGAGGTAGAAGATCTAGTGCTTTCACTTAAAATCCTTATTCTTTGATTTTTACTCTGTAAAAATTCGGGGGTTTGATTTGTAATGAATTGATAATTGATAAATGCTGAGAGTTCAGTTGATCCCACAGTTCTATATGCCCACATGAAGCACTTTCTCTTGCATTTTTTGTTACATGGTTCTCACTACAGAAACTGGGCATTTGTCAAAGTGATGCAAGTATCTACTGAAGTACTGAGACTTCCTTTCCACAATCTACTGTGCAATCTTGTAATTATTTTTTCTTTCATGATTTTTAAAACTTATAATCCCATGGTGATGGTGGTGTGTCCATCTGGAAAGCCTGAGATCAATTCCACTGACAGCCTTCCTTGACTGCAGCTATCATGCTACAAATCAAAAGATCTGGAGACAGATTGCCTGCATTCACTTTTTAATTTTACCCGTCTAGCCTTTTTTGGGTGGCTTTGTAATCACATCACTGGTGAAAAGATTTGCCTGCTTTTTCTGCATCTCTGTTTCTTTGAAAAATATTTAGCTAAAGTATATGGAATATTTGGGGGGAAAAGAGGTGAACTGCAGCTGGGGCTTCACCACTGTGATGCATGTGGAATAGTTTTTGTAATACACAGTTTCTACAGGACTAAAGTTCTATGTCATCTGGATATGCAAGTCAACTGTAACTAGGACTGCTTAAATCATCACTAAAGCTGAATTTAATGATGAAAACAAACCCCCAGAAGAAAACCCCCTAGTCTTGAGCTCACTACAGAGAAGAAAGTCTGAAAGAGATGAGATTGGAATATAAACAGATAATGAAGTCGGCATTGTGAGCCAAATCTTCCTATGTATAAATAAAAAATGAAAAAAAAAAAAGTACTTTGTGTACAGTTAAAAAAACTCAATGCCTCATTCTTAACTAGCTATTTCAGTTAAATGTAAGCCACAGTGTGAAATCCAATCCTGGTTCTATTAAAGTTAACTAACTGAATGGAATTAGAATTTCAACCATTGTTTTTAAGCTGAATGTGTTCAAACATTTGACTATACTTTTTCCAACTTTGTTTAGTTTTTCTAAAAGCAGATACAGAGGAATTATGCACAACCGTTCTGCATATGAATTAACAGGGGAGCGACACACAGAAAAGCGGGACACAAGGATTGCCTTGGTGAGAGGACAAAGTAAATTTCCTTCTTGTATAAGCAATAAAAATATCAGCTTCCTTTAGAAGCACATAGTTAGTGTTTGTTGGCTGCAACAATAGCAACTATGGCAACTAGCATCATAACAAAAGAAACATACTCGCCACATCTATATTCTAGTTTTCCCTAGCTTGGCTCACATTTACTTTATGCATTCTCTTCCATATATACACAAATACAGACCCTAAGTAAGTGATACAATATTCAGCTTCTGTTTTGAAAATATTTTTATTAGATCAACCAATAATGAATCCATTTTACTGTTTTTACTGCTATTCACAATGCAATTTGTTACCTTTACTGGATAATTTAAATCAAGCATTTTTATCCTTTGCGTTTTTATTATTCAGCTTTCTCTGTCCATCAGTTTTGCCTATACTTTTGCTTTTTTGCCTGAGTTACTACATTATTTACCACTTTCTATTAGAAACAGTGTCCAAGAATTGCATGCAGTCTTCTGTTCACTGTATCTCTCCGGCCCCTTACAGACTTTTTTCTGCTGACTTCTAATATGTGGAAAACTATAGCACCTCTGTAAGTATCTCTGCAGAAGAGATACAAATGATACAATATACTAGATATGAAATTAATTTCTCTTGAGTACACATAGAAGCAGCATAGAAGCAGCATACAATTCATCAGTGAAATGAAAGTTGTGTCTATGGGCCAGAACCTCAGGGGAAATACCTGAACAATATTTCAAGGTTTTTTTTTTAAATATGAAGTCAGTAGCTGCAGATAGTAACTTAGTCTATGGGGATTTGAATCATGTCCAACAGGTATCTCCACATTAGCAAATAAGTTAGTGCAAGGAAGCAGATAAACACACTGAAGAAGCTGGTGCGGAGGCTCCTTCGATTTCCATTACATGAAGCTACAGAGGTTAATTTGGGATTAGATGTAGTCTGGTTTTGTGCGCCAAACATGGTCCCACACTGCGTACAACAAAGCTATCATACAAATTTTGGCTTCCTCAACTGC
Organism: Strigops habroptila; assembly: GCF_004027225.2. NCBI lineage: Eukaryota > Metazoa > Chordata > Aves > Psittaciformes > Psittacidae > Strigops > Strigops habroptila. The sequence continues at coordinate 34,873,248 of NC_044302.2, read as the reverse complement.
AGGCTTCTTTAGGGAGAACCATTTTATCCTTTCTCCTATCCCATGCCAGTGCCAGCAGCACGTAAGTGCCATGTAAGAGCCCCTGTCATTATAGTTCACAGGAGACTCCTCATTACTTCTGCTCATCTTCATAGCAGTTTTGAGTTATGTCATTGCTCCTGATGACTGTCCTACCTTCCAGCTCCATATTTAGACAACATCTACTGTGAGGGATTCAAAACATTAGCAGAGGTGAACTGTGTAGTTTTAAAGTATAGGTTAAAACTATCATAGAAAAATACTGGCTTACTGTCAAATGTAAAAGATTACCAAGTACTGTATCAGTTGTTATAAAATACTCCCCAAAAGGAAGTTGAAGCACCTCAATTTAATAGCTACTTGATAGTTAAAGATCAACAACTGCCTGTTTAAGAAAGAAGTACGTCTTTGTATTTGACACAGACAAATCTTCCAGAACTTTTACAGTCTTCTAAGCATTCTATCTGTTAAACTCTCTCTGAAGGTTACAAGGCTCTCTGGTGGTAGGAAAGATGGTTATTTACTTGCAAACAACAACTAGTTTTAATTTACAACTGAAGTCCAGCTGTTTTATAGAAGAATAATGAAATACACAGAAGTTAAACAAACCTTCTGAAACTAAAATACCTTAATACATCACCAGGATAAATAAATATACCTGTAACCACAGGAATATTATTTCACACTTGAGTTCAGCTAAAATAAGACAATAGCAGCACTGGAGATCCTGTCGTCTGTTTATGATACTCAGAATTTCCATTCAGGAGCGTGACAAACCCTGGTCATTTCAACCTGAGAGATATTAAATGTGTATCTACGACTAATCTTTTTTTATCTAAGCAGTTACATTAGCTCCCATAAGGATTAATTGCAATACAAAGGGAGGCAGGACAAGAAAATGAGGAGGGAGTAGGACTTTATGATTCCATTCCTGAGCCTGCAAGGAGCATAAGAAACTAGTGCAGATAATTATGTGCAAGAGAGGATGGTCTGCAAAAGCAATAATGGGAAGAAAGGGTAGCCTCCTTGAGGTGAATGATAAGTCAGGAAGGTTTATGATACCAAACAGGAAGAACAGTCAGTTCACTTGGTACTGAATTGGAATGGAGATGCTTATAAACAACTAAGGAATAATATTCATAGCAGGAAAGTTTAAAACCTCCTTATTTAAGAATTTTAATCTTACTCCTCAAAAATCAATCTGCAAAATCCTGCCAAGAAATCACTTCAAAAGCAGGAAGCCTTTTGAATCAAGTATTTTTACTTACTCTGCGATCCTAACTCCTATATATAGTTTTTTTAAAACTGGGACTTGGCCCTTATTTCATTGATCTATTTTTATTTCCCAGAACCCATGAGACTTGATGAAGCACCTGACATCCAGCTTTGCCAGGAGCTTTTTCTGTCAGGCTTGAGTGACTCAGCTTAAGTCTGTGAACAACAAAATACTGTAACATTGATTCAACAATTCTTACAGCTCCATGCACCTTGATGATCTCCGTCAATCTTCCAAATCAGCTAACATGCCGATAAGGCTTTCTTCACTGTATACTGCCTTACATAAGAGATTTTGAAATAGCCTTTGACAATGAGTAAGTCCCTATTCAATCACTATTCCTAGCGATTTAAAAATGTTTCATAAAAGCATATCCCTGCACTATAATTCTGCCAAACAAGATAGAAAAAGGCTGAGATCTACAGAGCAATGACAAAAAGTGAGAGAACGTAACATGCACTTAGCTTACTGTATGTTTTATTCCACTTATTCTCAGCTACTGTGATTTCTTCAAAATGCATTAGTTAAGAATCTTTTTGTGAGCAGTACCTATCAGAACTGAATTTACCTTCAAACTGATCTGATCATGCATAACTTCACCTAAGTTTCTCTCAGCTTTATGAGAAAAATATCTTGATTCTCAAAGATTAACAATAAACTGGGAAACGGAAATTTCTTTGTTATTTGGTATGTAGAACTATATGCCATTTATGATCATACAGAAGCAATATATTCTCTAAACCATAATGTTTTTCAGTTGCATAAACTTTAAAACTAACTTCATTCATGAAGGCACACTAAGCCGCATTTTACATTGCTCTTTCACCTGTTTTTCACTATGTACACAGCAACACACCTATAGTGAATGTGATACTTCAGTGGAAGAACTACAGGAATGTAAGCCTTGGAGGCACTTCTGAAAAACCTCCTGAGGCCCTGGAAGAATTACAGTAGAGTAAGGTATATCATCAATATTACTATCTGAAAAAAAATGGATAAATATTCTGTCAAATCCACAAAACAGGTGTAACCTAGTATGCTCATATAAATATATATATGTGTGTGTATAAAAATTAGAAAAGGGAAATATGTTTATTTTCCTCAGGAAAGCAATTTGGGAATTTATTATTCATTACCACTGACATACAGCCTAAGACTTTTTTATTAAAATCAAAGTAGTTTCCTGTCCAAGACAACTGGGGTACATTCCTCTTCAGAATGGCAAGAATCAGTAACAGGAAGCCAATAAACTATTGAACCAACATATGATATCTTTGTGAAACACATATTTCCTTTCCAGAAACACTAATGAGAATTTTCTGCTTTAAGAAAGAAAACAGGAAAAGTTCTATACCCTAAAGAAAACTTTTAGCAAGCTTTGGGTTTACTAAACAAATATTGACACGCATGCTATTGTCAATGGTCTCTGCTCAAAAAACTACCCTGCACCTCATTTCTAAAACCAAAGAACTACCCTGCACCTCATTTCTAAAATGACTGGCATTTAGTCAACTGCATTCTTCCTCTCCTCCCTAGTCTATCTTCTGCTTTTGTCTTATCCTATATTCTGACTCGCTGTTTATCACCTACCACTAATGTCACCTTTAACCACTGCAAAAATGAAATCCTGCAGTCCATCTTTCTTTTTGGCACACATTATCAAAAACCATAATTTAAAAATGATGTGGAAACACCAGCAGTGGTATAGTCAGCCACAAACATGGTTTGGATCTCCCGGTTCTGAAGTTATTTGGTATCTGACAGTATCTGACAAGGGGGTGTTTGAACTTTCTGGGCAGATTTAATATGAAACTTGGAAATCCAAAAGACAGTAAATGAGAAGAATTACTGCTGTAGCTTCATGGCAATAAATACAGCAACTTATTAAATAACACGTTGTCATGGCTTAACCCCAGCCAGTAACTCAACACCACACAGCCATTCGCTCACACCCCACCCTTCCCTCCTCTCTGGGCAGGATAACTGAAGGAATGCAAACCCCATGGGTTGAGATAAGAACAGTTTAATAACTAAAGTACAATATACTACTAATGCTACCACCAATAATAATAATGATAAGGGAAATACCAAGGGGAGAGAATACAGTTGCTCACCACACGCCGACCGATACCCAGCCTGACCCAAGCAGAAATCTGCCCTTCCGGGTGACTCCCCCCAGTTTACATACTGGGCATGATGTGCTGTGGTATGGAATACCCCTTTGGCTAGTTTGGGTTAGCTGTCCTGTCTCTGCTTCCTCTCGGCTTCCTGTGCCCCTCCTCACTGGCAGAGCATGAGAGACTGAAAAGTTCTTGACTGGGGTAACTGCTAATGAGCAACAACTAAAACATCAGCATTGTTCTCAGACTGAAGCCAAAACACAGCACTGCACCACTACTGGGAAGAAAATTTAGAGTTAATTTTCCCAGCTGAAACCAGGACACATATATCGAAGTACAGAAAAGCAGTTATTGTAATCAAAGGCCCTACTTCTCTTCCAGTTGAATTCAGCGACAATTTTTCTGTTGAATTCAGCATGGCAAGTTGTGTTTAATGGACTTAGGTAAACACACAACAATGTCTCTTGCTCTGAGATTTCGATATGTGGGATCAGTTCATTTTTCACTACAATTTAATAGTAAAATTCTTACTTGAAAGATGGCAAGTAAACCACTATTTTAAATAACCAGATAGCCACTGATAACAAATTAATTTACTTCTAATTCATGGAAAACAACTTAATCTGCCCCTAAAAAGTTGCAGCTTTTCATTTGCTATTGAATTTCAATGGGAGGTTAGGACCCTTGGTTGAATAATGATTTCCCTTGATATCTCTTCTTACTTCCAGGCTCACACCTTAACATTTTCTCCCAATTATTATTAGTAAAGCTACAATGTTCACCATATGTCACTTTAAAATCCATTCAAAAACCCTGTTTAAGGAATAGACACATACTTCAAGAAAGTGGATAACAGAGCTACTCCTGAAAGAGTATGTAAATGTTTATGTTGTTAAACATTAGGTTGCATTTTCCTCTCTGGAAGACATTAGGGAATTTGAAAGGTATTTGAAAATTATGTCATTTGCTTTACAAATAAACTAGACTATACAAACTATCAAAATCTGGAGAAACACCTCTGACGGCATACTGGAACTTCTTGGTTTACCTCTTAAAAGTTCCATAGTAAGCAACAGAAATTTAAATCCTTGTTCAGAGTAATGAAAGCTAAGAGAACGTGGAACTGTTAAAAATGAATCACCTGAAACTAAAATGAAGATATGAAGTACAGCTGTCTACATGCAACAGCAACCTAATTAGTACTGCACACATATTAAAAGTAAATAATATCTTTTCTGTACACGCTTCTGCATAAAGTATACATATATGTCCTTTGACAAAAGTCAGAGTACATGCTTATTTGACTTTGTGTAACACACGACAGAAAATTCACAGACCATGAACTTCAGGCTTGTTATTTCTCTAAACAGTAGATGTCACTAAACTTTTTACTTTTACCACAGGAAGTAATTACATTTCATCCACTATTCTCCACTGCAACAGGAGTATGCAAATAGAGAGAATATTATTTATACTATGTAGGAAAGCTATATGACTTTATGATCACCACAACAGCTTTCACAAATACTAGCTGTATGTTATTTTTATCTGTTTCAATATTCTCTACTCTCATTTTTTACTTTTCACTTAATTAGAGCCTGTCGCCCTCATGAAGTGAGTAGATTTATTATTATAAACCAATGTTATTCAAATGATTTTTCATGAATAATACTTGTAAATTCCTAATATTTACCAACAAAAAAGTAAAATTGCAGTTAAACAGAAACAACCCTAACATGATACGATAACAGTCAAAATACTACAGCTTGTTAAATAGAATGAGGGAGTCTATGAAAATTTGCTTACATTTCCTTCAATTGCATTTGCTGTATGCCTAGTAAAGCTCACTCATTTTTCAAGAGGGAATTTTCTGTATCAGGGATATTGCAGATATACATTGACTCGACTCCACAAAGGCAAAAAAATAAGAAATTTTTCAGAATATGCATCTTCTGGAACAAGAAAAAAGATCTAAACTTTCTATGAAATTTCTTATGAATTGTATACCACTGAAGAATTTCTTCTGATTTCTTACAATTCTTTCTATAATTAGCTTTTGACACTTAAATTTCTCCCCAGTGTATAAGCCCACTACTTTTTCTAATGCAACTTTGCTTTGGTGTTACACACAGTAAGAACAGCTGTCTCACAAGCATAAAATAGATACACTTCTAAAAGAACAGATCATGTAACTATATGCATTATATACAATATTTACCACTGCATCTCAGAGTATTCTGAAGACATACTTTGTATTACCCTTTTGGACCCTCTGATGTGCCTTGAGACTCAAACATGAGTTCAGCATGCCATAAAGATGAGACCATTATCTGAGATTTCGAGGTCTGGATTCATTGTTCCTCACTCAAACACGTAAAAGCACAAATACCAGCTAGCTACCAAGACAGTTGTGCTTTACCTATGCTGTAACAAGGACAAGTAACATTTCCTTCCTAATAAATTTTCCTTTTGCAATTTTTTTCTCATTCTCAGCCAATTATGCTATGAAACCTGGAAGGGTAGGGACAATGGAAAGGACAGGTACAAAATCTCAGAATGAGAAGCCCTGGGCCATCAGAAACTAAGGAAACATTAGATGTGGGTTTAGGCTCATTTTCTTACAAAATATTATCCTAAAATTGGCACTTTTCCTTTCCTTTTATATTTGTACACAATGTAAACAATGTGTACTCCTTGGCAAGGATTTCTTGTGTTCTTTCTTCATGATGTCAAATCACCTTCCCATCCTGTGTGCCCAGGAACTCAGCTCCATGCTCAGTCGCACTCCTTCCCACAAATGCCTGGGAAAATGCCTGGAGAGTTTCATCACCTCCCATTTGTAAACTATTCCCACAGCTCCCTCCCCTGCCAAATATGCTGATTGTAGAGATTATATCCCAGTGATTTTCAGTCTTGTTATAATTCAGGCATCGAGGTCCTTGAACGAGGAAAGATGACCAGTTCATTAGAACAAGGATATGATTACATGGATGTAATTCTTTAAAATCAGTTAATACTGCGAAATATTTAACTTACAAATGAACTTGGATACCATGGTAATACTTACACTACTAATTCAATATTATGACTTTTATTTTCATTAATCATATCATGTTACATTAGGGAAATTTTGGTCTGTCAGTGTGTCCATGAATGCACTGAATGGAAACCCCAAGTTATGACCTGCCACCCTTCTCCTCATCCTCCCCCCCTCCAAATATGAATAAATCCTGAGTTAGTACCATGGATTTTCAAGAAAACAAGAATGGGTTTTGGTGGGGTAAAAATAGGTGTTTTCAGCTACAGACACCACCTCTGGAAGGTCATTCATTTCAGTGCAATCCAGTTCAGAATGAGGCAAAATATGTTCCCAGTTAAGCAGTATATAATATCTTCCATCCAATATAAATCCAGTGACCGTCATTATCAGTTTCCACATGGCAAACAATGTATTGTTTGATTGTTTCATTAAAGAAAGCAAACGCTTTCTTTAATGAAAAGACAGAGCAGAGAGGCCAAGAAACTCTAGTGGCCATGGAAACCCTGAAATCTAAGGATATCTTCTATATCATCACATGTATTTTTTTTGCAATAGTTTATGGTCAATACAGACATTGCATTTTTTTTAAATAACTAGGTCTATGAAATAATTCTACAATAATATGCCAAACAATTTATTACTATCTTTAGTTTAACTCTATGTGACATTTAATCATCATCCTAAGTGACATATTGAAATATCAGAGGTCTGAAATAATACAATATTTTCCCCATTTTATGGGGAACACATAAAGGATGATATTCAAGTACAAGCTGAATAGGTAGCACTGGGGAAAGTTTACTGTAAAATTAAAATATCAACCTCATTGAAACCTTTAGCAGTCACTTCAAAGCATTAGTACAAAGAACTATGCTTGACTGATCATACTAGATTACCTCTGGTGCCATTCAGCTGATACACAGACTGTTTATTAGTTTCATATAAGACTAAATCTAAAGGAAATTTCAATTAAATAAGATGAAATGTTATAACTGCCTTATCATAAGAAAATTCAGTCATGGCAAGAAAAACTTAATTTCCCTTTATTTATTTCATATGAAGTAACTGCAGTTTGCCATTCCAAACTGAGAAACATCCTATAATAAATTGGCCTCTGAGAACTAATAATTATTAATATTTGCCTTAGAATGACCACAGTTAAACTACAACTTTGTTTTGCATTTGTATGAATAGATGCCTTATAATTTAATATTTAAAAAGAAGAGTAGCAAATGGTAGAGATGACTGGTGATGGAAATTCCCAATGGCAAAAAATCTGTCCTAATAGCAGTTCAATGAAGTAATGTGCTATTCTTAATAAAAAAAAAGACACCAGAACTTCCAGTTCCACAATTAATGTGTTAATCATGAAGTTAATATAACCATATATACAATCTACTCCTTATTTATGTAATGCAATAACACCAAAGAGCTACAATTCAAAAATACATTTCCTACATATTGTGACCACTGACCCCTCTGGTAACAGCTCTGCATCAAGCATAATTCAGGAATATATGAAAGATAGCATGGTCTTACTGAGATAGCGTGATATGTTAAGATTTACAGTAAACAAAAATGTGTTCAGACATTTCTTATATGATATTCTGACCATTCAAATCCATCCATCTGCTACTCTAATTACAAGTCTTCTGCAGCTGTAGTAAAGCTAAATCTGAGATACTTAATCTGCTTTTAAGAGAGGTTGGGGTGAATTTCAAACAAAGCACACAAGGGGAAGTAGTATCAACCTCTGCAACAAATACACAGTTTGCAAGGAAAAAATTTATCCCTAACCCTTTTGCAATCTTTTATTATGCATCCATTCCAGACTTCAGTAGCTTACGGGAACAGATAACAGATTAGAAGGCAGATCACTTTTTATTGAGAAGCAGTTCTTTATCATAGTTCAAATCCACTTCTATTCAATAATAGATATATAAATATATCTATCTTATATAATAGATAATATATATAATTTTATATATATGATTTTCTATATATATAAATAATTTTCTATAAAGAAAAATAATCATGTTGCTCAAACAAGATTTCAGTCAACCAGAAGTACCAATTCAGAAGTGATTCAAGTCAAATTATAAATGCATTTCTCTAGGATCAATCCACGTTTACCAATATGACAGTGGAGATGACTGTAAGTTGCAGAAAAAATCCCTTGAAAACCCTTGAAAATCTAGTTTTAAAAGGTGAAACCTGGGATACAATACCATAATATATTCCTATATGAAAAAAAAAATTCCTGGAGCATTTGAAAGCACTGACACATTTGTATTGATAAATGTTATGGTCCAGAATGCAGTTTAAATAGCCACTGAGGAAAAAAGGGATCTTGTGCAGACCAACTACCTTAACGTCTGTGCACCTAGGAGCACAGAGACAGGCTGTTGACCCCAAGAGCCTTGGTCCAGTGTGCTGAATAGCTGACTTTCTGGGCTGCAAGCGCACACTGCTGGGTCATGTCCAATCGTTCATGCAGCAGGATCCCCAAGTTCTTCTCCACAGGGCTACTCTCAATCCATTAATCCCTTGGTCTATCTTGACACTGGGCATTGTCCTGACACAGGTGCAGGACCTTGCACTTGGCCTTGTTGAATCTCGTGAGGCTCACATTAAATTATTAATAAAAAAACCTCCAAAAGCCCTGGTTCTTAATGTATTTGTAAAAGCTCTTAAAAAAGGTAAAAATCAATCTACTTCTCAAGTAAAGCAGTGAAACTGTGTGCAGACCACTCGCAAGGAGCATAGTAGCTAACAGAAAAAAAGAAAAATATTTTCTGCCAGTTTCAGTTGGGTTTATATATGCATTACCCGCAACAAAACTACAACACAATTTTCCACACAAGAGATATTTTTAGGACCTAACTGTATTTTTGATTTTGAAAGGTTGTACTAACTATCAAATGATAAAACCAGAAGAAATCCTACTCAAAATTGCTTCTCTCAATATTATAATATTTTTCCAACTGACTTCTACTGTAATCTGAATTATTTTCTTTACAAAATGATGGTGGTAATGAGAGGTGAAAATAAAACAAAGAACAGGTATGTCCAAATTCTCTGAATCAGGTAGCTGTAGCTTCTCTCCTATACTCCTACAGATTGGTTTGGAAACTAACCATGAATTATGGACAAATGCATTCATCACATGCAAATCAAATACTGGAAAAAATACTCATAAATACTTACTGAATCAACTGAAATTATCACCTCTCCACCTTTATCTTCTGTTTCTAATTAACCGAAAAAATGGAACTATCTAAACAATGTCATATGGTAAAAATGAAAAGTGAGAAACAATTCTTCAACCTCATGTTAATTAAATGGAGATGAAATGATTACATTCTTCTGTACACATTCAACCTCTCTTTTTATTACTTTTAATAACATCTTTTCATGCAGCTTTTTTCTTCTTTTTTTTCATTTAAGCCCACTCATTTCTGCTCTTTAAACAGAACAAAGAGATAGCAAAGAACAAGTGATATCTTGACGCTTGAGGAGATGAAAATGTGGATCAAATAATCACTCACATGCATTAAGCATTCTATCTCTGACAAATTTTCACTTTAGATTTATAACTACTGAAACACCATAGCACACAGGAAAATAGAAAAGAAAGAGCAGATTAGGTGTTGCACTGGCTTCACTACTGAAAGGCTAAGTTAACATATGACTCAAATAGCAATTTCAGAAAGTTAGTATAGATTTAGGTAGAATTTTAAAATATAAAGGCTAAGTATAGCTAGTGCACCTACAACTAAAAGGTGGCATTAAGTTTCATAGACTGAAGACCAGCCTTTAGTTTCGCATTAATGACAAGTCAAATGCACATGGTACTAAATTACAGTCACCTAAACTACTAAAAAACATGAAGATTCTGAAAAAAATCTGTAAAACAAGAAATAGACTACTACAGAAAAGTAACAGCATGAAGCAAAACAATTTTGTTTTGCTGCAACCTACATAATAGAAACTATTTCTAATCACATATTACTCATCCTTCTTAACATTAATCAAAGTAATCAAAGCCTATGGACTTTAAACAAAATAAAAAACATTCCACTGCTTAGTCCATTCTCTCACTAGTTAATTTTCTTACATCTTTTTTACCTGAGAACCACTTCCAGTTGATGAAGTTTCTGACAAAGAAAGAACAAGTTTATTGTTCTTTCAAAAAACAACTATTATTTTAACACAGTGCTAAATCTTCTTCCTACTACAAGCTGATTTTTTCCGTTCTAATCTACCTGCTCTCAACATTAAACGTACCCATGACTAATTTGTCTTACCTGACCTAAAAAGGAAGGAACAAGGCCTCCCAAATTCCTTGTACAGATAAAGCAGTCATATAGCTGCACCTTCAGTGCCTGGGTAAGGAGAGGCTGAATCTCCAGTGGGGTTCTGAGTCCTGAACCCCTAGGAGCTTGCTTACACAGCATGAAACAATTTGACTTTTCCCTAGTCTGTCATTCCCTTGCTTTGTGTATCTGCAGCACAGCATCAAGAGTGTTGTTCCCACCACTGTGCAACAGGTTCAAAGTATCCAGCAAGCAACAGACAGATGCTTGGTGCTTCTGTGGCAGACAGCATTTCCAGACAAATGCATCTCCAGCCACTCCTTCTCTGGGAGCCGAGAAATCATGGATAAATGCTCAGACACCTCAAACAGTGGAACAGACTTAGAAAAATGTTGTGCATGCTAATCCTACTAAAGTGTAGATTAGTCTTTGGTAAAATTCAGTTTAAAAACTCAAGAGTTACTTTCTTAGAGTAAGCATTTGCCAATTAACCTGTATTAGCAGCTCAAAAAAAAAAACAACTCATCCAGAAGTCCCTCTAAAATTTCTGCTAAAATCACTGAAGTTGGTTGTTCTCCTGATTCAGAAATTTTCATTATGTTTACCTATCAAATTCAGAAGAATTATCTCATAAATATAATAAGCATGTATTATGGCCAACCACATAAAACTGGAAATAATCCTGAATATCCCAGAAAGTAAAATTGATAAAATAATACCGGAAACGCATATTTTGATTTATTAACCTGTGAGTTTCATAAAAGTAAGCAGTTTTCCTGAAGATACTCTTTGCTTGATTGGTTGCACTTTAAAACTATATCTTTCTTCAGGATAGGTCTACTAAATATTTTGTTTCTTCCTTTAAGGAAAGTGGTAGCTCTCTCTGATAACCTCGTATGACAATCTGCAATAAGAATAAACAAATTTTGTGAAGATTCTGAAAGTTAAAAAGTAAACAGGGAGAAAGAACTCTTTCCCTGCTTGTACTACAGCATGTTTAACCCAGGCTGTGTGCATTGGCAGGTCTATGGCACTAATGAAACAGATCAGATATAGCTCTTTTTCCTGACTTGAGATCTGTATGACATGTTTGTATTCAGCTTTCTAACTGAAAACAATGATGCAATTAAATCTTCGTATGGTAAGACATTCCTACATATATCTTCTCTCTGAAATATATTCTCTGAATCACTATTAGCTTTGTAAACATACCTTAAGAATAGCTGTTCCTATTCACTGCTAAAACCAAGTGAGTCTTTCAGAGCTACACTGAAGCCACATTGTCATCTACAGCCATTAGAACAGTACTAATCCACACAGACAAGCAGAGATACCTTTTCCCATAACTAAATAAAAGAGGCGGGGGGGCGAAGGGGAGGGGAGAAGGAGGGGAAGTATTTCTCCAAAAATAATTTTTTCCTAAAATTATTTATATTTTGCAGGCATTGCACTATCATTTAACAAATAAATACCTTACTCTTTTTCATGTAACTGCAATTATCAATTAAGACATTAAACAATACATTTCTAATAAATTCTAGCTGTTCAGCAATTACTTTTCCCCCTGGTTTTATCTTCTAAGAACGCAGGAGTTCTAAACAGGCACTTCTGATTTAACACTGATCTGCCAGCTACAGAAATTATTAGGCACTAGAGTATTTATGTGGCTAGTGTAAATCACTAACGCTGTGACTTGCTCTGACTTTTTATGCTGTTATTTTCAGGACAAACAGAGCCAGGCTCTGAAACCCATTCTCCTGTGACAGAATGCTGGGACCTTAATCCTTCTTAATCCTAGTTTTTGCCATGGCACTTACAATGCTTTTCTGGGATTTCCCAAAAGGAATATTCCATAGTTTTATATTGTGTGTTGGGTTTGTTTCCTTTTTTTGTTCTTTTCAGTGTTTCTTTTATATCATGATCTTGCAGAAGTTTTCCAATTAACTTGTATTTCCAAATAATTTTCCAAATTTTGCAAACAGAATAAAATTACTATTCTACTTAAGCTTCCTTAAATCAAGTTGAACACACAAAAAAAAAAAAAAAAAAAGGAGCAAAAAATATATAAATGACATCTATGATAATACTGTAAGATTTTATAAATAGGTTTTAGGCTCACTGTCACTGGAAGCCTGTTTTAAAGATAAATCTTCTTGACCTGCATGATTGTGATTGAAAAATTCATTGTTGGTAAAAACCTAAGAGAAATACCACTCAGGTCTCCGATAACAGCATTCATCAGAATGATGCTAAATATGAAATAGGCTGATTACGGAAGTGAAGCGGCACACGGTTCACCTAGAAATGTTCTATAGTGCAAAGCAGAATGTTTCAATATATATATGTTTCAATATAACAAATGAAAACTTGTTCTTCATAATTTTTCTGACAAATGGATTATCATCATGTTTATGTCTCATATTTCAGCCATATCATTGTAGCACTGTATTCACTTTGATATTTTGAGAGAAAAAGAGGTGGAAATTAAGTACATTCCCTTTGATACAAACTAAGTACAAGCAGTGCCATGGCAGAGTCAAACTGGAGAAGAAAAAACAAAAAGGCATGGTAGGAAGAGACATATGGTACCCCAAGAGCATAATGCTTGATAATTTTCAACATCTTGGAGAAAGCAGTATAGGTAATTAATATTTTAATATACAGAACTCTAGGTTTTCTCACTTAATTATCGGAGAAACCAGTGCATTTTTCTGAAACACACTTCAAACGTAACTTAACTTCTTTGTTGGCCAGGCAAATATCTGTAAATTTCAGACAGGATATGAGCCTCACAGATTGATTTTTGCCATGCTTCATTGTCACTGTAGGGACGACACTTCTTATAATGCAATTATTATTGTTAAAAATCATTATTAACATATTAATAGCAACGAACAACACAGATCTAATAATCTAGTCCTTATTTTTACCCAAATTAACACAATAGTTTTAAATTAGCCAAGCAATCATCATTCCTATTAAAAATAGCCTATTTTTTTTTAATTGCAGGCATCACTCCTGTTGATAATATGCATCATATACACTTAAACAGATAGCATTTCCAACTATGAAAATTACAATAGTGAGGGAAAAAAAAAAAATCTTTCTTACCTATGTATACAATTTTTAGATTCGAGATATGCCATACCAGAAGCAGCATCTAATGAAAATTTCACCAACTGTTTGGTTTTTAGATCATCCTTCTTTTTTCTCAAAAAGGACAGGAAATCACCTCCTAGCAAAACAGACAGATCAACAGTGAGGCACGACAGATAGGGTACTCGCATTTACTTCTCTTAGGAGTGCAAAACCAAACTAAATGCAGCTATTAGCTGTTCTCAACCCATCAGTTTGAGGTTAGCCTAAGAAAAAGGAACACACCTTCCAAAATGCAGTTTCCCTAACTTCCCCTAAATAATAAGTGCTTAAAGGGAAAACTGTTTTAATATACCCAAAATCTTCACGAGTGTACGTTAAATCCAGACATATATGAAAATTGTTGACAAAACCAATTTCTAATTTGTGATAAATATAATTAATCACAGAATGGTTGCTGCAGGGGTTTATAAAACTTTTGAATAAAGAGGTTAGGTCCTAATAATTTTTAATTGATCATTTGCATGGGTGTATCTCAAACTCTACACTGACATGTTTGGAGGGGTAACAAATTGCTTTACTTCTCAGGCAGTGTTAACTGCATATTTGACACTGGCAACTGAAGACAAAGAACTGTTGCTGTGACTTCACAGTCTTCTGCCTTGCAGGAACAAAGCTACTGTCCTCTTGTCTGAGGAGGGAAGGGGTCAGCATGGAGGATTTCCAAAAAGGCATTTGTGTTTGCAAAAAAAGTTTCTGAAAACTGAATTAGGACAAAGATAAACAGGAGAGACGCTATATAAACACTGCAATGCCATGTTCTGATTGATATTAACTGTATTAAATATTTTTTCTAAAATATACTTTATTGTTCCAGACAAAGACAAAAAAAAAATCATAATAGAGCTTTCCACATCACCCTATTTATTTGTTAGAATGTAGCCAGCCATTGCTCCAGTCTTTGTTTCTCTTCACTTTGCACTGAATTGACCATAGTGATTCTCTTTTGCAAATAATGCACTGTTACACAATTCTATTTGCTGCCTTCTCATCAATGTGAAAAGACACTATCTATTAAAAGTTTCATATGGGATTTTCTTAGCAGGCCATTCCTATTCATATTTCATACTGCAAGAAATAAAAGACTATTAAAAGTCTGCTGTTGTGAAGTGTAACTGTAATGCCCATCAAATATGAAGTTGGAGTAATTGTAAAATGGATTAGCACCTTAACTGTCAATCTATGATTCTATGATTAAGGGACAGTCTATAAAGCCATCATATCTAGACCATTTGTACTAAAGGACACTTGAATCCAGGCAAAAAGAATAAACAGAGCAGTTGACAGTTAAGGTTAATGAAAACTCCCATAAAATTAACACCTAATAAATTATAGATAACCACTGTTTCCACTTTGCTTAATTCTTTTTTTTTTTTTTTTTTTTTTTTTTGTAAGCACAGTGATACTACAGAAAAGACAGAAAACACTCTATGTTCACAGAATTGTATAGTTGAGGCTGGCAGGGATCCTATGGAGGTCATCTGGTCCAACTCTCTGCTCAAGCAGAGCTCCCTAGAGCCGGGTGCCCAGGACTATTCCCAGATGGCTTCTGAATATCTCCATGGATGGAGATGCCAGAACTTCCCTGTGCCAGTGCTCAGCCACCATCACAGGGAAGTGTTTCCTGATGTTCAGGAGGAACTTCCTGTATTTCAGTGTGTGCCTATTTTTTCTCATCCTGTTACAGGGCATGACTGAAAAGAGCCTGGCTCTGTCCTCTTCGCACCCTCCCTCCAGCTATTTATATACATTGATGAGACCTCCTGACTCTTCTCCAGGCTGAACAGTCCCAGCTCTCTCAGTCCTTCCTCCTAGAAGAGCTGCTCCAGTCCCTTCATCATCTTGGTGGCCCTTTGCTGCACTGTCTCCAATGCGTTCATGTCTGTCTTGTACTGGGGAGCCCAGAGCTGGACCCAGTATTCCAGGTGTGGACGCACTACTGCTGAGCAAAGAGGAAGGATCATCTCCCTTGATATGTTGGCAGCACTCCTCCTAATACAGTCCATAACACAGGATACCATTCACCTTTCCCACAAGGACACATTGCTGGTGCATGTTAAACCCTTGGTGCCCGCAAGGACTCTCACATCTCTTTCTGCCAATCTGCTTCCCAGCTGGGCAGTCCCCAGCATGTCCTGGTGCCTGGGGCTGTTCCTCCCTAGCTGCAGGACTTTACTCTTCCCCTTGTTGAACTGTATAAGGTTCCTCTGGGCCTCTTCCTCCAGCCTGTCCAGGTCCTTCTGAATGACAGCACGACCCTCTGCGGTATCAGCCCCTCTTCCCCAGTTTGGTGTCATGTGTAGACTTGGTAAGGGTGCACTCTGCCCATCATTCAAATCATTAATCAACATGTTGAACAGTACTGGACACAGTACTGACCCCTGAAGTACATTGCTATTTCATGACCTCCAATTTTCTTAATGCTTTGGTTCCAGTTAAACAGCTGAATAAATCTACCAGATACATTCTTTCTTCAGTGACAGATTTCCAGCTATTTTTGAAAAACAGTGCACGTAACAGCAAAACACAGTCTCTTTAAGGCATATACAGTCTATTTTTCCATTTGTAAGAGTAACAAAGGGTTTGTATAAACCACATAATCCAATACTATGGATGATCTAGGTATTTAACTGTTAGACTGCCAGAATACATTTTTCAAGCACAAGGATGAAAGTAAAGGTGAGTGATCTTTTTTATTCACAAGGAATTGCCCATATTGGGCCAGCAAGAACCCCTTAGGAACTACTAAAGATAAAGGTTTTTAAGATATTAAAAGTTAACCATACCATTAAAAAATTTAGAAATAATACATGTTATAAGTTTGTTTCTAATATTCTCAGGCAATCAAATTAAGATCCTAATCTTCATCAGTTTGTTTCCGAACAGGATTAAAAGCTGCTCAGTTCCTTATACCAGAACAAGCCAAACACGCACGAGCAGAAACTCTAACTTCCCAATGCAAGCTTATCATCAGGAAGTGATTTAGACTTGCTAATTTTCAGTGTTTGGCATGTACTGTATTGAACATTTAGAGTTCTGAGCAGAACCAGCACAATATATCTTGAGCTACATACAGTGTATTTTATACCTATCATCAAAACAGAGTTTAATAAAATTATCTTAATCTGTCTCAGTCTCAATAGTGAAAAAAGTCAGCAAAGGAATGTTTTCAATAGCAGTTCTGTTTTCTTCTATCTATCCTGGCATAGAGATGACAAAAATGTCTTTTAAATACTCTGTTCGGTATTGATTTGAAAGCACTGTCTGTTGCAGACAAAACAAAGTGATACACTTGTACAAGATATATCGTTTTAGGTCAAGTCTGATCCTCAAATCAAATCTTCATCATTGTGATATGAACATAGTCTTAAGTGTCTGTCCTTTAACTAACAGAATTATTCTTACTAGTAGATTTTTACTTTTACTGTCTACTGTGGCCAATGTTCCAGTTATTCATCTTCATAGAAAAGCATCCACATGCATACCTTCACTGATGAGTTAAGAAGATTTCAGTACAAACCCTTCAGTGTAGAACTGTGGTTATGTAATGTCTTTATGTGCTTCTTAAAACATGTTTAAATATAAAAAGCCCTAATTCACTATTTGCAGCACATAGTGTTAGAGCATCATCTCCAATATAGTAGCTGTTGATAAAAAATGAAATAGACCAATTAGACTATGAAACAACTGAAACTAAACTAGATGACTACATACTAGTAAGTAATGCTTTCTCTTATACATGAAATTTCTATTGTATTCTACACGGCTACCTGTTATTACAGTTAATGGCATTCAACACTATCAGGAAATAAGGTTTGCTCCAACCACTCTAAGTACTACAGAAATAATTAGACCATTACAGTATTATCACCAAACAGAAATTGACTGCCTGTTTGGGGTTTACAGGAGGATAAATAACAGTACAGGAGTGTCTGCCTAATATGATAGCATTATTTTACTAAGTAGATGACAAAATGTAGTACATAAGCAAAAGCTCCATGAGAGCAGCCTATAGTAATTGGATTCCTGAAAACACCTCTTCATGTATTTCACTGTGAATGTGAACTATTTCCCATTATAAGCAGAAATTTTAAGAGTAAAAATACCACATACCAGCATCTCCTAGTGTTGGCCATACTTTATAGTATAAACTTTATGTTGTATGTTAAGTAGTATTTTATGGCAATATAACAGTTCCATTAATGGTGCACACAAAAGTAAGCTGATGTTTTGCAAGAGAAGAAAAACTATCTGTGATCTATGAGAATAAATCAAAATACAAGAAACAGCAATGAAATAATTTCTGACTTTAACGACATTTAAGATCACCTGTGAGTACATAATTCAGTGTTCTCCTGAGCTGGTGCCCAAAATGGCACCCACCTACTTGTTTTAGGCACTCTTGGGCATTCTGAATGTCAAGAGTGCCAGTATCAACATAATTAAAAAATAGCTTTGAAATTGTGGTGTGAAATCTCCCACTTACTGATTTCTAGATATATAGACATACATTATATATTGTATGTCTATGTGGCATCACACAATTTAAATAATGTTATGAATAATAATTATACAAATATGAATGTGTTAACATAATAGCAGTTATTAAGAGTGATATGGAATGATATATTATTATTTACATATAAGTTTTAATAAAGTGGGAGAATTTCCTTTATTAAACAGCCTTGTAAAGTAGAAGTTTGTTTAAAGAATCCAGTTAATTTTTCTTAAATTTATACACGTATTAATCATGCAGATGCAGCATGCTTCTGGCTATATCACTTAATGGTCACCTAACAGAGAAGAGCTCCATGATTCAATATTTGTAATTCCTTTATAAGCTATTATAATATTATTGAAATTACCTTTAGCTGCACCTGTGAGTTTTTATAAATTTGGGGATTCATATGGTGAGTCTTTTGACTAATGTAAAGAAATTTAGCATTTCTTTATTGCCCAGTATCTTAATCCCATATACATAAACCCACAGTTACTTAACACTATGAATTTAAAATAGTAAACATGCATCTATAGCAATTCCAGAAGACATTTTGTAAAGAAAGCAAGCTATTTGACAAACTATTAAAAATTAGAGATTTAGAAATGCTGAAGCCCTCATTTTCCTTAAAACTGTGTGCCTTCACTTTTCAACTAATGGATCACTTGTATGTAATGCAGTATTTTTCAACTGCCTACAGAGTACTGTTGAAAGATTTAGTTAAGACTTCGTTTTTCCTGTTACGTGAAGCAAATAAAAGTGGAAATGCATGTATGTGAAACCAAGAGATGAAAGAAAAAAACACCAAAGTTAAAAGAATGGCATACATTGAGAGCCAAGCAGCAAAAAACAAGTAAACACAGAGATGTTGCTTGCAAAGGACTGCAAAGAAGATGACTTTTTAGCAGAAGACCTGTGATGAGACCACATCTTGCACTGTGGAGATGTGGTGATGTGGAGATGTGCAGGAGATGACTCACTATCACAAAATAACTACACTACAGTAAAATGAAGAAGGTTACAGCACATAATGTGCTATTTCACTTCATTTAATTGGGATGACAGACTATAGATATATGATACTGAAAATGAGGAAAATACTGACAATGGTCAGTATTTTGGATTTGTGGTGGATCAAGTAAGCTAGAGTGTGAAGCCAATGATCCTACCACACTAAATACTTATTCCCACATGGTATAAAAGTCTGTGAAAAAATAAGTCTGTCATTATGTGTCAAAAATAAAGCAGAAATCATAGCAAAAATCAATAGCCAGCATCCCTTGTCCTCTATGCTGCACAAACTAATGCTGCCTAGACTTCTTGGACTCTTTATGTTTTTGTATGGTGGCTATGAAAATATAGGACTATAAAAGTGGGTAGATACAACCTACTTCAGAAGTTAACTAAAAGGAAAATAATCTTTCCTCAGGAAGTGTTCCATTCTGTTTTGTTTCAATAACTCCTATAATTAGATTATGATTAAAACCCAGTAATCACTAGCCTTGAAAAAGATTCCAGATTAGAAAGTCACGACAGCCCATGTGAAACATATATGAAGAACAGGGTTTTTTTAATGTACAGAAAAACAATGAGCTTTTTTTTAATGCAAACACATTAAATAATAGATATTTTTACTTAACGGTTGTTATAGGTAAAGCAAAAATAATGTGAAGGAATACCAATAAATAAATAAGATGCATATAGAAGTTCTTGCAGCTGCCAAAACACTCCGCTGATTTTTACGTTTGGGTTTTTTTTATTCAGCTTTCAGATTTTCTAGTTTCATCTAGTTACTGATCTATTTTTGCACAATCTCGATAAAGAATATAGTACCACCAAAGCCTAAAATATTTTAAAAGATAAAAAACAGTCTCAAATGTCACGTTAAAAGGAGACTGTACAGAGGACCTCTGGTTTTGTTTTATCAAATAGAGAAGCTCTGAGCTTGAAGGAGTTTTTAATCACCACCACCTACACCCCAGCAAAGGAATCTAACTGCTTCCCCTTTTAGTATCCTCACAGTTGGAAACCACGCAGCAAGTCGGAAGGCAGAAGCCCACGTGAATGTATGACACTAAGAAGGGAGAGGAGAAAGAACAAATGGGGTCTGTATGCGTGCATGTGCATGTATACTACGAGAGGGCTTGAGAGGGTGAAATCGGTCATATATATACAGAGTGAAGGAATCCACGGAAGGGTGACTGGTTCATAGGGTGACGTGCCCAACAAAAGAGAAGGTGGCAGAGGTAGAACCTCGGCAGGTTGCAGTGAAGTAGGGACAAAGAAAAATGGAAGCTGGAAGTTTAGCTGAGTACAAGAGGAAAGGAGAAGAGAAACTGTAGGACAGACAGAAGGTGGCTTTAGCAACAGCTAGGTATTGAGCCAGAGAACTTACTTGACTAGAAAAAAAAAAAAAAGAATTGAATGGAAATAAAAAGCCAGTCACTACCACTGTTAAAAATCTGCACCTTATCTCTGATTTAAATTTGGCTAGAATTTGATCTCTTTTTCTTTTTGCTGCATTGATTTTTCACCAGCATGCAGTAAACATTCAGGATGTGACTGAAAGATAGGACACAGATCTGAAATTTGCTGGCAAAAGTGCACAATACAACCACTGGGACAGATCATGCAAAATTTTTTATTAAAAGTTTTAAGTGATGTCTGACAAGAAGCAACTGAAAAAAAAAAAAAAAAAAAAAAATCTCTGTAGAGATTTCACTCCCTCCAGAAGCAGGAAAGAAAAAACCACCACCATACAAAGTAGAAAACACAGCAGCTGAACCACATAACATGAAACTAAGAGTTCCCAATTTTTTCACCATTGATCAACATTCCAAGCCTGTCTATGAAATTGGCTGCACCTCAGAGACAGCAGGGCTAACTTCAGGCTCAGGTAAGCCATAGCATACATGTACTTTAGCTACTCTTAGCATTAGCTCTCCTTTATACCAGATGATAATTCATTTAGCAGAAAAGCTCAGATAATATGGGTATCATTCCAACAAATAAATTATACATACCTCAGTCTCAGCACTGAGACTTTGGTTATAAACGGGCTTGTTGACTTCGGTGCAAGTAACAGCAGAAATACATGGAGTCGGCTGTGATTTGGTGCTATCCCCTGAGGTATCACTACATGCAGAAAGTAAGAGTAATTCCACAAAAGTCAGTTAAGATTTAGTAGGTTGTATCAGGTATACCACGGCACTAGCTATAATGGATCTGTAGGTATTTCTCCGATTTATGCTGTATAGCCCTCTCTTCTGACAAAGGCCAAAATGGGGGCCTGATAGGCTTTATTCGCAAATGCTTCTGCCCTAACACACCCTGCTGGAGTAAAAAGTGCTGTAACATACAGAAAATAGCAATGGAGTCACCTTTATTTCAGAAGAGATGGGAGTAAGTAGCCAAGTTGGATCAATGACAGCTGCAGGTCAGACAGCATGAACAGGGCTCAAAGGTAATCACAGAGCCTGGGTTAAGAATGGCTTATCAAATCTTGTTACAGGAACTAAAGAAATGGCTATGGTCTTTCGGAACATGCCTGGGAGCCAGTGTAGCTGGTAGTGCTGCACTGGAGCTAATAAAATCTGCCACCTCTGAATTGTTTCTGCATCAATGGCATAACCAATCTGCATCTCAATTGATTCAGTACAAACCTGAACGGGTTACCTTATCCAGTTGCAAAGATGTGTGTTATGAGACCTTCCTGAACTCCACCTTGAAAGCTAGCTACACATGTCTAGATATAAGCTGAACATACATAGTTGAAACCTAATTCAGACACCCAAGCCATTAGATTACTGGATGTTTTCCATAGCTGTTTATATATACAAGCAGAGCTCAACCTGTTTCCAGCTGCAAATGTTCAGCAGATCCACTCTGATGTATGTCAGCATAAGCCTAAGTAAAACAAGTAAAACTCCACGTCCAGTTAAGAGGTTATTTTTTTTTGCAACCCTGTATCCATTATCAAATAGGAATATGGTGGTATCATGAATGCACACTAGTATTCCAGAGAAATGTCTACAATGCATTTAGTATTAGAGTGAAAAATGCCCATAAATACCCACTGGGGAGGGGGTGTGGGCATCACACAAAGAGCAGATCATTGATATAACAGACTAAATAAGGCCTATGGTCATGAATGGATTTGGAAACGCGAAACAACAGCTGAAAAACTGTTCAAAACTGTATGAGCTAAGGATCTGGTACAGAAAAGAGATCTAATTTTCCTAATATAGTAACATATAATATACACATAATGTCTTATATTATCATAATTCATATGGTAGAGGAAGCTAATCTAAAACTTGACAAACCAGACTCTTGAATTGCCTATTGTTGAATGCCTGACATAGTAAAACGAAAATGCTTTCAAAATATTTCTGTGGATGTAATTTTAACTATATTAATTATAAAAATGTCTAAATATATCAAAATCTGAAACAGAAAGTAGGCTATCAGCTTGCAATTAAACAGTCCTACCTCTAAAAGGAGAAGGTCACAAAACAATACAACTACAAATTCCTCCTACTACCTTGAATCAACTGTTGGAACATATAAAGATATTTGCATCTACTGTCAATTAGACAAATCCTTCCAGCGTGAGCTGGTGCAGGCATGATGATGGTGTTTATCTTGACAACCTGTGCAGACTCTTTTTGCTGGAGGGACAGAGACACCTTTGAAGGTTCTACAAAATAAACTGTTGTAATAGTTGCATGAAGTGGTAATTGCACCACAGAATTATACATCTATATTCAAAATCTCTCACTCTAGATCTCCCACTCACAGTTCACAAACATGTGAAGTTCCTACCTCTAAATTAAAGTCTCCTTTCAGGGCAAGCTAATATTCAAGTAAATGGAAATGAAAATAAAGAAGGAGAAGAGAATTTTGTGGTTTGGGATTGCTTTTTGCATCTCACCAATTACATGTGATTTTGATTTGTTTTTTTCCCAAAATGTAGGACGAGAACAAAAACATTCAAAGTTCAAAGGGACTCCTGAAATTTTTATTTTTTGTTTTTTATTATATGTGAGATTGCATGATAAATCAAGAGCGGATGAAACACAGTTAACTGATTCTGAGTGTTTCAGTGAATTAAACCCCCTTATCTGCAAAGCAGAAATACCATAATAAGACCCACAATCATTAAGAGAGAAGTTGGGACCAGGAAGATAATAGTGAGGAAGGTAAAAAAGAAGGGTATTCTAGTTTCTTCTTTTCCTGTCTTTTTCCATGAAAAGTTTCTGAGTTCACTCTAAAAGGTAAAAAGAACAGGAAACAGGTTTTGTCAAGCTCTTCAAGCACTTTCCTGATAATCTTCCTTATACTCCAACAAAATCCAGCATCCATTTGTCTCAAGTTATCAGTCTGGACTCTGGCCAGCTTATAGATAATGCTAGCAGTATTCCAGGCAGTCTTTCTGATCATTATCCAAATTTGTTGAAAATGAGCTGTTATGAAAACTCCTTATGCCCTGTGTGGCCTTAAGAGAGAATGGCAAATTGTTCTTTTCCTGTTCTGAATACCAAAGCAGCTCGTCATAATTACTTCCCTTTCTTCAGTTTTAAGGTCAACAACATAGGTTAAAGCACAAAAAAACTACCGGGAAAACATGCAGAAAATAAAGAAAAAATGGATATATTAACCCATAAAATGTAAGTAAAATGCTCAATTTTTTAGATTGATGTGGCATCACAGAAAAGTTACGTGCTTTCTTACACAGTACTATAAACCATACTTTTACACAAAGTTCTGCTGTTCCTCATTTTGGAAACCATCCCTGACAAAGGCTATCTATATCAGAAAAGTCCTGTAGTAAAGCCTGCATTCACAGTATCAAATAACCAGCAACCCTCACTGAACAATTTTAAGATTAGTATCCCACCTTTACTACATTATTTTTCCATCAAGTTAGTCAAGTCTGTATGATGATACGAACTCATGTATCTATACTATCCTCAAGCATTCGGCAAATCTCAACATATGGGGTTTTTTTCCTGAAATTCATTAGCAATTGTCACTTTAACTTCTTCTTTCTTAGGATTAACCGAGTACTTAAAATGTATCACAACAGATTATTAAAAAGTTATGTATTAAGTTATTAAATAATGCAGTATTCATATTTTTAGACAATATCAGAAAAAAAACCCTCCCATCAAATACCACCTTTGCAATAAACCTTATCGAACTATCTTAGCTGGCATTTCATTATAAACTAGCAAGAAAAAAAGGAACGATATTACAAAGAAAATTATCTATAGCAGCCTACGTGATTACTGAAGTTCTTAATACTAACAGGTTCCAATAGCCTATTTTTTTCTAAGCAGAATTTTGAAAGGTATGAAAATCTTGGGAAGTATATATCAACTTGAGAGTTGTACTCTGCTATTTCTCGAGCTGATTTGAATCATTCTAAGTCTTCAATATAGGATTTAAGTTCAGGGCATGATATTGCAATTACAGTAAGATATAGTTCACTGTCATGGAGTTCTCATTAGCTACGTGCTAACACAGCATCTGAAATCTGTTCTTAGGCAGCAGAGACAGAAGAAGAAACAGGCAGTCAAATACTATCTTCCTCCATTCAGTAGCCTTACTGACGTCGGAATCAGTAGGGAGACTTCATTCACTGTATTGTCTCCAGGTATTGCTGTAAGGTAAATCTCAGGGTCGTAGATGAAGTTTACAGGCTCCTCACCTTAATAATGTCTTACTATTAAAACACAATCCTCCACTGGATGCAACCCACTTCCTGTGCATATGCTGTGCAGATTATCAGCAAATGCTCAACAAATTCATGTGCTCTCTGGCTCAGGACATCACACCATGTGCCCAGGGAGCTGAGATTACTTGAGTCTATGCATCTAGAAACCAGTATATCTGACTTACCAAGTGAGGGCATGTGCATATGCATTGTTCAGGCCCATCCTAAATTAAGAGTTGTAGTAGAATATGAAGAGTAGAAGCTAGCAATATGAAATCAGAAAACATGAGCAAAGGTACGTGCACAGCAAAGGAGAAAGAAAAGTCCAACCTCTATTAGGAACACAAAACGAATGCAAAAAATCAGTATACAAATGCATGGGTGTTGTGCTCCTCATTTTCTTTCTTTTAAACAAAAGAATTAACAAATATTAAGACTAATATTTTCAAATTGGTAACTACAGTTGTCATAGAGAAAGAGTCATAACTACCAAACAAGAAGAAATCTCTCTGAGATGTTCTCCATTAACAAATGTTATAATACAAAGACTATTTCAAATAGGGTTGTTTTCTCAGTTTTTAGTCTACTAAAAAATTCACAGAAAAAAACCTATGACACTGTAAAACTCAGGCTAATTTTTATTATATGGTAGTTGAGAATCCACACAGCAGCTTCAGCATTGGGCCCTTGTCAGGATCTGAACCCAATGTCCAAATGTTGTTTAGGTAAAAAAAGAATAAAATTATTTGCAAGAATGCTTTAAAAGTTATTACAAATGTATCCATTATGCAGTCACAAATCAACATTTTAAAACCATCTGCTTTGCTAAATTGCTTTTTCAGAGCAGCTAGCCAGCATAACTTAAGCCTGCAATTAAGATTTCTCTATACATCTCTGTTAAAACATTTGTAAGAACAAAATTAAAGACTCATTGACTCAATTTCAATGGCTCTATTGGCGATTTTCTGAAGCTGAGGGGAGGAGAGGGAGAACAATTTGCTTGGGATTTCAAAAATCTTAGATTTTACATTTTGATAACTCTCATAGCAAATTTCTGAATCGCAGTCTTACATCACATCTCTTCTACACATTTAACTTTCCATGTATATATGAAGGACATAGCTGTTGCTACACCCATTTTAGCTTCTGTTTATAGAAGACAGGGAATATTTTAATTATTTTTTTAATCAATTACAAGACTAGCTTTTATAAAACAATAAAAAATCTAAATTAAACAATAAATAAATATTGTCCTACACAAAATAGAGCACACAGCTCCCAAATAACACTCTTTAGAACACTGATTGGGAGTTTCTTGGTTGTAAGTAGCCACCATAGCTTACTAAAATTTTTGTTCGTGGTATGTGTGTCAGAAAGAGTAAGAAACAGTTGTATTCAGAGAAACTATTATATACCTTTACTTGGGCAATATTACAGTTGCTTACCTGGAAAACAGGAGAACTCAGGTCTTCTTTAAAATAATTCCAGTAGCTTTTTTTCCCACATTAAATTGCATGTTGCCTTATATACATTCTTTAAAATGTAAGAAAGAAGCTTATCCTGCGATGGTCATTGGCCATATTTTATCAGAAACTGTAAAACACGAATTTCTTAAAATATTTGTTGTATATGTCATATATATATATAACATATATGACATATATAACATATATATATTTGTTTCCTCTTCAGAAAAAATTATCTTTCACCAGATTACTAGAGTCTCTTAACTTGATATAAAAATCATGCATAGCTATTAGGACTCTTACTGCTGTATCTTCAATCTAATCGACAAAGCATTCTAAGTCCATGTCATCATCAACAGGATCATCACAAAAATACAGTTAAGTCTTTTCAGGCCTTCTCCTTTCTCAATTTAAAGGACTGTTGCTTTCTATAGATGTTATCTGAGAAACTAAAAGGACCGGAGTAACCTCATCCCAACCTACTACAAGAAAAGATGTCACATTCTGTTCCTCCCCTTCTCACCTGTAGAAGTTCCTGCAGAAAGACCTGCAGGACAAGACTGAGAAGAGGCCTGGCCCTAATAACACAACTGATGATAGGGAGATGGGATATATTTTTCCACATATGCATGCCTTAAAAAGCATTTATATAAAACACATACACATGACATTGAGATATTACCCTCATTTCTTTACAGGTGGTGGATTGAGAAAGAGATAACAGGGTCTTTCTGTACTGGAGTAATCTATGATGGATTGGCATGGGGTGGACATATACAGTGAGAGCAGTATGGCCAACAGCAAGAAAGTGAAAAGCAAGTAATTGATGGTTCTTTTTCATTAACATATATAATTTCTCATCTACCTTTTCACTTTGGCTATGTATGTGCAACATGCTCTGCTACCTTATTTACTATTTCAGTTAATCCTTCCTACATCACCTATCTTGAAATTACTTTATGTTTATTACTTTAGGAAATGTGCGCATGTTATATTAACACACACACCAAGAAAAGGGACTGACAAAGGATAACTGTCTTTGACAATTTGCTTTATTTCTCTGTTATCTGTTGGCAACATCTGGGCTATTTTGCATGTAACAGTGGATGCACAGATGCTTAAATATGCATCTGCCACCTTCTCTATTGTTTTCATTGATGACTTTATCCAGATGCATAGTTTTTAAATCCATTTACATTTGCAACAAAGGAAAAACTCCTCTGCAGAGATACCTTATGGCAGAATCACTAATTGAGTAGCACCTATCTACATGAAGTGCTAAGTTTCAAAATACAGTTTTAATACCTGAACAAATTAAGAATCTGAACTGAGATCTTAATCTGGAGCGACAAGCAGAAATAGCTGCTACTGAGCCGCACCATAGCAGTCTATATAGTACAGTAAGTATATAGCCTACATGTATTTGGGATATAAAAACAGTAGAAAAAGTGCAAGCATTAAACAGAACAGAAAATACAAGAAAAAATCCACATTTTATGGAGATATTTCTAATTTTTTCCTCATGGAAAAAACTGTCAGACATTTATTAATTACAGGTGTTCTCAGCCATACATTTACAGAATACAATTCTAAGCTAAACCATGCCATTTTTAGTTACCAAAAAGAATGTCACTGCTTAAACACCTTAAAGCATAAACATCTTTAAGAGAAAACACAAAGAAGATACTGAGGAAGTTTGTCAAGTGCAAGTCAACAAGCCTACCACTATTTTGTTCTTCCAAGGGCAGCATTAAATACCAAATCAGAGCACTAGTAATTATTGAGGAAATCTCATCCAAACTTGCCATAAGAAACCAGAAAACCAGTAACATCAGAATCACTGCTTCTCTGAAGTGATGTGTTTTATCTTTCCTCTGCCAATTTCTTCAGAGTTCCTTATCATAGCTGATTTGGTCAGTCTCATGGTGTGCTAGCAAAGGTGTAAAAGAATATGGAAGAGTGTAATGGCTTGAACACAATACAGTGTTTATGCGGACACACAAGCACAGAAGCTAGCCAGAGGACTTCCAGACCAGCAAAACAGGATAAGAATTAAGAAGTTTCTTGCAAATTCAAAGCCAGGGCACAAAAGAAGTTTTTGATAGACTTGGACTGCAAAATAGGCATGAGAATCAGAGAAAGGTTTTCACTAATTCCTCCTCAAATTGTATTAGTATATTTCAACAGCTTGTCCTAGGCTCTGAAAACCCTGAACCAGAATGATAAAGGTGTTAAAAGATCAGGATTAATTTTTGCCTTCAGAGATGTCCGGAGAAGCTAATTACCAAAGTATGCCCTGAAACCCAGGACACTGCTTTTAGTCTCCATTTTAATAAAGTTAATCACACTTACAAATATAATAATCTAATATAATCTAATTGACTAAAGGCAGAAAATTCCAATAGATCAAAGATTTCATCAGTCCTCTTGTACTAAAGCCAGTACTCAAGAATTATAAACAATCTAAGCCTTCCGAATGAAAGAGTTCTTAAAACAGCTTGCTATATAATTTTGAAGACAAATCCAGTGATATGTAAAATAAATACAGTGTTGCATATTAAGCAGTACAAGAGGCTACCAAGCTCACACATTTTCCAGCTGCTGAGAAAATCAACACAGAAGTAAAATTGCCCAAAAGCTGTTATCATCCCAACACTTGAAATTCTCTCCAGCCATTGCTGAATAACATGAACTCAAGATTACAAAGATAAATCAAAAGTTATTCATAAACTGAACAATAAAAAACCTGAATATTTTGATAAAGAAAAAAACCCTCTTATATTACCAAAGATGACCCAAATCTATGTTATTAAATTGAAACATTACACAGCCATGAAGTTTCCTTAAATACAAGGATCTTAGCTTTCACTACATAACTCTATTGTTAAAGGAAGAACCATGTAGTACGTTGTCAGGAGGAAAATGAAGATAGAGCTGAGATATGTTTCAGCACATTCTGTTGTCTTCAATGCCTACAGAGAAACTCACAGCAGATTTGTGGAGCTCACTCCACTCCAAAGCTAGCAGAACCTAATATTTCCAAACATTTGCAAGACAGGTGACTTTTGAGATCAGTCATAAGAATGGAGATAAAGGCAAATAGAAAACAATACATTTTACATTATGGAAAAAATACCTATGAAAATATGCTGAAGAAAAGGGGAAAAAATTACCTGGAACAAGTTCCATAACAATATAAATAGGTTGTCGTTGTGTGCAAACTCCTATAAGTTTTACAATATTAGGATGATCATACTGTTTGAGTATTCTGCAAAACATATAGTAAGTTTATTATATTAATTTCAACTTTATTGTACATTATTAACTTTATTGTACAAACTGATTGAATAATATAGGAAAATATTCTAAATCCTTAATATAATTTTAAGGGAACATGTCATTATTGTTATCGTAACAAAAAAAAAATAATGTAACAGATCAATCACCATTCTGTTTGAAATGGAGGGCATACTGATTCACTAATAAATCAAAGATTGAACACTGTAAGTTTACCATTTGTTTGCATAACATTTGTCTATATTACTGAATAATGGCCTGACAGGTTTGCAGTTTCTCAAGAACCCTTGTAATTAAATAGCATTTCAGTGGTGGACCAGAAGCAGAGCTACATCAAAAAAGCATGCCCAGCATGCCTCTACATTTCCATGCCTCTACATTTCCCTGCTGCGCTTTTCAAAAGCACATTCATTCCAATTTTACTGTCAGAGATTAATTAATACAATAAATTTCAGAAGGACAGCAATTTTAATTTGGGGAATTAAAAAAATTTACATTGTCTTATGCAATACTTTCATAATAACATTTGCAGCCTAAACCAGCATGCTATGATTTGTAAGTGAAATGAAGGGCAAGGAAGAATTCTACAGAGACGTAGTAACTTATATGTTTTTTCTACTGTTTGTTGACTTAAACCACATCTTTTTCCCTCTTTTATTTCTGGATTCTGGAGTAAAATGCTAACCTACCTCGTGCATACATATCTAGTGAGAAATAATACATTTCATGTTATATCAGACTAACACTGCTCCATTAGTGGCAGGCTGCTTAATAAGTGAAACATCACTGCACCTGCCAACTTCTGAGCTATTTATTCAATAGATATGGTGGCTGATCTTCATTCTCTAAATGTACATTGTATCTTTTACTTTTCCATATTGATCATACTAGTTTGGGAGTAAAAATGAAAACATATGAAGCTTCACAGCAAGAGTGAGAAAGTTAATCTAAATAATTGTGAAACTATCTCAACATACCCCTCTACTCTGAGGTCTCAGTACTTATCTACATCAGGCTACATTCAGAATACTTAGCATATTGTGGCATGAATATTATTTAAAAAATAAGTGTGCAATCACATGCTGCCTGACACAACATAAAACATCTCTACTGGAGTGAACTCTTCTTACAAAGAAAATTACTAAATGGGGTCTATTCAGCAACCTCGCCACATTGGATCAGCTCTACTAGTCACACACATAAAGTAGGATTTATGACTGGTATAATCTCATTAAATGCGCACATGGCACATCTCAGAAGTTCCAAATGGAAGCACTTAAAACAACAAAATTGTGTTTTATAGGCATAGCTTGCTTTGCCAAAGAGGTAGCTTCAGCAAGTGCAGATGCTACTGCATTCACACATTAAAGTGCTATGCTTAGTTACAAGGGAAACAGTTCTGGAATATATTGGGGGGGGGGGGGGGGGGGGGAAGGAAGGAAGAAGTTTGACTACTGCTTCTTTGAATTTTTCTGAAGGTTAGATTTTGTAAATTCATCTAGTAATAAAACTTGAAAAAAACCCCCACAACAAGTATACATTTCAATGAAATTTAGAGAACCTACCTGGCTTCTGACAGAAATTTTATTTTCAATTCCTGAGGAAGATCTTCTTTACAAGTTTTTACAGCAACAGGAGTTTTATCTTTTAATGTTCCCTTATACACCTCACCAAAATTACCCTGAAATCAGGAAAAAAAAAAATCTTAAATAAAGAAAATCTTCACAAAACTCCACAAAAATAATGCAGAAAGCTAATGTAACTGGTACAGAACTTTGAAATGTATTTATGAAGCCAAATGAGGTTTTCTTCCAGTATTTGTCCCTAACACAACACAGTTCACACAGACATAGTACATCTATTATATGGGCACAGTGTATGAGTTTTACTTTGACCTTGATGGCAAGGGAAAAAAATACATTAATTGTATAATTACAATTTTCTCATAAAACCTCTTAGCAACTTCTGAAGTCAACAGACACTGATACTAGTGCAGTTTTTTCTCATTCTTACTCCTGCACTCTTTCATTTACACACTACCGTATTTTATAAACAGTTTTTAACTTGCAGTCTGTAAGTGACCAAAAGATGATCTGTGAAACTAAGACAAAACATAACATAATAACATATACATTCTCACAGTATACTCTCACAATATACAGGAAATAAAAAAATGCAAAATAAGAAAACTGAAACACTGAATATTCATAAATTAAAGCTGCTGCAAAAAATGTATTGTCATGTCTGCCCTGAGAAAGTTACATGATCCACATTTTTTTTAAAACCTAAGCTCAGTACTGCTCTATATATGTGGATAAGACTTTAGAAGTAGCTCCTTTTATACTCAGAATTTTCAGGTCTTCAACAACATACCCCAAGGTAAGTTTTTTGGTTTGGATTTTTTTTTTTTTTCATAGAAGAAAACTGAAGTACTAAAGACCATAGAATAATCTCCATCAGATGTATTATTTACTTAAATAAAAATAAAAGTAAAATTAATTAGGATGCAAATGGGAGGAAGAAGGAAATTGTGGGGTATATGACAAAACACTGCCATCAATGAAAAAAATCCAAGAGAAGGAAAAAACCCTCCAAATTAAACATCTCATACTTTTAATAAAGTTTTGCATTTCCCAAAGAGTAAGTACAACTTAATTTAAATCATGCATCTGATAAAATTCCACATGAATTCCACTTCTGTGTCCTGGTATCTGAGGCTGCAAGTAACTTCAAAAACCAGCAAAACTCTGTTGGAAATGTTTTCTTTTCTTTCCTGGGTGATGAAGATTTCATTACATCATGCATTGGAATATGGTATTGTCAAAGCAAGAAGACAGAAAAACTCATGGATGGAAAATAGTAATGCGCTGCTAGTAACAAGGGAAGAAATTTAGGCCTAAACATAGGTTTCCAGTATTATTTAGTATAACGTAGGATAAAGGAAGATGTAGCTGGCAAGCAAGGCATAGGATCTCTGACATCAATCTGCCCTTCTAAAATAGCACCTCCAGAGGCCAGGACACTGCCTCTGATATCTAAAATGGCACTATGTGGCCAAAGGTAAGAAGCTGAGTCACTCCCAACATATTTTTATTCTAGCCTTCTGGTCAGAAGTATTTAACAGTAAAAGCTGAACCCACCTTAAGGACTGCTTAAGTATTGAAAATGTTGGGTTGTTTGTTTTTTTTTTTTTTTACTTTATTCAAAATATTTAATTATTATCATAGATACATTCTTTTAATATAACATGTTTCTTTCACATAATTTTCATTTTGTGAGGTACTATAGAATTAATACGGAGTAAATAAACAAACCATTCAATCCTAAGGTGAAGGAAATCTTCACCTATTCTGAAGTTTGCGTCCTCTTACGCATTAAGCTTTCATGATTTTCCTCCTCTTACGCATTAAGCTTTCATGATTTTCCTCCTGAAGGTTTCAGGCCACACAAGACTTTAAACACCCTCAGATTTCTCACTTCCACGGTGAATGGCTGTAGTTTAATATTTTGTCATACAGATGCTGGCTGTAGTTTAATATTTTGTCATACAGATGCTGATAGTCCTGTCATTCTTATCTTTTCCAGTTTGACTCTATCTTTTTAGAGATAGATGCATAACAGATTTATGCTGTATTCCAGGAAAGTCTGTATCTTTTCCTCTATTTTTTAAAAAACATATCCTTCTATAATCACTTTTAAGCACTGAGGTGCCTTTATTGAACGTTAAAAATGCTTTGTGCTAAAAATATGCAGTGCACAAATTTAGTAAATTCAGTTTACTAAATTTTCATATTTTAACTGTCTTTACTCATCAAGACTAATCCATATTTATTTTTTAGCAAGACAAAGCTTTTTTAATGCCTGAAACATCTTAATTTTTCTCCCTTGATACTATTCTGTTGAAGAATGTGAAGCTGACACATGCAGACACAGTTCTGTTTACCAGCAGATAACATTTTATGTAATACTATGCTGCCAAAGAGATTCTATCCTGGGTAACACATCTTTCTGACAGTATTTAACTCCACATTTCATGAATAGTTTATCAATTGTTTTAGCGTGTACCAAAGTAAGGTGGCAGTTACTGCTTTCATTTATCTCTTCTTCAATGAAGCTTATTTTTCAGCTTTAGGGAAATCCTTTGTAACATTGTGTCCAGGCTGGTTCTTGGAACCCTCTTTACAGGTGCAAAGGTGCTAAAAATTTAAGTAAGTAAGGTTTGAGGCTTACCTGATTTTAAAGACTTGTAGCTTTCAAGAAGAATTTGTGATATAAACTACATCATACAATTATTAATTTTATACATATATGATTGTGAAGTTACCTAACATTGAATAAATCATAAAAAATAGAGAACGTTTTAACAAATATTGATTTAATCTCATTATATAAAATTTTATACATAAACCCATAAATTTCATAAATACATAAGCATATATTTATTTTTTGCAATTTTTGTATTTTACAACATTTTATAAGACTACACAAAGTAAAACAGTCACATTGTGCTTTATAGAAACCTAGCTAGCTTAAAAGCCTTCCAAAAGAGAAAAATATGTATGCCAGTTAAATACTTTCAGCACACACATTATATCTTTTACCAGTAAACGTGACTTACATTTATTTAAAGTGCAATGTTGTCTTGTGTATTAAAGTAAAAGAATTTACACAAAAATCGTGTACCACAGTAATTTAAAAGATAAGGCAAACAGGAAATGGCTCAATTGTTAATATATATTTATCTAAATGTTCTTGAGCTCCCTTGATTACTTACTTTGCCCAGTAATTCTCCCAATGTGACATCTTCATGATTGAGAACCCATTTTTTATCCTATAGAAAGCAAAGTGAAGAAGAATTTTCAGTCTGTGCAAATATGTACGATACATTTTCTAGAAGGTATATTTCACTAGAAGAAGCATTGTATTCATATTGCTCAATTAAAAGCATGCCAGGAAGTTTTAACTCTAATTGTGTATAAAACAGAGTTTAGAAGACTTGCTATACAATAAAATATTGAAATATACCACATAGCAAATTTTTATCAGAAGATTAAGCCTACAACAAGGCAGTACGTATGTAGATAAAACACTGTGCAAATTATCATACAAGCCTTGGAAATGATACCTAGCACCTGCTCTTAACAGGTCAAAATCAGATAAGATACCTGAGTCAAAATCAGATAAGAAAACTTCATTTTAGTGTAAGAAATATAACATGAAATGTAACATGAAATGGTAGATTAAAAAAACCCAACATTTTTCTTCTCAATGTACATGAAGAAGAACAGATTTTTCTACTTATTAACAAGACACACATTTGCATCTCTCTTTTGTGGTAGTTTGAAATATTACAGGCAACTACTTGAAAAGACAACATAACATAACAAATGCCAGTTAAAGTATCTGTTGAGTGCTGATGAGCAACACTACAAATACTCTGCAACAGCCCAAAGACATATAAAAACCAATTACAAACTTCTTGCTACACAGACATATTTAATAAATACTTAGCTAAAGTGTTAGAATAGGATATTTTAAGTCTAACTCATATTTATTGTTTTTTCATTTTACTTCTCTGTTAGCACCTCATCTACTTATCACCTCACAAACACTATTACTGCTCCTCATGTTAGCAGTAAAGCTCTAAGCTTTATTACTAATGAAAAAGGCAAATATCTCAAAAAGCGTATGCCAACTTCTTAAATCATTTCTCATTAAAAGTCACATAAAACCTAGCCAAACATGCTGGCTTTGAAGTACACCTAATACATCAGATTACCAGGTTTTCTGGACCATAGAGGACCTGTAGTGATCCTGCCCAGAAGACATGATGTACATCACAGTGTTAGTGATCCACACAGCAGTTAACTGGAGTGAGCCCAGGCCTGCTGCACAGCTCCCTTGTCTGAAGGAGGAACTCCGCCACTACACTGCAATAGTACCCACAGGCAGCTCCCAGTGGGTACTAGCAACCACACCATCTGCATGGCGCTACTTTTATCTACAAGTGCTCCAGGAAGCTCTCATGTGGATGTCCTTTCTGTTTACCAGCAGAAATAATGAACAGATTTGTTTCCTTGTAAGAAGATCCTGTTATAGATCAAATAACCAAAATGTGAGAATCTCTGCTACAGGCAGGGATTGTCCAGCATGCTGCATGTGGATTAGTGGCCCATTCAGTGCTATGCCACCTGGGGCTCCCACTATCTAAGGGAGTGCAAGATTGTCTATACTACTCTCTCCTTACAGTGTTAGCTGTAACAGACAGTATTTTAAATTATACCTTCCAGACTGTGAGTGCTTTTCCTACTGGAATCATTACCAGCATCTCCTGGTGTAAAATAGGATCTTTGCAATGTGTATAAATACCTGATGGCAAGGAATGAAGAAAAGGGAGCCAGACTCTTCTCAGTGAGTGGTGCTTAGAGACAGGGCAAGAGACAACGGGCACATATCAGAAACCAGGAAATTAATTCTGATCATGAGAAATTTACTGTGAGGGTGGTCAAACACCACAACAGGTTACCCAGAATGATTTGAGAGTCATCAGCTGTGGAGGCGATCAAAACACAACTGGACACAGTACTGGGAAATCCACAGTAGTTGAAGCTGCCTGAGCAGGGGGGTTGGAGGAGAGAATCTCAAGAACACCCTTCCAACCTAAATGAGCCTGTAATTCTAAGACAGAGAAAAACCTGCTGTGTGTAAATAGTCCATCAAATGCTAGAATGGTTTGCATTACAAGGGACCTTTAAAGATAATCTAGACCAACACCCCAACCATGGGCAAGGACATCTTTCTCTAGATAAGGTTGCTCAAAGCCCCATCCAACTTGACCTTGAACACCTCCAAGGATGGGGCATCCACAGGTTCTCTGGGTAATCTGTTCCAGGGTCTCACCACCCTCACAATAAATAATTTCTTACTTGTACCTAACCTGAATCTACCCTCTATCACATTGTAATTATAAAATAATTGTCTTTTGTCCTGTCACTAGAGGCCCTGGCAAAAAGACTCGCTCTGCCTCTCTTGTAAGTCAACTTTAAATACTGAAAGGCTGCACTAAGGTCTCCCCAGAGCCTTTTCTTCTTCAATCTGAACAACCCCAACTCTCTCACCCTGTCTTCATAGCAGAGGTGTTCTATTCCTCTGATAATTTTTTGTGTCCCTCCTCTGGACCCATTCTAATGGTCCATATCTTTCTTGTATGTGGATCTCAGAGCATACAACCAGTAAAGTCTGCTGTCAACTCCTCAGGAAGGTGGAGGCTTGTAGTGACTGATGGCTCCCTCCTTTTGCAAGGAGGAAACTATTCAGCAGATAATCCAGAGATGTTCTGGGAAAAGAGTGAAACGAGTACAGAAGATTTATGCTGCACTTGCTGGGAAGGTGGCTACTTATTAGTATCCACATTTTTTGACTGAGTTCAGAAGAGAAAAAAAAGTGTGTGTGTGGGTGTCGTGGTTTGAGCCCAGCCGGTAACTCAGAACCACACAGCCGCTCGCTCACTCCCCCCCTTCCTCCCCCCGCTCCCGGAGGGATGGGGAGGAGAATCGGAAGAATGTCACTCCCACGGGTTGAGATAAGAGCAGTCCCACAACTAAGGTATAATACAAACCACTACTGCTACCACCAATGATAATAATGATTAGTGAAATAACAAGGGGAGAGGATACAATTGCTCACCATCCGCCGACCGATATCCAGCCCGACCCGAGCAGTGATCTGGGCCTTCCGGGTAACTCCCCCCGGTTTATATACTGGGCATGACGTGCTGTGGTATGGAATACCCCTTTGGCTAGTTTGGGTCAGGTGTCCTGTCTCTGCTTCCTCCCGGCTTCCCCTCCTCCCTGGCAAAGCATGAGACTGAGAAAGTCCTTGGTTGGAATAAACATTACTTAGCAACAACTAAAAACATCAGTGTTATCAGCGTTGTTCCCAGGCTGAAAGTTAAAAAACACAGCACTGCACCAGCTACTAAGAAGGAGAAAAATGACTGCTATAGCTGAACCCAGGACAGTGGGGTGTCATTGTTATGGTGAGTTTTGTTTTTCTTTTCTTACATATAACGTCAAAAAATCACACAGACCATTGCTCCTGTAAGCTGTGCTCAGTGTGAACTTCTAGAGACTTTCTGAATGCCTCTGTTCACCCACACTTCCATTATGCAACTTCTGTCAGCCCCATCACATGAATTCCTGTACCACGCCACCATGCTGTGATGGGATCCATACTTTGCCATTCCTATTCCTCTTGTGAGGAAATGCCCTACTAACATAGAATCATAGAACAGTTTGGGTTGAAAGGGATCTTCAATATCAAGTGATCTTTCTCCTACAGCCAAGATTCTTGATTAAAACAACTGCCTCACTGATCAGACACCCTAAGTAATGCATTCCCTTCATCTCCTCCTTTTGATTTTACAAAAAATCACACATATTCTGTTCACTGAAGATTTTCTGGATTTATTTTTTTTTTTCTGGTTGGATGCCTCATTCAGAAGCTGTTACACGACAGATAGGAAGCGCCATCAAAGTGCACACTTTCCTCTACCAGTAAAATGCAGGTTTAAGAAAACAATTTGCAAGTAAAGCTGTAAAGAAAAAAATCACAAAAATGATTACTTGGAGGTATTAACATAAGGGGCTTTAACATTGAAATGCAAATGTAAAAGCAAAAAAGTTATACAATTAAAATGTAGTGGATTTTTTACTGCTTCATTCCAATGATACAGTACTTCAGTGAATGACTTTTTGAAAATATTAAAAACATGGCTTTTCAAAGGCTTGTTTATGGAGAAAAAATCTGATGCATAGTCCTTCAGAAGACTAATCAAAGAAAATGGCAACATAAAATGGAACCAAGTGATCTGTGGAAGGATTTGTTATCACTGTATCAGTACATTAATCATTACCTGTACTTTTCATTAAAACTTTCAGTCATTTACTCTATCAGTGTAACCCATTCATTACATTATGATGGTTCTGCCAGAGCTTTCATAATCAAAGGATTATTCAAATTTTGGTCATCTTTGCAACTGAAGTTCTCGTTGCTTTAGAAAAAAATCTTTACTGATCAGCATATGCAAATTATGCAGCCCTGCTATTATCAGTTTCACAAGATATCAGTAGGTGAATATCCACCTCAGGGGTACATAAGTGGGAGAGTTCACTGCTTATGAGACCCTTCTATGAATAGAAATCTTGAATTACTTTTGTAGGTATACAAACTACGTCTTAAGATTTAGAAGACTTATCATATGTCTCACTCCTGTGGCTAAACGGCTGAGCCAGAAGACTGAAAAGGAGGCAGGTGCTGCTCCAACGATCCTTTCTGCTTCCAGACGGAATTTCTTCAGAACTGTTCTTTCACTACTCATCAGGCACCACCTGCACAGACCTCAAAAGCAGACAGCTCAGGAAAATGATGTAACCCTTAGCATATTGTACTCTTTTTGATCGCACCTCTCATCATTCATTTAGTCTTTCAACTTGTGCATTTATAATGGAACCTGGCACTGGCAATATTTGCCAGATGATCCACATGAGATTAGCAGAAGGTACATACTGTGACACAATTAACAGAACAGAAACTGTAACCCAGAACTTCTATCTATCTATCTAATTTCTTTCCCCTCACTCATAAGCTTTTCTGTTATGCTTCCCCCTCCTGGTTTCTCTCTCTCAGGTTTAGTGAAAGCCTTAAGGACTATGAACACAGTATTTATATATTTTTTTCCCACTAGCAAGTATCAAAACACAATTCTCCTTCTCCTGCCTCTTATATAGCCTTGTCTGAGTGTTAACATTGAGCTTCTGGATAAAAAGATGGCAGCTTTCATACTACATCCTATTTTTCTATTTGCAAAGTAAACTGATTCACTTGAGATACCTTCACTTGAGATACTCAGGTGCGGCAGGGCACAGGGATTACACACTGTAAGTCCTATGCAGAGAGAAGTGTCTAAGCCCTAGCACTAGCTAAGCCTGAATTTTCTCCTAAGAGTGTAATTTCCTCCTAAAGTACATGACTTCTCATGCTGTGAAAAGAGAGGCTGGAAA
Source organism: Strigops habroptila (assembly GCF_004027225.2). Lineage (NCBI taxonomy): Eukaryota > Metazoa > Chordata > Aves > Psittaciformes > Psittacidae > Strigops > Strigops habroptila. The sequence goes on along the minus strand of NC_044302.2, from coordinate 34,833,282 downwards.
CCTAACACAGAGCTTTGTATTCTGTGATGGTAAGGAAGCACTTCCAACTACCGTCCCTAAGTCCATTTCTCAATTCAACTCTGAAGCTGCAGTTAGTCCCTCTGTCCCACAACACTAGTCAAGTTGAAGAAAGCATTTCAAATATAAATAGTAAGTTAAAAAAGTCAGCATGCATTGCAGTTTTATCTAGTATCTTCAGGAACTTGTGAAGTATTATAACCCCTTTTAAAACTGTACCAAAGCAGTTTTTTAAGCAGATAGTAAGAAAGAATCTAAGAGAAGAGATGTTGTCACCTACATCATACTAGTGTACAATTCTGGCATTTGTCCAAAACCAAACTCATCTGTCAAGAAACAAACCCAATTTTCTAATTTGCAGTGTGCTGGATATCCCTTTAAACACCCTTTCAAAACAAAGTGCCACTGGTTCAGATTGATCTTTAATTAATAAACAGCACTGCAAGCTGGACAGTAACAAAGAAAACATTCTTTCTACAAGAATGTTGTCTCGCTAATTCTGTTCAAATTGCAATGGGTTGAATATGTCATCATTCAATATTTTTTGATAGCTGCCAATAATTAAATAAATCCTTTAAGCACACAAAGGAATGGAGGCATACTAGCATATCATAAACAAAAGTCAGAAATAAATTCATGACTTTTTTCTGTCTGATCATAAATTTTATGATCTTCTGGAAGTGCTTAATTCTGGTTGGGAATAAAATGTAAATATTTCTCCAATTGTTAAATGCTATTACTCTACAGATTAAGCATGCATGCAAAAGATACTGAAAGTTAGAATAGAAATGTGACAGGAAAATGTGAAATACAAAATAATCTTTAATGTAGGTATAGATAAACAGACACTGTAAAGCCCATCAATTCAAGTCATAGAAATTTTCTTTTCAATCAACCTGCTTCTAAACCAAACAGAGCAAATCCACCACGTTTCCGTACCTAATCATAAACTAATCTGAAAGAGAGAGGACAGAATTCTGCAGACTATTAGTGCACTACTATTCCCCCCAGAAGGAACCTGCTTAGCTGCCTTCTTGTAAGACCACTATAAATCTCTCTCTAATTCATGCTTGTTCAGATCTATCTATTGTTAATTTTGGATCACAGAATATAAAACCACTTTAGACAAATCCAGTTACGGAATTTAGTGCTTGACAATGTTTGGTTTTTACGTTAATGATATATCTTATTTCCAAATGGAATTACTGAAGAAATACAGAACTTTACCACATTCTACTTTATTTATGTCCTATGGTTTTCCCCATGAGAGGAAACTGAATTACATGACTGCCATACTTCTTAGATAAGCACAGTAACCAACTTGGCTCAGCTCAGATAGCGCTCCAGTGCCTCTTGAGAGATAATCCTTTATCAGACATGACAAGCTATTTGGCAAAAGCAGGCTTCTGAAATTCTCTATGGAAGAATACCAGGGAAATTACAAGACACCTAAAGGATAGGAAAGAACTGCCACAAGGTGGACTTTCACCTTCCTCTTGAGAGGAAAGTAAAGATGAGCAAGAACCCTACTGAGATTGCTCTAGGCAGATGTATTCCTTCCTTCCTGGCTGGGAAAGGCATTACTGTCTTCTGAAGCCACATCCTCCCGCCTGTTTTGTTCAATGGTGTTACTTTTCCTTGCTTATTCACCCTCCTGAGCTCCTGAGCAGCAGAGCAACAGGGTGTTGTGAAGGCTGCCTGCTCTCCAGAGCCATGAGGAACCCCTGAGGCTATGATTCTATGATTCTATGACAGTTCCTGAAAAGCACAACAATCCACTTAACATATTTAAACCAAGTTAAGATACCTATTTATAGCTTTGAGACTCTATTTCTCCTCCACATAATGAGAGGAATTTTCCTGAAAATCTGTACCACTCTGTCCAACTGGGCAGTGTTTCCAACTTTAAAGTTCATTCATTTGCATAAGTTGTAAAATTTAATATGAGGCAGATCAAAATAAATGAGATCTGGAAAAAAAATTACAAATTGCCATTGTCCAGTTCTCCCAGCAGACAGTAATGCGTGAACTACTGCTGTACTGTGCTACCAACCCAGCTGAAAAATTACTCTAAACTATATTTGTAACTTGCTGGAATTTTTAAAAAACTTTAAAAAAGTCATAAGTAAGTGGATGGCTAAGATGTTTGGGACAGCGCCTTTGATTTGTGGTCTGCCAACCCTTTGTGATTAGGAGAAGATAATTAACAAAGAAACATATTTAAAGTGAAGTTGAAATTTACTCTTTGGTCAAGAGAAACTTCAGCTGGAAAGTGTTTTGGAGTTTGCAACTAAAAAAAAGATTGAAAAAGAATCAGATGTACATTTTGATACCAGCCTTTCAGTGGTGAAATTCTAGCTTCTATATATAACCTGTTTGTTAGACACTGCATTTGTGTTTCAGTAGTGAATATAGGTGTCTCAGTGAACTGAGCTCTTTACTAAAACCAGATGCTGTTCATGAGATTATAATGACATTATATTAAAATGTTCAGGACACTTCTCTGAATTCCTATTTCTTTGTGGACTAGAAGAAACAATTTTAACCATCTTGAGTATCTCATACATTTCAATTAATCAAACCAAGTACACAGCTAGGAAAGATTTATGACCTCATGAAAGGATACAAATATCAGCCCTTTTTTTGATAGGATAGTAATAATGATTATAGTGATGGCAAGGACTAATCTATTAAATTATGAGCACAGCTCACCATCCAGAACCCACACCACTGCTACCAGCAAGGGAGCAGGGCAGGCCAGGAGGACAGCCCTAGTTCAGATCAGCCACATCCTTGGTGATAAAGCAGGTCTGGGGCCACGCTGGGGGTCAGCTTGTGGGTCGGGCTCAGGGTGAAGGCCAGTGAGAGGAACCAGAGTCAGACACAGGCCATGACTGGTGGGCACGTTCACAGTGACGAGGCAGTGCCACGATCAGTCCAGAAGCCACCCAGGGATCAAGGGCCAGGGCCTTACAAATTGGGGCACATGACGAGGCACAGGGCTGCGAGGCAGCAGGAGCTGGGGCTCAGCTGAGCAGCAGAGCCTCACAGATGAAAGCAGCTCCCACAGGCTTTGCGTGAGACCTTCACCCAGCTGAGGGTTGAAGGAGTAGTCCTCAGCTGCATTATCCTGTTGGTCCTAAGCTCTATCCAGGAGAGCGGGTGGTCTCAAGATGCTTATTGACCTAGCTTTTTACTAGTAACATGTTTGGAGTCCTATCTCCATATCTTCCCTTTGAAGATACTGCTAGATCTGTTGGCAAAATGCTAAGAAAAAAGGTGTCAACTAGGCAAACCACACAGTGGAGAACTTGGTCAGCCTTGACACTGCTACCCTATCTCAATGGTCAGGTACTAGCTAACTGTCATGATATTGAAGGTATTTAACCCGTAATTAAAGAAATAAACCTTCAACTGTGAAAAAGAATACTTCAAAAATAATCAGAAATTTCTCTTTTTACTTGTAAAATAAAGTACTCTGGATATAAGAAGATGTTAATAAGTTAGGAAGATGCTAGTAAGTCTCATAATTCCCTGGGCTATGCTGAGTTTCATGACTTGCGCAGTCAGTAGGGAATCAGTTGGTCCTTTCTTCAGTGCAGAGGCAGGTACCAGAGTTGTGTGCAAGGCCGCTGAGGCCACAGTATGAACAGCAGATGGTGGCTGTACGAGATGTACTCTCATTTTTCTTCTTCTGAGCTATGAGACTGAAATATTATCACTATTGCCCTAAATTTCTTCCAGGTAAGCTCAAGTCTGAAGCACAGTTTTCCTCCTGCCTATCTGCCTTCATTACTAGAAACCACATCGAAGAAATCACAAATTATTATGCCAGGAAGAAGTCTTACAAATCAGTTGCAGTAAATTATAATAGCTTTCAGTAAGATGGAAAACATAAACCAGAACAAATACTTAGTGTTCATATTCCCCTAGCATTATTTTTCTATAATTTTTGGTAACAATTTCAATCATGAAGTACTCTAAAATGGTACTTTTTCAAATTAACAACCAGCAGTAAGGCAATTATATACTAAACACCTTTAAAACAGACATTCTGGGAATCAGATATGAATTTAAGAGCCTCAGCTTAAACACTTGACTTTAAAATCGTACCATTTTTAATAGGAGCAAGAAAAAGGGATAAAAAGAAAATGCCACCTACACTTACATTCAGTTTCAGAGCATCATGGAACAAACCAAGATTCTTACCCAGATGCCAAAGCAAGACTTGTGAAAGAGTGAGCAAATCCTGATCAGGTTCCATCGCAGTATGAATAAATAAGAACTCAATGTTATCATCACTGTCATTTACTTATTTCATGCTCTCTGTCATATTATTTACTCTAGCTACTTCAGACCATATTAAAATCATAAAGCTGGATGCCATCATACTAACGAAGGCAGTATCTATAGCAAATTCTGCCACTACTTTTAATCTTAACAGCAGAAGTAGCAAAAGCAAAAAAGGCTAAAGACCTCTAGAAATTGGAAACCTTAGCTGACTTAGAGAATCCCAAAATGGCTGAACCAAAAGGAAAACGTATTGCTTTAAGAGAACTGAAAACATAATCTACCTGAACACAGTGTGGAGACTTTACCAAAAGCCTAAATATCCCTCCCCTTTCCCTCACCACAGTAAATTAATCATTAATATTACTCTAAAAAAAAAAAAAAAAAAAAAAAAGAATTATAGTGTCAGCCTCTTACAAGTACTGTGCATAAGTATGCATTATGCTCATTTCTCCATGTTGTACACAGAAAAAATGCATTCAGAAAAATATTTTGGAAAGTAATATTTGCTCTCCTTCTTCCAAATGAAACAGAAAATATCAATACTATGAATTACTGCAGCTAAGAGAAATTTTTCCACAAGAAAAAGAGAAAGAAAAAGGCAATCTTTCATTTTCAGTATTAATGATAATTAGAGTAAGACTCTTTAACGGATAAGAAAATAATAATCACAGATAATTTTTCATCACATTCAGATATCACTTATCAGAACTTGATGAACCAGAGGAAAAAAAGAAAGTGAGTAACGGTTGTATACATGTGTGAAAGGCCTAAAAATGTGGAAATGAGAAATTATCTTCTTAGAGAAGTACTATTTTTGACACCACTTATGCCAGTATATCTAATGCGCATATCAATTTCATGAATCATAAACTGTATGCTTCAAGTCCTTCAGATTAAGTACAGAAATAAAGGTAGGTAGTGGAAAAGATTTTTCATAAGAACAAGTGAGTTTTACAAGAGGGGTTTTAAAAAAGCCTTTCTGACAACTTCTTTAAAACTGTTTCAGAATAAAGATTCATGAGCTGTAAAAATTCTTATAGAAGCTGTTTTGCATTATTATCAGCACTGTATTAAGCCACACTGATGAACTCAATGTGAGCTGTAAAGCAGAATAATAGTGCAGATAGGTTTACCTCCTGGGAAAAAAGCACTACTTCATCTGACTTGTTATTGTTCCATAAAAAACCACTGTGTCATTCAACCTTTCTGCTAAACCAAATTCTATATCGCCATAAATCTAGAGCGTAGAATTGAGATTTGCAAAAGCTATTATCCAGCGTATAAGCTGCAGAAGTGACAGATTGACTGCACAGCTTTTCTTTGAGCATTCTTTCTTGAAGATCAATAGACAAAATTACTGTAGAAGTCAACATGCAAACCTAGTTTTCTTCAGTTTTTTAGTTGAAGGATGTGCAGTATTTCCTTAAGTTTATATTCTGTTATTCATCAAAGGACTAGAAAGATGCTAAGGATCTTTCACGAAAAATACAGGAAATAGAGGAAAAAAAAAAAAAAAAAAAACCCTGAGAAGGAACCAAACATAGAATGTGAAATCCTTCAGCACAGGAAGAGGAAAGCCAAGTTTATGTCAGAACCATTATATTTCAAACACATCAAAGAAACTTACAACATTACTCTCTACCTAATATAGCAAATCCAGCCCTCTAATCGAAGTACTCTGAATCACCTGTTAACCAAATATATGCAAACCAAGAAATTATCTGCCCTTTACCAGATATGCCCTCCAAAATAGTGAGTCTTCCGTATGCTCAAAGGCAAACAAACCTGTGTGATAACATAGTTTCCCATTTAAACATTCTGTATGATTTAAAAAGAGAGGAATGCTCCATCCTCTTTCCGTCCTCCCTGCAGACGCACCCTTTAAAAGTGTTATCTTCCAATTTTATTCTAAACCTGATCACAGAATGAAATACCATAAAGACAAGGCTGAATCAGAAACATTCATTAGTGCAGATTTTCAATGCTATGGCCTTGAACAAAGCAACAGAAAACTTTGATCACTGGATATAAATCAACTTTGTTACTCTTTGTTCAGGTAACAAAGGTTCAGAGCCTTATGTGCCTCTGTTATTACAACATATTTTTAAGAGATTTTTTGAGAAAAAAATCCTCTAAATTTTAAAAGTAGTCAAGATACCTGAAATTATACATAAACTTGGTTTAGTACTTTGTTAGAATAATGTGAAAATTACTCTCTTTTTTCCCTTTTCTCATTAGGATGCAATACCTTGAAAGTACAGACCACCATTATGAAAGATATAATCTTATTGTTACCTGTCAGAAATATTGCAACACTCTGCCTTAAAAGCAAATCCTGTACCACCTCTATGTTCAGTGGAAATAGGAATATAACTGAAATCCATCTCTAGCATTAAGATATGAAACTCTGTTATCAAATCAAAGAGAAGCTGCAGTCTTCTCTTCAGATTCCAGAATTAAACTAAAGAACCTACTGAAAATCTGTCTAAATTATCCTAAAAAAATACTACCAATTTCCTTGACATATGAATCAAAGGCCTTCTGCATGATCATCATAATACTGAATAACAAATACGTGGCAAAATATTCATTTTGTGCCTATGCAATAAATACAGTCATTTTCTATAAGTAAATCTTTTACTTATTATAAATCCTCACTTCACACTGTGGTTTCAATTTCCTTAAAGAAAAGATATATTTTAACATTTAAAAATTCATGTATCAGACTTCATGAGAATTACACCTTTGGGCCAAAAAATCAACACACAGAGACCATAATCACCAGGTGCTTCTTGGCATTCCTACAAGCCTGGTCAGATGCATGGGTACCACACTGGTAATTGACAGAGGGATCCTCTTTGGAGCTACAAACTTAGCCTAGGTAATACTGCAATAACTGAATTGCTCACTGCTACAGCCTGCTTCTTCCTTTCCAGCTGAGATTTCTGCTCTTAAAGAGCTGTCCTCAAATCAAATAAATGCAAGATGATCTTCCCAAAAGGCTCACCATTACTGCAGTTGTTTCCCTTTCCTGTCACAAGATGAGAATTTCTAACTGAGCGATGGGATTACTTCATGATAAACTTGAAAGTCTCCTTGGTAAATCTCTTTGCTTCAGTGAACTTCAGCTTTTCAAAATAAAGCAAAACCAAACCAAACACCCGTAAAGTCAACCAACACTAAAGAGGCAAAACACAGGAAAACAACTTCTGTTTAGCTTTGCATTGATAAGTATATGTTAACTAAATGCTAAAGGAGCCAGTATTACTTCTGTGGTACTACTAAGAAGCCGAAACATGGAGCAGATACACCTCTTGCCATCCATCTTTGAAAGCTGAGCTCAAAGACTTCTAAACGCAAACTACTCAAATTGGTTCAGTGACTGAAAAATTAGGGTCATGTCAGATTTTTATGAGTGCATTTTCATGAAAGGAATGTCTCTACCTTTATGTTCTCCATTAAATGTATATTTCTTCATCATTTCTTTCCATGTCTAACACTAACATACTCTTGCAAGACAGCATCACATTCACAGAATTCTTACATCATTTGCAAACTTATTCATCAACATTAGAATCACTATCACAAATCACATTTTGTTTTTCTTACCACTTTTCATTCCTCTCACTCAGCATTAATTGGTTCATCATTTTCATGTAGAGAAAATGCTGAGGCCATATCACCAGCTTCTTTGTCACATCAAAATGGAATCAGACTTTTAAAATGAAAGTTACTGGTAATATATATATGGCCTAATTATCTGACAAACTAGAAGGTTTTTTTTTTCATCAGCTCAGAATCTGAATTTACTACAGAGGATCATGGAATCATAGTATTATAGAATAGTTTGTGTTGGAAAGGACCTTAAGATCATCCAGTTCTAACCCCCCCACCGTGAGCAGGGATGCCTCACACTAGACCATGTCGCCCAAGGCTCTGTCCAGCCTGGCCTTGAACACTGCCAAGGATGGAGCATTTACCACTTCTATGGGGAACCTGTTCCAGTGCCTCACCACCCTCACTGTAAAGAACTTCTTCCTTATATCTAACCTGAACTTATCCTGTTGAAGTTTGAACCCATCATCTCTTGTCCTATTACTACAACCCCTGATGAAGAGTCCCTCCCCAGCATCCTTGTAGGCTCCCTTCTGATACTGGAAGGCTGCTATGAGGTCTCCACACAGCTTCTCTTCTCCAGCCTGAACAGCCCCAATTTTCTCAGCCTGTCTTCGCACAGGAGGTGCTCCAGCATCTTATCATCCTCATGGCCCTCCCCTGGACTTGCTCCAACAGCTCCATGTCCTTCTTATGTTGAAGACACCAGAACTGTACACAGCACTCGAAAGTACTGTCACCAACCACCTTGTTTCTCATGTGCCTTAGCATGCTTTCCAGGAGAATCTGTTCCAAGATTTTTCCAGGCACAGAGGTAAGACTGGTCTGTAATTTTCTGGGTCTTCCATTTTCCCCTTTTTGAAAATTGGGATTATATTTCCCTTTTTTCAGTCATCAGGAACTTCACCTGACTGCCATGATTTTTCAAATATATCCTTTCCTTGGATCTTGGATCCCTTTCAAAGGATCCAAAGACTAGGACTTCATTAGCACTAGCGAAACAGTAACAGATCTCCCAAGTGAAATGGTGCTGAGGACCTGAAACATTCATCTAGGGGGAAAAGCATTATTTCAAACTAGATGTCTCTTGCTTCTGAAGACTCAACAACCTCCCATAAGCAGATGTGCACCTTCCATTTTTTTTTCCAGTTGAAAGTTTGACTCCTTGGAGACTGCTCAATGACGGAAGGAAAGCATCGTTAAGTGGCATAGGCAGATTTGCTTCAAAAGTGTATTTCTGATCCAAGTGAAAACATTAATGCACATATATCCAAACAAAGATGGCATTCCTTATTTGTTTGATGATTCCCTTTTCTAGTAGTCAAACTGAAGCATACCCACAACTTAAAACAGATTTCTTAAATGTAAAAAAATGTATTTTAGAAAATTTTAAAACCTTCTCAAAATGATGTCAAAGATGTTAGAAAGTTAAAATATATTTAATATGTTTAAAATAGCATTTCTTCGAATAACGTGCTTGGGTGTGCACTGAGGTTACTCAGGGTCTTTATGTACCAGTCACTTCATCAATAATCAACTGAAGAACCTAACATACGTTTTTTCTAAAAGATTATAAATAAATATGAGAGACTTTTTCATTAAAGAAATCACTTGCAGGTATGTTTTTTAATACCTTCAGTTTTTCTAATTTAAATTCTATTATTACAGTATCATTAAAATTCCAAGCAGGCAGATTTCATCTACATGAAATGGGATGTGGGACAAGCCTTTTGTGACACAATTAAGATTGTTCCTTTCAAGGGCAACGTCACAGAAGGTGAACACTAATTTCACTAATATGGTAAAGAAGAATGAATGACTGGGAAGGAACGATTGCAAAAACAAACTACATACCATAATTCTTTTTCTGTGAAGTTCTGTCATATTTAACTTTCATTTTCTAAGTAGGTTATTACAGAGACAGCAATTTGCATGAAAAGATTAAAGACTGCCCAAAATGTCAAAGACTGCTTTGCAGCTATAATACAAACAAAGAAAACACAGTCTTGAAGATCTTCGCAGGTGTCAAATGAATTTTAAAGAAATTATTAAAGATATTCTGGTAATAGCATATGATGCATAAAATACCCCCAACACCAGTTGTCAGAGTGCATATGCTATTTCTGAATACAATTTAAAATGTCTCCACTTGCCCATATGAAAGCCAGAGCTCCATGCAAATCAAAAAGGAAAGCTTACAACGCTCTTTGTCTTACTTCTGAAATATTTTTTCCAACAACTAATTTTTATCAGATAGGAAAGCTAAAACTATCATAACATCATAGCTCAGACCGAAAGGTATTACAAAACAAAATAACTTAGTTGGTTTGTTTTTGATTTTTTTTTTTAACAACAGCTGCTCTAAAGCAATTTAAATCATCCAGCTAACACCCTTCCAATACTGTCTTACTTGGTTCAAATTATGGTCACGAAGCATTCGGTACACTATATATTGATTTTAGTTTATACAAAATATAAGCACATATGAGACACTCAGATCATATTTCATATATTCTTGAAAGCCTATATACAATATATGTAATACATTACGTAATTCATTTATTTTAAAAAACTTATATAGTAAAGTTTCCTGCCACCCAGTACTCTTCTCAACACTACCAGTCAGTATTACCATGGACATCCTTCCCATTACTTTGCATAACCTAGCAGAATGAAAATTGAAAAGTTCATCAACCCTAAAGGAAATACTTCTGCATGTTAAGACTGATGCAAACCAGCACAAAATATGTCATATGAAAAAACAAATGGAGCCTGTGTGATTGGATTTTATGGATTACTTGCAGCACTTCAGGAAACCTGAGTAGTCAAAAGCATTTGCACTGTGGCTCAAATAGACTACCAACTGGTCATAAAAGTAGCATGATTCTAGAGGAAATACTAGTATTTTCACTAATTTTAGTTAATACTAAGACTAACTCAACAAGTATAGTGAGACGTCCCACTTCATTTTCCCCAAAAAATAAAAAAAACAGTAAAAAAACCCAACTGAAACCAAGCCAACCAACCAACCAAAAAAAAACCCAAACACCAAAAACTGACAGTAGAAAAGCCTGTCTTAAATGTTGTCCTCCATCCCTTTGTAAGGAGATTATGACACAATGTAGTGGTATGGGTTCAAGACCTGAAAAGACCCACCACACAGTCATACATGTCTGCATGGTTATCACTGAGGTATTCATATGATCTGTTCATACATTTCTATCTCAAAGTCCATGAGATCAAGTACAGTCATGGAGAAATGATTAGGAAAGTCATTTGGGACCATATTTCTTCCATAGTATAGGTACTGGAAAAATTCTCTGACAATAGATAGTTACACAAAACTGTGCATAAATTAAAGCTTGACTTTATAAAAAAAAAAAGATAGCAAAACGAAAATAAAATGTCAGGAATACTGAGACTCCCTGTCTTCCAAGTAAATAACAGAGAATGAAGAGATGATGTTTTCCAGGTGATGTTCTCCTGTTTGACCAAACTTCTCTACTAAATGATATCAGAGAATAACTAAATTCTGATATCATTTAGTATGTAGTAACATACTGCACTACAGTTTTACATTCGCTAAAATAGGTCTGTTCTCACAGTATGTACACAGACAGGAAACAGAAAAGTCCTTAAACATTTAAATCAAAGAGGGTATTACAGAACACAAAAATTTGCAAACAGGTATAAAAAGATATTTTCAGTTTGGCAACCCTTTATTTTTAGCTTAAACAGTTTGTACCAAAATACAACTATTCACACATCAAAAATAACGTCCTACCTTTTCTCCTACGTTCCACAATGAATTTAAGCAATATTTTACGTTCAATAAAGTGCCAATTTGGTAATCACCAAGACATCAGCCTAAAATGTGTATTTGCAAAGCCCCATTCTTAAAGTTTAAAAATTAAATTATTTGGTAAGCATAGATAAAAAAAAAAAAATCACAACAATTTTGAGAAAGAGAATATGATTTAATTTTTTAGGATTATTAGGGGAAAAGGACTAGGACCTTGGAGTAGGGAACTAACTCTGAAGTATAAATTGTTATGCTTCCTGAAATTTTGTAAACACAGAAGGTGCTTTACACCCATGCTTGAAACCAGTCTTAAAATAAAATCAAGAACAAATGGCTTACTCATAATTAAAATGCAAAGATTTAAGTGGAAAACAGTTTGCTTATGAATGAAACATCAATTAAGTAGATACTTACTGCAAAACTACTGGAGGAAGCCAAAGAGACTCTTATGCTTTCTAAACAGTGATATACTTTAATATTTTCATCCCTTTAATTTCCCTCCTGAGAGACTTTTTGCAATAGCTTACTGATTAAAAGAGGATTTTTATTTAAAACTTGTAATGATGCTGGAATGATATCGTTCTCTGTGTCTGTATAACTTATTTCTGATATATAAAATAGAGACAAATGAGTTGTCATAACTTCCAAATTCCATGAGAACGTTACCAGGCAAAGAACACCATTTTATTAAAAAAAAATCTTCATCACAACTTTATGGGCAATGGACTACTACTTTCAACTACTTAGAAATGAAATCCAAATCAAAAACCAAAAAGAAAAGTAGGAGGATATTTTGTCAGATACCGAATGCCATTCTTTCAAGATAGTAAAGATTTACTATAAGAATCAGGATGGAGCATTATTTTAAAGAAATCTGTTGCACAGAGGAGAGAAGGTTGAAAAAGCTCAGTCACAAAATAACCAAGAATAAAATTATATTCTGAGAAGTTGCATAGGAACATAATTTAAATAACAACACAAATCTCACCCCCCCAATTCTTTTCAACTAAACAGAGTTCTTGGAATGTATGCATTACCTTAACAACAGGATTCAGCAGAACAACACCCGATTTCTTTGTAATAACTTGCTTTGTTGTGTAATGATGTTCTATGAGCTGAGGAATAGTTGGAAACCCAGTTCCTTCAAAACGATACTGATTCTGTATGGAGGTAAAAGAAAATAATTATTTCTCTACAAGCAATATTTTGAACAAGAAACTGCAAAAGCGCATGACCAACCTTCCCTCGCCAGTAACAATACAAAGAAATATTTGCTTTTACAGAACTAGATTTTTTTTTTCTGACCTACTTAATAGCATTTCTACTGAATTAAATGGAATGACAGTTAGGAAGATGATAAATTAATAAATGCAAAATTACTGCATCACTCATTTAAGGCAACATAATAAAATAACTATTTATTTAGACTCATAATTTAAAGATTTAGGACAGTTAAAGCCCTGACAGAGTGAAATAAAAGTATTCTAAACTACAAAAAACAATCACTTCCTAATTACTTAAAGTTCGAAGAATTACAGAAAACAAACTAAAAACTAAACATCTGGCAATAAAACAAACAGGAGATGAGTAACACCATCTAACTTGGATCTTACTGCATTTATGATATTTGATAAAATTAATAAATCCCTAGCACAGAGCACAAGATGCATGACTGGTCTATTAAAGAAGAGTCTACAGCAGCTAAAAAATGGCAGGTTATGCATATAATTCAGAGAGAAGTTGAGCAAGACAGAATTCCCTCCCTCCCTTGCTTCATAAATTTATTTACTCTATATATATAATTAAACACAATGGAAACAGTTAAATCCTTAATATTTTCTTAGAAGCATGTAACATTTTCTTAGCAAAGACTCCTACGACATATCATCTTTTCAGGTGTTAAGGAGAAAAAATTATATTGTCATTGCTTATCTTTGCCCACACTCTTGATGGAGAGAAAAATAGTAAAGAAGTATTTATTTCATTCTTCTGAATGTCTTACTAAGATCACTAACATTTGAATATAGCACAGGCTCAAAAAACAACAGCAGCCTTGAATGACAGCAGTGAATTTTGATGCTTAAAGCTGAACTCTGAAGCCATTTCTCACACACATAGTTTTATTAACATTAGACTTCAAAATAATAGAGAGAATACTTTTGGACACCAAGTTTGATCTCTAAATGGGGACTTGTCAGTGATCCAAAAGTGTGATTTGACCAGTCACAGAGACCTGATTCCATATTGTTCATACCAATGTTAACAAACAAATCCCTTGCACTAAACTCTCCTCAAACTTCTCTACTAAAATGCTCATGAATACAATCCCTCTTGTTAAATGACCGTAATAATCCTACCATCTAAATCCTTTTTAGAGCTTAATAAGCTTTACTCTTTCTACTCTCCACCCCCTCCCCCAATAAATGCAAAGATTTTATCCCATAGGAGTACCATAAGGACTCCTGCATTTCTTTAAGAAAAAAGTTTTAACTTCTATGATTGTCAAGAAAACCTGAGACAAATGTATCTCAAGAGCAGATGAACATAATGCCCTATTACTAAACTTAAAAGCAGAAAAATCTAGTGACCTGACGATGTTTGGACCATCCAAGTTATGCAGTATTAAACAGCACCAGTCTTACATCTCAAATGTCATTCCTAAGAGAAAGTAGCAAAATTATGGAAATAAAGACAGCTTTTTTTTTTATTTTTTGGTGGAAAACCTTAATACAAAAATGAGTCATTTTACAGGCAAGCCTCACAGCAATACTTCTTAAACAAAACCCCCTATTTTAACTGACTAGAAAGTCCAATCTATATTTTTATGACGATCCACCAGTCACGTATTTTACGCAAAAGCGTTTCAGCCGCACTAAGGATACAATGTGCATTTATTTCTGCGGTGTCGGGACCAGAGAGATCCAAGCACCTTGTAAGACTGTGTGTCAAGGTACAGGTAATTTAATTGCTCTTATTTTCTCATTGAGCATCCTGCCATGTCAAAATGCTTTCAGATCATAAAATCGAAATAAAATAAACCCTGACTTTGTGTAAAGGTTCACTTCTATAAGGAAAATTCTAGGTGAAAATTAATGAAAACTCCAGTTGGACAAGCACCCATAATGATTGACATATAATTGGCTTCTGTAAGCAAAGCCTCCCAATTTCTGTGCATTTTCAAAAATATCACTGCCTCTCATTAAAAAAAACCAAACAGGTACATAATATTGACTTCACCCAGGCATGCTGCATTAGCTGGGGATTTAGACAAGGAAATCCCCCTAAGCAAACCTCATTATATGATTAAATTTGTGGTTTTTTTCCTGTATGTGGGAGACCTTATTGCAAGAGACTGAAATATGTTTTGGCAGCATTACTGAATCAAAACTGAGAATGATTTGCTAATATGTCATACTTCAAGAAGAATTTCTGGTAATGTTATAAGAACTGTAATATTTTGAATGAGTTTGAAATTCTGTAAGGTAAAACAAATAATACATTAAAAAACACAAGTAATGCATTAAGAAGAGAAAGAAGAAATACATTGCATAAAGGCATTTAACAATTAAAATACTGTTTAAAATGATCAACTTTTCCTAAGTTAGAGCAACAAGGAAATCAATTCTGGTCCTTTGAAGTATATGAGCTGTGTAACATCCATAAGTGTTTTTGTTATACTGAACAATATCCATAGGGCAAAAAAGAATAGAAGCATCTCTAATGTAACAGCTTCAATACACAGCTGCACAGAGATCAACCGATTATTTTCTTCCCTGTGCATGTTTCCAATTTTCAATGGAATCTTTATAGTCTGAATTAAAAGTAGCCTAATAAGTACCAGTTAAGAAAATGGGTTTAAAAACAAACATACATGTATAAAATAGTAATAACAAATTCTGGATTTCAAAACACTTACAGAAATATCTTGGCTTTTCAGAGTAAAATAAAAGATGTTGAATAACCTAATACTTCATATTTTTAATTTGTTTCCCAAAATTATCTTTTCCTCCCCGATTTCAGCATTGATGGAAATATTTCCAAGGGCTTTCATATTTTCATATAAAGGCTAAAGCCATCTGCTATATAAAATTATGCAGACCCGACATTGGTTAGTTGAAATGATAAACTTCCTAACATTTAAAATATCCAGTACTATGTCAGAGACGTACATCAGCATATTGTATGATAAAGTGCCTCCGTTGTCCATCTGAAAACACAGAAAGGACATATTCACCAGGTTTCCCGTGGCTCTCTCGCACCAAGAAGTCTCCTTGCTGTTTTAACAGCTCCTGGGCTTCTATTCTTGGAATTGCACCATGATACCAGTCTTGCTCAGCCAGCGGTTTCTCAGTGGTTGAAATTACATCAAAGAACTTGGGAAAAATATTGAAGAAAAATGTTACTCTTAACAGTTTATTTTTAGTTTACTTTTACATGAAAAGCATGATAAACACCAATTATTTCTGTTTCTGTATCTAAATTATGTATTTCTGTCAACAAACAAAATCAAGGCTCTTATATGTAAAAAAATGACATACTGATTACCTTCTTTTTATCACCTAAAAGATTAATATATTAAAAGCAAAAGATTATGGAAACATCCATAAAACCATTTAATATTTTTCACTTGGCCTGCTATTTTTCAAGTCATACTGACCAACTCTTTCTCACACAGCTGATGTGTTATTAATAACAATTCAAAATGAACCATTTCTTTATCCAGACAGAAACTTCTCAAATATAAAAACATATGAAATTGATTTATACAAAGCATTTGAACTGAATACATTGTTTTCACTAATTTATTTACCAATTGCATCCCAGATCAGTTAATAGCTCTATGAGACATTTTCCCTAGCATTTACACTGTAATGCATAATATACAAGTGGGTGTACTGGCTGTAAATGGGAGTTAATGAGTTTTAACCACCAATTTAACATATTCATTTCAACAAGCTCACATTGTTTAAGAAAACACTGAGGAATACTTTGTATTTTGGTCAATGACCACTTCAGATTTATTTGTTATGGCTAGACAGAGAAGCCCTTACTTAAGCTCTATGTCAGTCAAAATCATTAGTGTCAGCACTCATAGAAATTCTCACCTCCAGAGTAGTAAAACTCTGAACAAAATAATACAGTGCATTTGTATCGTGAGTTGAACGGGCATATGAATGTGTCCCAGGCAAGCCTGCTGAACTGCACTTTAGGTAACAGCAGGAAGACCCACACCTCAATTAAGCACAGATAACAAACAAAGCATACAGTTCTGAATGAACTTCTCCTACTGCTTTGCCCTGATGAAAAACATCCCTTCTGAGTGGAGAGAAATGCCCTCATATACTTCATCATGCTAATACTGTCCACTTTACTTATTCTGAGCCCCCTTCTCTCTCACTATTTAACAATCCATTGAAATAGCATTTTTTTTCCAACAGTAAAATTAAGCAGTCCCCAGCTGCTGCCCTTATTGAAGAGAAAAATTGAACGAACAGCAGTGTATTACTTCTAACTCCAAAAAATGAGATATTATTCCTGTACTTATGCTGTCAATGAAAAGAAAATAATAATGGGAATGACATTTTATTAAACTAACAGCACAGTATTTTCACATATATTCTGAGCTCAGACTTTGTGTACTTCCTTATTTTCCATCTTTAAGCAAGCAAAACATTTTGTCAGGACATTTTTGCCCCCACTGTAAAAGAGGGGCACATTCATATATGAGTAAGAAAACCAATAAATTTAGGTTGGTAAGTTGAGATAACTCCCTACGGAATATCCTGCCTTTTGCCTCCATATACCCGGCTCATTCCCATATGCTAATATACCACATGAAACCAACATTAATTTCACCTATTAACCTATAAACAATAAAAAAGTTATAAACAATAATAGATGTCTGTGCTAAGCTCAAATGTCACAGTGGCAAAAAAAAAAAAATAGGCAGTGGGGCAGATACTAGTATTCATGATGCTATTTATTCAGACTCTTCATACAGTTCATTCACAGCACTACACTACAGGTACATGAAAGTTGCCCCTTTTGTTGTGTTTTCTCTCCTCATTTCATTAAACTTATATCTTATTACAGAAAACTGGATAGAATTTTGCCCACAAAAAGCACATGAATTCCTAACCTTGCTGTTTGCTCTTCAGACTATGCTTTTTCCCTATATTACCCTTTATCTTCACATTATGAGAGCGCACAAATAATTTAAGCAACAGCTAAAACTCCTGGCTGCTTTTGGAAGTGCAGTTTCTCTATGACTTTCTTCAGACGACATGAAAAAAATTTGTTTTCCCTAATTACACATAAAACCCAACTTCTCCCAACAATTAAACAGGGGATGGCGTTTTAGCATAGCACTGTACTTAAACCAAGATATGGCTCTACTTCTAAAAGTTTCAATATACTTAAAACATATAATATGAAAACAGGTAGTTCACATTTTTTCCTACTCTGCTTCGAGTTCCTTTATGGTCTTGATCTACTAAAAAAAAAAAATTAAATTTTTTTACGTGTATTATAATTATTTTATAACACACCTTCAATAATTGCTTTGTATACTTTGTTGATGGATAATAAGTTTTAAGTATCGGCTTACACATTTAGCAATAAGCACAGTGATGTAACTGTCAGCAGAAAAAAGCCTGGCAGCTGACCACATTAGGAGCTAAGTACTAATTCGTGAAGCAAATTTCAGCTGTATATGCATGGTTAGCTTTTCTAGCACAGGAGAAATTGCTAAATCAAAACACAGCAAAACTGAAAATTGATTAGTTTATACATTGTGACTCTGAAGCTCATTTAAGTGACAGGTAATCAAGAGTACACTTGTTATTCAGATTTTACTTTCTGCCTCAAATGACCCAATTCCGATCTTACTTCTCCCAAATATATTCCAAGGTTTCAGCAATCCTACCCACCATGTATGTACACCCAGGTTTACACCAGCTTCCATGGAATTAATAATGATACAGATTGGATGAATATCAAAATGAGTCACATAAGTTCCTTAAAATGACACTTAATGCCAATGAAGATTTTGCCATTGACCCTGACTTAATCTGAAGTGTTTTATCTTGATCCTTTTCTTGAAACTTTTTCTCTTCCAATTTTTCTCTGAAGCAGTTTTGAGTAGTATTTTTATTAAAAAAAAAAAAAAAATTGAAACAAGTTGCACAACACATACAAATAGACAAAGTTGGAGGCCTACACAAAGAACAGAAACCACAGCAATACACATTTTAATATGCTTTTAATATGAAATGTTGCATCTTTATGTCAATTAGAAGTTTTATAAAGCAAAGATTAGGATACTGTGGAGATTTTACATATCTCCAAGGATATTTCAATATTTTAGTAGGATTTCTGCTATTACTTTTCAAATATGCCATGCAACTTTCACACTTTTCATACGAAGAGTCTTCCTGTACTGATTTTATCTCATTATCATATTTATTATCCCATTCCTTTATCACTATACACAATTTTCCTATGTATACAAATATATTTACACCTGTGTATGCATACATGTAACTGTAACCTCTTCCACACATTCCAAATATTGTTTAGCCTAAATAAAATTTCCGCGGTCCTTTAACGGGTCCTTGGATGCAATGTTGCAGCATAAAATAGAGGAGTCATTCATTCTAAAGTTTTCTCAAAAATGCTATTTTGAGCTAATGCTCCAGCTGACAAGATCAGATTTAAAAGGCAGTTTTAGAAAGTTCTAAAAAAATTGCCCAACTTTACTTTTTTGTTTGTTTTTTGTTTGCTTGTTTTTTGTTTGTTTTGGTTCCTTTTTTTTGAGGGGGGGAAGGTGGAGATGTTCCATTTCAGGGGAAAAAAAAAAAATCTGTCACCTCCCTAAGTAGGTGCTCCAGTATTTTAATTAATCTTGCAAGCTTCTTGAAAACAAATAGAGGTAATAAAAAAGCAAAAGAAACAAGACAGTTTCTTCATCCATTAGGGAACCTGAACAAAAGCCAACTAGAAGTAAGAGATACTCAACAAGTGTTTTTAGTGTGAAGTAAGATGTATAATGCCCAATTACTTAAATAGTAAAAGCTACTGAGGAAGTAGTAGTAGTAATAATATGCTTTTATACTGGTGCCTTTATAAGAAATATAGGGAATATAATTATTGCAACAATTTAACACATGCATGACCTACTACAGGCTATGATAACACACTGCATTTCCAGTAAATCAGACTCCCTGGGAAAGGTACTCTTCAAAGTGTAGCACCACTCTTAGAGCTGCAAAAAACATATAAATTCCCTTTTTTTTCGTTAAATGCAGTAAGTTGTTCTCACATACTAATATGCCACAATATTATAATGTCTGCTGATCAATTAGATCACTGTTTTTATAACATTATTTTAATGTAATTTTTCTCCATATAGATAGAAATTCATGATGCTTCAGGGAAAAAAAAAAAAAAATCCTACTTAATCTGTAAAAATAGCACAGTGTAGTACACCACCACATTATTGATGCTACTTACCGAGGATGAGCCCAGCATGGATTTTGGAGACCTTATAATTCCAGCTATGGAATGACGTATAGTATCAAATCTTGAGACTTTGTCTTTCTTGTCCTAGGAGAAAAAGTAGTATCTCCAGTGAAACCTAGCAAATTGGTATGACCATTGAATTACTGGAGAAGTGTCAACTTCAGTGGGATTAAGCTAACTCGCATCAATTTAACCACTGACAAATTCTATAATTTCTTAAATATTTTGTGTAATTATTTTAAGTATTGCTATTGCTAGCTATAAAGAGAACTGAAATTCTTTTGTATCCTAAAAGTAAAGGGCATAATTCTCAGTTCTCTCTCTCCTGAAATATTATTTAAAAGGACATCGATTTTAAAACCACAGAATAAAAAAAAGCCCCCATGGTAAAACAAAAATACATAGGTACATTATCCTTACTTAATATATGTTTAGGTTTTTTTCCTTTTATTAACATGTTCTCTAACAATAGACTATTTGTAAATACTAGTACCAATCAGTGCAAGTTATAGAATCCATTTGCTTTCTAGCATTACTGTAAATCATATGTGCAGGCACCATCTGGATTTTAAACTCTATAAGAAGAGGGATCTAACTGGAACACTGAAACCGCCCTCAAGCACCTCTAGTTCAGCATAAGTCAATGTAAATTCCAAAGTGCTCATAACATGACTTAGCCCAAAGACTGTATACGTCTTAACCTCTGAGTTACCATCAGCTCTCCAAATTAGTATCAAAGAATCTTTCAAAAAAATACAAAAATGTATTTTTTATTAACACTGACAAACTGAGTTTGTTGCCTGTAAATCACACTCAGAAACAGGCAAGATATGTTAATGAGTATCTGCAAAGTAATTAAACCTGTAGCAGAGAGATCACACATGAACAACCTCATTCTAACTAGCTATAGGTTATCTAAATTGTATGAAACTGATAATGGAGACAAACTACAAGTGTTTGCAAGTGTTACAAATAAAAGTTGCTTCCAGGTTTTGGACACCCTTGACTGAAAAAATTGAAAATCTGATAATGTAATAAATGCAGCTTTGGTGTATTCCAGGACTTCAGAATAAGCAACAAAATCTGTTTATTCTATACACAGAATATACCAGTGTTTGAAAATGACTCAAATACAATTTACTTGACAGGATAGAGGTTAAACATTGTCTTAGAAATATAAATTTATTTACTTGCTAGTAAAATTCTGTAATGTGCCTTAATTTGTATGCTGTGTAAAACAGTACAAAAACTAGTCAAATAGTCAAAACACTGATAGTCAAAACACTAATAGGGATTTTATTAGTACCTGAAATACTCCTTAACTATGTGTCCATTTACCCATCAAGAACATTTTTATTCCTTTTCTCAGACTCAAGTAATATTGTATGCCAATTAATTTTCTTATAATAGAAATCTCTGTGCTGGGACCTGATTTTTATTTTTATAATATTGATGAATTAAACTAAAAAATCTTATTAACAATTGAGAGTGACACAGTCTAATTTTGCTTGCATGCTGGGTATTGAATTATCCTCTCATTTCACACATTTCTTCAGAAGCGAGTCATGATATTTAACTGCAATTAAATGTATGCTTCTTATAGATCAGGAGAAAATAAGTTATCAAAAAGATGCATGAATTCCATTTACACTTCTGCTAAACAAACTCAGTTGTTTTCTTTCTATTTTACGCTAACTGTATGTTTATCTAACGACAACATCAAACTATAAGTATGGTTCTACATTCACCAGATTCTCCTTATTGAAAAATGTTTTTTAACAAGAGGGAGGCTTATTGACTCCCAAGTACCATGGACTCAGACACCAGAGGAGTTTGATAAGCAGCACCAAATGATACATAGAGGCTAACAGTCATATTAAACAGAATAAGCATTAAAATGTAGCATTAAAAAATAAACATTAAAATAAGCATAAAAAAAAGCATTAAAAAGGGCTTTGTTCCAAATATGGTGCATTCCCTGTTCAAACCACAATACATTTATGAACATTGTTCAGTATTTTCACAGCACTTTCCCTCTGACATACTGAAACTACTCTGTATCTTACAGCAATGAAGACTTGTAATTTGTCGGCACAGAAGGCATTATCAAACATATGACACACACAACTATAGCCTGTACTGAGTTTATTTATTTCATTTAAGAATTTTTAGGACAACCTGGATAAAACTGAAGAACAGCAACAGTGGTTTTTTAAATATTTTTTATTTTTTTTTTTTCATTCCTCAGCTGCAGACCACCTTAGAAGGACCCATTTCATTTGCAGGAAACCGGCTTTCACTAAGAACAGTATATTCACCAGTGTGAAGAGGGTTTTTTTAATGCATATTATGTATATTTTTCTCCTAAACTTCTGCAAGAATACAACCCAG
Source organism: Strigops habroptila (assembly GCF_004027225.2). Classification (NCBI taxonomy): domain Eukaryota; kingdom Metazoa; phylum Chordata; class Aves; order Psittaciformes; family Psittacidae; genus Strigops; species Strigops habroptila. The sequence goes on along the minus strand of NC_044302.2, from coordinate 34,810,643 downwards.
AACAGCCCATCTACTTTTTTTCATAGGTATATATTTCTGTGTGTGTACAATCTTACTAGTTAAGTCAGAGCATTATTTTAAGCCTGCTTTCCAAAATAAAAGGAAATGCTCATCAGAACTGTCATTCAGTGATCTCTATCCTAGTCACATCAAATTTTGAATTTCTCAGCCAAGGCCCGCACAATTTAGCAAAGGATTTAGTAGATGAAAGGATTATCTCAGGGTATCAGGTTATTTAAAATTTCTGAAGGAAGCTAACAGAGAGCAAAGACTCTCTGTGTCCTCAGGAAGAACAGTTCACTGTAATTCCACACAATACTCATTCCAACAAATATCAGATATTGGACCAACCAGGACAACCCTGCTGGCTATATAGTCACTACATACAGTTCAGACAAACTCGTAAGACATGTTACTAACTTGACTAACAAACCTGAGAAGAACATGGGAAAGGAATTGGGAGTTCTCCATCAGGGATGCTGTAGAGAGCATTATGGAGTAGCATGTTTCCTACCATAGAAGACCCAGCTACTAAAACATATTAGCTGATTCAGTTTCATTTTGGTTTAAATGAGTGACTTTCAGAGATATTAGCAAAACCATAGTATGATTCGTCACTTCCTTTATTTTATACTACACCAATTTCATTAAAAAGAAAACTCATCTGTGGGCCATAACATTTTATGCAATGACTGAATTATTGTGGAATAAATTGTAGTTTATCATTAAGAAGCTAGATATATATGAAAATACATACTGTCCTTAGGGAGCACTTATAATCTATTTTTTTAACGGTGTTTAAGTGTACTTGTGGCATGAGAGCACATCATACAAGGAATTATGAAAAATTCATTGACTGATAGTTCTCTTTTAAGACTAGCTATATTTCTAATCACTCTCCAGAATGAATTGAAATGAATCTCCACCACACTTGGGACTGGCACTTAGAACAGGTAATGAATTTTCTATCCATTGGACAATTACACCTAGCAACACTGCTGAAAACCCAACTACTTACCCTGGACTGATGGAAGACTGAATGCAAAAAGCTATTTTATGGGTGGGAATTATTGTCATTATCCTGTTTAATAATAATGCAGAGCACTACTGCTTTTATTTCCAAATAATGTAGAAAGGATTTATTAAGAAAAATAACTTTTATTGAGAAACTTATTGACAGCAACTACTTGTAACCATCAGATTAAAGTGCTCTGTCATATTTTACAAGAAATCAATTTTGGATGCAGCAGTGTTATTATAATTCTGCCACAAAACAAGGAATGCTGAACTCCTGTTTCCAGCTGTATACATCTCAGTCAGACTTTTGTTCCAGTTCTCTTTTTCCTTCTTAACAGTCAAAACAATCACCTCAGCTCTTTCCAAGAGATGTCACAGCAAAAGACAACCACTCGGGCACTCTTTATTTTACTTTTAATTTTTCAATTTTGACAAGATGCAGAAAGGAAAAATAAAGCATAAAACCCCCAAAAGAAGTGCAGGATTCAGGGCAGCTGAAAAATGCAAAGGAAGCACTCTCTATTTTGGTTGAGGATTTCCTTAGGTGCATCTTTTTAGACGAAACACAGAAAGCCAAGCTTCTCTCTTTTGTACGTTCACTTTGGGGGATTTTGTGCAACATGAGTTCCTGTCCATTTTAATTGATTTTCCCCTAAAATTTATCTTCTATGGTCATGCACTGCAACTGTTAGGGTCTTGGGGGACAAAAATCCCCCTTTTGCCAGACATACAGTTCTGTCACTAGGCAAAATCACCACAGAACTTGGAGTGTATGAAAAATAATGCAATACGCCCAGAACTGTGACACAATCAAAATGACAGGCCTTAAGAATCATATTCACAATGGTATTTTGAATGAACCTAAGCAAGACAAAGCAACAGTGCAAAAGATTTTGCTTAAATTGAGCTGCATAACATAAAAGTCTCAAAGAGCTTTTTAGCTGTATAAATCAGAAAATGGCTGTATCTTAGACGTTATTATAAATATATATATATATACACACACTGGTTTTAGAAATGCAAGCAAGTAAGAAGCTGGGGAGGGATCTAAGAAAGATAAAAAACAGCTAATGCTCCCAAGGGCTAATAGTAACATATCTCTACTGATCAAAAGGTGGAAGATTAGCAGTAAGAGGGACAATGGACAATGTAGCATATATTGAATACTGCTAAAAACACTATCCAGACATGTACATATAGGTTATATGAACAGACAAATACTTTAATATTATTCCATTCAAAGAAAAACTGCCTAATGAGTCAGATACAAAGCATCAGCATGGATACAGAAGTTGAATGGGAGCTTGCAAATGAAATTAGAGAAGTTTCATGGGAAATTTAAGAGGAAATACGATGAGGACCCTCCAACTGAAAGACGAACTTCATTCTCCAGAAAAGGAGATTTTATTAGAACATTATCAACGACATCTAAAATGTGAGCATGATAGTACTGTTTCTGAGATTTGGCTTGGGATGTCATCCTTAGAGATCTTGATGAAAACTCTTTCAGTACAGTACAAGAACTCTAATAAAACTAGACGGAAGGAGTTCCTGCTAGTTATTGAAAACCATATGTTCAGTGAACATACAGATAAAAAAGACACACTAGACAGTATCTGCCAGAGCAATTAAGATGTTCTCTTTTTCATAAAGTGAATGCTACAATTTTCCTGATGAAAAAGGTGCCGGAACAACATTCATCTTAAGGCTTCAAATTCACATAATGGGGAAAATAACATAGGAAAAATTTTGCTTTCAGAAGGCTATAAATGTCTGGCGTAAGAATGGAGTTTAGTGATTTATAAGCAAGAATTCTTCAAAGAAGCTTTAGAGAAAATAATTTTCTGAAAATGGATCTCTGCATTAGTCACTTCAGCAGTGGGTATTAGAAGTTATTTAGGAGACACCCCAAAACTATGTAACAAACAGACTGTGACAGCAACTCTAGCCTCCCTACTGATGACTGGATGAGGATTGTAACCACAAAATCTTTGTGTGTCTGTTTTATAAGTATTAGCACATACTCAGGCAGACGTAAATGCTGACATATATTAAAATCTGAACAGTAGATGCCTGATGTCCCTGAAGTTTATGATTTTATTTCTGAAGTAAGACTAATCTCATACCTAAAATGCCTTTTTTTTTTTTTCTTTTTCCTCTGGGTGTCTCAGAAAGACCACAGGAAGAAAACCAGATAAAGAATCACACTATCTTTACCAAACAAAACAGGATATTTTAAACTATTAACATTGCACTCACAAATGGAATGAGTTTCTGGCTGAATATGAGCTGATGATTTGAGCTAAACAGATCATTGCCCTCAGAGCACCTTCCCAGGAAATATAAACATACGTGTTTTCTTAGTTTGCTATTGTAGGTATCTAGAATTGAGAGCAGCACTGTGCAGAGCCATGAGGATAGAACATAGAGTTACTAAAAATTAAAACATTCAAAGCTAATTAAAAATATCTCCAGTACACAGTGAAACCAATTAAACAGCACAGCTATTCAAAAATCATTTTTTGATAAGGTAACACTTTCTGTTTTAAACACAAGCAACACTTTCCAAAGCAGCAGAAATAATGCATAATTGAGGTACACATATTGTAAAACACGGCACTGGATGTAAATTAATGTTCCACCTTGTGAATTGCAGGGTGTAGCCTGAAAAAACAGACTTACTGGTGTGAAACTTAAGAACAGCTATGTTTTCTCAGACAAAAGATACAGCCCAAGCTACGCCAGCGGCCTGCAGGAAAAGGAGAATGATAATTCTTTACAGCATATGTTTGTCCTTTTAAGTTCCGTGGTATAAGATCTGCCTTAGTCATGTAAGATGTTATGTTTCTACATGTAACAGTTATGGAAGGATTTTTTTCAGCTGCTTTCTGAATCTATATAAACTATTACAGACCACTGCTGTAGCAACCAGTTGCACAACTTCTTTACATGTTTTTGAAGAACACGTTTGTCTGCTTGCTTTGAATCATCTGCCTCTGTGGTTATTTGATGGCCCCTGCTTCTTGTTTCTGAAGAGACAGTGAACAACCAGCACTCCGTATTCACTTTCCCCATGTCACCCAACACCCAACACATTGTATGTGTTGAGACAAGGAAGTACAAAATGAAATATAATCCTTTGTAAATAAGAAAATTTAGTTCTAAGTAACTTTAAGCTTGGTGGCTTTGTACATAACAACAAAACTTTCCAAACCTAAACAGCCCAACCAAAAGAACATAATAAGGATCCTTGTATAAGATAAATCGTTGTAGCTGACACAGTTTTAGAACCTTATGACCTTTGTACAAAATTTATTGTAACCAAAACAGGACTGTAGCTAAAGAGTATCTGAAACTAGCAGATGTTACAGGAGGTACTGTAGCAATTTTAACTGATAAGTAGAAGGAGAAGGAGAAATCACTTGCTTCTGTCAGTAGTGTTACCGAACTAATTAAGCTGGTGTTAAGCATTTATCTACTGTGCATGCTTCAAAGACTAGCCAAACAAAAGTTCAAGGAACGGCCAAGTGATGAAGATTGTTGAAGAAGTAAAACGACCACCAAAGACCACTACCACCTTGTTATGCGCATGTGAAAATAGGTGTGGAATTATGTAAAATGATTCTCAGACAACTAATGAATATGTACGATGTTTATTGGAAATGTAATGAATATGTATGTTAAGCAACAATATAATCACGGTCTGTTTGATGCTTAAACGAGACACACATTAGGAGCAGACAGCCTTTGTGTCTTCCAGTGCTGCAATAAAGAATACCTGCTTGTCAACTTCAGCTTCGATGGCAAGTTCTTAACAAGTTCTACGAATCAGTATCTTTATCACGTTACTCTTTAGTCTGCTTTTTCAAGTCTGTGAAGCCAATTTACTCATTCACTAATTCTACAGAAGCTCCTCCACATATCTGAGCATTATTTTGCCTTTCTGAATTCTCCTACATAAATTTTGTAATTTACAGAGCTGAAAATAAGTGATTACATGGAGGCAGATTCTTCTAGGTAGTATTCAGCAAAAGGGAAACAGCAACAGAGAGGAATTTCAGTTAGATATTGGGAGGAAAAAATCACAATAAGGACAGTGATCAAATACTGAAACAGATTGCCCAGAGAGACTTCCATCAGTAGAGCTGCTAGAACCTCAACTGCAAAAAGGCATTTTGCAACCTGACATAACATAAAAGATGACCCTGCTCTAAGCAAGAAACAAGACCAGATGGCTTCCCTGAGATCTCTTCCAATTTAAATTATTCTGCAGTTCTGTGATACATGGGAAGCAGGTGCACATCAATTTAGACTGTGATGTAATGTTTTCTTCTCTATCTTCTCTCCCTTTCCACAAAACTTCTAGCACATTTTTTGTTTAGAATACTAAGTAAATAGTGACCTGATATCTTCAGGAACATTCAGACCTTGTTTTGAGTGCTAACTCTGAGTTCATTCCTGTTATATGTGAAATCAAGCACTGTTACAACAATCTGTTCTGCAGGAATGTAACTACTCATATGTAACATTGACATAAAAAAAACCCAAATACAGATATAATCTGTATAATTTATAACAAGTCAAGGAATTCACTCAACTTACTATCAAAAATATTTGTTTTATTTCCAAATAAAGTTTTCTACTGTTTTGATTACTTATATGCATATTATTACTTATATACCAGAATTTTTAAGGTGCAATACAGAGTAGAAAGTATTTTTTTTCTGTTCAGGGAAACAGCAATAAAAAAGATCATTGCCCAAGAGACTGGTGAACTCTTTGGAGACAAAAACCTGAAAGTATTTGGCAGATTTTACTTAGGAAAGCATCAGATGTCAGCATACATTCTGTGTAAATGAATTAATGTTTTAAAAAGCAGCATGAATACTATGGTTGACCCTTTGCTTTCTTTTTGAATGACTATCTATCAGAACAGAATGTGCAGTTAAGTTTACTGCACTATGTTATCTGTTTTAATTATAGTTTCAGAGGACCAATTTTTCAAGCTATGTATGAAATGTCAGGGAAATGTCACTTTCATCCTTGAAATGATTAGTAAATCTTCCAAACACACAAATGTGTATTAGACATCTTCAAGGAAGCAGAGTACCTCTTCATTGGGGCTAGCAATAATGTTTCCAGAGACATGGTACATTTTAATTTTTACATACTAAACAGCCTTTTTATTTAAGGGGGGTGGGGGGGTGATTTCATCTAATTATCATTAAGAATGTCAACTGTGCTCTAGAGAAGATGATGATTAAATGTACTGCACCTAAGCTGAGGCACTGAGATCCAGTCCAATCACTGTTTTTGTGAAAGGAAAAGGTAGACAGAGAAAGGCTTTTGCAAGGCAGATCAAGAGGACCTTGAAAATCAGTAACAAATTCCTGCTTTGCTTAACGAATGTATCTGTACACCACAAACATAGCTCCATCCTCTGGTCGCATAATGATGCCAAACAAAGGAAAACTGATTTTAATAAAGGCAACTTAACAAACCAGTTCAGACTCCTGAAAGCTTAGAGCCAAATTTGTAATGAATACATATTTTTGAAAAATTAAAATTTCTTGACCTATGCTCAAGAGAGCTATAAAAACAGGGCAATTTCAATAGAGGGAAAATTTGGTGAAAAAGCTGTATGGGCTAATAATACAAAAAGGTGAAGAACCTCTAGGCTACATTTTGCACGAGGCATGAATAATTTTACAGTGCAGGTGGCGAAGCACAGTGAATCACACAATGAACTCGGCAGATTAAGCAGATATAAACACAACTTCCAGGCATTTTTACATGAGGATCTGGACTGTTGAACGTTAAGAAGTGTTGGACAAAATGGCAAAAAACCCCTCAATTCCTAATGGTCTCTGCAATGGTCAGTAGCTGAAGTCACAAAAGGATGAAGATCACTCACAGCTACCACAAGCATGTTGGTGAATCCCTGGAGTGAAGTGTACATGCCAAAGAATGCCACCTGGAATGGAAATTATCTTTACTAACCACAAACTTAAAATGACAGTAATAGGCTTGCCAGAAATCTATGTAAATTTACATACCCTCCAGACGGAGAAACACAAACCGTTCTCTTTTTCTCATTAAGAGCAAAAACCTGTGTTCTGGTTATTTTATAACTCAAAAATTCCAGATCGGAAGCCAACCCCCATTTCAGCAAGGCACAAAGCATGAACTGTTCTCAATCCTTTATTCCTGATCTGCACAGGGAAATCTCCTCTGGTTCCACCAACTATAATGGCACCAGCACCCTGATGAAACATGATCCCAAATCTGTTAGGCAGTTTGTAGGAAGGGGATTAGAAGGCGGCAAAGACAAAAATTGCAGCTATAAGCTACAAGCAGGTGAATTATTACTGCTACAAAGGCTACTCAAAAGATATTCCAGAAAAATATAGGGAATACAGACCAAAGGTAAGGGGTCAAATGAGAAGAACAGTTTAGGGGTTTCTCCTTAGAGATAACTGAAAACAAAGTTTCACGTGTCCTCAACTCAAGCAGAGGTTCCCTTTAAAAGGAAATTTTCTAAGGAGGACTTTGGTATTCAGCATTTTGTATCCAAAGGAGAATAAATTGATAGACAACTGAAGCAACTCACAGGATGTTGTACCAGCCGCGTAAAGTGAAGACTGAAGCTATGAGAGCAAGTAGTCTGCCCATCGGCCAACAAAGCAGAGCACTGTGCCAGCTGAGAGTCATGCAGCCAAAAGGTACCCAAATACAGTATTTATAAGCATAGCATGAACTGAATTTAGCACGCTGTTAGTGACTGCACTTAGTATACCGGTCAATTACTTTAATTAGAATGCATTACTCAGTAACAGAAGCAATGACACAGTCTTCCCAGATCTCATTAAATATATATTTAAAAAACTGTGGTTTGGATTTGGTTGCTTTTTAGTCAAAGGTATGTCACAGTATGTCACACAGTCACAGTAATGCCTGCTAAGGAAATGTGTCTGACAAATCTAGTGGTGGAGTCCAGCTTTGAGGCATTCAAGCCCAAGAAATTCTGGTGCCTGGAATTAGATTAGAGGCACTGAAGCAGCTATACCCCAAAGTGCCAATAGCTGCTAGGGAAACAGGGGCCAGAAGTCAACATGTAAGGATGGAACAGGATAGAAGAACATCCTCTCCATATCGCATGACCTTGAAATCCACAAGCAACCGTAGGTCCTTCCAGGGTCCATGAGACACCAAGAACTAAGTATTTCACAGCTGCAGACTCCCTGGCTGCAAGCAGGGACTCACCACCCAACTTTAGCACAGATCCATGTCAACGTACAGAAGGCAGTACCTCCCTCCAGGGGAGGAGAACCCCCAAATTTTCCCCTAACCTCAAAGGAAGTTTCTAGAGGCCCGTGAGGAACCCAATCTCCCTGGCCAACCATTACATGAACCCACCAGAAACGAGTTGTCTGTAACTTAATTATCATACCATTTTGACTGGTTTAAAGTAACATTCCTTGGATTCTGCATTCTCCACACTGCCACCCAGAAACTGGCACCTAACAATGAAGATGCCTTTTGTGACTCTGAGTAGCTCTAACTGACTCACTGACTGGCTTTAACGAAGCAACCCTGGCAAATGCTACATCAAGCGATGTGAAATAGCATTAGACATGTTATGTGATCTGCCAGAGCGGAAAACCTTTTTCTTCCCTGAATAAATCACATTATTAAATATGGACTTGTGATTGTATCCTGTTTTGGAAATTGTATTGTGAGAGGGTGCATTTGTTTTATTACAATAAAACAAAGCTTCAAGAGTTAACCCTGAACAGCTTCAGTCAGATGAGACACAACAGGTTCTTAAGCCATGCCCACATTTACATTAGCTGTTTAAAGAATAAAACTTTCATAACCAGAAAGATTTTGTAGTGCGACTAGATTCAAATTTGATCAGGTGTTTCTGTTTGACAGCTAGCACAGTCAGAATGTGACGTTCTTCACAGATCCCTGCATCGGTTTATTAACAAAATCAGATTTCATATTAATAGATAAAATGATAGAGCAACTTTGTAACAGCTGCAATTACAGAACTTCAGCAGCATATCTGAGGTAGGATTAATGAGTAATTCTTGTAGAATGCCAATTTAAAATTAAGCTTTTATTTCTATAAGTAATATCTATTGGCATAACTACTAGAAATACATAGTATTTTTGTGCAGAACTGACATGCGTAATGTACAAATACCCACTATTTTTTGCATTACGGAAAACAGCAAACCAACATAGTGTTAAAGGTTTTTACACATTAAACAATACCACAAATATCTGTTAAACAACAGAAGATCAAAAATGCAAACCCAATAGGCAGTGTTCAAATTCTAGTCTGAGTAAAGCCTATTGTCCACTGACCTCGTGTCATACACCACAGAGTATAAACAAGACTACTCTGAAAATACAGACATAGGAAGGAGGAAAGACTCAGAGTGCAAGTGTCAGTAATGGTATGAGAGAGTAACCGATTTCAATCCTATCCAAGCTGAAGTTCATAAATTGTATCTAGCACAATGAGCCAAAATAAATTACATAGCATTTTTCCTGCAGAATTACAAAAAGACTGTGAATTGTTATGCTCCATAGTCAACAGGAGTCTTTCATGTGTTTCACTCATTACTCATTAAAATGAGACTTGTCCAACCAAGGGGTCTCTCCTCAAATTCATCAGTAGTACATATTAAGCATTCTCAAGTTGCTTGGCAAACAAAAGACAGTCTTCTCAGTAATAGCAGAAACTTCTTTCGCTGACCCCCTCTCCCCCCAAAAAAAAATTAAGAATTTATACAGATTATGGATATAGTTATACATGACTCAATGCAGCAACTTCTTAAGAAGTATGTTGAAAAAAGGAACTGAGATGATACTCTAGTCATCTTAGTTGAAAATCCTTATTTCCTCACTAATTTTCATCACATTATAAAGCTACATTTCATTATCACATTGTTCCCGAGACACTTCAATGTCAAGATCACATTGTAGATACTATGATCCATGTAAGTAGAGTTAATTTACAAATAATACATGTAAATCCCACAGACTGAACAGATCAACCACACAGCAGCAGCGAGCACCTGAATTGTACAAAACCCCTCTAATATACACCCACAGCTTTGGATACTGGCCCTCAGTAGACCTCTCCTAACCACCACAGAATCATAGAATCATAGAATAGTTAGGGTTGGAAAGGACATTAAGGTCATCTAGTTCCAACCCCCCTGCCATGGGCAGGGACACCTCACACTAAACCATGTCTCCCAAGTACCTGTCCAACCTGGCCTTGAACACCACCAGGGATGCAACCTCCCTGGGCAACCCTCACTGTAAAGAACTTCTTCCTTATATCTAATCTAAACTTCCCCTGTTTAAGTTTGAAGCCATTATCCCTTGTCCTATCATTACAGTCCCTAAGGAAGAGTCCCTCCCCAGCATCCTTATAGGCCCCCTTCAGATACTGGAAGGCTGCTATGAGGTCTCCACACAGCCTTCTCTTCTCCAGGCTGAACAGCCCCAACTTTCTCAGCCTGTTTTCATACGGGAGGTGCTCCAGCCCCCTTATCATCCTCGTGGCCCTCCTCTGGACTTGCTCCAAGAGCTCCATGTCCTTTTTATGTTGACACTAAAGAGGATATTTCACCAACAGCCTTAGAAGAAAATTCTCACATTTTTCAAAAAGCTACTTCATTGCCCCATACAAAAATTACTTGGAAGACAAACCATCCTTCCATTAATGGTACTTACGCACCTATGTCACATATTACTGTAGCTTGGAACTCACATTCATAATTACTAAACAAGCACAATTACACTGTAATAAGAGACCCCACTAGGTAGCAAATGCTCTCAATTCTTACGTGCAGGTTTGTCTTTTTGTCCTCTTCATTGAGATAACAGTATCTCCCCTTTATGCTATAATAACAGCTGACTTTTACAGCAAAAATTTAATTTATATCAGCTGTTCTGAACCTTATTTTTCCTTAAAAATTGGGGCTTCTTTTTCAGACTCATGAAAGACTTGTGCACCTAAAAGTTTATTCTTTTCTAACTCAGAACTTACTATTTTTTTTTTTTTTGCAGAACTCTCTGAATATATCTTCCCTCACTCAAAAATACTAAAAAAATATATTACTGTAGGATGACCCCCCCCAAAAAAAAAAAAAAATCAGTGATATCTGAAACATGCTATTTTATTAGCCTACTGTTAAAGATCACCAACAATAAAAAATAAAAAAAAGGAATAAAAAATTATTGGGTCTGTATCTTAAGGGTAGTCCTCTGAAAACTGGATTACAATGCCATTCTGTTTTCTCAGTCTGTAGCAGGTAAGAGTCCCCCCATACATAACAGAGTATTTTGCCATACTCTGCTTATGGCAAAAAAGAGCAAAAGCCACAAAGCAAACCATAAAGTCATACACTTCAAATCTGGCAATAAACTACCATAAATTCTAATTCCAAGAAGTGTTTTACAGTACACTTTAACACTTTTAGAAGCATAATAATTGCCTTTAAGAACAAGGGTATTTTTAACTGGCCACTTTAAAATGGAGACGATTTGAAGCAGTCAAATGCTAGCCTACTATTTCCTGTGTGTTGCCTAGAGGGTATGAGGAGTTAATAATCACATGAATCCCACCTCATCACCATGAAAAAGATGCAAGAAGCTCATCGTGATAATTCTGGCAGAAAATTACTACTTTTCTCCCAGCACACAGACAAACATTCCAAAACATACTGAAACTTATGCTGGATACCAGTATGTGACTTCTATTCAAAGGGAAACTTCCGAGTGAAGTTTTCCTAATTCACACAGAAGATTTTGACTGACAGAAAAAATCCCCAATGGGTGTGCAATGCTGCAACATTACTATGACGAAGCCTTCTCAAGGAAAATTGAAAAGCCTTGAAATATTTTTGGCAGTTCAAGAGAAGTGTATGTACTTATCTTAAGAACATATATTCTACTTCATACACAGAGCACAAACTAATTCTGCATTTAAAATATTCTGAGAGTTTGTTTACTCTGAATGAGTCACCTCCCTCAATTCCTCCTCAATTCTAATTTTGCCTTTCCCCAACACTAGGTTATTGCCCAACACTTTTTGATAGATAAAATGATAACCTTAAGAAATACATAACTTCTGAACCTTAGTCTATGAAAATATTACTGTCATGTTAATCTTTCATTTCAGGTGCTTCTGGGCATGTTGACTGGAAAGAAGCTTGACAACTCCATTGATCTCTCACCTTGTAAATTCTGGACCACTCAGTAATGCCCACGTGGGACAAATTATGGCTGAGTTCGCCTGTCTGTTTCCTTGGTATCTCCTTTTGGATTGTTCTTACTCTGACGCACATCCATCAGGCAAGTAGGATTTACAAAGAGAAGAAACAGAACATGCTCACTCTGCGAGCAAGAGAACAGAGTTCATCCTTCACACTTCCTAGAAGCATCTGACATTTGGAGCATTTTTTCTCCATGTTAAGTTTGGCTGTAAGCCAGAAACATAGATCTCAGCCAGCAAGATTAGAAAGTGGCCCAAAGCAAAGATCACTTAGATGAACTCCAGCTGTCCGGTCACCAAACAAATGCAACTGTTTATTTCCAAGGCTTTTATGAATTAATAAGCACAATTTCAACAACATGACTGCATTGGCAATGCTTCCTCTGCTGAAAAAAAAAATAAAATATGAGAGCACAGGTAGAGATACCAACACTGCACAACCTTACTTTGGCCCAGTTTCTATCGACGAGAAACTTAAATTTTTGGAATAGCACAGTGGAAGTCTACAAGATTTATAAATACATAAATCAAATAACTGTGAAGGGCTCCCCTAATACTTCCTACTACATGCCCTCATATAATCTTAGTTTTATATAATGTCATGAGCCACAAATTAGTAGATAATTACTTACATGGCCAGATAAGCCAGGGAGCTGTTTGCTGACTTTAAAAAATTCAAAATTTACAAATTGATTAAATTTGTCAATTACGATTTTAGTAAGAATCCTGAAAACATTTCCCTCAAACCCAAACCTGCATAGGAAGACTCTTCAGACTACTGATTTGCTGATCACACTATTAGAAGGAACACTAAGTCATGGAATTTAGAAAGCGGGGATGGAAATATAAAGCATTTACATTAGGAAAATACTGTTTCATGAATTTCATTTTTTTTCTTCCACAACAATTGAGAAATTTTTTTTTACCACAATCTTCACCAAAAGCTGGCTTATCTCACTTTTAAAGCAGTTATTGAGAATAGAATAGGATCTCTGAAGCCTTTTTAGAAGGAATGACAAATAGAAAAACCAATGAGATACGAGGTGAACTTCTATATTTTTTTTTCCTTTGGGATAATTCTGCTACAACAGATAAAACCGGAATTCAGAAATGCAAAATCTCTTATGAATATCCATTTGCTGTTACGCAATGTGTACAGTTTTAAGCATGGCACTCTCCTGGAAGTGTGCATTATTAGTCAGATCAATCCCACTGGCTGTATCACGATATTGTGATGCTTCGGCTTCCTTCTACCCTGTGTAGCTTTCACGAATTGATGTTACCAGAGACATTACAGTCTCCTTCCTGACTCATCTGCACTCCAGAACCTTCCATCCTCCAGGACATCCCCAAAGGACAGGGAGTCCTTTAAGGAGTGTATGGAGAAAGAACATGGATGTCGTACTGTTGCTCCATGGACATTATAGCTGCACAACTCTTTTAGTTGGCTTACATACTGCTGGAGACTATGAATTAAGATCTTTCTACATTACAATTTTCTTTCACTATTTGTAAAAGAAAAAAAAAATAAATTAAAAAATCAGAACAAAACAAAGCAAGCCACCATTTCAGATTATCTAGATGTTAGACAGATCAGAACACACATTTTTTAACTCCACATTTGTGTGTATCACATGGCTTTTTTAAACATATGTAATGACGAAAAAATTTGATTATTCAGTCATAACTTGTCTTCTGGCACTGAGCTCCACCTGCTGACAATTCTTTAAAGTATTGCAAAGCCTGCATACCAAGTCTCAGTTTTATCAGTGGTTCCAGTATAGTGCTGCAGTATGCAAAACGAATCTACATGACACATTTCTATAGTGAGAAAACCATATAGTTTTAAATATATATTCTTAAAAGTAATGGGTTTGCACTTATATAATATTTGCTTTTACCACGTAAAGAAAAAGGAGAAAACCTTTTACAGTGGCATACAGATTTCACTGTACTATTGCTAAACAAAATTAATTACTATTTTATTTTAACTAGGCTTAAGCACTCCATGAAGATTTCCTACTCTGTAACAACTTCCAAGCCAATACTGATGTTGTAATTTTAAGCTTTTGAAATGGAAACCACCATCTTTGTACTTAATTACCTGAGTGTTTAACTGGCACTGCAATATTCCAATTATTCCTGGTGTTTTTATTTCTAATCAGATCAGATTTCTAATCAGTGGTGGTGGTGTTGTATTTGTTTTAATTATGATGGACTACTGCCATGCTCTGTTAATCATATTAATAGCAAGAATAGCATATGTACCTTAGGACAAAGACAGGCCATACACCCATTGACCTAACACCTAAATACGAAACATTAGTTCAAGCTTCCAGCTACTGGTTAATTTTTGCAAAGTAACATAATACATATCCAATCGATTTGGATACATTTAGGAAATAAACCCAGCAGATTACAGGGAACAACCAGCTTTTTCTTAGTATTTATCTCTTTAATATAAGTATAGAAGAAAAAGTTAACTATGATTCTTCGGATTACATAGCGCATAGTACAAAAATTGCACAACTTGAAGGGGCTCAAAGCCATTATTTTAAATTTGTAGCAACTTCAGCATTAGAATTATCCCTGTCTTGCATGGTTATCTCAGTAGAAAGGCATAAATACTAGGAAAAAAATATTTTTTCACATACAATGCCAAAAATGATAAATGTAATCTTCAGTAATGGCTAAAAATTTTTTTTTTTACTCCTTGCTATGCTACATCACCAACCAAAAGAGAAACATCCAGCAATTTCCTTTTTTCTTAAAATGTAGACATGAATACTAATACACAGCTAACATTCTGCAAACAATAAAATATATTGATTAAATCAAACCATATTGAAGATACTAACAATGTGTGCAGTCTGCAGTTAACAGAGGAAAAAAAAGAACAAGGAAACAAAGGAAGTTATAACACACATGTATAACATTGTCTATAAAAACATATCAAAAAGCATTTCAGAATTTCATTCCTTGTTAGTATTCTAGTGTACAGTTACCTAATGTAAGAGATGGAAAACACCACAATTTGTGAACTAATCTACTATGAATTTGATTGTATTTATATGACAGCATATAAATACTCAAACAGGAAACTTTACAAAATTGTTTTGTATATCATATTTTTAATTTTAAATTACAAAAAAAAATTCATTTGTGACTGAATACATTAAAATTTACTTCATATGCACACTCACAACACAAGCCATGATTCCACAAGGAATGATTTTGTCATTCCTAGGAATAAAATTCATAAAACGAGTGTTTACAATGAAGTTCTGAGTAGGAATAAATAACCACGTTCAAATGTAGTATCAGACAACATTTAGACGAACCGCTTCTGGATAAAGACAAGAAACCTAAACAGAATCATAGCTGAAGAAACAAAAATCCTCTTGAATGATACCACAATGAGCAATCAGCAGTAAGAACATTTCATTTTAATCATTTAACAGCTGTATAATTTTAAGAAGTTCTACTAAAAAAAAAAAAAAAAAAAACCCAAACCAAAAATCCTACTATAAAAAGCACGTTATTTACATGAACAGCCTGTCGGTGCATTATTTTTTCATCTTGAAATACAGTTAAGACTGCCCTCTCAAGGTCCAGGAATTTGAAAAAAGTTCAATTTAGTCTGCAGCTGTATCTACTACTTTTTAATCAATTTTACTAGCTCATGATATTAACTTAATGGTTAGACAAAACTTAAGTGGTATCTGCCCCTCCTAAATAAATTACTGAAGGGAAAACACCCAACACTTAAGTCAAATTCCATTATTTTTCATGGTACATACACATTATAAGACTAAATTCCCTGAAGCCAAATTAGCAACACTTTTCTTACTTTTGGCACATTTAATATATACAAAAGTGTATTTCTTGCATAATTCCAGAAATCTCAGTATGTAGATACTCCAGGAAAAAAAAAAAACCAAACAAAAACATTATCATGGATAACTTTTATTCCAAAAATATTAAGAGGTGAGTGTTCTTCACTTTGTGTTATACATATATGCAAGGAGTATTTTCTCATACCCATTGAAAGAGAGATTTGGACACAGGATGACAGTTTTTAGTAATCATGCACTGAGGTAGAAGAATACCAGTCTCTTGATTAGACTCATCATCTCAACTAACCCTTACAGACAATATTCACTAGCGCTACTACAGGATATGACATGAAATAACTAACAAGATAGCCTACCCCAGAAAGATTCCAAGCTTCCTAATCTTTCACAATCATTATCCTCATCTTTCCTTTTCCATCTTTTTGTGCTTTAGCAACTCCTCCTAGATTATGATAAGCATCCCAGCTTTGTAAAATAATGTTTTGTACCAGTGAAAATGGCAACAGCCTGCCAGTGCCTTGTAAATATTAAACAGTAGTGGAAGCAAGAGCATACTGATAATTAAGTATATCTGTAGAAAGGGAATGGAACAAAACCAAACTTGGTTCCACAAATAGAGAAAACAAAAGCATTCCTATCAGAAACAACCATTTCATTATTCTTTCACTGAGCTACTGCTCTGTGGGCCAAAACAAACGGCAGGCTAAACCTCCAAAGAAAACAAGTCACCAACATCTCATATATGTCAAACCTAATCCATAAAAGCAAACACGACTGCTTTTCCCTTTAGTAAACAGGTAGTTTGTTTGCTTTTTTTATGTGGCCTACTGTCCTTACACATAGCTGCATACAATTGAGAAAAGGAAGCCACACAAAATATTAGCAAAGCACTTATTTAAGTTACATGGGGCCTCATCATAGTACATAACATTCCTTTTGATTATTAAGAGGATGTAAATATTTAAAAGTAAGTTGCAAAGAAACCAGTGTTTGTTTCTGTTCAAAGAAAAGAGTAATTACTATACGTAAAAGTCACTTCTTAGTTACACAATGTGTGCAGTGATTCCAGCAGCTTTTACTGTTATATTTCTATCTACAACGGTGAAGGTTCAACACAGTCAATGAAATTACCAATATCTACTCAGTCATTTTTACTAAATCTATTTAAGGTTTTACACATTTCATTATAAAACAGTCTAATGAGAATTTAAGCATCAACTGTACAGAAGAACAAACCAAGTCCACAGACATATAGCAAGTGTTACAAGTCATTTCAATTAAAAAAAAAAAAAAGAAAAAAATCAAGCAACTGAACTTATTTTTCTAGACAAGTAGCCACAAACGGAAAGTGAGGTTTATTCACTTCAGTCACCCCTGTGAGTATCTTGGGACTCTGATCCCAGGACCAAAGTACAATAGAAAGGCTGCACAATTCAGTAAAACAGATGTAAAACTTACCATAGAAGTCACAGATCTGGCATCTTCTTCATAATTCACTACAGGTGGTGGCTCTTTTCCATCATTCTCTTGAACCTTTTGTTCCAGCAGCTCTTTCTGGGCTGCAAATTTTGCCTCAGAGCATCTTAATTGCTGAACTGTTTGCTTAAGTTCTTCCAGCGCTTGCTTTTGGCTCAGCAAGAGTACAATACTGCAGAGAAAAATAACAAACATACATGACTTAAAATACATACTTTGTTTCACGAAAGTTTAAAAAATAAAAAAAAAAACCAAACATACAAAAAAGAGCATTAAAATTCCTCAACAGAATTATTTGTTCAAAGGCATAAACACATGAAGCAATTCTAGAAAATGTCCAAAGCTATAAGACAATGTAAACACCTACTTTGCCATTCTGTTTTCTCAATCTATCCCAAAATCATGTTGTAATAAATATAGATGAAACTCCTAGTTTTGTCCATTTTTGACTGAATTTATAAACACTAGGGTTCAACATCCTTTAGAGAAGAAATACAGTTTTGGTTTATGATTTCCAGTGGTGAGAAATCCACTGCAATCCACATAGTTGTTGTAATACTAATTAGCACTATTAAACTAATCTTACATCCAGTATAAATTCATCTGACATGAAGTTAGATATATCTGTTGTCTCTTCTGGACCAAAAGGTCATCTACTGCATATTTATTTCTGGACTGCAGTATAACATTCTGCTTACAAAGCTAAATAAAAACTCCATGAGGAGCTAAAAGCCATTTTTTCTTGTCTTCTGCATGTTTTATGGCTCTTCTCTGAATAGCCCTCATGGCCCTGAATACTTCAAGACAGACATAATTCAATCATTATTGAAGGACAAGAAGATCAGTTAGAACATCTACAGGTACCTAGATGACTCAGTTATCCCCAAGAACTGCCAAAATCAAAGGTGGACAGAAGCTGCCTTGAAAGACAGAACCATCCATAGTACAATACAGACACCCTTAACAGCACCCAACTGAAGCCCAATGACATGTCACCTGCAAAGAGATGCAGAGCTCTAACAGTCTGCAAGAACAGATGAAGGAGGTAGAGGGACCAGAACTATAAAGAATGAGGACAAGCTAAAGAAAAATCACAGTATTCCGTCACTGTATCTTTCTGATAATCCCTGGAAGACAAGAGCCTCCTGGAAGGCCTACCCTTGGAGGAAAAAAGGGAATTTAAAAGTCATAGATATTGAGAGTCACAAACTGATGCTGTACCAAACGACTATTCAAACAGGTTCACAAGTGATAAGGGAATCATCTGCCATAAAATCCTCATTGGCAAGAAAAGATAAAAATCATATCCCTATAGATGAGCATTGTACAATGTCACCAAAGAACAGAACTCTGTACAATCAGCAGAATGATCATTCATGTTAAAATAATAAGTATGATGTATAAATACACAATTAGAGGACTTGAAACAAAGAAGCTGGGGCTACCTCATCCCTGGCAGTGTTCAAGGCCACGCTGGATGGGGCTTGGAGCAACCTGGTCTAGTGAAAGGTATCCCTGTCTACGGCAGGGGGTTGGAATTCGATAATTTTTAAGGTCCTTTCCAAACCAAACCATTTTATGATTCTGTGAAACTGAGGTTTGTCATGAGACTGCACATATTTAAAAGCACCACACATACAAATTAACAATTATTCTGACATTATCCTCAAGATAATGTTCTTTCATCTGGTCCTCATGAAAAAAAGGATCACCCTGTGAAAATGATGGTCTTACACCATCAGCAGGGCCTTGGTGAAAACACATTGGCTAGAATGACAACATCCCAAACACTGAATGGCTTCCTACTTACCATGATCTGGAGATAACAAGACACAGCCTGCAAGTTAAAAATCACAAGCTGTTCTCCTTCCTGAACTGTGGCAAAATGGATTATCATCTAATTGGCTTGCCCAAATCCAACACAGACTGCTCCCCCTTCCATCTATGCATGAGGAATTAGAACCTATAAAACTATTTGCCTATGGCTTGCCTGAGTGCAAACTTTATAGTCCTTGTGGCTTGTTAAAAGCTGATAGATCTCACAGAGTGAGATCTTGTGTGAAGAATCCCTGCAAGACCTGAAGAGGGCAACAGGTTGGGAAGCGGTAAAAAGGTTA
The DNA here is from genome assembly GCF_004027225.2 of Strigops habroptila. Taxonomy (NCBI): domain Eukaryota; kingdom Metazoa; phylum Chordata; class Aves; order Psittaciformes; family Psittacidae; genus Strigops; species Strigops habroptila. The sequence continues at coordinate 34,790,880 of NC_044302.2, read as the reverse complement.
ACTGAATTAAAAAACAAATATTCAATATGCTATCACGTTAGGAGGGCAGATGGTATGCCTGACATACACATGTATAAATACAATACAAAAACACTCTCTGTGTTGTGGGCGATACTGCCATTTGAAGAAGGAAATGGGTATTGATGCCAGGATAATAGTAGCAATACAGCTAAATATTGAGGAGGCACACAAAATCAGAGGCCTGGAGATACACTTCTGCACATGCCCTAATTAAAAGCTTAGTACATGCAAAGATCAGTTTGTAGTTTTGCCAGAATTAGACAATGAGAAATGCTTTTAAGCCCCAACCCAGACCGCTGCTGCAAAGTCAGTAAACAACTCAAAACTTCTGGTACTGAAGCTGTGTCATGAAGAAGTAGGGGGACAGCTGAAGTCCAAACTGCTTCAAGTGAAGAGACAGAAAACATGATTTTGCAGACTTTTACCATCATTTTGCCCAGATAAAGTACACAAGTAGTTTTCCTCAGCACTGAAGGGCAAAGCTCAGCACATTGGGTGAGGCTCAACAGTAGTAACACAGGGTCTAGAGTTCCTGCATTTGGAGTGGGCCTCCTCACTCTCTTTCCTGATGATATACTTGCACTTGCACCAGAAGAACCTCTGGCTCAAGACGGAAGCTTTCATTTTTTGTTCAACTACCTTTATTTTTCGCCTTGTCTTACAGCAGTGAGGCCAGTCCCATATGCTATGACGGCAGTCAAGAGCATGCAACAGTTGGATGAGATCTTCTATGGACCCTGAGCATGTGCAAAAACATCCTGATCACTGCACTGCAGTTAAAAGGTGAGAACAGGGTCTGCTGGAGGAAGACATGACCAATGACAAATCAGAACTGGGATGATTTCATGGAAGCTTTTATCTGACAACTAGAAATCTAAACCAGATTTCATGCCTTTTAATACAACCTACAAGTGCTGGTGCAGTCTGAACTTAAATCATCTCCTCAATACCTCAAACATCTACAAGATCAGTCAAAGGAGTCTTCCCACAGTGAGAAACACAGGGAGGGTCTGAACTATTTTCAGAGAGAGGTAACTAATAACATAACTATACTGAGGAAAAAAACAAGCCAAATCAAAAAGAAAACAAGAACACACCACCAAACTCATCTAGTTCAAATACAATTTATCCTTTAAGTAACATGCAGCAAGGAAGGTAGGTCAAGAACCAAAAGACTGGAAAATATACTGTGTCTATATGTGAATTTCACCAAAGAAAGAACAGGAAAGTACCTAATCAAACCACTAAGATAATATACATACATAAAATTTTGTTTATTAATAAAATGATATCCAACGTATCAAGTGACGAGTTGCCTTCAACAAAGAGCTTCAAGACTTCTTCAGTGAATGAAGAAAGGATTACCTGAGAACTTGCATTCCAATTCACTGGTATTTTAAACTCATACTTATGACCTAGTTAGTAAGGTTTATAACTGATTGCAACAAGAATCAGAAAAACATCACCATGACAGGTTTGGTTGTGAGTTGTATTAACTTCAGTTTAGACTGGGATGTATTTTTTCTAACCAGAGGTAGAAAAAAACTAAAGATCTCACCCAAGAATTATTCTTTATAATAATCTTTTATTTATAGCACTGTAAAGCACTTATTAACCCCTCACCTTCATTATTTACAATGCTGTACTACACTGTATTAGATCTACATTCAGTTTTGTAAAGAAAATGTAACAAAGAATGAACTTAACCTGACGAGCTCAAACATATTGCGTAAGAAAGAGTACATCTTGCACACGAGTCTGAAAGTCTTTCACAAAATTGTATCTACATAATAAACTCCATGAGAGAGGCAATCTAAATTGACTGCTCTTCTTCCACCAGGCTGAAGTTGTAACTAAGCAAAGGTCCAGTTCTTGAGCCATCTCAACACTGCGACAATTATATTAAACTAATGGATCTGCTCAGTTCTCTATTAAATTAGATCTGTAGTGGGTAAGGGTTATTTTAAAGATGAGATATTCTTTTTCATAATAATCTCTTCTCACAAAAGCAGAACAAGATTAGTGATCGTTACTTCTTACTTAGGTCTTAGGAAATCCATTATAGATACTTTTCCCTCACATTATTGTATTTTGAAATTTCATTTTGACTTACTCGGACTTCTTTTCACAAGTCTTAGAGGACTCTTCTATTTTTTTCTCCAGTTCCAACACAAGCTCCTCTTTGCTCAAAAGGGTTTGCTGTGTCTGAATCAGCTCTTCTATTACAGTTTTTAACCTGTAAGACATAGATTTCAGAAACCCACACTGTGAATACACAAACTGTATATATTTGGGAACATTGTATTTTTTTCCTTAAGATGTAAAACAGCATTACTCTTTAAATTACCTTAATGGGTGCCTTGTGATCTTTTTCTGTGGACGGATGTTTATATTATGTTATTAACCCATATTATTACAGATTCCATACTAGCTTCTGTATACATACAAGGTTATAGAATGATCTGCTGCCTGCAGGCTCTCCTTGAGAAAATTTCTTCCAGAATGTGTGATGAGTTCTGTGAATTAATACCTTCCTAATACATTGCTAATTTACGAGATCTTTTATGAAAGATGAAACCCTTCCAACTACTCCAGTAAACAGAATCAGCAGTTCGGCTGTACTCATTTCTACAAATAACAAAAATAGAAACGGAAGCTACTGTAAGAGTGATTTGTATATTTTTCTTTTTTAAAGCCACTCAATCTTTGGTAAGAGTTAATTCAAATGAAAGAAAACACTTGTACAAGAAGATATCAGTACTTGTTTAATACTAAAAGATAAGGGGTTATTGCACATTACAACCATTTCTGACACTTTGCAATTACGCCGGCAAACATTCCAATAACAAAAATTCTGATAAATGTGGGCTCCCTCCAGAAGGAAACAGGACACTTGGACATGAAGAAGATCAAGGTACTCAATGACTTTTTTGCCTCAGTCTTCACTGGCAAGAGCGCCAGCCACACTGCCCCAGTCACAGAAGGCAAATGTGGGGAGTGGGAGAACAAAGAACCGCCCATGGTAGGAGAAGATCAGGTTTGAAACCATCTAAGGAACCTGAAGGAAGTCCATGGGACCTGACAAGATGCATCCACAGGTCCTGAGGAAACTGGCAGATGAAGTTACCAAGTCATTATCTGTCACATTTGAGAAGTCGTGGCAGCCCGGTGAAGATCCTCCTGATTGGAAAAGGAGAAATACAACCCCATTTTTAAAAAGAGAAAAAAGGAAGACCTGGGGAACTACAGGCTGATCAGACTCACCTTGGTGCCCAGCAACATCATGGAGCAGATCCTCCTGGAAACTATGCTAAGGCACAGGGACAGTAAGGGGGTGATTGATGACAGCCATCATGGCTTCGCTAAGGGCAAATTTTGCTTGTCAAATTTGGTGGCCTTCTATGATGGGGTTATGGCATTGGCAGATAAAGGAAGAGCACCTGATGTCATCTAGCTGGACATAAGCAAGGCACTTGACACTGTCTTGCATGGGATCCTTGTCTCTAAACTGGAGAGGTATGGATTTGATGGATGGACCACTCAGTGGATAAGAAATCAGCTGGATGGTCACACTCAAAAAGTTGTGGGCAATGGCTCAACGTCCAAGTGGAGATCAGTGACGAGTGGTGTTCCTCAAGGGTCTGTATTGGGACTGGTGACATTCAATATCTTTGCTGGTGACATAGACAGTGGGATTGAGGTACACTCAGCAAGTCTGCCAATAACACCAAGCTGTGTGATGCGGTTGACACACTGGAGGGAAGGGATGCCATCCAGAGGATCCTTGAGAGGCTTGAGACATGGGCCAGTGCAAACCTCATGAAATTCAACAAGGCCAAGCGCAAGGTCCTGCACCTGGTCAGGGAAATCCCAAGCACAAAAACAGGCTGGGTGGAGAACGGATTGAGAGCAGCACTGCGGAGAAGGACTCGGGTGTGTTGGTTGATGAGAAGCTCAACATGATCCAGCAGCGTGCGCTTGCAACCTACAAACCAATAGTGCCCTGGGCTGCATCAAAAGGAGTGTGGCCAGCAGGTCAAGGGAGGGGATTCTTCTTCTCTGCTCTCTTGAGAACCCACCTGCAGTCCTGCATTCAGTTCTGAGGCCCCCAACATAAGCAAGATGTGGACCTGCCCGAGCAAGTCCAGAGAAGGGCCATGAAGATAATCAGAGGAGCACCTCTCCTACGAAGACAGACTAAGAGAGTTGGCCTTATTCAGCCTGCAGAACAGAAGGCTCTGGGGAGGCCTAAAAGCAGCTTCCAGTACCTAAAGAAGGTCTACAAGAAATCTGGAGAGGGACTTCTTACAAGGGCCTGTAGTGATAGGACCAGTGGGAATGGCTTTAAACTGACAGAAGGCAGATTTAGATTAGACATTAGGAAGAAATTCTTTACTATGCAGGTGGTGAGGCGCTGGCAGAGGTTACCCAGAGAAGCTGTGGCTGCCCCATTCCTGGCAGTGTTCAAGGCCAGCCTGGACGGGGCTTGAAGCAACCTGGTCTGGTGGAAGGCGTCCCTGCCTGTGAGGGGGGGGTTGGAAATGGATGACCTTTAAGGTCCCTTCAAACTGTAACCATTCTAAGATCTATGACAACCAAAAGGTCAATAAATGTACAAAACATTTGCACGCCGAACAACGCAGGAAAAATACGTACACCTTATTTCCTTCTCAGCATTCACCTACCTGTCTTTTACTATCCTCCCTGTATTCCCCTGTATTTTGAAGTCCAATTTCAATTAACAAAAATCTTGAAATAAAGAGTTGAACAAAGGTAAAATACACATAGTAGTTACCACTGCACAAATCTATTACCCTAAATCATTCCAGATTGGGGAGTGGCAAAGAAGGTCAATTAAGAGTAATATACATGGACTCTAGATATCTGGGAGCCATGCTCTACATCCATATATACCAAACTGAATGATTTTATTCTAAACGCTAAATTAGTTCTCTTTCCTCTCGATATATTTTACGCAACGTTGATTATGTATATTCTTTATTCAGACAGTTCTGGATCTTATCTTGGAAGACTTAAATTACTATAAAAAAGCCATACAGTGAATGATAAAAGTTTATTTCCCATATCAACAAGTTTCTGTATGTGTTTATTTTGAAGTGAGTGGAATACTTCAAACATTTTTCTCAAGTATCACCATAGCTCTCTTTTTAATAAACATTTTCATTGGTTTTAGGCTATCAAAATTTATATGCTGAACTTCTCAGAAATGACAATTTTCTTACACTGGGTCACCCATTTAATATCAACTAACCTTTTTCTTTTAATACCTTGTGAAAAACATAATTACTAATTTTGTAACTGTAGATACTGCTTTTCGATCAGCTTTCTAATCAAAATTTTAATTAACACTATATTGGCTTAACAATTGATTTACAGGAAGCAGATGTTACATCTAATTAAAACCAAATTAATAAGATTATTCATCACTGGAAGGTATGAGCGTACACATGTAGAAACAACATTAATTTTCAAAATATTGTACCATTTCAAAAATATTAGATTTTATATTGCAGATCAGATTGAAACAGAAAGTTCATGTAGTTCTCCCTGAAATTTCTAAGATACTTTAGAATGTTTGTATTTACTTTAGAGAAAACAAAACAAAGTAACCATATACACACTAAATTAACTTGTCTTCTTGTATTCAACCTCTATTTTTTGTTTTAAACAATAATTTTCATTCAAACTGGCAAGAACTGACATCTCTGCATCTGCCTTGTATTATCTTGTAAGTTTCTTGTGGGCTCATATTTGTCTCCTGGATAAAATAGTTTACAAAAGGGTTTTTATTGCTAACCAGTTAGTCACTATAATCCTTATTAGCTTTAACAGCCACGCAATCCCAAACTGTTAGGTTCCAATGGCATGAGAACATATAAAACGAGACCAAAAAAAAAAACACCAAAAAAAAAAAAACAACCAACCAAACCACCAAAAAAAAACCCCAAAATTCAAAAGCCCAGAAAGCAGACATCTTCATACTAAGTTCTGGCTACCTGGAAAGCTGCCTTTCATATTTGTTTAGTCATTAGCACTATTCCACCTCAAATATCACTAAAAATAAACACTTGTGCGTACAAACTTCTATTTCAAAGATTTTTTACATTCATTTGGATATTAATTCATATGCCCACCGAATAACATATACTTGATTCTGGTTACCTCCTCTCAGTTTTTAATGCATTCATCTTCAAAGCATAAATTGCCATTGTTCTACTTTTTAGAATATCTCAATATTAGTCAATGACAGTCATCAACATTTATCAAGAGACATCATACTTCTCTCATTACTTACATGTTAGGTAGTCAACACTGACTTTTAACTACCTCCCTCTGTAAAAACATTATTTGTAAATATAAACTTACCTAAAAAATGTAAAAGTAAGGCAGTTTTCTCATCATAGAATCATAGAATAGTTAGGGTTGGAAAGGACCTTAAGATCATCTAGTTCCAACCCCACTGCCATCGGCAGGGACACCTCACACTAAACCGTGTCGCCCAAGTATCAGTCCAACCTGGCCTTGAACACTGCCAGGGATGGAGCATTCACAACTTCCTTGGGCAACCTGTTCCAGTGCCTCACCACCCTCACTGTAAAGAACTTCTTCCTTATATCTAATCTAAACTTCCTCTGTTTAAGTTTGAAGCCATTATCCCTTGTCCTACCATTACAGTCCCTAATGAAGAGTCCTCCCCAGCATCCTTATCAGCCCCCGTCAGATACTGGAAGGCTGCTATGAGGTCTCCACACAGCCTTCTCTTCTCCAGGCTGAACAGCCCCAACTTTCTCAGCCTGTCTTCATACAGGAGGTGCTCCAGCCCCTTTATCATCCTCATGGCCCTCCTCTGGACTTGCTCCAAGAGCTCCATGTCCTTTTTATGTTGAGGACATCAGAACTGTACACAATACTCCAAGTGAGGTTCAGGAGAGCATATTTCCTTAAAACATTTTTTATGAAAACCTTTAAACAGTAATGAATGTAAAACCATCATTTTTTTCTTCACATAGTCAATAAAACAACTGACGCAATCAAAAATTATTGATTCCAAATCAATATACATCTTTGTATCTATTAGAGGTCTGCAAAATAAATCCAATATGTGTACTGGATTTATTATATTTGGTAAATACTGAAGGTAGTTCTCTGCTGCAGAAACATAATGATGTAGTACTTTGAAGATCCAAAGCCTTGATATCAATACAGTCAAATTTCTATTGCTTCAGCACATACAGAGTGGATTTTTATAGGTCATCATCTATGGATAAAGGATGTAATACTTACTTGCAAATTTTTAGTCACATACAGTGAGTTTATGAAAATATCTGTGGGGTTTTTTGGCTGTAGTGGTTTAAAAGCAAGACTGTAAAAAATATATCTAAAAAAGCATATGAGCAAAGGCAGTTACAGAGAACTAAGCACTTCTAAAAGGAAAAGTTCTTACCTGCACTAAAAAGCAATTAAAAAAAAGGCCAAAGAGGATAAGAATAAACAGGTTTTACAGTGCCAGGAGCTAGTGGAGCTTTACAAAAATCTGTACTGCTTAATATGTTCGCAATAACCCAGTTAAAAAGGACAGTTTAAACAGTGACAAAGAATGCTGACAGTACAATGTTATTTGAGATAGGGGGAAGGGGATGAACGTGAAGAATACAAAAGGATTATTCTGGATCTTACGGTACTCAATTACTGGACTGTCATTTAGAAGATTAATTTAAATGCATATTGAAGTAGGCAAATATACATTGGGAAAAAACAATCCAAAGCTTTATTTATGTAGTGAACGGCTTTAAGCTGACTGTTACCACTCGGAAATGAGATCTTGGGATTACAGTAGATGGTTCCATAAAACACCGGCTCTTCTGGCCACTGCAGTGGTCAGAAAAATCAAACAGAACAATTCTCTAGGATTTGTTAAACACGAAGCAGAACGAGAGTACAGGAAACCTCAGTATGCCCCTCCCTCAACTATGGATTACTTGTGCAGTTATGGTCATTCATCTCAAAAATACTACAGTAACCTCAAAAACATTCAAATAAAGATGACAACGTTGATACAGGGTATAAGCAAATTTTGTGAAAGAACAAACTAAAGCAAAGATGGCTCTGAAAAATAGATCACAGAGTAGGAGTATGACAGAAGTTTACTGAATCATAGCCAAAAAGGAATAGAATGTTCCTGTTTTCTTCCAAAACAAAGAGCTTAAAAGCCATAAAACGAAGCTAAGAAGTAGCAGGTTCATATATGATGACAGGAAGTTACTCTTTGGAATTCCTTGACCAAAAATTCTGTGACAACAAATACTTGAACATACTGGACAAATTCACCAAATTAAAATACCTCTGAAGGCTATTACAAACGACCTCTAAGGCTATTATAAACATATGCTACTTCTACTACATTTCTGACCTGAACATTATGGGAAGCTGAGAGATCAATCTGAGGAACAAACATTGCATGATCATCCTGTTCTAGTCACCTCCCTAGACTTTTCTCTGTGACTAGTGTCAGAGAGAAGAAAGTTGGTTAGGTCAGTCTGGCCTAGTACAGTTAAAACTTTTTTGCTCAATCTTAAATCTATACCAGAAAGTGAACACCTTAAAAACAATGACACTTAAAAGATCTATTTGATTCCTGTTTCAAAAATAGTCTCACATTGCAAAATTGCTCTTTCAAATTCACAAAAGAATTTAAAATGGGTGAATATAAGATTTCTAACAGGACACCCTGAAAATTGTATTGAAAATGAATATATATAGGTAATTATGCTGACATACATTTATAAAAACAAATACGCATTTCATAAGAATAATTTACTAAAGAAGCAGCATTTCATCTCTTTCACTTAGACGTGCTGATGTCTTATTTCTAAACAATGGAATACAGAAGACAAGCCAAACAAGAAGGTATTTACCTTTTTTGAGCTATGGAAGGGACAATCTTTGAAAAATTGTAATACTTCCATGAAAAGCAAGATTTAATATATATATTTTTCTTGTTACTGTGCTGAAGTACATCTAGATGTACAACATTTGCATAGTTTAAGCAGGAATAATCTCAATTTAGTAATGAAGCAGAATATATTATACACAGAAACATGTTTAAAGGGAAGGAAGAACTTTAATTATCAAGGGATCCTTCTTTCCTTCAGAAAAAAGATGAAGTGTCTTCAGGACTAAGGAGGAGTTTAACAAAGGAAGCTGAGACTTCATATTAAAAACATTATTTCAATACGTATTAAGGAATGTATTTATGAAAAGTAATCAGATTGCAAAGGTAAAAATGAAAAGATGGTTAATGACCTTGAAAGGGAATTTATAATAAAGTCCAGAGATTCTGTCATGTTGAGAAAACACAGGGAGATTAGAATAATCTGCAGAAGACACTGCAATGTATTTACATGTGAAATACATCACTGCTACTAGGACTCCCTATGATTTTGGTCTTCAGAAATATCTACAAGAAATACGGATCATAGTTTGATTAAGCTGATAAAAATTTTTTAAAAACTTTTAAAAAATCCACAACACAGCATTGGTATCTTAGTTGAACTTTTTTCCTTTAGAAAGCATAACTGATCCAACTAAGTCAAACAGGGCTTGAAATATTGTAGAGATAACGAAAACATCATCAATCAACAAAATTATGAATTTTCCATTTTAAATTGCTATGATTAAAGTAAAAATAAATATACAATTAATAGTTGCGATCTCAGAAGTTACTGTGTTAGACCATTTTATGTCAAAAGTTGTGGCTGATAATAAGAACATAATAACCTCAGCAGGAGATTTGTTCCCCGGTACAAATGATTAAAGGTGAAGTTGGTAAAAGTAACGAAAAGATTTAACTAGACAATATATTAATAAAATACATAGAGAGGTAATTTATCACCCTGAATAGCTAAAACCTCCACGAAATGCAATATAACAGCTGCATCTGTGTCAGTAAGTTAATCTGTTTTAAAGGTTATAATAATGAATGTCTTTTGAAAAACAAAAGCAAACACTTAGAAAACTAGTAAAATACATATAGGCATGAAAATTTCACACTGCACTCTGCGGCTTCATCAAAAGATTTCAGTACTTTTCCTAGATTACTGAATGTGGAAACACATTTGGTAAGATGAATCAGTATGAGCCAAAGGAGGACTCATGATGAATTTGGGGCATTATATTAATTAACTGTCAAGGAGAGGAACACATATTGTAAGTGATAGCAAGATGGGGGGAGTATGACTGGGGAGGAAAATTTTGTGCAAGGGTACAATAAAACCATCATGGAAAAGAGTCTATAGCATGAAAATGTTATTTTTAAGAGACTGGACCTTAAAAATGAGCACACTATGCAATGATCAAAGTGAGCCTAGATATAACGTATAACAGCATTTCCAAAGGTTGAAAGGTTTGTAAAGACTTACGTGATTTGTAAACTTTCTGCTGTCAGATTATTCCACATGATCTCATTAGCTTGAAGGTTTTCATTCTCTTCTAGTAAAGATGTATCAAACTCTATTTCTTGTTCAACAACTTCTGATGACCTAATTTATTAAATATTATATTTTAAAAACAACATTATCTTTCAGTAGACCATAAAGCAAATCATTATGTATTGAATTATTTTAATAACTAGTATATAATTAGAATTATATATGAAATAAAAGAAAAGGTAGCAGCTGGATACATATTCTTTTTCTTTTGAATAAAAAACGTAGTCTTAAAATCATACCAGGTAATAAAATGACATACAATTATTTGAATCAAGACCACAGCATAATGAAGGTTCTCAAGGGGTATCAATATGAATGGCTCCAATCTTGGCTAGACTTGCTATAAACCTGCACGTGACAATTATGAATTCACACATGACAACAAAAAAGATAACACATGAAGTCTTAGGACTATTTCTGCATATACTAATACAGAATAACAGTTCAATAAATGGTATAGAGTTTCTTTTTATATGAAAAATCTTTCTTGCATTATCTCTTTACTCTGTAGTCCCAGGCACTGCTCAACCTGCATTAACTGCAGAGTGCACAGAGGTACCTAGAGTTCACTTTAAACTAGAACTCAGATAATGAGAGAAATAAAGCAGAGAAAGTTTAGCCAAGAAAGCAAGTGCATCCAAATAAACAGTGAATTAGCTCGCACTGAATCTGGACTGTCACGTATAGTCTGCTGTCAGTACCAAAGTTATGGTTCTTCACATATAATAAAGGTAACTGAAATTTTGCTTTTCTACAGCCAGCCAAAGCTTTGGATGGTTAAAGAAAGTCAGGTACAAAACCTGACTTTTAGCCAGCTCTCTGCACATGCAAGTAGAACAATTTTCAAACTAGAGTAAAGCTTTACAAGTAAAAATGTAAAAGGAAACAAACAGATACAAACTCAACTCATAAGCAGTGTTGCAGTTTAATGCAGGGTTTTCCCAAGAAGAAACATGAGCATGCACAAGAAGATGAAAATGTGTACCTGTGTGTATCTATGAAGTCATTATACTCAGAGTTAGGGTCTATCTGTTCAACCGAGGTCTGGATCTCTTTATGGACATTCACAATCTCTTCTGTTACAAGACTGGTGATCTGGCTATACTCATCCAAGATTCCTTTTCTAGAGAAGAAAAAAAATTCTAGTGTATAACATAGCACTGAAGGTATACATGGCATTGAAGATGCTTCAAACTTTCAATTTTCTGTTTCTACAAGCTCTTGTTACAACTGGCTAAAAAAGGAAAAATTAGACAATATATTACTCAAAGAAATAAGAAATCAACTGGGGTCTTTTCTTTACAGATTGGCTATGAGTCTCTAAGACCATGCTCCTTGTATTGATTTCAGTGCATCTACATGCAGAGCAGCTAAACTAAAAACTGTAGCGATTACATGGAGAAGGTATGTATGTAGCTTATTGATGACATTCTTCTTCACGAAGGACTTATCATGCTCGCTACAATCTACACTAAAGTTTTTCTTGTCCTGACTGTCAAAATAATTATATTCTGGTACAAGTCAAAACGAGTCCCAAAATAGTGTGCATTTCCTTTAAAATTGGTTTTCTTTATTAATTTCTTTCATATATTCATTTTATGATTTGTTATTCAGACAAAAATAAGCATAAATCACAAGTTAGCATATTTTTACAAGACGAAAAAAAATCACACAAGAATTTCCTGTAAAAAAGTACAAGCCACCCAATCTTGTCTTTACCTGCTTCCAAGAGTGGGAAAAACCAAGTGAATAGGGAAGAGCAAAAGAATAGATGATATTGTGCCACTACTTTTAATAGCATCGAGTGACATATCCTCAGAACATCCTCCTATTCTCTTTAATTTTCAGTTTTCCATAAATGAACCCTCATATTTATTTCCTATTTCATCTTTATCTTCAAGCAAACTTGCTAGCTTGCAAGGCTCTTAAGCATGGTGAGATTTCTTAAAATACTGATGACTACTGGCCAGCCCAGAGGAACATGCAGAGAAAAAATATCAACAGATTTTTCCTGGACCAGATGTCAAGTTACATTTACTCTGTAGAAAAAGTTATGTGATTGGATTTTTTTAATACTTTTTCTGAGAAGGAAACAGACAAAAGAAGGCATTAAATCTTGCCTTGCTTATCAACAACATGTGTGAAAAGGTTCCAGAAAATAGTTCAAAGAATATGATGACAAGATAGGCAAATATCAGCTACAGCAATGACATCTCAAAGAGAAAGGAAATCTGTCAATTACAAAAAACAAAAATTAAAAAAAAAATCATTAGCAATATTAATCTATACTTATTCAAGTTTACTGAACTAATTTATGAGCAAAATCAGGTTATTAAGGAAGTATGCTTCACACAGATGGTACCTGTACAACATACCAGCTGAAGGACAAAGCATGAGCTCAGATATAAACACTGCACTTAATCTGTAATATTTTAAACTTTTATGACAAGATGGTGCCTTGCGAGAATGTTCAAGTAACCACCCAAAAATACAGTGTGCATTACTTGTCAACTGAAAGATAAAAGCATCTTTTTTTCATTATTCCTTGGTATACAATTAATCACAGATTATTATTTTCAAATAATAAAAATTAAATTAGAATACTACATATATAAAATTCCACAAGCTATAAATATATAAGAATACATCTTACAGAGCCTTAATCATTTCTTCTTGCATCTTCTGTAGTGAATCAAGTAACAGAGGAAGTGTAGTATCATAATACTGGTGCTGATGTAACTGTGCTCCTTTCAGTGCCAACACATACTGATTATGCAACATATGAAGTTTCATAGTGGCTTTCTCACACCGATCTTTGGCTTTCTCAGTCTCCTTTCCTAAAAGAACACAAAAAAGAAGAATGCATGTGGTGACTTACAGTATGCAAACTTGTAAATGACATAAATTTAGTGGATTTATGGTAAGCTTGCACCTTTTGCTACAGTAGTCTTTTCAAGGTACTTCTCTGAAGAACATAAAATCTTACCAGTTTCAGACCACTAGCAAGACCAAATGTCTTGATTTTCTAATTAAGAGACTAATTACGAATTTTTTATTTATTCTTTTTTTTAACAGCAATGTTAGAATTCTTCATCTAAAAGTATTTGAAAATCTATACGGTATAAAAATAACTATGAAGAATAAAGAATAAAATTCATCCACATGACAATCACAAGCTAATCTTATATTTACCTCAAAGTAAATAAACATCTTTTAATGAAAAAGTTAAGAGATATCCAACCAGGTCAGATCCATGGTTCAGTAAAAATCTGCCACTTACTGCAAGCAAAAATTCTATTGCTGTATATCATCCAAATAAAGCAACAGTGCAGTCTCCATATGAGTAGCTGAACTCTCACACTATTACTCCTGTCCAAAATGGGCAACTTCTCTACTATGATTTAACATTTCCTTATCACTGTTGGTATCCTGGTCAGGAAGTTGGATCTACAGTCTCAGCTCTATACTGTTAAGAGATTAGAAGACCTGAAATTCAGGCTGACAGTTCAGTGCTGAACCCAAGAGCTGCAAGATACTTCAAGAGGTCACCTATTCTTTGCCACAGTACTTGTAAAAGCATGAGGCATATGTTTTCATGATTTTCTTAAGATCTCCAATGACATAATTTTGCAACTTTCCAGTACCATTCAGGACTAGTGAAGGTTTCTCCCCACCTCCCTGCCCCTTCACTCTCCAATGTAAATCTTCACTGCTTTAATTTAAACCCTTACTTACTTCATATGTGCCATGGAAATGAAAAATAGATTTTACAACCCTCTACAATCCACCTTTTATATAATAGGCAGCATACTCTCCTCTTCTGCCCAATTTTGTAAACTTCATACTAATGGACTTACAGGTCTTCCCTTCTAAGTCCTATTGTCTTTCTTCAGTTGACTGGTTCACAATCTCACACAAGTGCAGCTTCAGTCAAGGCTTAAAGCCAAAGAATAACTTTACATTCTTGATGCTTCTAGCTCATTAAAACAAACAAACAAAAGTGTCTTTTTTGAATACCATACAAACATGGCATCACTCATTACTTTTGCTTTGGCATCTGATGCTGCCAAGTAACACGATTTTTTTGAAACTGACTTCTCAGTTTATCAAATTATTTCTAACCGTACAGCTACCCTCCAGTGAATTGTCAGTCCCTTCAAAGCATAGTGATGCCTGGGAATGCGATAAACAAACTCTGAAACTACATAATGAAACACTGGTAGACCATCCAAACCTAATCTCAACACACAACCTGCAATGTCGCATAGGATACATTATTCTGACAAGACCTCATTAACAACCATTCTCCAAGTAGCTTTATGCAAGTTTTGCACCTCTACTAGAATATTTTCAACTTGATCATGCATTGCTCTTGTCATAAAAGGATATTTTTGGTCATCTGCAGACCAAGACATATACACTATAAGGTCTTTATGGAAAATGAGAGGCATGTGAACATGGGGAAATAACAGAAGGTGTCTGAAGAGGGTTTGGAGAGCAAGACATCAAGTACAGTGTAGAGACTGGATCAAAGAGGAGAGGACAAGGCAGCTGGAAGTCAGAGCTAGAAGCACCAAGTTTTCCTTGCCCTGGCCTAATCCCTTGGGAGATACACTGGCCAGGGAAACAGAAAGAGGGAGAGAAGGCAGTAGCAGAGTGAGAAAATCTGGATTATTTCTTGGCTTTTTTGTATGTTTGGCCACCTCTACGCAAGCAAATGCTAGATTACAAAATCCAAAATTATCTTCATATGTGACAGTTTAAAATGTTAAAACCTACAACTTGTCCATGCATGTCTTTAAAATACACCCCCTATCAGCTTACCAAACTCAGCATATGTCAAATTATACTGTGTACCATCAAGTACAGGCTTCTGACCCATGAACCACAACAAACAGCATTTAACAGTTACACTAAACTGAAAAGTTAGCCTAAAAATCATCTCAACCACATAACTAGCGACTTATCAATACTATCTCTCTCCAGAAACTTAATTAATGGTTAAACTATCCCATTTTCCCTCCTACCTTGAGGACTAAATTGCTTTGATATACATTATTCCTCAACAGAACACCTCTACTAACTGCAAAATAAATCAAATTATCATATACACTCAACTTCTGAATACAGCCTTTGGACCTATAATTAATACAAGGAGTGCAGCTACAGTACCATTTTCATATTGTAATTTATTTTTTAAAGAAGCAAAAATGCAGTGAAGCAGTGTACACAGTTGTTCTACATGTCAATTAGCACAGAGGAAAACATCCAATTTTCTTTATCTGTATAATGAATTTCATAAATAGATCTAATTATAATTCCACTGCCATCAGTTGTTGACAAAACTGTTTAATGTTTATAGAAACTGACTGTATACAATATGTCACTCCATAAACAGTATTATGAAGCTTGCAAAATTCAATTATGAAAGTTTGACGTTTGCAAAGAAAAGGCTGGCATTCTTTTTAAAGCGTTCTACAGAGTCAAGTATTTCAATTTTTAGTAAAAACTCTTTCAGATTTTACTACATACAGTATAACAGAACCATCCAGAAAAAACTTTTTAGGGTATTTTCTATTAAAAAGGCAGATTTGCTATTCTAAAGTTCTTACTGTTGTATTAGTCTCTTGTTTACTGTTCACCTTGAATGGAAGAACAGAAACTGGATAAGACAACCAACTGAGGAAAAATTCAGCGAATAATAATAATTTCATCTGTTTTTTAAATAAGCAATGTACACTGAGAATGCCTCAAAGAGATTTACTTTCAGAATACAAATACTGTAAACAAATAGAAAAAAATTTCATATATATTTTTGACTAAAAAGACATAAATATAATGAAAAGATCAGGTTTTTACCCCCTTACAACTTTTTCCAGCTGGTCAAAAATTGTAAGTCAAGGATCATATGCCCTTATATGTTCCCTACATTTAGTTATCACTGATTTCAATAAAATATACCACTCATGAGGTCTTCAAATTTGCATTCTAGATTTTGATGTTTTATTCAAACAGCAAATGCAGACTCTGTGGAATACAGTGTAAGGCATTCACTAATTCACACAGGACAAGGATCCAGATCCTGAAGGCTACCTGTAACATGACATTTAAGACTCATGTTAAGACTTGGTACAAGCTAAGATTTCAAACCCAGCTTCATGATAGCGTAGGTTAAACTAATGACTGAGGCTTACATCTACTGTTGTTTCTGCAAAAGAAAATTCCAGTTAAGCTGTTTTAGTCACAGCCTTCACTGAAAATGTAACTAGTCAACCTTTCAGCTCAGACAAAACCCTACACCAGTGATATCCCACTCTACAAAAAGATTATATTTTTCCCCTCTCAGTGTTGCTTTGTAACAATGATAAGAAAAAAATGGCTACAAGACCTTCTGGAAGTATCAGCTATTAAGTTATTTGTTCTTAAGTTTGCTTTGTTTTCATTTGTTTCTTTAGGACCTTTGAGAACAGGAAAGGAGAAGAAAAAAAGGAAAGAATAAAAACTTAAAAAGACACAAAAAGCTAAAAACTTGTCAACATCTAAGTATGCCTGAAATGCTCTCTCTAATTTTTGCATCTTTAAGTGTCTGTTCTTAAAAGACAATAAATATCATCACTGCAATTATGCAAGAGGCATAATTGAAATAGTAAGTAGTTTGTGAAAACAACATAAATCTGTCAGAGTTGGGCAAATTTTGGAACATCTATAATTAGAAAGAATTTCTTATCCAGTTTTAAAAACTGTCGGAAAAAGTCTGTCTGGAACTCTCTGTTACGGTATTTCAAGACTTCCCTTTGCCTCCCACTCTTGAGAACTTAAGTGATATCAATAGGTATGACCTGCAGACATTCAGAAGTGATGACAAAGTTCATTAAAGAGGCAATGGAGATCATTGTAAAAGCTTAGCTTACAACAGATGAAATAACTTTCTGGATTTACAGCTCCTAGCACTGAAATACGACCTTTGGCTTCAGTGTGCAGTGAATGCTGTGGCATGAACAAACATTGATGAAGATAACATCCATCTGACAAAGGAGAATATCATTTTATTACAGAAGTCCAGTTTTTTGACAATTAATTTTATTTGATTTCAATGAGGCACACCTGACATGACAATAGAGGGTTATACTCCCAACAAAAACCCAGTTGGAAGCCTTAAATATGGGATGACTGTGGAAATAGAAGAGCAGCAGAATTACAAGACAATCAAAATGAAAATTAAAAAGGCAACCTGAAGATCTACACAAGTAACAGGGGAGAAGAAAATCTTTATACGTAAATAAAACTATGACTAACAATCCAAGAGAAACTTGGAGGAGAAGAACATACATCAAGAATTCACATAAGTGCCTCTGCAGTTCAAGGTGTGGTGTGATAGGAAGGGACAGCAAAATAAAAAAAAAAGTGGTGTCTTGCGTGGGGTCACCTCCAGCACCTGCATACAGGCAAGGAGGTTCCTACAAGGCACCACTGTGGAAAAATCCCCCCAAATGCTCTCTAGGAACTCAAAATGCTGGGGTGCCAGCCTGAAGTGCCTGTATACTACTGCATGGACCATGGGGAATGAATACGATGAGTTAAGTGATCTGTGTGCAGTTGCAAGGATCGTGTTGGAATCACGGAGGCATAGTGGGATGGCTCCCATGACAGGAGTGTTGGAATGGATTGATACGGGCTCTTGAGGCAAGACAGTCCAGGAAGATGAGGAGAATGAGCTGCCTGTCCTTTGTGCGAGGGAGCAGCTGGAGTGCAGAGAGCTGTGCCTGGGGATGGATGAAGAGCTGACAAGACAGCTTATGGATGAAGACAGGCAAGGTCCCAGGGAAAGCCAAGAAGCTTGGCTTCAGAGTTGTTTTAATTTTCTGTATGATAACCTCATTAGAGTATCACAGCATTTGATTTCAGAAAATTTAAAAATGGAAAAAAAGCAGGGACTATTAGGGGTTTTCCTTTTTTTTTTTCTTTTGAATGAAGCAATGATTCTCCTCTGAGAAAATAACGTATACCTTCAGTGTACAGTAATATTTCAGACAGAAAAAAAGGTTTCTTTTGTGGTTTGCTTTAGAATCTTCTATTTTTGTAAATATCAACACTAAACTATAATGCTGCCAATGCATATAGTGATCTATTAGACATTTCAAATTTTTGTGATACCAGTTTTTCAAATAATTTCCCAGACCTGGCTTTATCTTTTCATCTACATATTTTCAGCATTTTCAATAACAAAGGTAATTTCTGAATGTTTGGCTGTCTCCACAGTGTAAGTCCCTTCCTTATTTATCTCAATTCTGGAGACACACGTTTTCACAGAGTGTTATTTCATTGTGCCTGGAAAATAATATTCCTTTATATTATTTGCTTGCATTATTCTACTGGACACATTCTTTATACTCATGAATGAGATGACCAAAGCTTTCACACAGTTCTTCTTTTAACAAGATTTTTCTTAAAGGAATATATATATATATATATATATATATAAATGAATCTTAAAGCTTGACTTCAATCTGCTTCCACACACTGATGAATGGAGAGAATACGAGAGGGACCCTAGCATGATCTTTCTTTTAAGTGAATTTTGGTAAGAACTAAGCACTTCTTAAATTGAAGCAAATGCTTTTAAATACCTAGGTATGACAGAAAACAAGACTAGCCTTAGAGTGACATATCAAGCCAAGGTCATTATGTATATTCAGGGTAATTGATTCCCAATAGTGAAGAATGTGTTACACAATTTGCAGTGAATTCTTGAGAAAAATTTGTTGCCCCCTGTTTTTGGAGGCAAGCCTCTAACTTCTCCATTTCTTCTATTATGCAGTTCCTCATAGTTTGTTCAATTTTCCAAGTCTTCATCACTGAATAGGGCAGACACAGCTTATAGAACTCGCTTTATAATTGATTAGTCTATATTATGCATTTAACTGATTTTGGGACCTTCCTGACCCAAGTTATCTGCTTAAACTCACTACTTCACACAATGCTAGGCATATCTAATACCACTGCTGATTATGAAAATGATTTCCTCACACGATAATTCTTAGTGATCTCAAGAAAACCAACAGTGACACAACTTTTACCTAGTGACATGACTTAGTTTTTATGCAAACTGCATAAACATCCAACTAAACTAGGATGGCTCTCACTGTTCATTCTGTCCCAGGAAGCAAATTCAGAAATTTAGTGAGTGACCAGCCTTATCATCACTCTCCACATAAAGAGATGCAAATGCAGTGCTCTTAATTAACACGAGTTTCACACAACTAAAATCACAAAGATATATAGAAAGAAGAATAAATCTTGGCATTTAATCTCTTAAAGTCTTTTTTCCCTTTATGTCTTTCAAGAGGCTTACATGAATGGAGTTTTTTCAGGAAATAAAATCACTCACTCCCTCCTCCACTCAGCTGATTTGTGAGAAGAGGATAAGACTTTTTTTCAAATGTTATTTAACAAATTAATGACGGCAAATAACAAATAGTTTTCTAATTGGGGAAAAAAAAAACCCAAACAAAAAAAACCCCTATTTTTATATACTTCCAGATTTCAAATTCAAAGAATAAACCTCTAATTCAAGAATCACTTCAATTAAGTTATCTGCTTAATATTAAGATAAACAAATAACATAGTATAAACATGAAAACTGAAGTGCAGCTTTTTGAACTGCTGTCAGATGTTTGAGCTAATAAGCACAACTAGTAAATTATCTTGGACCTATGAGTGCTGATCTGTGAAAACTGAGGAGAGAACATCCTGGGCTGCGTGTCCATGTCGAGTGGGAACAATACACCCAAGCTGGTCTCCCACACTCCAAAAGAAGTCACCAAGATCTCTTGGCATTCCACAAGGTTTCCTGTTCTAGAAGCTTTATTTTACACCAAAAAAACAACCCTTGTCCTTGAAAGCACTGGTAGCGCCTATGAGTTGAAATACTTAAAACAGGCAGTTAATTTGAAATCCATCCAGCCTGTTGACATCTGAGAATAGGACAGACCAGTTTGGACAGTGTTACTCGTTTTGTCTTAACAATGGGAGAGTTTTAGTCAAAAATAAACTAAAAAAACACCCTACTAGGAGTTTCCTTGATCTCAGCAACAGCTACAGGGAACACATGCCGCGAGGAAATGTAGATTTTAAAGGCATCTTGGGATGAATGCACCAGCCACCTAATAAAAGTAGTTTCTGGCCACTCAGCTAGTAAAAAGAAAAGTAGGACAATAATTTCATTTAATGATCACTTTTTCAACAGCTTCCTTGTTTATCACAGATATAGCTTATGCTGTCATGCAACTTCAGGATGTACCAGAGAAGTCACATCAATTCTGAAGTATTAAATCACAGGAGTTACAGGGATCTGAAAACATTCTTCCAGCAGATGCAATGTTGTATAATGTGCTAGGAACACTATTAATATTTTTAGTCTTCTCTAAATCACAACATTGACAAAGAACACAAGCCAACCTAGGGAAACCTGCTACAACATTTTTTTTAATAGTGCTCTAGCAGCAAAAAAATGGAATTATGAAATTAAATACTTAGAATCAATATATCTTTTTCCTTTACTATTTCCCTCAGAACCATTCTGTCACACAAGAACATTGCAACATAGTTTCTACATCCAATCAGTAATTAACTAGTAACAAGAATAATTAACAACTGTAACAGATGTATGGAAAAGTGTAAATTTTGCTAAAGACCTTATTGTATTAAAATCCAGTATGAACTTCCCTGAGCTACACTGTCTCTATTCCAACTTGCAATATTAACTATGTAAGAGCAACTATTTCACACTTAAACATCTAACACCAAAATCAGATGCTAAATTGTTAAGAATTAATGCTTTTCAATTTATTTTTTTTTTTTATGTAAGGAAAAGAGCAAATTATTGTTTGTGATTTCATGTACTCATCATTCCTTATTTAAGCTTTTTTTATACAGCAATAAGAAGTGCTTAATCAAAAAAATCAAGGATGACAACATTAGAAACCCCTCACAGACACACTTTGAACTACACTTAATAAAGATGCACAATTTTGTAGAAACAAAAATAATTGTGGAAATAGCAAACTTTAGTGGAAACGGTTACTGATCCAATCAAATGGGATTCAAACTGCAATGAGATATCGCACTTGATATCTAGAACTGTTCTACAGTTTCCATTTTGTGTTCTTAACCCATTATTTATGAAATTTTTTTAGAAGCTTTGTGATTTCTTCTGTAGCCAAACAATGGCTTTATTGATTGGCATAAATTTTGTTTTGATGTGTTTTCCTGCAGCAGCAACATTAACACGCCACACTCTGTACATATTGTTACTCAACAGCCCTAGTGTGCCAGCACAGCACTATAGGCTCTGAGTTGTACACAATCTGAGAGTGTTATTTTGGACCACTGTCCTAAGAATTTTACACCATTGTTTCCTCCAAAAGATTTCAGAGGCTGTCCATTTCACTATGGAAAAACAATTTAATAAGTTTTTATCTTATAGTTTGCTCCAATGACCCCAACATGCCCTAACGCCACAATATGGCAAATGAACACACTGTGCATACACAGGACATACTTTTCGGGTTTTAGAAAGCTTTTCAATCCAGAAGAGACTATGGAAATCAATCTGTCCACAGTCCTAGTTGCTGAAGTATGCCTCATCAGAGAGATACTGGACTAGTTCTTGCTAACTTTGTTCTCTCTCAACTTGCATTTTCTCACCATACGTTAAAAAAAAAAAAAAAAATAGGCAAAAACTTATCAATTGAGTAACAACCAACCAGACTGCCTGACAGCTGGGGTCTCCATGCCTAAGAACAACCAAGCAGGCTGAGCTTGTGATTCCCACGGTAGCAGCAACACATGACTAAATGGGGTAAGGGATAGAACAAGCAAGATAAATCAGTCAGTTCTGACTGAGATGGCATGCAGACACTGGTGGCCACAACAGGGCAGTGCAATCCAGTCTAAGGACTAAGTGGCAGGCAAGGCTCAGTGGTGCACTCTCTGCAACACAGCACATCTCACTGCTTCCCTGATGCCCAATCAGAAGTGCTATGGAGGGTTCCCCAGAAGAGCTTCTGAGCCAGCACCTCAGACACTTTCATCTTCCTCTAGATCTGGAGAGCACAAAGACTTCCATAATGAAGCTTCTGCATTCTTCAGAAAGCAGTTCCCTCTTCCTCACTACAAAACTATCAAAAAATTCCCACCAGCTTCCTTCCCATCGCCCTAACACAAACAAAACCTGTAACTAACCAGTATCATATTCAGTGGTAGGCCCTTACTCTTATTACTTTTCCCACAGGTCCTCTTAGTGTTTTCAGCAAAAACTGAAAATAGCCGTAACCCTGCAGTAGGGCATCAACATGTTGATTCAAAGTGACTGCCCTGTTAGCTGGTAGAAAGTATGACTCACAGAAATTCAAGTTTACCTGAGTATACTTTGCGACTGCAGGTAAAAAAACGTGAAAACAGAAAATCATTTTCCACTCTTTATAACTTTGTCAGGCTTTATCCTTTTCAGTTAATAACCTCTACCATGTGCGTTTAGCCCAGAACTTAATATCACTTTTAACAACTCAACCAGAAAACTGTGAAACAATTATTTTCCCAAACTAGAGAACCACTTCTACCTCTTCCACTAGCAGCAGTTTACTCTCCCACTAGGAGATGGATTTGTGTCCTGGGTTCAGCTATAGCAGTCATTTTTCTCCTGCTTAGTAGCTGGTGCAGTGCTGTGTTTTTTAACTTTCAGCCTGGGAACAACGCTGATAACACCGATGTTTTTAGTTGTTGCTAAGTAATGTTTATTCCAACCAAGGACTTTCTCAGTCTCATGCTTTGCCAGGGAGGAGGGGAAGCCGGGAGGAAGCAGAGACAGGACACCTGACCCAAACTAGCCAAAGGGGTATTCCATACCACAGCACGTCATGCCCAGTATATAAACCGGGGGGAGCTACCCGGAAGGCCCAGATCACTGCTCGGGTCGGGCTGGGTATCGGTCGGCGGGTGGTGAGCAATTGTATCCTCTCCCCTTGTTATTTCACTAATCGTTATTATCATTGGTGGTAGCAGTAGTGGTTTTGTGTTATACCTTAGTTGCGGGACTGCTCTTATCTCAACCCGTGGGAGTTACATTCTTCCCATTCTCCTCCCCATCCGTCCGGGAGCGGGGGGAGGAAGAGGGGGGGGGGGGAGTGAGCGAGCGGCTGTGTGGTTCTGAGTTACCGGCTGGGCTCAAACCACGACAATTTGCTATTCCAAAACAAAACAAAGTCACTAAATTTCAAGATCACTACACTTGCAAAACAGAGAAATTTCTAAGTCCCTTCTTTGTGTGACTTGCATTCTTTTTATGTTGATCAGCTTGTAGAGGTAGAGGTACACAAATTTACAACTAATCCAGTATCCACAAACCCACGGAAAAGACAAAGTAGTATGCGCTAAGGAGTAGTTGTCCCATTTAGCTTCAGAAAGGCAGGGCCAGGTACTGTGATGGAGGCTTGGTTTGCCAAAGGAACAGAGTCTGTGGAGAAGAGCATTTTATAGAAGTGGACCTGGACTGGTTCTTTTAACTCATTTCTTACATGGGCTGGGGTCCAAAGATTTTGGGGTTTTGTTTAATAAAATGTTCCTCAGCATATTTCCAATATTTGATTATGTCCTCCCAACTGTTCTGGTAGGCACTGTTCCTTCCCTTGTTTTCAGTAATTCTTGAAATCCTGAAAAACTGAACCAGTTTGTATATTAACAAAAGCAGTACTTCCTAATGGAACATAATTTGAGTAAGGACTAGTTACCAAGCTAATGCCTGCAATAATGAAGCATTACAATTTTAAGACTTCCCTAACTTCACAAACCAATTTGACAACTCGAGGGCTCAGAAACTCTATGAAAGTACTATGGCTTAAAAAAAGTTCAAACAGCTCAGGTGACCTGCAGTTGATACACAATTGTAGTAGTTCACCAACAACATAAGTATTTGTAAACAAGAGTATGGCCTGGGGTGCAAGAGGGGAAGGCAATTTTGCATTTTTGGGGGAGAAAAATCTGCAACGTTTTTCTGGAGGTCAGTGTTTGTTAAAATAGATTTACACTAAGATGTTAGGGAAAGTGAAATTCAGTATGAGTAAGACAAATACTATATGGAAGCTTGAAAGAGAAGGTCAAGGAAAACCACAGGAGAATTAAGTGTCTTACAAACAGCTTGCATTTGCTCTCTATCTAAAGAAATATTAATTCAGTTAATCAGAGGCACATCAAAACATCACAGCTGCTGACAGCCAAAACAGTCTTTGATTTCAATGGGAAAGTCTGGTGCTTCAGGAATGGAGAATGATCAGAGCTGTAACAGGAAGACAGGATGAAAAGAACATACAAAGATCACAGCACCCTATTAAATTTTCCATGGTATTACCATTTTCCATGATTACCATTTACATGTATGTTCCCATGTTAAGTAGTTACTTGGAGGTAAATCAAGTAATCAAATTAAAGTTATATGTAGAAAACAGCTAGGAAACTGGACAAAATGAACAACTTAGACTTTTAAGTTAATATGAACATCAGTAAAAGAAAAAAAAATAAATAAAGAAGCTAAACCTAAACAGTGCTGAGTGTAACTCTCTTATCTCATGCTGCTTTGTCATCATATTCACATATCAGCTACTGCTCCAAATTTTAGACAAATTTGGAAAGAAGTAATCGTTCTCTCCACACTGAAAGCTACTATATTGCACTGTGAATTATAGTACAATAGAAAAAAGGACAATAATTGTCATTTTTGGCAGTCATACAAAAACTTAAAGATGGAGCTTGGAATTGTATTTATACACTATCCAAATCATTTTCTCTAAAGAAAGAAAAAATCTTAGAAAAGCACACAAGAACAATTATTACCAAGTTATTTCAACACATTATAGAACACATCATAGATTGAAGGCTCACATTTATCTCATGATTAGCACATAAAGCAATCCATGCAGTTTGGACACATCATTTCTCAAAAATCTTTAAACATCTCAGTATGCAAATAAATTCTTTTCCTTTTTTGTGTAAGGTTGACAAGGTCAGATCCATTACACCGTCAAGAACTGATGCTGATTCCACTGCAGCAACCACACTAGGTCACAAGATGCAAGTAGTCTGCAGCTACAATGTGAAGGAGATGGAGCTGCAAACCACTTACCACTGTCAGCAATTCATTTGAGCAATTCCTCATGCAAAATACATTGACCGAATGAATAATAGAAGAACTTAATAGGATTACCATTTACATTAAAAGAAGGGCTATCCTTTTTTTTTTTTTAAAGAGTACCACCAAGTACACCTGACAACAATTAGCTTGTCTTAAGATACTGAGTTTTTATACTGTAATTGAGTTGCTCAAAATAAAAACATCACCCTGTTCCAATGTAAGAGTTTTAGCAGCTTTGAAGAAGGCACCAATAAATGTACAAAATTAACATAAGTCAGTCATACCTTTCGCCACAGCTTCTTTATACTTTTCTTTGGCAGAATTTACTTCTTTTATTAGTTGTCTATAGCTAGATTTTAGTTTCTCTAGTTCTGTCTTTGTGACCTTTAAGAAAACAGAAATATAAAAAGCATTAAAAATATTCATCCACAACATATAAAAAACCTCATAGCATTAGTTTAAGAGAATCAACAGGATTTATTTTCCAAAATAAGGATGTTACCACTTCCCCACAGCTTGAGATAATATTAATAGGATATTACATGGTGTAACAAAATCATATT
This sequence comes from Strigops habroptila, assembly GCF_004027225.2. Classification (NCBI taxonomy): domain Eukaryota; kingdom Metazoa; phylum Chordata; class Aves; order Psittaciformes; family Psittacidae; genus Strigops; species Strigops habroptila. The sequence goes on along the minus strand of NC_044302.2, from coordinate 34,764,604 downwards.
CAACAAATGCATGGAATGAAATAAGAGGCCTGAAACATAGATCCCCATCCACATAAGTGTAATGAAAAATATGTTTAGGAAATCCAGCTAATCATAAACACTCACACTGCAATGACAAGGGGGGGGGGGGGGGGGGAAACAAACCAAAAAGATGCTTAATAAATCATACTACATGAAAAATTTCTATGCATGGGAAGGAAATCCTTCAGCATCTTTAAAAAAAGTCAATTTTTAGGTATTGCACTTCCTACAAATGGCTTAGAAACTGCAACTGCACATGAACCAATTTAGCTGTTGTAAGACTTAAATTCCTGAATAGGAAAAAAAAAAAAGGAGGGGGGAACAAACAAACAAAAACCCCAAAACAAACTCTTGCAAAACACTGCATAGAAGAATCTTTTTGAAGTGGAAGCAGCCCCACTGAACACGAAATTTTTGATAAAAAAAATAAAGTTGTCTCTTCTATCCCCTACTTACATTCACTGTTCAGAAATAATCACAAAGCATGAACTTGCAAACAAAAGCTAGTAACAAACTAGCCACTACAATACCAAAAAGGTGGCATATATACTAAGGAAAAGTAAAAACTCCATCAAAACAAAAAATACACTTAAAATGGGGAAAGAAGAACTTAATGCAATGCAAGTGCTCTCCACAATGAATATGCAGAAAAGGAAGTCCGTTCTACAGAAAAATTGTTCCTCTCACAGCTGGCGTGAAGAAAGCTGGAGTTCACAATTCTCCATTTTTTCATGAGGCAATGCCCAGATACCACTGCTTTTACCCTTAATGGAACTCTTCAAAGAGCCAGCAAGGTGCTACCTACAGTTTCTATTTCTGGACCAGCTGTGCAAAGACTTAAGTTAAAGGCAGGAACTTCTCTCCTCATCGATCCCATATTCTCATCTCATATTTCTACACACTGTAAGTTATACAATTGTTGCTATTACAGACAGGAAAAAATAACTATATGACAAACTTAAAACTTCTTACAAAGATTCTGTGAGAAACTGAGAAAAAGATGAAGTTAGGAAATAATGAACACAAGACATAAATAACAAGGAACTGTTTCTCTTAGGAAAAACTGGAAAATAAAAGCTAGGCCTTTATAACAATTACAAAACGGATTTTACTGATTCTTAGACTGAGTTATTCCAACAGACAAAACCAAAACCAAGAGCATCTCCGTCTCCAAATGACACTTAACGAAGTCAAGAATTATCGTAAGGCAAGGTTGTACACTCACTGCATGCACAGTTGCATATAAAAAGACTTCGCACATCCCTCTTCCTCTTCATGAAGAGAAATATATGTAGCTATCAACAGGCAAAATCAACTTTACACCATAAAGGAATGTGTAAAGCTTATGAAAATAAAGTACTGAAGGAAAATAAAATCTTTTTCATTACAACTGTATGACATTCTCCAGTTCCTAAACACAGAATATACATATGGATACAGATGCGAGTGTACACACACAACACAAGCAAAACCAGCTGAAAGACAGATTTCTTGTTACAACACAGTAATATGCTTGTGAATTGAAGCCCTTAATATACAAGACAGTTTTGTGAATCTTGTTGGTCAATTTTTTGCTACCTATACTTTATGTCTATGTTTGAACTACAGAAAGAACAAAACCACACACCCCAAAACAAGCAAACCACAAATTGTTCTTCACTTTACTTCCCAAAGTGCAGCTCTGTTAGGGGTTAGAAGGTTTTCTACAGGTGAGTGCCAACGCATTTAATTTACTGTTAGGAAGCTTCTGGGATTCACTTTTATCACTCCATCTGTTAACACCATCTCTTGATGGTAGTAGATTTAAAACAAACACCACCACCAAGAAACAGTAGATCAAGGCTTAGACAAAATATTTTTGATCTGTGACTTGTGCAGGCATAGCCTGTGAAAATACGCAGCCTTACAGTATTTAGCAGCCTTCCAGTATCTGAAGGGGGCCTTCAAGGATGCTGGAGAGGGACTCTTCATTAGGGACTGTAGCGATAGGACAAGGGGTAACAGGTTCAACCTTAAACAGGGGAAGTTCAAGTTAGATATAAGCAAGAAGTTCTTGACTGTGAGGGTGATGAGGCACTAGAACAGGTTGCCCAAGGAAGTTGTGAATGCTCCATCCCTGGCAGTGTTCAAGGCCAGGTTGGATGGAGACTTGGTTTAATGTGAGGTGTCCCTGCCCATGGCAGGGGGTTGGAACTAGATGATCTTAAGGTCCTTTCCAACCCAAATCATTCTGTGATTCTATGATTTTAAACCCAGTTTTTATAATAAAAAGTCTTGCCCACCTAACTAGCACAGCACTCTACTTTTTTTCCTCAAGTTTCATGGGAAAAAAAAAAAAATAAAATCCATTATCTGAATGGGAATTGGAATAAATCTACAAGATACAAGCTCTACTACATTTGTGTAAAAGCCATGGTGTTTCACTGTCATTAAGAGTTTTGCCAAAAGATTCCTCTGCGAAGAGGTGTCTAAAAAAAGAAAGGATGATACATATGCATTTCACTTAAAGGAAAAAACACTTTTTTGCCAGTGTATCCTATAAATACAAACTGCACAGACACTGACCTTCACAAGGTTTGGATAACGTCCTGGGAAGTAACAAGTATGTTGCTTCTGTGTGTAACAAAAGCAGAAGTAATACAGAGAATATGAGAAGTATTTTGAATTTCTGGGAACCATTCTTTAAGTGTTCCAGTGACACAAAACCTTTGCACAAACAATGTCAGCTAACAATGCAAGAGCGTATCATATCTAACCAGAATGCTATTCAAATGCTTCTTAGGAAACTCAGGAAGGGGAAAAAAACACCCAAACAACAATGCAAGCTTATTCATCAGGATGCAAAATATTCGCATGGCCATGCAGCCCATAATTGAAATCAATATGGTTTTTGAGTACTCAATATACACTATATTTTTTGAAAAGCCTTATTTTAAAAGACAGCTTTAGTAGAGATTTTAATTAGAGAGAGAGAGTTAATTTATTAACAGAAAAAAACACGTTTTGTGCAGTCTTTTTTAAGAGTATATCTGAACTTCCAAAAGTCTTGTTTCATCTAGCCTCTCTTACATTTATTTCTTTCTGTTTCCATTTCTCTAATTCTTTACATATTTAACCTCTATTATTTCTGATGTATGCTACCAGTTTTCCTCTTCTCCCATCCTGTCCATTTTCAGACACACCAATCCATAAGTGGCTGTGAGCGATTATTTGGCTTGGGAATTTTATCAGATAAGACAGTCAACTGACCATGCAACAAAAAGGATGTACTCCCCACAGTCAATACCTGGGAAAGATGCCAAGATCCTAGCATATTATGGAAGTAGTCCTATTAGAGTCAACATATTTAACCTAATACGTTTACTACTAAAGTTCTTCTCATAATTGGATGAAGAATCTTTTATTTATCGATCCATGACATTTGTACTGTACTACTCAGATGTTATACTACTCTAAAACTCAAAGTCTCTGCTGGAAGCAAGAAGAAACAGTGCTTTTTCTTCTCTCCATAGACCTTTCAGACTATAAACCTGATTTTTGACATTCGCAGTTAAACTTCCCCCAGAGCATCTGAATGAAACTGTGATTTCTGTCAGCTTTACTGACTAGATACACTGCTTTCAACATAAGCAGGACAACTGACATGTAATAGAAAAGGCCCTGAAGACCTTCATCTGCAGCCATAACATTTGATTTATATTTTAGAATAGGGACTAGAATCCTGTCCCACCCAAAACAGTCTGGACTATCAAGAGCATTCATTAACAAACGTTTTCAGTGCCCTGGTCCTAAGGATGTCTGGAGTGGAATGAGAACAGGAAGAGAGATGGAACGGAGAAGCATCCAACAGAATTATCCTCTACTGGAACAAGAGCATTTCCAGTGCTATTTGTTCATATATATTCCTATAAAAGAAATTTGTTCATCTCAGCCTTGCCAGCTAGCAGGGGAGAGAAAACGTAGAGGAAATAGCTAAAATTTAAACTAGATTCTACATATCACAAATCACAACTTTTATCATAGGACAACCATAACCACAAAAAGAATCCACTCTCAATATATGACTTTTAAACACACAAAACTATAATAAATTTATAAAGTACAATTGAATAACATACCTTGTACATCTCTGCTTCAATTTGTTGATGAACACCTATGAAACTCTTCTTAACCTGCTGCTTATCTTTGATCATCATTGTAAGCCTATGCAAAGGCCCAGAATTAAGATCCTCTGCATGCGTTTTCATTATTTTGCTCAGCTGTTCTGTTTGCTGTACCACAAGCAACCAAGACTATAAAAAAAAGTGAGAACAGAAAAACACTCACTTATTCTGGCTTACACATAACCAAATGATGAACGTGAACTGTGAGAAAAGATGCATCATTTAAAATTCAGTATAATTCAGAAAAAAAACCACGAATTTTAAACTTACCCAAATTCACTTGAGATCTTCCAAAATAAAAGTTCTTCCTGCTACAGCAAAATCATGCCTTGAACTTACTCATAAAACCATAAAAAAGCACCAGAGACAAAAATACAATACGGTATGTACGTCCTTCAGCATTGCCTTAGTACTTCTGAACACTGATGAAAGCTTTACAGCCTTTTTTGGAATACATCCCCAGCACCGCTGACAACCATGTTCCCATGTTCTTTGTTCTCCTGTTTCCCAGCTACAGTTACTCTGTTCAAGCTGACTTCTCTTCCCTCGTCTAAATACCTCACAGTAATACGCATTTGAGTGGTTACTGTTTAAGACCTGCTTCATATAACTGACAGCATCAGAGTCAGGCCACCAGTACCAAAGCGTATAAAGTCCTAATAGCTTAAGAGACACAAGGAGTTCCTCCTCTGTCATAATAATCCAGCATCTTTCAGTACCTTTATTTTAGTAACTTCCTTGGCCACTCAGTCAGTTTTCAGGACAGCTTAATGTGCTGTGTGTGGCTTTGAATTTTAATTAAGAACTCTCAAGGTGAATAGACACTTCCAAAGCACCACAGATATAAATACAAAATTAAAATTCAGCTCAAATAAAAGCATTTGCTATCCTAAAGACCTCTGTCACAGTTTGTTGATGGGAACAGTACTGTACTGCTTAGAGAGAGCTCCCTGATACTGAATGCTACGCTATATCTGAAATTACATAAAGGCTACATGCTATACAACTATCTGGTTTTGAAGGCAGCTAGTATGCTAGTTTTACTAGCAGTTATTTTACTCTTACAAAAGACAAAAATCCACCTTAGATCATAAAAATTTAGAAAATTAATTTGTTTGGTAGCTTTGGGGGTTCCCTTACATCCCAGATATAAACATACATATATAACATTTGCACGTCTACATAACAATGCTGCCATGCAAACTGGATTCTCAAGAAGGAAACAAAAGGTAGTTAACTCCTGTATATATTAAACCATCTTAAACATTTCCTTCAGCTTGTAAACATCCCATAGACTGGTTATCTCAGACTATCTGAGCTATCTCTATGTTTGAGCTACCTCAGACTGCTTGAAAGCCTGGTGGTGTAAAATGTCATGGCCTAAAGCTCCCCAGCTATGGCTGAAAACTTTTCCACCTCTCCATTTGAGAAATCTTTCCAAATTACATCAGAATCACAGAATCACAGAATAGTTTGGCGGGGATGCCTCACCCTAGACTATGCTGCCCAAGGCTCCATCCAACCTGGCCTTGAACACTGCCAGGGATTGAGCATTTACCACTTCTTTGACCAACCTGTTCCAGTGCCTCACCACCCTCAAAGTAAAGAACTTCTTCCTTATATCTAAGCATATTGCACAGAATAAAAACGTCATTAAACATCTGTCTGAGCGGAGTGGTTCTTGTGGTTATAGAAATGTTCATAAGAGCACTTTCAGAGGTGAAAATGCAGAGTTCTCCAATTTCTTTACAGCTGATTTATTACTGATGAGACAAGTACCATTTCAATCAACCCTCAAAATCACAGCAAAAGCATTTTCCAACAGGACAAGTACTCTAAAGAAATGCTTAACTTAGAATCCACCAAACGAACATGAATAAGTCAGAAACATAGCAAAAAACTTCCCTTCAATTAAAAAAAAAAAAAAAATCATTTGCACATTTTCCAGTTCTCTACATCCCTCCTTCCATACTGACAAAACATCAGGATTTAAATGGATTAAACAGGATTTCTGCGTTCGCTGTGACTAATTTTAAAATAGGAAAAGCTAAAGTGAAAAGCTATACTTGAGGAAAGGCTTGAAAAATAGAGATTTATATGGGCCAGAAAAGCAGCTGGGTAGGGATAGCAGAAAAGGCAAAGCGTTTTTCTATCACACAAAATAAGCACAATCCATCAGAACCAATAAAATATAGTATACTTGGGTTTAACAGTATTTTTTAGACATATACACAAAAAAATTTATATATATACACAACAGAGCTGTTGGGAAGCACTTAAAAATGCTGCTTTTCTAGCATTAGCAGTTGATGCCTCTATGCCATCCGGCAAGTTTGCTGCCTCTGCATGGAATAAACATAGGACAGATTTTTCCCAAACACCTTTCCTCTCAAAGTTCTCACACTTGCTGTATGCTTAAAAACAAAACCAAAAACCAAACAATGGCATACAAAAAAAAAAAAAAAAAAAAAAAAAGAAAACCCAAAACATTATAGAATCACAGAATCTAGAAAGGTTGGAAAAGACCTTTAAGATCATCAAGTCCAACACTATCCCAGGAAAAATTTAGACAGCTTTGTATTTGGGTTTGATACCACATAATACGAAATATTCAGTATACAAGTATTTTAAATCTTAGGAGATGCGAGATACTAGATTTATGTTCCATAACATTTGGGTCATACTTTGACTCTGTAAAACTTCAGGAAGAGAGAAAAAGTATCATGAAACAGTAAATCAGCATGAGGTGAGTGAGGCAAGCAATATTTTGTACATTCTAACTGCCAAAACCAGTAAGGCAATGTGCCACCACACAACTTTAAAATTCAAGGTGACAGTGAAATTTCAAGGCAAGCTCATACAAAAGATCTGTCAGTAGTACATGAATATATTTGCTGTTATATAAAGATGTAGAGATCAGGGATTCTATTGATACTATTGAAAGAAAAATGGTATCTCTTTAAGGAAAAAAAAAAGGAACAAAATAATCTTGAAAGAGCAACTTGCGTGCCTATGTCCAAAACAAGATTTCAAAATATGACACACGTACTTCGCTTCAACTGAAAAAGAACACGGCTTAAGTCAAATTTCTAGCTTTTTAAAATTTATTTGCTCACAGGAAGTGCCCATGTCACCAACATGAACCAATGCAGACTCAGCTAGCTATATGAAGGTTAAGGATTGCTTGTACTTTATAATGCCAAATACTCTGATATGTCTTGCTCCTTTACTGCTCTAGCCCTAATCCACCGTGTTTCATTGCCGAAAAAAAACCCTGCAAGACTGTTTAGCTAGCACGTAAGAGCAATACTAGTGGGGCAGCAATAGCAAGAACTTTTAGTCACATCACCAATAATTCTATACAAAACTTTGGGCTCCAACAGTAGAAATCTTGAAGACAACCCTGACTTCTGCCTATCTTACTCCAACAACAATGCTTTCCTGTTTATTTACCAAAATCATCATGATCTAAACAGCAAAATCTGTAATAAACTGTGTAGAAAAAACATAACTGGGTGAAAAGGATTTCAAATATACCACCAAAACACACAGATTAAAAAAAACAAATAAAAAAAAAACAAAATTAAAAAACCCAGCAGAATGTCAATTTACAAGACAAGAATTATTGTGGGAGAAGGAAGCAGCAACACATTTTGCTGTAGATAAACACTGTGCAGTGCTACTTTTGGGGCAGCTGAAGCAGGATAGCTGTAACAGCTCACCTTTCAAGTCACATACCCCAACACTTTAATCCAGCATAATTCTAGGCTGCTCCATTAGGAGCAGTCACGTTCCTAATGCTGTGCCATAGCTAGCATTCAAGCAGCCACGTCATAAGCCCGCTACATAAAAACTACTTTGTCTAAAACTTAACTTGACCCAAAAAAGGGTGTTTTCCTGCAGAGACGAGATCAGATTCATACCAGACTGAAGGTACTGTGGAACCATTGCTATATCAGAAGGGCAAGGAATTAAGTAAGCCAATTAAACAGTCAGGATGGAATTCCAATTCAGGAATGAAGCATATGAACAGGTGAAATATGCAAGTTTACTTCATCGGTACCTTTACCGTACTTGCTCTAAATCTGAAAATTAGTAATTTGGAGGAAGGACAGCATTACCCTTATAAAAAGTAAACACTCATTTTAAATTGGGTACAAAATAACTTCACAATTATGAGAAACATCCTGAATTAATGTTTTGTTTTTACAACACATGCTGCAGCATGAATAACAGCTGGAATGCTAGGCTTCCCCTGGTTTCCTGGCATTTTTCTATTTCTGTCACAAATTCTATATAACATAAACAATAGTTCCTATTTAACTGTCTTAAAAGAAAAGCTTACTATAGCATGCTGTATTTTCAAAACACTAAACAAAGTAACAGGCTCAACCCAAGAACTAAAACACTGAATTTCAGAATTCAAGATTGATTCTACTTTAATTATTATTTTCAAAGGAAGACTGAAGCTCAACTTCTGCATATTCCACTGAGGAACTAAAAGGAGCCCATTTTAACTACTTTGGAAAGATTAACTCTCAAGAAGCTGAATGAACAGAAATCCAACTCAAACTAAAGCAAGCAAAAATAAATCTAACACTGTTATTTCCAAAGATATTCCAAATTCAAAATAGTCTTACCTTGGACACATTGCTGATGTAATCCAATTGACAAGTGCTCTCTTTATCTACTTGATTACAAAGATTCTGTAAAGTGGAGGCATACTCCTTATCGCTTTTTACTCGCATAACCATAAATTTCTTCACTGTTTCCAGCAGTCGCAGTTCCCAGTCTTGCAGTTTTAATAAAGCATCATGAGAGTACTTCAGGTCACCTCCAAACCCCATTTTTTAAGGCACTATATACCACACAGGGGAAAATACAGGCTCTTCACCACATCTGAAATCAGCACAAGATTCATGAGACACATAGCAAAAAAAGAAACTTTCAGTGTGACAAAGAGCAACTATTAAGGTCTAAATCCTGAAATAACTTAACTGCAAATTAACCATATACATATACCTGTTCAAAATAAACTGAAGGGAGGGTCAGACAGAGTGTTTCAAACACCCATCTACGACTGGAAGAGATCTCAGGCTGTCCTCCAGTTTCCTTCTGCAAAATGTACCTCCCTAATTTAAAGTGAAGCTATGGGGGAACACATAAGAACATCTAAGACAGATACTAACGACCAATCCACTTGTTTAATCAAGTAAGTATAGCTGACAGTATTTCCAGACAAGAGCTGCCAAGTACACTACATACACTATTCCACTCCTGGCGACCCAGAATATTTGTTTCTGGTGTTTACTGTTCTCTGAGAACAGAAAAATCCAAATAAAACATCAGCTCTCAAGCAGCACATCTGTGGGAAATGGATAACTAGTTAGAAGCTAATCTTCTAAACACTAGCAGGCCATTAAACTTGCAGATTCGACCTCCCAAAAATCAGAAAATAGCCTAAATAAGGTTCCCCATGTAACTGACCATTGGTCCCCTGGGACACACATTAGAGGGGAGTCCTTCAGTTCACACAATTTCCCCTGAGGCAGTCCAGTCTTTAGTGTAGTAAATGGAAATAATTTGATAAACAGATAAGAAATGCTGCCTTATGAAATCCTATTACACAACTGCAAGTCAAAGTCATCTGTTTGAGCTAGCTCTAAAACACCTCCCTCTGATACTGATAAACATGATAAACACATCATGGAAGACCTGAACGCACACAAGTAATTTCCGCAGACTTGCACAGGTTTTCTAGTGTGGGCTGAATCCTCTTTTCTGATATACACCAAGAAACTGCTCCTATACTAAGCAGCTTCAAACTAAGCAAGATAAATTCATATAAACTGCAATTACAGCTCTTGACTGCAGCGCAGACACAGCCTGTGTACTGCTTATTCACAAACTCTTGCACCCCAGCAAAGTCCCGGCTCTTTTGAACAGAGAAGTATCAATTTCTTCATAGGCTTTAAATTGCCACTTAAATAAGCAGAATGTATTTCAAATATTAACAGACTCATTTCCTTACAGCCCATGGGGTGAAGCAACTTATTTTACAGTGAGAACCGAGACACATAAACTAATGACAACACTGTACCAGCTAATACTGGAATGTACAAGGCTTAAAGAGCTGACTTTTCAGAGTGCCTAGTATTTTTAGCATATTAAGTATTCAGAAAAATCCAAGACGTTATTGGCTTCAGTTACCATAGAAAAATTCAGAAGATTTTGCAGATCAGAACTTAAAGCCTGATTCCCAGGACCATTTCTCTCTTCCTGCAGTTTCCTGCCTCCATTAGCTCTTCCAGTAAGTTATGGAAATAAGCCTCATCCACTACGTATTTATTCTCAGAACGCAAATCATACTATGTAATTAAAGAAACAAAGATCTGATAAAGAAAGTAAGAATAGTACCATGTTATTATGCATCTACACAAGAGAGACAAGTCAAGGTTGTATGAGTAACCTTAAATCTATTTCAACCCTTCATATTCTCTTTAACTTGAAGCTGCATATTTTCGTCAGAATTCTTGCTGATGACTAGCAGCTCAGTCATAAAGAGCAACAGCAGATAATTAAAAAGGATGGACTCTGTCATTATTAGTTGTATTAATGATAATATTTTCCCAGTTAAAACTTAAGAACAGTCTTGCAAAACTACCAATATTTTAGTAAAAGAAGCAAAACAAAACATCTTAAAGCACCTACTTACTAACATGACTGAAGCAGCATTTGTGATTTTTTGACACTCTTTAGACATATTAGCTTTTGTAACCAAGCTAATTTTTCTCTTAGCACATTTTAGCACATTACCTAAATATCCTAGTCCATTAGCTATAAGAAAAGATAGCATCTTCCTTTTCTTACATTCCATATTCAGAAAAGATGGGAATTGAATGTCAGGATGAAGTCTGGCCTTGTGCTATGAGTAAAGTGCTGACTTGCCTGCCTTTACTCTAACCTTGTGCAACAAGTAAAGCTTGCTTGCTTTCACTCTAACCTCTGTCTTTTACTGAGAGGCAGGACGGTAAGGGCAGGAGGAAATATTGTCAGCATATGATATTTCAGTCTGCTTCTACTGACTCACTGTGGAGCCATACGATTTCAAAAATCAATAGAACAGAAGATCCAACATCTCCCTCCAGCCTGCTTAGCCTCCCTTCACTAAGTAGTAATCAAATTTTTTTGTGATTACACTATTAGATGCCTGGGTACCTACCTAAATTTGTACAAATACTGGACTCTGGTCCTTTTTTTAAGTTATTCCATTCATCATGGCAGGAGCAGCACAGCAAAAATTAGTTTTTCAAAACTGATAAAATTCTGATTTTGTAAGACTAACGAGCATAAATAAAGTCTCAGAGCTGATGATTCCCAACTGGGTAAGCCAGCCTCTGAATGCCTTCATTGTAAATTAAGGAAATGCTCAATCAAGACATTCAGCAAAACTCAAATGCTCCAATATTGTGGACGTAAAGAAGTGGTGAACAAGTATCCAAGACCTAAGCCATTTAACTGTTGATTAGCTAAAACCCAATGCTTTAATTAAAACCACTTTTAATATTTTAACACTTTTAAACAACTGAGAACAGTTCAGATCACAGTCACTTATTTGAAGTCAAAACTGTAAGAATTACCAACACATGGACATGTTCTATGTAGTCTTTATTTCCATTACTCTTAAAAAGCACAAGCACATTTCCAAAGGCCAATATTCAAAAAGCCAATATCTGGCACCAATACGGACAGGTATTTTCCTAGTTTAGTATCCCTGCTTTGCGTGCATAGATGAGTTGACAGCTGCCCTACAGGGTGAGACCAACAGAATAGAATATTTCAGTTGGAAGGGACCTACAACAATCATCTGGGCAAAATGATCCGTTTAGATCAGCTCTCCATCTCCAGCCACGGCACCAGGAGTTGCCGTGCAAGGACAGCGAACAAGTTGGGCTGCTATTTCTGGCATGATCCTCCTTGTGCTTCCCCATGTTCACAGTTACAGGATTACAGAAGAAATATTAATAGTCCCGATTTTTGTCTTTACCATACATTATAATGCTCACATTGAACATGTAAGACAAAGACAGATTCCCATTCAGATTTTGGAATCACATATTAGTGACAAAATGAAGCAGTGCCACAAAATCTGATCCCAGAAAAGATTTACCAGTAGGAGATACGGGGAGTTTCTACTCCAGTGTTGAAAAGATGAAAATATAGTATCAAACATATTCTAAGGGAAACAAAATCTTTCTCAAAAGATTTTGGAGAGAATATTTTACCTTAAAGGAAAAAAAAAAAAACAAAAACCCCAAACAAAAAACACAGAGATGGCATCACGTTTTAAAGTAGCTAGATGGAGAACTGATGCCAACAAACATGATCTGCTAAATTCATACAGAAAAAACCTTTAGGAGTTACTTGCTCTTACTCTGAGGAGATCTTTCCTACTTCTGGCCGATATCCATGAGGCTTATCTCTTTTTCCATGTACGAACAATACTTGCATAATTTGACATGCCAATGAAGTATGAATTCTAGCATGTTTTGTAAAAGTAATAACATTCCAGTGCATTAAATAGGACAAATGAGTTTCAGCTAGTTTATTTTTTTATTTTGAAAAATATATATATATGTTACTGTAAAAACTGTGGATATGCAGATTAGCCAATCAATACTTCATAAGCTTTAACAGTTAAAATATGTATCAGAGCCAATTCAAAGAAAGTAAGAATTACTTTCTTTTTAGAATCACTCTCAAAAGAACAAACTAATCACTGACAGGAAGTGAACACTCAATGTACATTTAATAACATACTGTGAATGAGCAATGAGACTTTGAACAGCAATAAATGTAAGCATAGTTACTGAATACAGCTTATAATTCGTCTTCACCACTACCACAGTGAGGCAGTCAGATTTCAAACGAACTAATGTTAAGTTTTGTCAGCATGACAGTGAGAAAATCCAGTGATAATCATATAATTCTTCAATACTGTAACACTCTCCTCAAGAAATAAAGCCAACATTCCAGCATTAGTAGTCTTCCTGAATTCCAGCAACAACTCTGAAGAAAGTAGTTTTCGTAGTAAATCTACATTTAATTTAGAGATTGCAATCTGTCCATGATACATGACAATGGTCATACAGTGACATATCAAGGGTCCTGTGTGTCTAACAATAGCCAAAATAAAATGAGCAGGGAGCACACATATAGCAATACTTTCCCATGATGCTGTCCTACCCTCGAAACAACTGGTGCTTTCTGTTATATACTGCCATGAAACATATCCAAGACTGTGATTGCTAGTCTTAAAATAATGATGGATCCACATGCATCAGTTGGAACTTGTGGTTTTACAATATCTATGGCAAGGTAAGCAATTGATAAACCACAGACCAGAAGCACACCTGGCCCTCAGTTAAACTCAGAACAGGAAAGCACAGAACACATCTGGCCCCTCCAGAAGGAGGAATATGGAAGGGGCTTGGTACACAGTACACCATATTTGCTCTTGATCTGCTGTCATCTCCCTTGCTCCTAAATCTACAGGGACTTCAAATCACCTAGCATGGCTTATAGTTTGCCTGCTAGAAACATTAATAACACTGCAAAACTGGAAAATAAGAGGACTCGGATTCAGGGGACAAACCCTCAAATGCAAGGCTTCTGTAGTGATTTAAAAGCAATTTTATAACAGATGACTAATTTGTTAAGACAGTCTATCTCAATTTCTGAATGTGAGGCTTATGGCAGTTATATTCCATTAAAACAGTGAAGTGAATCGTTCTTAGCCCTCCATCCACGCCTTAAATGAAAACTGGACTGTTAAACAACTGACATTTCTGTAAGTGCAGGATCTACTCCTGGAATGTTCAAGACCATGAAACACAAAACATACGATTTACCTACTATTTGTTTATACTAACCATACATTCAGTATACTATCTATTGATGTGAAATGTATGGAACATGAACTAGCTGAATTAATACTTCCATAGAGCTACTGCCATCAATAAACATCCAAAGTGGTAATCTAAAGCTAGCCTGATCGTTTCAAAATTGGTCTAAATATTAGTCCACCCAAGGCAAAATAGGCAGGTTGTTTTTGGGAAAGCTTTTCTGCAAAACAAAGCTCACATACCTTAAAAAAATTTCCTCAAGAAATGATCCTTAGTACACTTCTCTCTATGTCAGCAGCTACTTCTGATTTTCACTTTATGAAATATATTTTTATTTTCTGGGGACTCTGGGAAAGAAAAAGAGATCAAACTTTATTATTTCAGCATTTTAAAACAAATTGTGAAACTTAAAGTTATGTAAGTTGCTTTGCATTTTCAGACTATTACCAGAAGACAGATACATTTTTCTTTTTTTAAGATAGAGAGTTCAAGAAAACCAAAAAAGCAGACTTCTCAGATGACTGCAAGTAGCAGTGGGCTATCACTTCATACACACTGTTCTGAGGCAGGAAATAATTTTGACTCTACACATGTAACCAAAGATTGGTTTTTTTAAGTTCTCGGAATTTCTTACGACAGAGTGTATTGTAGCCATAAAATTGAATAATTTCATTTATTTCTGAACTTTGCCCTTGACAAAACAAAAAGGAAGCCAGTTAATAAGGAAAATGAAATCATGAAAGGCCAAAATTCATCATATGAAAGACAAACTTAGTAGTAGTATTTTCACTGGACTGTAAGAAAACAAGTGTCAACATGAGAAAGGGACCAATCAAGACACAGAAATTTCTTACATGGCTCTAATTACTCCAATATCTAGAACAGCAAGAGGTCAGGCGACTGCAGCACTAAAATTTCAAGCTGTAACTCTGGACTGCAATCTAGATGAAGCAAACTGAAACAGAAGGCTGCATCTTTGAGGTTCTATATTAAAAAAAAGTACATGAAATAAAAAAGATAATAAGAAACAGCTTTGATATAGCTTATAAGTGTAAGATATACTGTGTAAGCTATATCTGGACCAATATTAAGTGTTCACTCACAATCTTATACCAGAATGTTTCATCTAAAGATTTAGTTTTAGATGAGACATTCAATATTATTTTAGCAATGCCCTTATTAGAAAGGACATACTGAGCAAAACTGAAAGACAGACACAGTGTGTAAGGGTAAAGAAAACAGAACTATATTCAAGATCGCCACTACTTAAAACAAAGCACTAATCATGGACACATTTATAAAATCTTATGAAGGAATAGCTTTATTTCACACTGAAGCAGACATTATTTAGTATTCCCTTCTGGTTACTTAGTGACATTCTAGAAACAAAGTGCTGCTTAATATAAATACAAAACTTCAATGCTTGATGACCAAAAATAGAAAAGACTGTACGTGATGCTTATATTTAGTTACTGCAAAAATTCAACAGCTATGCAAGCAGATACAAAAGGAGGGAAAAAAACCGCAGCTGGCTAGAACATTACAAAATTCACCACATTTTTAAAAACAGATACAAAAATACTTGTTGCAAAGCCCAAGAGAAAGTCTTCACCAGCAAAAAATTACAAACAAGAGCAAAAACATTATAGCAAATTTGGCTCCAGTCCTCCTATATCAAATATGAACCAGTTGGAAACACCAGCATATCACTGGACAGGAACACTAGTTTTAACCCCTTTCCTGGTTGAAATGGAACTTAAGAAAGTAAAACACATACTACCACCAGCACCTGGGCACATTCAGATTTCAAGCAGATGTTAAAGATCCATCTTTTGCTCTCTGCACACAGACAAAAAGCACATTTTTTTTTTTTTTTAAGAACTACTTTATCACTTATGTTAGAATGGAGAATTGTTTGTCAATATAAAACTAAAACATAAACCCAACTTTTCTTTAGAATTCCAATTACTACTGACTTTTTATCTATGTGCATATTTTCATCTGCATACAGGTCATTAGTAGAATTTAAAACCGGTAATACAAGTCCAATACTCATCTAACTGATAGGCGTATACTAGCTAGTACACAGAAGTATGATAAAGGCTTGCCAGCAAACTACACAGCCATCTGTAAGAGAGCAATAAAATGTTACAGGACTCCTGTTGCTGTTTCTGAGCTCAAACACAGTAGAATTTGATAATTACAGACAGCTTGCTACTTCAATGCAATAAACCACTAGATAATGAAGATATAAAAGAATTAAAAGATGATAAGATAGAGCAGAAAACCTAGATGATTTGTTGTTTTCTGAAATTACTCCTGAGACAGCCAAAGACAATCCTACATCAGATCCCCTGTAGACTAGGGGATATATAAGGCATTCTCTCAAAACGAAGCATCAGAGAAGCATTTTAAAAATATCAAATTAATAGTAAGAATTCACCAGAGGCAGATACCATTCAGCTGATGTGTTAAAGCATTAAATATGAAATTGCCAAACTAATAGTTCTGCAAAAACTCAGGCTTAAGGTGACCTAAGTAAAGAGGAATGGAGAATGGAAAATATATCAGTTTTTTTCAGAGTTTGACAAGGCAATCAGCAGAAGCACAACAAAGACAGTCTGACTTCAATACCAGGCAACGTGGTTAAAACCGTACTGAAGAATTTGTAGACTGGAATAATAAGGAGAATAAAAATACACCACTGCTTTTGTAGAGGAAAATCATGCTTCGCAATTTGAAGAGTTCTTTGTAGTAATCAAGGATTCTGTGGGTAAAGGTGTTGGAATTAGTGGTGAACAAAAGATTTCTAAGAAGTTTCTGCTGATGTTTTTCATAGGAAGCTGTTACAGCAGTGAAGACCTTGCAGGGTAAGACTTAAAGAGACAAAGATTCACAGGGGAGGGTCAGAAGCTTCACCAGAATCTGAGCCAGGTCTTCGACTGCTGTTCAGAACGGTCACCTGCATATCTGTCATTTCACATATCATCTATGCTTACGTTTGCAAATTATACAAAATTATTATGAGCAATCAAAATTGACGCATAATTAAAAAATTTACATAAGAACTCCAGAATAGTGAGCAACAAGCATATAAAACAGCAGATGAAGTCACGTGTCTGTAAATGCAACGTAACACACTGGGAGAGAGAACTGTAGGTTATTTAATGCCATTACCAGAAAAAGGTCTCGTAGTCTCTGAACATATACCTTCAAAAGTATTTGTTCAGTGCTTTGAAGTAGTCAGGTTAGGAACCATCCAGAACATCAGACTTTTTAAATGAAGGGAAAAGAGAACATAACATATTCTTACACTGCTGACACATTTGTGCTCCTCTAAACCTTCAAATTATTCTCTCTCATGAAGAACGTAAAGCACCAAAAAAAGCATAGGTATTACTGATCAGAGTATGGAGCAACTTCTGCACAAAGCAAGTAAAGAGAATTTTTTAGCTCACAAAACAGGTAAGTATGGCAGGATGTCAGATCAAAGTACCAAAAAAAATGATGATAGCACAAAGTAACATGGTATGTCAGATCCCTGAAGTGTTTCCCAGAAGAACATGGGAACATCAAATGAAATTTTTAAAAGTTGCTCTTAAGTACTTCTTTGCCTAGTAAATAATTAAATGAGAGAATTCCATGCCTAAAGATATTTTTGACACCAAGAAACAAACAGATTAAAAAATTCTGATAAAAATTAATGAAAAAACCACAGATCTGTTGAACAGCAGAACTTCCATCTCAAGATGCCTCTAAACTGCAAAAGCAGGACAGGAACTATTATTTCTCATTTGTGCCAACATCCGTTCTTATCTGTCTGAATCAAGTGAAGTCCATATCTCAGTACTTGCTCACATACAAGCATCCTCACACAATGTGCTCTTACTCTCTTACTCCTGCAGCTGTACGAAAACCAGTTTTCCCTAGCAGCTCTTGCAGCTGTGATCTTATTAAAAATATCTGCAAATGAGAAGGAACGAGCTCCATCAAAGAATAGGATTTACACTTGTCAGTAGTACAAAAAAAATACACACACACCCCCCCCAAAAAAAAGGGCGGGGGGGGCAAAAAACAAAACCACAGATAAAAGCACAGAAAACAACTCGCAGACTGCCCAGAATTACAAGACACACTTTCTTTTTTGGATATACAAAGTTTTCATTTACCTGCTGGAATTCTTTTCACATGTGCAAATAGTAGTAATACACAAGATGAAAGTAAGTCACTAACAATCATGTAGGTATAAGGCTTATAATGTAAAGACCCCATCTAATCCTCTCCTGTTCCACCAAAGAACTGCTGAAAGACTTTTGTCAAGACTCAGTCTTCTCGGGCTATCTGATTTAGCATTCCCTGCCCTTAGCACAAGGGAAAAGTTTCTCAATGACCAAACCTAACCTTCCCCACCCCATGACTGCGGAATAGAGAGAAATGACTAGTCACTTCTACACAACTTGAATATCCTATTTTTGGACAAAGCAATCTCAATTCTTTCAATTTTTCATTTTAAATCATTTTCCAGACCAATGGTGTCCTCAGAACACCCTCCAATTAGTCCCTGTCTCACTTACGAGTTCAGAATCTAAAACAGTGGGGTACTGTACGACCCAGCAATTCTGAGAAGACCAGAGAGATTACTTCAAATTACTTTTGAGCTCCTGCCCAAGTGCTTTAATCTCTTCCAAATAGCATGATACTGTGTCCTTCTTAGTTTGCGATCCAAAAATTCCAGATCCTTTTCCACAGAACTGCATCTTACCCTGTTTCTTCCCCCATCATGTATTCATGCAGTCCAGCCTATAGACTGTATGTTGTTGCTTTTGCGCTCGCTAACTCCCTGCTTTGTTCCAGATGATGTCTCCCATCTGCCAAGATGATTCTCATTCCCCACCACACCTGCAGTTGTTCCTAGCTCCCCACGGCCTGAAATCTTCCTCAGCATACCCTTTATTTTATCATCTCAGGCCTCCTGTGAAAAATGTGCAATGGGAAGGGCTGCCATGTGGTAGTGAACCATGCAATTAGTGCTCTTCAGCTGTAATTACTCCACCACTTCTGCTTCCATCCTGTAGAATTTTCTGCCTCAGAGTCACAAGTAAATAGCAAGGCAGATGCTGAAGACTGAATCTCACCAGGCAGAAGAGCACAAGAGGGTGAAAGCCTCTAATCCTAATCTAAACCTAATCTACAGGTTAGCAATAGCAGAGCTAGGCTGGCTGTCACAAGCCACACTGTGCCTTTGAGCCTCTGGATGCCATGCCATGTTCTTAACACTGAAAATGGCAGTGCCGTGTACAAAATAACACACATACACCTTGCTTTCAAAGGGTAAATGCACCTCGTTTCTTGCTACTTTCCACGTGCTTACAAATACAGCAAGCTTCCCCTCCTGTGTTTTTTCCAGGAATTCAGGTTTTCTTAAATCAAGTGCCAGGCTGCAAAGAAAGCCAAAGAAAAGCATGGCCTCAATAGAAAGTACCTGACCAATGAATTTTCACTGAAGTCTCAGTTCTGCAGTGCTCCAACATTTATCTCCACATTGGATCTTAACACAAAAGTGGATTGAGCAGGATGAGGCTGATAAAAATGATTCTCAGGTGGCTGGCACTGCACTCCATTATCTCCAACCCTGTTACAAGTTCTACCAGCTAAAGGACAGTACTGTTCTAGAATTACACAGAAACATATACCGCTAAAATTACCAAAAGTTGGCCACAAATTTAAAAAACCCCTACATACACACATCAGTGACTCAGGCTCATGTACAGTGTATATTATATAGTGTATTAAAGAACCTTGTGAATAAACAAGAGCAACAAGCACATAAGTATTGCATTTTCAAGAGATTTCTTGTCTTAGATGAACAGTGAAGATGGAAACAACTTCTAGGAAAAGTGGCAGCCAGAGTTAACACTGAAATTAAAAAGTAGCTGAAGAAACCTTGTAGACTAACCAGTTAGTTAATGTACGGTTAACATTTCTTTGCTGATTTCTTTCATTCAATTACATGGCAACTTCTCCAGTTCAAAGGTAGAAAGCAGTCTCCCCTATTCGGAAAAAAACCCCACAAACCTCTTATTTGGAGAAAAACCTAAACCAAATACTTCTGAAAGTTATATTTCCTATCTTGATATCTACCTGCCTTGAGATAAATACATGACAAGTCAGAATGAACACACACACACATCATACAACAGAACCCAAGCGCAAACCCTCAATCCCTAGACCATCTCTAGGAAATAGAGGATACCCATGAGGTATCTCTTCAGGAAGACAAAGGAGGGAAGCATATTGACACAGTACTGAGGGTCTCTCATCATCACAGAATACCATGTCAGACTCCTCCCTGGAATGATTTCAGGTCCCCAAACTCCTAGTTGCTGCCATTGCACTTTTCAATTTAGAAATCCAGAATACTGCTAGGAGCTTCCTCCAGAAACACTGTATTACCTCTTGAGATTAAGGACAGACATAGAAAAACAAAAATCCATAGGACATTAAATTCTTTTAAAAGTCTAGAGGCAGCTTAGTTTCTTCCTATCGTCCAACACCAGCCAGAATTTATCACTGCAGCCAAAAACAATTAGATTAAAAATCTGCCATTACTCTCTAATATATAACAATACCGGCCTCCTCAGCAGAAACATAATCTAGTTCCAAGTATTCATCACTTTTTGAAAAGAAAGTCAAAGAACAATCACTGTGCTGCTGCTTCTTTCCTCCTTCATTAAACTAATGACATCCTCCTGGTTCATTAAACCCTCTACTTACTTAACTCACTGTTCGCTCAGTCTTCTTGAGGTCACTTATTTCCTTGGCACAATTGTATTACATTTAATGTAGTCTGACCACACACTATTCTGTACAGAAAATCAGCCCACAAGAAACACAGGCCCATGAGGAAGAGAATCCTGTCCCCTCCCAACAGACTGTCGCACTGCAGGAAATACATTGTGCGGTTCATTGAAAGGTGTTGCCTCAAGCTCCCCCACACTCTCCATATCCTAGAAGATACTGTGATAATTCTGTTAAATGGGATACAGTAACTTTCACTAAAGGTAGAGTCTCCAGAAAGGCAGATGACTGAACTATGCATGTGCACCTTCTTAAGCACTTGAAGTGCATAAAAAAATTTAATGTGTACACTTTATATATACATACCAGAGCTAATTTTTCAAGGAAAAAAACTACCCTATCTTTTCAGATTCAGCCAGATTCATTTTCTAGATATGCCTTCCCGGCTACAGACGCTCCTTCTGAAGGGTATTTTTCTCATTTCAAAATGCATAAGCGGATCAAGCTTTAATTAATGAGTATTATAACAAGCAGTTAAAAGTTGTGAATGTTTAGCCTCCCAGGTCTCTGGGATAAATGGTACTGAAGTACACATGAGCAAAAAAACCCTCAAAACATATGCTTGGACTCATCACATGGAAACCTATTTGTATACATAAGATTCAGCCTAACTGATCTTTATTGCAACAGATTACTTTTTTTTAGCCCCTGTCTTTCATTCTGTGTATCAAAAGTATTCTCTCCACCAATGATACCAAGCAGCTAGCTTTTAATTTACGAGGCCAGTGTTCTCCCGGACATAGCATCATTCATGGATGTTCTTCAGAAAAAAAAAAAAAGGAAAAAAAAAAATTCAGGGATAATAATCTTGGTATTGCAGGTAAGGGTTATTTAGGTCCCTCAGAATTTTTGCCTTAATGTACTCTGAGATAGTTGAAGGGAATTTGACTGACTGCATCTTTAAACCTGAAATCCCACTTAATTTCAGAAAAATTCTGCAGAGGGACAGAAGGCATCTTACTGCAATACTCAAAAATGTGTGCATCCACACTGCGGCTGGAGCAAAGCCTGGAGGAAAAAATCCCACCAGCTGTGGCCAGCTTTCCTTTCAGAGGGTACCAGCTGGCACCAGAAAAGCAGAGTTAGAAAGCATGCAGCATGGAAAGCTAAGAGGCCATGGAGGAAGAGGACTGAATCAAACTGAGATTTTGACTTTAATAAGGATGTGTGTAATTGCCTCCTCATATGAAAAAGGAATCATTTAGATAAATTACATAATCTAGATGCCAATTAAATTTGTTTAAGTAAGTAGATTCGGATTTACTTAACATATTCAGTGATGAGTGATTTGCCACTCCAATGCTAACATTTACCCAATCCAAAAGGCAGAAGTGGGTATTAAATGGCCGCCTTCTACCTTTGTTACAGACCTTTAACTCTGTAATTCTTTGCTTTTTCAGCTGTGCGCTTCAACCACTAACATTCTTCTCCATTTGGTGAATCAAGCATTTGCTTTTATCTGGTGAACTCCACTTATCACATCTGCTGAACTGGTAAACAACCATATTATGGAAATTACGCAAAAGATATTCTCCTTGGGAGAAAGCACACCATTCACAGCACCAGCAAACAACAAATACATGCACACCAACAATAAACGAGTGTGTGTTTTTTGATTTCATGCTTTATATTTTTTAACCAGCAAAAAGATGTTTGAAAGGTGTATGATTTTCCTTAAAATTTCCTACAAGAGCAATTCACACAATATTTTGCTGAAGGGTAGCACAATTGTTTTAAAATACAATTTTTTACAGTGTTTAAATTGTCACATTTTTAAAACATAGCCCCTTCACTTGACTGCACCCCTGATCTGGAATTCCTGAAACTTTCTTGGGATACAAACATTGTGGGCTACTACTTCACATCTGTGAACATTTTGAAGCAGAAGCCACAACTAGGAAGTCAGATGCTACCTGAAAGAAAACCAAAACATTAAAGAAAGCTTTAGCATAATTCACGAAAGCTGTATTTTAACAGACTCAGCAGCAGTATGCTACAGTAAACAGATTTTAACAAACTTTCACAATTTAATTACCAATAGGACAAGCTTTAGGTATTCAAAGACTAAGGTTTATCTTAAGACCCTACTCTTATTTATTTATAGAATCACAGAGGCATAGAATCATAGAGTAGTAAGGGTTGGAAAGGACCTTAGGATCATCTATTTCCAACCCCACTGCCATGGGCAGGGACACCTCACACTAAACCATGCTGTCCAAGGCTCTGTCCAACCTGGCCTTGAACACTACCAGGGATGGAGCATCCACAACCTCCCTGGGCAACCTGTTCCAGTGCTTCACCACCCTCACAGTAAAGAACTTCTTCCTTATATCTAATCTAAACTTCCCCTGTTTAAGTTTGAACCCATTACCCCTTGTCCTACCACTACAGTCCCTAATGAAGAGTCCCTCTCCGGCACCCTTGTAGGCCCTCATCAGGTACTGGAAGGCTGCTATGAGGTCTCCACACAGCCTTCTCTTCTCCAGGCTGAACAGTCCCAACTCTCTCAGCCTGTCTTCATACGGGAGGTGCTCCAGCCCCCTTATCATCCTCGTGGCCCTCCTCTGGACTTGCTCCAACAGCTCCATGTCCTTTTTATGTTGAAGACACCAGAACTGTACACAGTACTCCAAGTGAGGTCTCACAAGAGCAGAGTAGAGGGGCAGGATCACCTCCTTTGACCTGCTGGTCACGCTTCTTTTGATGCAGCCCAGGATATGCTTGGCTTTCTGGGCTGCAAGCGCACACTGCCGGCTCATGTTAAGCTTCTTGTCAACCAGCACCCCCAAGTCCTTCTCTGCAGGGCTGCTCTGAATCTCTTCTCTGCCCAACCTGTAGCAGTGCCTGGGATTGCCCTGACCCAGGTGTAGGACCTTACACTTGGCTTGGTTAAACTTCATAAGGTTGGCATCGGCCCACCTCACAAGCGTGTCAAGGTCCCTCTGGATGGCATCCCTTCCCTCCAGCGTATCAACCGAACCACACAGCTTGGTGTCGTCGGCAAACTTGCTGAGGGCGCACTCAATCCCACTGTCCATGTCGCCGACAAAGATGTTGAACAGGACCGGTCCCAACACCGATCCCTGAGGGACACCACTCATTATAGGTTCAGCATGTGTGAATTTCGTGATTTACTAGCCCAGCCACTAACAACCTCCACCATCTGAGCCATTGTTCATATGTTATTGTCTTGACTGAGCATTACAGCACCAAATATTCAATAAAATTATTCCTGCCTTTATTAAATAACCATTAAATAACCATTCAATAATCATCTATGCCCTTTCCCACTCCAGTGTGTTTTATACTTAGAAAAGCAACTTATTACTGCCATTCTCAGTTCAAACAGCAAACATTATAAATGTGACAACAATGTAAGTTACAATATGCTGTCAATGTATGGAATAAGATTTTCCAATTTTTCTAAAGCAAAAAGTTAGGCATAAAGAGAACTGGAGAAACGGAGCAAAGCTGACAAATTAAGTACTGAAATTAACAGATTCACAAATGGAGGATGAAAACCTAAATGCCACCCTCTTTGGAATACACATTATGTGATCATGTAGTTATTTCCACACTGCTCTTCTCCATAAATGCCTGCCTCATTTATTACAGAGGACGGAGTGCTCTGGGGATGATTCAGCATTCTGTCAGAGGGGCTCATCTTCACAACTCTTATCACGCTCATTGCTGTAATTGTATGTCTCCCAGTTTCTAAACAGGCAATTTCAAGGGAACAAAGGGCTCGTGATTAATGTACTTTAACACTGTTCTGGATTCTATTTCTGCTTCTGGCAAGGAGAACTTACGTAACATGCAACAATTCACAAACTTTTCACAGGTTGACCCTACATAAAAGGTAATAGATTCTTCCTTAGGTCTTAATTACGGTACTTTATTTTGATGCTTAAGCTTAATTTCTTAACATCTCAGCTCCTCGTGTTAAAATAAATCACTTCCAAAACCATAATATTAAAAAAGGTTTTGAGACTCTAAGATCGAATAATGACAATTACGAGAGGGCTAGCGAAAGGACTGTCTTCAGACCAAGATTAGATTACCATACGGGAAAATGCCTGAGTTACCATAAAATAATGAGCTATCATCAAATAGTTATCATCAAACAGTTATTAAATATTTTCATTACTACCACTTAATAAGACAGGGTTCCAAATGGACTACAGTATTGTGCAAGCAATATTGTAAAGCATACCTAAAGGACAAATTAAGAGCACACTTGCAATGTTTTTAATTCTCCTTTAACAGTTGAAAGCTTCATGTGATCACCTTGACAGAGAGCTACAACACAGAAACCCCCCACAGTACACAACTACTGCCGTTACTCCATGTTCACCCTAACAATAACGTAAGGACAAGACTTGGCCAAAGTAGTAACTCTCCCCCCAGCAGAAAGAGCAACCGTATCAGAAAACCTAATGAAATACCCTCACTGCTCAAGGTGCAAGTTCACAACACAGAGAAGATTAAGCAGCCAGAGCTGTGTTCTAACAAGCTGACTAACACATTTCAAAGATCAGGAATTCCGACAAACCTGTACAACTGGCCAGAAAACAGTCACTGAACTACAGTACAGTTCTGAGTATAAAGAGTTGTCTCTACTCACTGTGACACTCTTCATGAGCAGTTAGTAACAAGCTCAGTTAGTTAGTGTATCATGAGCAGGTCAGTAACAAGCTCAGCTGTGGGAAAGAAAGTTTGAAAAACCATTTGGCATTTTTCCTCTTGTATAGAAAGACAGAAATGTGAAGGAAGCTGCAGTCTATAGAGCAAATGATAATCTGAGATGCAAAGTAGAATGATGTTACGAAGTACAATTCACTCAGATTAATAACGGCACTAAGCCCTAACTTATTGGGAAGTTATTTTTATCATCCACAGGGAAACACATAGAACTGAAAAGATCCGTATTACTTCAGACACATTACACTCTAAACGAACCTCAACCCTGCATTTAAACTTGCAGGGGGAATTAGAAAATATTACAATCATGCTCTCAAATATGATTTCATGCTACAAGATGACAGGAATCAAAATCCCATGAAGCTGGCCTAAAAAGGGGAGGGAGGGGGGGAAGCCATTTTAGAAACACCCTTGCTGCTTTTTAAGAACTATTACCAAAACTTTCTATGCACTGTAAGAGACCACACATGTAGCTCTTAGAAAGAAAGGTAACTACCTTCCCTACCTTCCCTATCAAACCTGGGATACACAGCTACAAATGCCACTGATTCACTACCAAACAAAAATTTCTAAAATATATTTTTTCAAAAAAATGGGACAGCTACCTAATGCAAATACTATACAGTAGAAATGTGCTGCATATTTACATGCACAGTATTTCAAACCCTTTAATTCCCTAAAATAAATGAATACTCAAAAATTCCAAGACTATCTCTACTGTGTAATAAACCTCTCTGCTAAGTTTTCAAAATATATTCTTATAAGGCAAATACACCAACACTAGAATTAAGACAGTACCGAGTGGGCACGCTTATCTTATGACAGGAGCATATACTCAGCTTATATCCTGCTGGAGTGAACTCAAGCTTTCCTCTCTTCTCTCGTTGCTTCTCCTCCCCCCCCCCCAGGCAAAAGAATCCCCTTTCCTTTTCCTAGACCCACTTCCCACACAGAGCAGAAACCTCCTCCCTGTGCAGTGATGACCTCATGCAGCTAAGCCCATCTCCTTGTATGGAGCAGCTCCAGGCTGCCGGCCAGCTTCCTCCGCCTTCAGGCTGACACGCAGCATACCTCCCTTCACCCGCCGCCTCCAGCCCAAAGCACCCCGAGCCGCGGCGGGGTGAGCGGGGCAGGAAGGGGGGGTCTCTGCATGGACAAAGAACTGACGCCAGGCGCCTGGCCCAAAGCACCCCGAGACGCGGCAAAGTAGCATAAAACTACTTCGCATCACCCGCTCCTCTCCACTGAACTATGAACACTTTCAGGCATGGAAATCCATCCTACATTACCCAACTGCAGCGCAGCCCCACGCAGCTGGATCTTGCTTCTCTGTGTTAAATCTCCCATTCCAGTGAGGTGCACATAACGAAGACCTGCCTCATCTTCTTTTGTGTCACTATACCCTTAAAATCCTCCTGTCCCTTCTTCATCCTGTCTTTACTTTCAAGTGTTTTCTCAGAATGATTTCTACATGACCACTTTACACATTGGCAACCCAAATACCAACTGGAGAAGAGCCTTCCTTTGAAAGACTCAGTTGTGACACAAAGTTATAGTTGCAAGGAAGCTGGAAAGGCCCTTGGTGGTCGTTAACAGAGCTTTTGCTCAGTTAAAAAGTAACCTTGATCTTCTCCTTCGAAAAAATACCCCCAAAGCTCAACTCTTCTGGGGTTCATTCCAGCCATGTATATTTTAAAGTTGTAACAATGTACAGACAATTTGCTTCAACACATTAAAAAGGAATTTAGAAAAGGAGAGAAAATACATTTGTCTCACCAAGGATAACCACTATTGTACCTCAACATATAATATGTCCATCATTTGCAATTTACTTTCACTGTGAGCAGATTAGAAGTATGAACACCCCACCTCCTTGAGTCTCCCAAGGACTAACGCATACAGGTAATAAACTGTATCAGTCTCTTTATTATACATCATTCAGGAGGTACAATTATCTTAAAATAATACCTAGAAAATTCTTTTGGTCAAAAGGTTTCAGATGTCACCCAGATTTTTCTTACACTGGAACTTCTTATAAGAAGCTGCACTGAAATACAGCAGAGCACCAAAGTCTCTTTGTTTATTACAAAGTGCGAAAAGTCACATCAACGCGCGGAAACACTGCTGCTTTCTTGCAAATACAAGATGACTTGGCCTGCTTAGAAGTGTACTAAAACCCTGCGTGTTCACATACGGTGTGTCTCTTCCAAGGGTGTATGCTCATGTGAATTCAAACAAAACAGAAACATACTGCAACGTGAAAAGGAGTGTTTCATGCCCTTCTGTGTATTTCGATCTCAAGCACTGGATATGTGAGCACTTAGAAACACCGCAGAAACCGAACCCAAAAACACACACAGCATAAAAACGCACACGAAAAAAACCGGGACAGCTGCACTGAGAAGGCTCTATCTATGCTGGCTCTGCGTCTAACGCCTAAGTTCAGAAACTCCCCGAGCTGTACACGGGGAGACATTCAAAGCCTGGGGCGCTGCGTTTATTTGGCGGGTGGGCACACATCACAGCTCCAAGCGGTGGCTGGCGCGTCCTCCCGTTATTCGCGGCAGTCACAGCCCGTAGCACCGGACAGGAGCGGACATGCCGGGCCCCCACCGTCGGGGGCAGATGCTGCAGGAACGGGCCCGGGCCAGCCCCACCCTCCCTCCGCCCCAACCCCGCGCAGGGCCGCGCGGCCCCGGCCCGGCGGCAGCCCCTGGGGCGGGGATGGGCACCCGCCGCGCTGCGGGCCCCGCTGGGGCGGCGCCGCCGCCGGGCGACAGGCGGCGCCGCCGCCGCTTCCCCGCTCCACCGCCGAGCGAGGACACCGGATACCGCCGCCGCCGCCCCCTCAGAGCGAAGCGTGAGCGGCGCCAGTGCCCGCCCCGCCCCGCCCCGCCCGCAGGTAAATCCCGCACAGGGCCTACCCGCCCCCTGCACCGGCTGCCTAACGGGCGGGCGGGCAGGGCACGGCGAGGGGCAGGGGCGAGCGCATCCCGGCCCGGGCGCCGCTCCCCAGGCACGGGCAACAGCGGCGGCTCCACCACACCGGGCACGGCACCTTCCTACCTGACAAGCCGAACCCCTTCGCCGCCGCGAGCGTCACAGCCCCACCAGCGCCGCGTGACCGCCGCGGGCCAATCAGCACCACGCTGCCCCTCTCCCCCACAGCCAATCCGGGAGCTCCCCGCCTCCTGGTGACGCACTGCATCCAGAGACCAGTCGGCGCGACAAGATGCTCCACCGCTGCCGCCTCCCGGCGTGGAGGCACGGCGCTATTGGAGGAGAGCCGCGGCGCTCCGCGGGAAGTGGCGCTGCCCTCCCGCCCCGCCTCCCGCGCGCCCGTTCCCTAGCAACGGCTGTCCTCACGACGCCTGAGGGCGCCTCCGGGCGCCGAGAAGGACGCGGGGCCGGACCCGAGGGGCAGTGGTCCTGTGGGAACGGAGTCACAGCACTGCGGTGCAGTGTACACCGGGCCTGCAGCGTCTGCGTAATCTGCGTGCTTCCGTCCCCACTGCTCCACCATGGGGATAGAAGGACTCGGGGGTGTTTGTCGATGAGAAACTGAACATGGACCGGCTTCAGTGTGCACTCGCAGCCCAGAAAGCCAACGGTATACTAGGCTGCATCAAAAGGAGTGTGACCAGCAGGTCAAAGGAGGTGATCCTGCCCCTCTACTCTGCTCTCATGAGACCTCACTTGGAGCACTGTGTGCGGTTCTGGTGTGTCCGACATAAGAAGGACATGAAGCTGTTGGAGTGAGTCCAGAGGAGGGCCACGAAGGTGATCAGGGGGCTGGATCACCTCCCGTATGAAGACAGGCTGAGAAAGTTGGGGCTGTTCAGCCTCGAGAAGAGGGGGCTGTGTGGAGACCTCATAGCAGCCTTCCAGTATCTGAAGGGAGCCTACAAGGATGCTGGGGAGGGACTCTTCATCAGGGACTGTAGTGATAGGACAAAGGGTAATGGCTTCAAGCTTAAACAGGGGAAGTTCAGGTTAGATATAAGGAAGAAGTTCTTTACTGTGAGGGTGGTGAAGCACTGGAATGGGTTGCCCAAGGAAGTTGTGAATGCTCCATCCCTGGTAGTGTTCAAGGCCAGGTTGGACAGAGCCTTGGACCGCATGGTTTAGTGTGAGGTGTCCCTGCCCATGGCAGTGGGGTTGGAACTAGGTGATCTTAAGGTCCTTTCTAACCCACATTATTCTGTGATTCTGTGACTAATGGTGTCAAATCCTGAGAAGACAACTCTTGGACTTTGCAGCTTGTGGGCAGATAGACAAGGAGTCTGATGTTCTGTAACCTCCCAACTCAGTGGCAGGAGCAGAATAGAAGAAAAAAGAAACAGAAATGAAAATAGGAAGAGAAGAAGAAAACAAGGAAAAGTTAAAAAAAGAGCTACTATTGTTACACTAACTTGACAGGTTTAGAGAAACTTCATGAATATTAAAATTTTGCATATCATCTTTTGTAATAGATTGTGTTTAAAATAAATGAACAAATGAATTTAATTATGCAGCAATAACAAAGTTTTATACCACAATGTTTTTCATACATATAGAAGAACATAAGAACTCCGTGACAGGTAAGATTAGAGGTGCAGACAAACACCCTTTCTCAGTAAGTTGCCGGTCGCTGGTATTTCAGAAGGAGTCTAAAAAACAAGACATGGGTAGAGGAGTCATATTCCAAACCAAGACTTCTTTTTAGAACAGAGTGTTTAAAAAACACTAGTGAAACTTTGCTGTGTGCAGTTTCCTACCTCTATTTAAGGCATTTATGCCTTTTTCTTCCGTAACATCATAACACAGAAATAGTTTCCTTTATTTACCTGTTAAGCAAATAAGAAAGAATTACTTTCTTTTGTAGTGCATCCGTATGCACCTTGAGGCAAGTTGAGACCTATATGCAGTCAGAAGCAAGTTTTTACATTACATTTAAGATGTAATTTACACTTAGTTACTTTTCAACAATATTTGGGATAAAAAACTTACATTAGATGAAAATAGTGAATTCGATATAAAAACCGTTAATGTCAGAGCTTTATGACCAATGCAGGTGCAAGCGGCCTGATTCAGTCTTGGTTCAACTATATTCAAACATAACCTATTTTAATGGGCAAATATCTTCTCAGTCTCACACGCCTAAAGACAATCTTTTGTGATTTTGTCTACTGTCGGTAATTTAGCCAGCCTTGAGACCCTTGAATCTGATTAAAACTAGTAGACAATGTTATGAGAGTAGAAAGATATCTCATCGTTAGTTTTTTGCTTTGAATTTTTTAAACATTAATGAAGAACCTGCCTGACTTCTGAGAAAGAATTCCCTGTTCTTTTTTGTAGTAAGGTGTTTTTCTTTCAAAGCTTTCAGATATTTGTTGAATAAAGATGAAAAGAAGGTGGGCCTATAGTGTAGTCACTGCAGTATAGTGTAGACATATGCAAACTATTTTGAAAATAAAACCATTAATTTTGTTTAGAAAGTGCAAGTATTAATAGAATATGAAAAGCTTTGAAATTATATTAGCATTTGCAATTAAAAGACAATTTAACAGCTTTATTTCTACAAGGCTGCAGATGCTGAGCCTCTCCTCTCTTCCCTAGCCTAGTCTTCTGGTTCTGCACACATTCCTCCTCTCAGCTCCATATGTGATTTCCTCTGCTCCATTCCAACCTGGCCTGATGTACGTCCCACTTCTAACTCCATAAGCAGAGAGGCTAAGTCCTAAAAGTATCCAAAGGAGACAAAAAAAAAAAAAAAAAAAAAAATCAGGAAAATTATTGTAGTCCTATTTCAGCACATTCTGTCAATGCCGGACCTACTTTCTTTCATCCTCTCCCCTTTGCTCCTACATTTTAAATCATACACATTAAATCTATAGCTCCATGGTAAACCAAAGCTGACCAAGTGGGTATTTTAAACCTGTGGTTTGGACAATGGTGGCATTGAAGAATTGTTTCAGATCTTACTGCAGAATTGCCTCCTGACAAACTCAGCAAGCACCTGGACACATGCTGAGTTCTGTGGCGCAACAACACCTCAACACCTACCAAGCAAAGGACTTCATGGTTCAACTAGCTGAAACTATAGCATCTGTCTAGTAAACATACCTGAAAACTTCCATTTACTACCCTGGGTCTGTCTTCTCTGACATGACTCATCTTCTGTAAGCTCATGCTTTAATCTCATCTGGCTTCGCAACTACCAGAGAATTTTCAGCTTTCTATCATAATTACCATTGTGAACCTAGAAATACCAGAGGATTTGCTCCTGAAATTATAAACTCTTGGCCTATTTGTTTAAGATCGAGGTTTCAAGAATCTTTCTCTTTTTGTTCTTCTGTTTGCTGCAACTCTTCTGGTGCACTGCCAGTCAATAATTCAGTCAGCACATTTTCATAATTTTGAATGCTTCTTTTCTACCTTTATCTAGTTTCTTTGTTTATGGCTCATTGCCTTGAATTCCTGGATGTGACATGCAAGTTGTCTGCTTTATGCTGGTGATATGCATGTTGAAAAACCTTAAAGTTGTTTTCAGAGGATAGATACTGTAGCATTATAATGCTCCAAGAATGATAACAACTTTAAATTTAATTACATGCCTGGAAGAGAAATATAAATGTAGGAAAGAGAGAGAAGGAAAGTTTCTCATTATCACTCCATCAAAAAGCTGAAGTAAAATGCAAATCACTGCAAAATCCAACATAAAAAAAAGTGTCCTGGATATACTAAAAATTCTATTATTCACAAGTCAGTAATACAGAGAAGTTATTATAGAGGTATATTCAGAATAGAAGATTGCAAAGAGATGTCCGTAAGGGCTAAAAATAATAAATAGAGAAAAAATTCCCTAATAATCTCAGGGTTTTGACCAACAACATGGTTCTTTTATCCCCAACAAGGGCATATTAATGCCTTCACGTTGAGTTAGATTTGCTGTAGTTTCTTGGTGAGCTAGGCATGAATGAGTATCTCTTTCTAAACTGTGGTACATCTTTGGGAAAAAAAAATGCAGTTTACCATTTTACTCATTCTTTCCCTATTTACAATCAGCATTACTGTAAAGAAATACAGTTAAAAGTTTAAGTAATTACACAAACTGCGTACTATAGCACTGGAGCTTTAGTGTCAGAAACAGAATGCTGTTACTACCACTGTTATTAAAATTACTCAGGTCCTTCTGTTACATATCTATATAATAACATTATAAAGCTCTGTCATGGTAAAGCAATGCAGCAAAGAGCATGTGAGTACATAGCTAAGCAAACAGCTGAATTGTCTTTTCACTTCTGCCATACACATTCTACTTACGCAAAGGTCTCTTTGCCTCAGTATTTCTATCTATAAATGACAAGATCAATACTTTCCTTGAGGGATGTTGGATGGTGTAGATTGTTAATATTTATAAAGCATTTTGAAATTGCTGTGTGAAAAAGGTAAAAAAATGAAAATAATATGCAGAATAAGGACATTTTATTCTATCATTGCTTATAAAAGTCTAACTTTCATATTCTTTTTACAGGTTTT
Source organism: Strigops habroptila (assembly GCF_004027225.2). Taxonomy (NCBI): domain Eukaryota; kingdom Metazoa; phylum Chordata; class Aves; order Psittaciformes; family Psittacidae; genus Strigops; species Strigops habroptila. The sequence goes on along the minus strand of NC_044302.2, from coordinate 34,731,435 downwards.
CATCATTGCTTACTATTTTTCTCTTCTTTATCCTTCTTCTCCCACCCCCATTTTGCACTTCATATTTTGAATTTCAATGTCTGTTGCTATGGCAATGCCACGATCTGACTAGTGCTGCCTTCAGACCCCTTTCAAATCTACACCGTGCTATTTAGAACTACACATTTTATGTTTAAGGTGTCTGGAGATTTCCTTACAATAGCCTGGTAGGGTTTTCCCAATCATAAGCTATGGTACAGATATGCATTCCTAAATCCTGGTACCTGCTGCTGTTTTTCTATCCCTGTACACATCACTTTGAACATTTGCCTCTCTAGGGCATGGAGGCTAAATCGAAGATGGTGGGATTAACAAAAGGAAGAATATTTGTCAGTCTTTCCATATATATAAATATATATACACACATATATCTTTATATAGGCAGGCACATGGGCATACACACATACACATTTCTTTTTCAGCTGTGTGCAAGCTGGAATCTGCCATAGGGCTTCTTAAATAAGTAACAAAAGCCATCAAGTTCTGTTTAATTTTAAAATAATGAATTAAAACTTAGCAGAGTTTTAGAAAAGAAAGATTAGTAATGATGTGAGGGTTTTCAAGTTGTGGTTTCATTCTTAGAAGGAGATACTGATCCTGGCTAATGCCCGAATATAAAGTACAAGTGTGTAATGGAGGAGCCACTCATAATCCAAAGCCAAGGACAAGCATTCAAATCCTTAATACCTAAGACTATTTAAATTCCTGATAAATTCACTACCATTATCATTAATTACAGTCATAGGCTGCAACCCTATAGATGGTCACAGATACCCTGCTCAAGTACTGGATCAGATGCACTGTAATATAGATGTGGGATCTAAATGATGGACTGCATCAACTAGTGATAAGAAAGGGGACAGAAGTCCCATAGATATAAGTACTTTAGCACTTAGACGTATTTAAAAAAAATCACAGAGTTTATGCAAAGAGTTTACAAACACTTTCCTCCAATTCCTAATATAGTAAGCCCTGGTTTTATCCTGTAGATCAGATGGTGTTACAGACTGACATGCTGTTTTCATTTTCCTACCTCTAACTCTATGGAGCAAGTATTGTTAATCCATAATATTATATTCCTGACTAGTAAAAAATAATAATAAAAAAAAATCTTCTGTGAAAATTGGTTTGAAATTCCCCTTCAGCTGCTGACTGAAGGGCTAGTTATTGCTCTTAAGCTTAAAGAATAGTAGTGTCTCAGCTAAATGGCTGTTCTTGAAATTCATGGGATTTATATCTTGCTGCTTACTTAACTGGATTGGAGAAAGGTGTGAATGTTTACAATTCGCACGACACAGAAGCCACTTTAAAAGAGTTCAACAGTGTTTAAGCAAATTTATTTTCCAGCTACAAGAAAGTGTGACAGTTGTATATTGGTCTAACTAGGTAAAAGCAGAGTGAACCTTCTACTGATTTTTATCTTGGACTGTACATTCATGAGGTGAAGTCTTCAGATACAATACCTTAAGCCAGGATTGCTCACTCTGCCACCCTTCCACAGCCATGTAGTCCCCTCCTCCATCTTCAGCATGCTGTTCCCTCCCTTCTGCCCTGAGAAATGTCTATGCAGTGGATATGCAAAGTAGATATGGGAGATGATCCAGCTTAAAAAATAGTCTTGCTATTACTTTTAAATATATATAATTTCTTCATATAAATCTTGTTATGCTTTTTAAACCAGATGTGTTCCCTATCTGACTAACACACAGCCATCAGAACTCAGCTACACAAGCCTAGGTATGGTCATCAGGGAAGGAGCATGAGTGTGGCAATATCTCTGTCTTCTATTGTTACTAAAGAGTGCAATTCGTGAAGCAGCAGGCTGAGATTACCTCTTTCCTATCCCTAGCCCTCTGTCCTGGGTTCAGCTATAGCAGTCATTTTTCTCCTGCTTAGTAGCTGGTGCAGTGCTGTGTTTTTTAACTTTCAGCCTGGGAACAACGCTGATAACACCGATGTTTTTAGTTGTTGCTAAGTAATGTTTATTCCAACCAAGGACTTTCTCAGTCTCATGCTTTGCCAGGGAGGAGGGGAAGCCGGGAGGAAACAGAGACAGGACACCTGACCCAAACTAGCCAAAGGGGTATTCCATACCACAGCACATCATGCCCAGTATATAAACCGGGGGGAGTTACCCGGAAGGCCCAGATCACTGCTCGGGTCGGGCTGGGTATCGGTCGGCGGGTGGTGAGCACTTGTATCCTCTCCCCTTGTTATTTCACTAATCATTATTATCACTGGTGGTAGCAGTAGTGGTTTGTGTTATACCTTAGTTGTGGGACTGCTCTTATCTCAACCCGTGGGAGTTACATTCTTCCGATTCTCCTCCCCATCCCTCCGGGAGCGGGGGGAGGAAGAAGGTGGGGGGAGTGAGCGAGCGGCTGTGTGGTTCTGAGTTACCGGCTGGGCTCAAACCACGAGACCCTCCAAGTCTGGGATAGGAAATCCACCTCTTTTTCTGTGTCACTGCCTTATCTACTCTGAGAAGCAGACAGTAGTGTAAGGCACATGCTAAGCTACTTCATATGTTTAAATAAATCATGGCGTTCCCTGGTCATACATTTGTATGAAACTGTTGTCAGTATATTTAAAAGAAAACCAAAACCACCTTCAGGACAAATTCCAGCTTAAGGTATTCCTGCCTCTCTCCCACAACGCACATTCCTTCTCCCGTGCTGCATTATGCTACTATGCTAGATTATGCTGACACAACTGTTAGTAGGATTACGTTGTGAACAAAACTGGTAAGCCTAAATAAAATCCTGCAAACAAACAAAAAAATCTTTAAGACAGGACTTGTTAATCCATGACCTAGAAGTTGAGCCTTCACCTTGAGACATTAACATGTTTTTCAGAACAGGTTCATGATTTAATCCATCCCCCTACTATGGTGAAGGACAGTAGTCTTTCTAAAATGTAAGCAGCAGCAGAAGATAAAGGTCAACATTTTGATTAACTTGAAAATCTCTGAGAAGGCAGGCAGAAAGCAGAAGGGAGAATTTATAAGGCTACATATTTCTTAGGTGTTCTTCCTTTAAGGAAAACTTTTCAGGATGAAGAGTTTGTATAAACTGTCCCGTAACTGGTTAAGTGGTTAAGCACCTTTATAGGTGAATTATGAAGAGGTGTTTCTCAGAGTTAGGGTACCAATAGATGTAACTCTTCCTCTGAATCTCTCCCTAGACCTATCAAAGAAGTTGCACACACCTGTCTTGTGGAATTAAAATTACTCTACATGTATTTTAACCTTTGTCGGGCGCCAAGCGTAATTTCAGTATTAAAACCTGTATAAATCTTTTCTTCACTTTCTCATTTCCATACCTCAGATGTTCTTTTCTGAGTGGTGTATGAGTTGCCCCATATTTTAAAATTTTGGTTTTGCTACCTAGATAGAGCTCAAGGAAACAGCAAAAAAAAAAAAATCTGTCCAGATGTTAGAAACATCTTATTAAAATCCTATCTCTCGTAACGGAACTATCTTGTCTGGCACTATTTTTCGGTACCTACTAGTGAGAGTACCTGGAGGGACAACATGTCATTACAAACTACAGAGCAGGAGAATTTAGGAAGAGACAACACTGGAGCTCCCAAGGCAGAAAGTGGCAATTTTGTCATTATTTACGGTGAAGGTTTTATGGAAAGACATAGGAACTTTCTTTAGAATGTATCTAAAATGGAATTTCTTCTTATCAGAAACTGCTTTAGACTTCTGGAGCTAAGTCCCCTGGGATACTTTACACATCATTACTCTTCTTGAAACAGAGTGTATTTCACAACTAAAATTGTCTTTTAAGTGTTACACAGCACAGCAATAATAACTGGGTACAAAGAGCTACCTGCCACACAGTTTCTGTTTCTCAGAGCCAATCCCAAATCTCTTCCAACTATACAAGAGCTAACATACCCTTTCCTGTAAAGTCCAGCTATTCAGGTCTTGTAATAAGCATACATAGCAAGTATATTCTCTCAGAAAGTTAATTGGGGGGAAAAGGAGAGAGAGGGAGGGAGGGGAATAGAGAGAAAGGGGATGAATAGCTTTCCCAGATTTTAATACATGCTCTTCTACTACTACATGCTACTGGTAAAAAATCATAGCAAGTTGATTATCTCATAGCCCTGGAAATCAAGCTGGTGCTCCCAGCATATCTGCCGTGTTGTGCCACTGGACATTCAACAAGTATTTAGAAGATTGTACAACATTTATACAATTTATTAGATAGCCCCTGGCAGGCCTACACAATCTTTTAAGGATGAGTGAGTACATGCACACTTTTTGGTGAGACCTTTGGTAAGTGAATCACACTGAAAGCAGCAGTAAGATTTGCAAAGAAGAGCTTATGCAACAGCAATCATTATTCCACATAATGGGAAGTTTTTCCTGTAGGGAACTGATACCCTGGATGTTGGAGCCAACTCATATCAACGTCAATGGAGTGGGAGCACATTCAACAGCCAACACAATGAATTCCACAGCTTGCAGCAAACCAAATGAAAAACAGGCAGATATCCATCTTCCAGCTTTGAACACCTGCAGGTGAAGCTGTAACAAATTGATAAGTGGTTTTTACTTTTTCGCCCTAGTCTAATCAGCTGCAGTAAATCAATCGTGCCCTCTAGAATCCAAAGCAGGATACTAGAAGCTTCTGACTTGATTCGATTTCATTATTTCAATATGAAAGTCAGCAAAAGGTGTTTTAAAGGAAAAGTTAATCAGAATAGTTTGCTTTGTTTCATAAATGTTAACCTCATCTCTATTTTATTCATATCGTATGTAATAAATAGCGTCCCTTGTAAAACACAAGATTTTTCTCCGCTTTAATTGATATTCTAGGATTATGATGATACCATTTTAGAAGAAACTGCACTAAAATTGTTTATGTAAGTGCAGAAAATAAAATGTCTGTAGCTTATCAGCATTCCTTACTGTTAAATATCAAATTACAGAAATTGCTTGGCTAGTTTATATTAAATATCTGGAACGATGTTTGCACTTCACTAAAAATAAGCTTTTTTGACTGTAGAAAACAATGTTTTGATCTGATTTATTATGATCCTTTTAGATGATTGGGCTAGCATATTTGAAGACACAGTCTGGTTTTTTGTTTGTCTCTTTTTAAAAGAGAATGTATAAATGAATATAGCAAAACTGGTCTTGCTGTGTTATGGTGAGTTTACTTATTGTGGAAGACTAAGTATTCTTCAAATACTTAGATCTTCAAATTAAGTATATAATCTAGTGGAAGCTGGGCCTGTCTAGTCTAGAGAAGAGAAGGCTGAGAGGGGATCTCAAAAGTAGGTGCCAGGAGGATGGTGCCAGACTCTTTTCAGTGGTGCCCAGCGACAGCACAAGAAATAATGGCCATAAACTAAAACACAAGAAGTTTCACCTCCACATGAGGAAGAACTTGTTTACATAGAGGGTGGCAGAGCACTGGAACAGGCTGCCTGGGGGGGTTGTGGAAACCTGCCTAGACATGTTCCTGTGTAACCTGGTCTAGGTGCCACTGCCTTGGCAGGGAGTTGGACCAGATAATCTCCAGAAGTCCCTTCCAACTCAATGATTCTGTGATTTACGTTGGCACGTTTTCCACAGATGACTCACAAATAAACATTTGTGAGTATCAACTTCTCACATTGTTATTCTGTCTCAGTTCAAGCAAGATGTGGCAGCGTTCTTATCTTGAACCCCCCCTATAATAATTAGGAGAACTGTGAACCCCACAAGTACTTGTAACCCTGTGACCAGGTTAGATACCTCATTCCCAGGCACCTATATTTAAACATTTGAACTGTGAGTGCAAAATGTAATCAAGACTAGGCATGTCTAAACACAAGAACAGATTGTGTTTAGGCTAGGCAGGTGTAAACACAAAAACCCTGACAGTGAGGGTCAGCTACTTCCTAAGAGCCAGTATCTCCCAGGCACAGGAAGTCAAGGGGGCCCCAGGGCTGGCAAGGCAGGGACCTCAACAGCTGTCTCAAAAAACTGAGGGTGGGGTAGGTCCGAGATCAAACCAAGGAAACCAGCCCACAGGTCAGCATTGGCAAGGACTATGGGCAGGTGTGGCTGGAGACCAGCACTCCTAGGTAGGGACCAAAGGCCTAGAGGTGAGCTTAAATACAGTCCCTGTGCCCATGGGGAGGGTGGCAGTCTATTACATGGGTGAGGGTCCCATAAAAGGTTGATTATAGTCACCAAGGCTTATTAGTGCCCTACTGGGACATTATCAAAAAGGAGATGGAGACCCCCTTGGTGGCCTTCTGCTTGACTTGCAGAAGTGTTTGTCAACATTTCTTGTACATGGTGTCCGAAACTGGATGCAACAGTATTCTAGATGTGCTCTAACAAGGGCTGCATAAGGCAGGATAATCACTTCCCTTCATCTGCGGTAGTGTTAGTACAGACAAGGATGCTGTTGGCCGCCTCTGCTGCCACGGCACACAGCTGACTCATGCTTACCTTGCCATACACCAGGACCTCCAGCTTTTCCAGCAGAGCTGCTCCCAATTTGTTAGATCTTGCATTTGTTAACATCTTAATCCGGATACAAGAATATTGCAGGGGATGGTGTTCCAGGCTTGCAGTATAGTCAGTGAATGAAGCTGCAAACCACAAAGGTAAAAAGTAGTTAAAAAACTTAATGATTAAGACAAATGTTGGTTACAGGAGTTGAATTCTGTCCCCGCCTTTGTTGTGCAGACCTTATGTTGTGTTTGCATGTCGGTAGCAGTTCTGAGAATCATGAACTTCTTATTTCATACAATCATAAAAGGGTTTTGGTTGGAAGAGACCTTTTAAGAGTCATCTAGTCCAGCCACCCTGCAATAAGCAGGGACACATTCAACTAGATCAGGTTACTCAGACTGCCATCCAACCTGACCTTGAGTGTTTCCAGGGATGAGGCATCTAGCACCTTTCTGGGCAACCTGTCCAATGTTTCACCACCCCCATCAGAAAAAATTCTTCCTTATATCTAGTCTAAATTTACCCTCTTTCAATTTAAAGCTGTCATCCCTTGTCCTGTCACAACAGGTCCTACTAAAATGTCTGTATCCATCTTTCTTACAAGCCCCCTTTAAGTATTGAAAAGCTGCAATAAGGTCTCCTCGGGACCTTCTCCAGACTAAACAACCCCAACTTTGATTATCTTCATGGCCTTCGTCTGGACCCACTCCAACAGGTCCATGTCTTTCTTGTCTTGGGGGGCCCAGAGCTGGATGCAGGACTGCAGGTGGCATCTCACAAGAGCAGAGTAGAGGGGCAGGATCACCTCCCTCGACCTGCTGGTCATGCTCCTTTTGACGCAGCCCGGGACATGACTGGTTTTCTGGACTGTGAGCACACACTAAAGCTGGGTCATGTTAAGCTTCTCATCAACCAGCACCCCCAAGTCCTTCTCCTCAGGGCTGCTTGCAAACCCTTCATCCCGCAGCCTGTATTGATACCGAGGGTTGCCCCAACACAGATGCAGGACCTTGCACTTGGCCTCGTTGAACCTCATGAGATTCACATGTGCCCACTTCCTGAGCTTGTCCAGGTCCCTCTGGGTGGCATCCTATTTCTCAGGTGTGTCATCGACACAACTTCAGCTTTGTGTCATCTGCAAACTTGCTGAGTTCGCTCGATCCTGTTGTCTGTGTAGTTAATGAAGACATTAAGCAGTACTGCCCCCGCTACTGGTTCCTTGTCTTAGAGTACTTGATGTGGTAACTTTAATGAGTTTATTTTAAGATAGGTATCTTTATATGCACTTAAAATTTCACTAAGTTCCCTTCCCTGCAATTCTTTCTCCCATGCAGTACAGAAATCATTTAGTAACTTTAAATACAAACAGTAATAACTGTCGTTTCTTTTCGGTTTTTTTTCCCACCATTGCTCACCTTTTTTAAACAATAGCAGTATCTAAAAATGTTTCTCACATTCATCTTGAAATGCCATGTGAATATTGAATAGTCCAGTCTCAAATCTGCTTATGGCCAGCTGTCTCATACTATAGAGAATCCACTATAACTGGCATAAGATACGAAGTCATACGCATCCCTAAATCTAAATTCACCTGGCAGCTTAGAGATGTAGCTATCATCAAATCCAGGAATAAATCCTTTGTTGCTTTCATCTTGAATCTCATTGCTTAGTTGGCACAATCTGGCTTCCACATATAATGAATGTTGAGTCTCACCAGTGAGCAAGCCGAAAAGTTTATTCTCTGTTGTGAAAGTCTGTAACATTTCTCCAGAAGACCTGGAAAGATATGTGGTATATTCATCTGGTTTTTGTTTTATCTTTCTTATCCTATCCCTGGAAGAAACTGGTAGACAGCTACAGTTGAAAATTACCTGGTGAACTGAATTTAAATTAATCAGACTCATAAGCGTTTTTCCCAACTGTAAACAAATTGAAAGTGAATATAGACTAAATGGGCAACAAGATCATGAAACTGTAAAATGGTCACCAACGTAGATGACTATCAAAATCCAATTGTTCACCTGCTAAATCTCTTCTTTTCATTTAATTGATAGCATTCTTCTAATTTTCACATAGAATCACCTGCACTTATTGAGAAAAGGGAAAATGACATTTAGCTTAAATGAAATTCAGCTTAGAACCCACATCTTATTTTAATAAAATAAATGCCCCACATTCCACCTGTGTATTAAACTTTTAAACTTTCTCCTCGAGCTCCTAGCTGATAGATATGCATTTGGGCATAAATCTCTGATTAAGACTGCATAAATCATGCAATGCTTTCTAGAATACTTTTAAGATTGGAATCCTTACTAATAAAGTCTCTGAAATTTATGTGGCACTGATCACGCCCCAGAAACAAAAAAAATTATATAAAAACTGCATGCTCAGTCTTCTATTCCTGACTTGAAATAATAGCAATGCAGTCCAGATCTGTGGGTGAAGTCATTTATGGTAAGCCACGAAGATTACTTTCCTAGCTCTTAAATCCTAAGGCTACTAAACACTTTGGATACATCTGTGCTAGTTAGGCAAATGTGCCTTACATTGCCCAAGGTTATCCCTAGGATGATTTGGGAGTCAGAATTCGTGGAGGCCTTCCCCACTCCGACTGGTACTTTGCTCACAGCCCCTCTTTTGGAGAGCTGTCTACAGACTTTACTAGAATAGCTGCACTCATTTTGTGCCAGTTGGCCTCAATTTTCACAAACACTTCCCTGGCACATTTAATTTACTGGTGTGGATGAAGCCTCTGAGTATACTTGGCACTAGCTGCAGTAGCCCTTAATGCTGTTTCAGGTTGCATTCACATCTGCAGAGCAGGAGAAAGGGAAGAGTTTTCCCATTCACATGTATCTTCTAAAACGGGCACCAATTTGTGCATGCTGAAGTGACCTGAAACTTACCCCTTGTCAGAATGATCTCTGCAGAGTAGTATAAAAGCACTTCCCAGCTACTAATTCCCTAAGTATATCCCAGGCTATGAGTCCCTTAAGACTTATGTACATTGTCCTCTTTCATTATTGTCTGACACTGCATCTGCTGAAGAGCATCAGCGTGTCAGCATCACTCAGACAGCAGAAATCATCTTGTCCAATGTTGACTGCATACTCATACATTAAATATTACATAAAATATTAGCCATGCACAAGCTCTATGATGCTCAGGATCTCTGACATGTTACAGGCTTTCTACTAAAGACAGGTAATACTAGGGGTGGTGACAGAGTTGACCACAAGCTGTTTTTCTTGGACAAAACTCAGTCACCAGGGTTTACCCTCCATCCCTCATTTGTTAATGATTCCTCTTGATCACAGTTTCAATGGATTGCTCCAGCAGCCAGTGGCTGAAATACATAAATGCTCTTTTCCCATGGCCACACAGTGGGACTGTGAAGAAAGGGATCATAACACTGAGAGTATGTGATCAGGGCAAATGTAAGGTTTCTTTATGTTACCAGATTAAGAAAGGCCATTTTAACAGAATAGAATTTAATTCCAGAAGCTTTTCCTGTGTTAAACCTGAGGGAATGAGGTCTGTAGTTATGAATTATTTGCGCCATTCTTGCATATGGCTCCTTTTCAACAAAATAAACAATTAAGCTACAAGTAGTAGTAAAGTTTCAAGAAAAGAAGTGAAAAATAACATAGGTTTATTCAAAATTTTAAAGAACATCTGCTTTTAACAAGGATTCTAAATTGGAAACTGCTTAGTATGATTTTTAATACTGGATCTCTTGAAAAAGTGTCAGGGATCTTTTAATGACAAACAACTGTCAGGCCAAATTGCTGTGCCCTGTTTTATAAATTGTACCCTGTATCTCCCTTTGAATTTTTCACAGCAGCACATGACCAGAAATATAATAGAGACGAAAAGCCACTTCCAAATTCTCTGATACCATTTTATTTCATACTCATTTTATTCCTCTTACCCCTGAAGAGAAGAACCACCCTTCTTTTTTCTCACACAGCCAATTCCAGCAAAGGATATCATATTCTGATACAAAAGAAAAAAATTTTGACTGAAATTAGGAAGTAAGGAAGCACAAAGGATTACTAAGAATCAATGATGTAAAACACAGTGCAAAGATATATGACATAAGACTGATTATTTTGTTGTATTTTTCTGTTGTGAATTATTCTCCTGTAAATTATTATGCTATTTGGCCATACAGGTTGGCGGCATAACATACCCAGAGCTATACTGTTGGTTTTTGCTGATATATCTTTTCCAGCCACTGACATATCATGAAAGTATCATTCTATGGAAATCTTTTTTCTACTTAATTTTTTACTTTATTAGATTTTTTTTTTTTTTTTACCTTTTGCTTCATTTCATCCAAGCTTGATATTTCTATTAAATTCCCACTGATTTTTTTTTTTTGCTTGTGCTCTGATGATATTGTTGGTTTACTGTCTTACTGTAACTCACAGTATTTTATGGTAGCTAGACGATTTCTAGATTTTCTGTCACTCCTGGCCTTTTTCTTTTTTCTTTTTTTTTTTTTTTAAGAAAAGTACTTTTCATCCATTGTTATCAGAATTTGTACTCTTCTTCTAGATGTGTGTTTGCAAAATTTATGGTTTTCTGAGTGATAGATTCAGGCCAGTATACCTCATGCTACACTTCAAAAATCAAATTATCAAATTTTCTCTTGGACACCACCTGTTATCTGACAGATTGAGATAGCTGGTATTGTTGATCTCTGTGGAGGGATTCATCCTACTGGAATAAATACATAATCTGTGTGCTATTCCACAGAACCATCATATGAATGAAATGCTGTATCTTCTGACAGCTTTTATAAGCATTAGAAATATCAGGTAGAAATTTTGCTATAAAACATATTATGTGTGATCTGCTTCACCAGTGTGCAATGCTTAGTCTTATAATGTGCTGTTCAAGAACCTCTATAGAGGAATTCTGACCAAGCAATTTTCTATCGGTCTTCAAGTAGTGTATATTAAAAGTGAGTATAAAAGCTCTGAATTTCACACAAACTTGCAAGATATAAGCCCTTTTCAAAATCTGTATGGCACTGGATTTTTTGAAGCTGTTTAATATATTTGAGATCAGTGTCCAGGAGATGCTAGAAAATGTGGCCTTTATTTATTTTTTTCTATGGCTTTTAGTAAGTTTATTGTTTTATGAAGAGAGAGAATCCCGTCCTTGAATCCAAATTCATGAATACCCTCAGTACTGCCATGGAGATCCCCTTTCAGGTATGCCCAAGGTAACCAAAAGTGTCCATAGTCACAGAATCTCTAAAAAGCTAGGACAATTAGATGAAGAAAAATATAACTGAAAAGAACTTACTATGGCTGGTCTCCTTTAGACCATTGACTCACTGAAAGAATATGGTTGTGCAAAATTAACACAATACTAACATGCAAATACTCTGCAGAAGCACTGGAGGGAAATGGGATGCAATTGGCCACATTTTCTTTATTGTAATAACTTCCTGTAAGGATTGACTGATCTATGGCTTAGTTATTCATAAAAAATAAATTAAATTATGCAGATTTACAACTGGATTTCTTTGTATATCACCTGTGCATATTACAACACTTTAATTATTTCAGGTTTTTAAAGTTTGTGTTTAAAAATACATAGCATACAAACATGAGTTCATGTTCTTTCAATCCTTCCTCTGAAATTCTTTGGAAATCTAAAACCCATTGTCAGGGCAATGAAGGAAAATTATAAGAACTTCAAACTCTATGATGGTAATTGGTGTCTTGAATGCTAAATGATGTGCTGTATGCTGTCACATGATGTCTTCTTAGACCCATCTGTTTGTACGTGCTGTGAATGATGAGATCAGATAACTCAACATTTGGTTCCATAGAGACAGTGTCTTCTCTCAAGCTTTACAATTACAGCCAATCTTATGTCTGTCTCATTGTGGCCTTGCTTCTGGAAAGATGCATTGGAAAGATCTTACCAGAGATTCAGGAAAAGTTAATATACTTTCCTAACTTAGGAATATTGCTTGATAGCTTTCAAAAATGGAACATTTCTCCCCTGAAGTGAGACAGACTTACTTAACTTCACCATTACCTGTATTTCTATGACATATAAAATCTCACCATGTTGACATCTATAATTTTGTTCTTCCTAGGTTACAGTCATAACTGGTGTTGTCATGAGTCCTGTCAACGTGGGAAAAACATAAGGATGGAAGAGCACTAAAGCTAGGAACCATCAGATGCCAATTTCAGAAGTGTTCGTTCTATTAACAAAGTAACTTTTCATATTTGTGAACTTCAAGTAGTTTTTAAGGAGGATCAATTAAATTCCCTTTCCCTATAGCCATTTTTAAAATCTTTCTAACTTGCAACCTTTAAACCCATATCTAAATAGAAAGGAAGCCTTAAAGACTCAAATATATAAACTAAAATATAACTTGCCACTATTAAACTTAATCTACTTTATACCTTGTAAATTTGTCTTCATTGTGAAATGAAGTTATGTACAAAACTACAAGACTATTACAGAGGTACGTTTATCTAATAAACTAGTGATTTAACCTTCTTTGCCTTTGCTTTTTGTTTCATAGGTATGAGAAATTATATACTATTAAGATTGTTAAGCACTGTCTGGGAAAATATACATATACATAAACATGATATCCCATGTTTATATTTTTGCTAAAAAAACAAACAAACACAGTTTATCCTCTGAAAAACTGAGGATAAATTTTAAAAATATTGGAAAAAATCACTGAAAATACTTCCCTGTATCTGTTTGTTCTGCAGAAATCTTGAGAATAGCTCTTCCCCTTTCTGGGGGGAAAGAAGAACAAAACATATGTCTAAGAATCATTAGTCCGTGTTTTATCAAATGCTTTCTGTGAAGTAAAAGGATATAGACTACTGGGAAACTATGAAACTTGCAGAATTTGCTGATTGAATTGTTAAGGGAGGATGCAGCAATCAGAACAATGAAAAAAATCAGACAATCAGTGCAATGTCAATAGAATTAGAAAGGTGACTTTCTGAAGGCAAAACCAAGCTGTCAATATCAATTTTTAATCTAGCTTTCGTACTTAATAAATGCTATAAGCAGAGTTTTGTTTGTTTAACTAAGAGTGTCTAACTTGAAAAAGACACTGCTGTAGTTAAGCATAACTTAATCTCAGGTGGGATTAATATTCTTCAAATAATTCAGACAGCAAATTTCACTCATACAGCATGCATTAGATTAGATTGGTACAATTATCTTTTTCAGCTGTTGGAATTGACAGAATTTGGTTTGTCCACCTACGTTTATTTCCCCATCTTCCGGCACACATTATGAGCCTGGGTTTAATTAATTGGTCACATACAATCTGCCTTGTCCTCCCCACCCGTCCCCTGCCGGACTGTTGTCTCCTGCTGTGCACAATATACAGATAATGCTCACTGAATGAGTAACTGTGCATCATTTTGTTTCTTTGTCATTGTTCAGTGTATGGTCCCATGCAGCATTTTTAAGTTCTGTTCTGAAGACAGAATTTCTAATTTCCTCCTGGGCTTTTCCGTGGTGCTCATCACTACATTGTCTGAGTGCTTTACGAATCTTAATGAATTTATCTTCACAGCGCTTCTATGCACTGAAGAGGAATTATTATTCTAATTTGACAGAGAGTGGACTGAGACAGAATAAATTAGAAAATACCCACTGTTTTTGACAATCAATTTGAGGTGCTTACGAGCTGATTTTTCAGATGGTTTAGTATTATATGCTACAGGACACATTCAGTGTCTATGTTGCAGGTCTAGATACTTCATGTTTTCAAACCACAGCAAAGGCCTGGAGCTGCAAGAAAGATGAACAAAGATGTAGTGATCACTTGCAAAAAGCTCTGTTGAAGTGATTTGGCCATAAGAGGGATATAGCTATTGAGGGCACCATTCCCCTAAACTTCCAGACCATCCTTTCTTCTCATCTAGTTTCTCCTTCATCCACTGCTGCACATCTTCCAACTTCTGCAAAAGTAATATAGGGATTATACAGCATTCTACTGTGTTTAATTTTGATTTTTCAACAAAGCAAGACTACCCACTGTTCCACTGGGTAAGGAACAAATCTCGTGTAAAATAAATTCCCAAATTTATTTATTTAATGCAAAGACACAAGAGGGATTTATTAAGATTTTGTAGGAAAATTCAGTAATGCTTTAAGCTATGTTTTTAAATGTGACCTCCTGTTTGGTTTTTGGTCAGTTTTTTGGGTTTGGGGTTTTTTTTCTCATTGTTTTTGAAAAAGCAAAACAAAGCTGTGAACTGCATGTATGTCACCATACAGATACTCACCTGGATCATGCTGAGTCTTTAGACAGATCAGAGCTGAGCTGGGGCAATAGTGTCTCTAAATTGACTGACAGAAAAGAGGATTTGTGAAGTATTTGCTGATAGCCCAGGAACTGTAAGATTTGGGATTTATAAATTTTAATCTAATATCTGAAGGAGATTGTGCCACCGTGAGCTCATGCCCCTTTTGCAAATTTGATTCTTTCTGGTGTTTTCCCTTCAGTCTATGACAGATACAGTTTTGTTACTTCATTCCATTTTGAGATCTTGCTTCCTCTAGGCACCCCTTTGTTCCTGTTCATCACAGTTCTTATCATGCCATTCAACTTGTTCTCTCCTCTAGGGTCCCTAATCAAGCCTGAGGCTTCACAGAAAAGCTTCAGAAAGAATGGCTTTCAAAATACCCTTTAGTGCAATACTGTCATAGTGTTGCTTTTTAAATTATACCTGTATGGTCACAAATCCATTAGCTATACTCCTGTGTAATGTATTACAATTTGAAATACTATCATTTCTATGTTATTTTAGCTGAAGCCTTATTCCATCTATAGATAAATAAATTGCAAAAAAGAAAGATCCATAAGATTACTATCTGAAAAAAATTGTACATAGCTGCCCATTACTTTCTTGTGTGTCCTTGACAGGTCACATAAGTTTGCTGTTAATTTCTACCTGGTGGACAAAACAGGGGTAGCAATATTTTCATTGTTTAATCCAGTTTTCCTTGTTAGGCACAGACATGCTTTACATTGTTACTGCGCTGAATTCCACTACTTTCACAGGGTCAGAGGCTGAAGGGTTTTTGCCCCTTGGCAGTGCTTTTGTAATAGGATCCTGACCTCAGTTAGGGCCTTTGAACTCTATTATAGTTCCAGCAAATAACAGCAGAGTGGCAGCATACATAAATAACACATAAAACATACATGGTGCTTGTGAAAGATTAGCTATAGCAAAATTGCCTTGCTTTCCTGCACAGGACAATATGCAATGATTCAGCTCAAAGCCTGTTTGGTAAGCCAGTCAGCATGTAAGTGGATTTCAAGAACTTCTTGCATTTATTTTAGAAAGAGAATATTGTCTTCATTTTAGAAGGAGAACATATTTCAAATTGACTTTGACTATGTCATAATCATATCTACAGCAGCAGACAGAAAAATAGAACTGTTGAAGAACACAACAATTAGAAGTTTGGTCAAAGGAAACAAATGGTTTAGGGGGGAAAAAATAAGAGTATTAGTATTTACTAATGTAAATAAGACTTTCAGTTACATGTGGAATAAAAGAAGTGCATAGTAATTAGCATAGGTATGTACATATATGTATATATGCTGTCACTGTGTCTTGCAGATGTTCATTACTGATAGTTGTTATTACTGAGTTCTTAAATAAAGTGTGGGAACTCCCACAGTCATCATTGTAGTACCAGTTCATTCCAGTTTTAAAAAGTGGGTGGTTTTGCATAGCAGTGGGCATAATGACAGCAGCACAATGGTAAAACACCATAAATCATTAAAAGATGCACCCAGGAATGTTTCTTTTTTGCTACTTTTTCAGTGACATGGATTTGATTTTATTTTGCTGGAGGATGGGAGCCGATGACACCAACCCACACATAGTAAGAAACGATCTATGGAAGATGCTGCTTAGTAACCCCTCAGGCTGCAGCAATTCTATCTTATCAATGTTGGCAGTGTGGATGTATTTTATCTTCCAACATTAGCAGTTAAACTCAATAATCCTATTACTGTAGCAAAGTAGGATGTAAGAATCCTCTAAAGCAGAAAAAAAGCCAAAACTAAATTAAATACATTTTGAGACATCAAAATATCCTTTAAAAATCTGTTTTATGCAGTGTTTGGATTTCTTTGTAGATTTTTGTTATTAAACAAGCAAGTGAATAATCATTAAACTCTTTGTAGTTATTCTACCCTGAAGGATACTTGATGGGATTCTGTGTCATGGTTCTGCTCAATATGCGTATCAGGCAATTGCAATTAGGGGAGTCTGTGAGGAAATACAGCTAGAAACATTTTCAAGACAACAGCGTGCACTCATCTTCTATCTGCAGCTCATCTGGCACAGACAGTGTGATCAAGCATCTCATTAAGAGCTTGGTAGAGACTGTGGCATGGTTGAAAGAAAATTGATTAAAGTTCAGTCTTGATATTGATACTTAGATGATGAGACTGGGGAAAGCAACCAGAGGATATGGAAAAGATGTCAGCCCTTTTACTGAGGATGTGCATCCATCGCTTATCAGTTCAGCTGACTTCAAACTTAGAGGGCATCTTATTAGATTTTCTACAGCTTTTACATCATCATTTAACTGTGTGGACTGGGTGGTATTTTATGTATTTTTAACCGGGGATCAGGTCACAGTATTACAGCAGGCTCTCCAGTTCTGGAACTGATGCGAATGCTCTAAATGCTACTCATTGTGGCACTTCTTAAACAACATTTAAAATCGGAAGATCCTATGAAATTTCTGGGGTTTATTTTCTTATAAATAAAGGGCTGATCATAATATTTTCTACTTGATTATGTCATTCAATGAGCTCTCCTATATCTCCCTCATCTGAACAAGATTTGTTTTGGGTGGGGATTTGGGAACAACAGACTTTTGTGGGCAGAAACTGTGGCTGTCTTGACAGCATACTGATAAAAGTTCAGACTGGGTATCAGCTCTGTGATAATAGGCTAGGATAGGGTAAATAACATGTAAATATATTGAGATATGTGTAACAAAAGCTGTGGTGCATTTAATAATTGGCTGCTTTTAGTTCTGGAGCTGTTATACCCAAATCCTTCCTTGTCTGAGCACTAGTAATAGGTATCACAGTGAACAGTATTAAGTAATAAATCTGGCTGAAAATATATCTTTTTTTCCTTGACGAGTTTTCAGTTTCATCAGTTCCTTGGTCTGTCTCCCCACTTAGCTGCAGGAATGCCAGCACGTGTATGAAGAAAAGTTTGGAAACAAATGTGAGTCTTAACGAACTGTAGATCTGTCATCTTAGCAACAAGTATTACTAATCTATTCTTTTCCGTATTGCAGTATTTGGCCCAGAAGCAACTGTTTTTATATGCTTTGATAGATTTTTTCTTTAAAATACCTGATTTCTATATGTTAATGACAAAGTTTTTAAACAACTAGTCAAAACAAAAATACAGGGATTAAATGTCCACAATAATATAAGAAACATTAAAGTTCCCTTTAAAAAAAAAATGCACAGTTCATTTCAGACTTACTATACGAGAAAGGACAAAGAAAATTTCATTGTATCAGCCACATAGAAAATGCTGACTGCTGAATTTATGTTCTTTCTCTCCCACACCTGAAAGCAGGTACCTCAACTTTTACAGAGCCAACAGAGGCAGCAGTTTGCACAGAAGGGTAACAAAAGGGCCTCAGCTGAATGCGTATCTGCATCAACCATCTCACTTTTGGTGGTGACAAACCACATGTCAGTCTCCCTAGCAGGTGTCGGATCTGCTGCCCCAGCCAGGGTAGAGGCTTCCACACAGGCAGAGCCTCAAATGGTGGATTCAGCCCTCCAAGCCCCAGGCTGCAAGGAGCACCTTGTGCCTCTCTCTGATGGCAGGAGCAACGGCCCTGTGTCCTTCTTGGACAGGTGCAGTCCTGGAGGACCTGTGCTGCCAAGTGGAGCAGTTACAGGAAGAATTGAGCAGGCTATTCAGCATCAGAGAAGATAAAAGGGGGATAAACAGGATCTCTTCTGAGATGCAGCAGCTTGACGAGCATCAGTCTCCACCTGCAGCAGAGATGCAGGCAGTGTCTCCCCTTAATGTTAAGCTGAGGGCAGCATGTGGAGAAGGGTGGAAGCTCATGACTTCTGACTTCAATGGGAAAGCTCCTGCCCCACCTTAGGGCTTACCATTGCAAAACAGGTTCACCACCATCAAAGTGGAAGAGGGCCCAGATATGCCTTCAAGAAAAGCATCTGGGCCACCTGACCCTAAAACATGCAAAACCACGCAAAACCACCAGGAAGAAGTGGTGAGAGATAGTAATGGGCAACTCCTGGCTATGGGGGACCAGGGCATCCATCTGCTGACCTGAACTATCACCAAGAGCTTTGCTCTCTGCTGGGGTTCTGAGTCCATCGTGTTGTGGAGGAAGCTACTACCCCTTCTTGTTTTTCCATATGGACACCAATGACGCTATCAGGTTGACAAACAAGTGAATGAACCCCTCTACAGAAAGGATAAGGCCCTGGAGTGAAAAGGAGCCCAAGAAGGCTGGATAATATTTAAGGATCACCTCCTCCAGGCTCAAGAGAAGCCCAGCAAGTAGAAAGTCAGGCAAAAATGCCAGGAGGCCTGCATGGGTGAACAAGGACCAAAACTCAAGCACAAAAAGGAAACACGCAGAATGTGGAAGCAAGACAGGTAATGTGTGTTGAATACTGAAACATTGTCTGAGCATCCAGGGGTGAGGTTAGGAAAGCTAAAGCCAAAATGGAATTGAATCTAGCCAGGGATGTCAAAGGCAACAGAAAGCCTTCTGTAAGTGCGTAAGTGACAAAAGAAAGGCTTAGGGCACACTGATGAAGGAGATGGGGGACCTGGTGGCAGGACATGAAAAAGGCTGAGGTACTGAATGCCGCCTTCACCTCAGTCTTCACTACCAAGACCAGCCTTCAGGAATCCCAGGCCTTAGAGACCAGGGACAAAGTCTAGAGCAAGGAAGATTCTCTTTCTTGGTGGAAGAGGATCAGGTCTGGGGATGCTTAAGCAAACTAGACTTACATAAGTCTATAGGCCCTGACTGGAGGTACCCACGAGTGCTGAGGGAGCTGGCTGTAGTCACTGCAAGGCAACTTTCAATGGTCTTTGATTGACTGTGGTGACTGGGAGAAGTGCCTGAGGACTTGAGGAAAGCAAACATCATTCCTATCTTCAAGAAGGACGGGAAGAATGACCCAGGGAACTTCAGGCTGGTCAGCCTCACCTCGATTCCTGAGAAGGTGATGGAACAGCTTATCCTTGAAACCATTTCCAGTTGCATGACAGACAAGAAAGACATCAAGAGTACTCAGCACGGATTCACCAAGGGCAAGTCATGCTTGACAAACCTGATTACCTTCTATAGTAAAATGACTGGCTTGGTAGATGCTGTGAGAGCAGTGGATATTGTCTACCTTATCTTAGAAGGCTTTTGACACTGCCTCCTGTAAGATCTGCACAAAGAAGCTGTTGAAGTACAGGCTGGATGAGCAGACAGTGAGATGAACTGAAAACTAGCTGAATGGCCACGCCCAGAGAGTGATGGTAAATGGCACAAAGTCTAGTTAGAGGCCTGACTCGCAGTGTACCCCAGGGACCAAAACTGGATTCAGTCCTAACATCTTCATTGATGATCTGGATAGTGGGCAGAGTGCACCCTTATCAAATCTACAGATGACACCAAACTGGCAGGAGGGGATGATACACCAGAGGGTTGTGCTGCCATCCAGTGAGACCTGGACAGGCTGGAGAAATGGGCCCAGAGGAACCTCATGCAGCTCGATAAGAGGAAGAGTAAAGTCCTGCAGCTGGGGAGGAACAGCCCCGGGCACCAGGACGTGCTGGGGGCTGCCCAGCTGGGAAGCACCTTGGCAGAAAGGAACCTGGTGAACATTAAGGGCTGAACATGGGCCAGCAATGTACCCTTGTTGCAAAGAAGGCCAACAGTAGCTTGTGTTATGGGCTGCATTAGGAGCCAGCATATCAACCTGGTACCAGCAGGTTGAGGGAGATGATCTTTCCTTTTTACTCAGCAGTAGTGTGGCCACATCTGGAATACTGGGTCCAGTTCTGGGCTCCCCAGTACAAGACAGACATGGACACATTGGAGACAGTGCAGCAAAGGGCCACCAAGATGCTGAAGGAACTGGAGCATCTCTCCTAGGAAGAAAGGCTGGGAGAGCTGGGACGGTTCAGCCTGGAGAAGAGAAGGCTAAGGAGGTCTCATCAATGTATGTAAACACCTGCAGGGAGGGTGCAAAGAGGACAGAGCCAGGCCCTTTTCAGTGGTGCCCAGTGACAGGACAGAGGCACTGGGCACAAATTGTGAGAGTGACTGAATGCTGGTGCTAGTTGCCCAGAGAGGTGGTGGAGTCTCTGTCCTTGGAGATATGTAAAAGCCATCTGGGAATGGTCTGGGAACTGGCTTTTGGTGGCCCTGCTTGAGGAGGGGCCTCAAGATGACCTCCAGAGATCACTGCCAACTTTAGCCATTCTCTGGAATGATAAGGAATAAATTACATTGTATTTTCTGATTATTCTTTATAGCTTATATTTATTTTATAATCCACTATACTATATCATGTACATATAGTACTGCTACAGTCTTTCTTTATGCTGGCACGTAAGACACATTTTTCTTGTCTATTTCTTGGAGCAGAGGCTAGTGCATTGTGCTGGATGTTTTAAAGTACTTTGCAGTTTTTAAAAGGCACATAACAGGCAGGCAATTTATGAAAAAGTAATTCAGCAGCCCCATCTCTCAGTTCTTGAACATTTCACTGTGGCTGGTAACTGGGCTTATGCTAGGTGAATGGAACTGGTTAAACAAGATAATATGAAAGTGTTCAGCTAGATGTGAGGGGAGATTGCTGTGATACGGTTATGAAGCTCAAGAAAGGAGCACTCTTGCAGGAAGCCAAAGGGGGAACTAGGACAGTTCAGTGCAGGAAAAAATGGTTACAGTTGAAAGCATTCCTTTTTAAGTTCACAGAGGATGAGCCTGGAGTGACTGAAGTGTTAATACTGACTGGTTAAAACTGGCTACATTTTACATTTACTGCAAATGGTGACATTTCTAGTGCAAGATGGGCAGTCTGGTGGTTTTCCATCCTTCTGAAAAATCTTCTGAATGAAGAAGGAATATTTTGTTCTGTTATATAATCTTCACACATTGATTTCTTTTTTTTTCCTTTTTTTCCTTTAAGATGCGGTGTTCTGGCCATCTGGCTGCCTCTCACTTCCTTTGGCTCTGTGATTGAAGCAAACAAGATAAACTGTTGAAAAGACCAATATTTAGAACATTATTGAGTTTCAAAGACATTCATGCTCAAGTCTCTCACACTTCTGATAAGCTTTGTTGGAAATAAAAGAGTCTGGAAATTACTGCATGTGAATTTTTATCAATGTTTACTTACTGTGAGTGGAATTTTCAAAATTTCACAGTGTGAGAGCCTCAGTCTCTTTTAAAATAATGATCTCACACTAAAACCAGATTGCCAAAGCTATGCATAGCCCAGATCCAAACGAACATTTAAGCTCCTAATGTCTAAGGCCACAACTTTCTATCAATTTCCTTAACTAGATAGTAGTATCCTAAATACTCTGTTGTTTCTGTGACTAGCTATCTAATGATAGAAATAGGCAACAACTCCTACCTGGAGAAGAAACTTTGTAGAGTATGTACTAAATCTGTAATTTCCCATCTATTAATGAAACACGTTGGGATGATTCATATAACATATGCAAACTAGTTGTCATAATCTATTTGGAAAATGTTGATTGTTCAGAAAGAAATAAGATGTGGTATTACATGCCAAAAATTGACATCACCTTCTTCAAGCCATTTACAACCTGACAGCAGATGATCTTGAATGCATATGGATTATTTTGTCGTAGGTAAAGACCTATGTCTTTCATACATCTCATGGGTAAAGACCAGTGTCTTTTATATATCATATAAATTACATATATCATGAAATGTCACTAAAGTGCCAGGTGAACAGCTCATTGAATAACAATATATAATGTACATGCACTGAGTACCTAATGTCCCTCAAGCAGGAGACATCCAATGCTCTGAAAGAACAGGGAGTTTCCAGCAGGCTTTCAGAGATAACACTCCTAATGAGGGAAGAGTAGGCTATATCTCCAGGTTTTGTATCCACCTTCTATTTACTTAGATCCATGATAAGAAGTTTATGAAAAGAATTAATTAAAAGTGTATTATTGAATTGCAATTATATGAACTGCTTTGCAATTCAACTTTAACAGTAACTTGAATTAGTTTTTCTTATATGACCTGAAGGCTAATAAAGCTAAGAAGCACTGTTGAGCAGGAGCTGGCTACTGTATGTATTTAAAACAAAGGATCTTAAACATCAATGACATTTGAAGTCCACATTTTATACTGTCCATCTTTCTGAGAAGTTACTGACACAGGCATATTCCTTACCCGGAGCCTGTAAATTAGTCTCCAGGCTGCTTTTATACTGGCTTAACAATAAGAGCTATGATACTTGAATATTTAAAACATTTTTTTATTCAATCCAATTCTAAGGACAAAAGCCTTTCTTCTTAATTATTCAATCAGTATGAAAGCAGGCTGGAGGCACTGGGATTTCACTCCAGTTCTGTCAAAAATTTTGTCTTACTTTCAACCAGCTACCTGATAGAATTAGAAAAAGAAATGGTGAATGTGAGTTTTTTAAAAAAGCATCAGTTTAAGCAATTGTAACCTATAGGTCAAGTTGTAGCCAGCATTAACCAGCTGAAAATAAGTTTTTCTTAGATCTATAGTCCAGTATTTGCTTCTACCGAATACTTTTCTTGCTAGCTACATAGCTAGCAACATGTAACAACTTCAAAATAAAATGGTTGGATTTTAGAAAAGCCATTTAAAATAGTATCCTTTGCAAACATACATAGTTTTTCACATCTGTTAAATTACTTGGATTCCCCCTTTGCCAAGATTTGGTTAAGTGAGAGGAGCTGGCTACAAAAGGGTTGCTCTCTTTTATACTTGCTTGGCAGGCTATGCCATCATCTACCTTGTCATGTCAGTTACTAAAAACCAGGAATGGCTTAAATTTAGGCCAATTAACATACTGTATTCAAATGAAGGAACGGGGAAGCTATCTACAGATTCAAGGACAGAACAGCCAGCAAGTCTGTCCAGAATCTTACATCTTTACAAGAGTGTTTGCAAGCAGATGCATGTTCCCTCTCTTTCTAAAAGTATTTGAATCCAGGTGTAGCTGTATTTCTAGTTATTTTCTAGCAACAAAAGATGGGAACAGTTAAAATTCGAGAACTGGCAAAATCTCGGTATCACTTTTTGGTTGGTGGTATGGAAAATTGCTGGGATGATCAAGCTGGTCATAACTGAGAAATGTTCTTCCTTATTTTATGAAAGTTTCTATGGATTACTCTGAAGAGATCTAAAAGCAAATTGCCAGTGACCTAGGAAACTTAAAGTCTCTAGCTTCTTCAAGGATTGCTTCAGCAGAGGCCTAAGGAGAAGAAAACATTCTCCCTGAAATGTGAAGTTATTAACTGTTAAAGATCTTCATGCATAGGTGTTTCGCTTTCTCAAGATCTTTCACAGATGAGCTCCAGCAAACCTTCTTGCAATGCTTTAAGATGTAATCTCCCCAGATGTCTAACTGCTCTTCTGCTGAAGAATAAGTCCAGTAGCAATATCAGAAAGTCAGGTTTTGAGCTTCTCTTGCTCTGTAAGCCAAAACCTTAATGGAAAGTTTGGCTGACAAAGGTGAGCTGTATTATGGACCTGATTTGTGAAGAGTTGGCTATGAAGTATATTGACTTGGTCACATATAAGTGACTTCTACCAGAGATTTGATGACAAGCAACTGCAAGTTAGTAAAATCATAGATGGCCACAGCTGTTTGAGCATGTGTTTCAGAGTTCTTAATCTGTTTTCTATCTGAGGGATTCTTAATTTATCATACATGAAATAGATGTCTTTATAGTGCATTTCCCACAATCAACAAAACTCTTTAATGATGAAATTAAACACAACTGATACACTGGTTGACAAGATCAAGTGAGGGATGAGTAAGTTTAATGACTGAGCTGCTCTTTTGTCTAAAATAGAGATGAAATTACTAATTAGTTGTTTAGATATAGCAGGAAGAATTACATTTCATTAATTTTTATTCTAGGAAAATATGCTTATCAGAAAAATATCAAGTTTGTAATTTTTGACATATACACCTATCTATCAGGAGAGTCTTTAATTGGTGATTCTTCGCAAAAGCATCCACTCACACGTATTACAGACAAATTAGAGCAGGTACTCAAAAAGCTGTACTTATAGAGCCTCCTTTGAGGTGAAGAAGAGCTGATGAAGATGCTGAATCATTTTTGTATGAGCCTTATAAATTGAACCTATCTAACAACAGCCCACAGGCACAATAAGCAGCATGGGTTTGCCTCTTTATGCTAAATTTATGCAGTTATTGGACCCAAGATAGAGGGAGCAGGCAATTCCTAAGAAGGGCTAAGAAAACTGAGCTGGAAGGAATTAAGTAGTATTTTATGGTTGCCTCTTTATTTCATCTCAGAAAAGAGAGAGGTAAAGGCAAAGGACCCTGGATAACTGAAACCTACTTGACTGGAGATTATTTTCCTTACATTTAATGAGCAGTTTTCATCTGAATAATAAAATGGAGAGAGGGTCTTGGATACATTTTGGGGTTTCTATCAATTCCTGTTGGAGTGATACGCCTGGAATTTAACGACTTCTCAGAGAACATTTTCTCCATGAATTAAAGGTTGAACATTTCACACATAATTCTTTAACATAATCTTCCTATACACAATATATTCCCATCCCCAGAGAGGTTGTACTGGCAACCCATTAGAACTTCGAGAAAAAAAAAAGAAATCCAACATACTGAAGAGTTTTGATGATTATCTGTCACTGCGTGTAGCTAGTGAGTCCTCCGAAACCATGAAAATTGTCTCAAAATAAAATCATTCATGAATGCAATGGTCTTTATAATCATTACTATGATTACTGCTCTGTATAGTTACTTCCATTTCTCACCAGTCCTTTCTACCTGCTTAATAATCTGATCCTTCATAGACTTGAGAAGGCTTTGAGATATGCAATATTTGTAAATAATAGTTGATTTGGGCCATGTTAATTTCATAATGCCATCACTCTACCAGTGAAATGATCCAGTTTTCTCTAGAGCACAGTCCTTGAGTATGGTTGGCACGGGAACACATGTGCAGTCTTTTGTATTTGCAAGGCTTCTGCTGACAAGCATTTCCAGTGCTGACACAAGGGTGATATAAAGAACTGACACTATTGTTATTTTACTAGGAACAGGGAGAACAGGGTGTTTTTATTATAGTATGACTCCTTGGTCACAGATGCCCATGGGCAGGACTTTACTCCTTTTCTTCCACGTTCCAGTAATGCATAAATGTTTTTCTAAAATCTAGTATTTACACCTTTCTAAGACAGCTTAGAAGACACACAGAACAAAAACCTGGTTGAGGTTACAATGCATGCTAAATTTATCTTAGATAAACCATCCTCCTTGCTGAATTGCTAAAATCAGCCTATCCCAAGATTCTTTCTTTTCTAGGTAAGGATTAACCACTCTCTCTGCATTACTTATTCTCCTATCTGAGCAAGTGAAGAGCATACTTTTTCACTGCCACCTGAGCTGTGTGACTTGGCTTTGGCTGTACTGTTTGGTCAAATTAGCAACCATACCTTCTTGCCGTTGGCCTTTGCCAGGTCCAGCTCTTCAGTCTCGGTCAGCACAGGCAAAACAGCCTCCGTTCAAGCCATGCAAAGTTTCCATCAGGTATTACCTCACTTCTCCTATTTCTTTTTTATCACAGTCACAGGTGAATCAGCCTGCAGCTGGAACGAAGATTCCTACTACCTCTGTGAAGCAACATATTACAATACAGGACTAGAACAACTGGATTCTTGGCAAATATCTCCTTTTCTCTCCAATGCTGGGGATGAAACACTTTGGACTATCCAGTGGAGTTTAATGAGTGGCAAAATAACGCTAAGACTTCTTCGATGAGTGTTTACTTTTAACTATGTTACTATATATTTAAACTCTTTCCTAGCTATCTGGTTTTGGCTACTTTTGCAGATAAGATATTGACCTAGTGGCCTTTCAGTTTGACTGAGGAGTTCTCTGGTGTGACTTTTATACTTTAACAGAAAATGCAAAAATAAATTATTCAGGAAAAAAAAAATCAAACCCCCACAAATCTGAGATAAATCTTCCTTTCATTACTTTTTCTTTGAAAATTTGGTGCAGGCGAAGCTGGAATAAGTATAAATTCGGGTGCAAATGAACTCAGGCAATTATTTTTCTTTTTTCTTCCCCCCCAAGATGTTCTGGGAAGTTGATGGGACTACAGAAAACTGTAGTTAGTGCAAGTTAAAATCTTGGTTTATGAATCAGTGGTAGAATGTTCGCCTTGCTATAAGCCATGAGTTTTCATGCTGCTTATTCCTTTGTCTCCACCCTGTGTGAAGCTATCTGTTGTGTAAACACAGCTACCTGGCAAAGGAGGACAGCATGTACAGGCACGAATCTGAGTTCTGAAACTTCTGTTTTGCCAAGTTTTTGGTCAGATTAGTTTCCTGGTTTTGTCCACAAGATGTCTTCACATGTAGTTGTGCTGGCAATATTAAAGATAAGGGATGAAGGGGGATTCTGTGATGCAGAAGTAGGGCTGAGTCAGTGTACTGGTTTTGGCTGGGGTATAGTTAAGAAATGAGGAGAAGCTAAGTCAAAAGTAGAAATGTATCACTGCTGAGTGTAGACCTTTATTTTCAGGAAGGAGACATTACAGTGAAATGTGTGCATCCTATGGAATTTCAACCATATCAGGGGCTGTGATGGTGAAATTGAGCTCATAGGATCTATTGGCCTTTTTTCTCCCTCATCTCAAACATTGTTCAGGATAATAAAACGGTTAATTTTTCAAGACACCAGCAGTCTCCTCTCATGATACCTTCAGTTTAAAAGATTTACTCACAAATCTGATGTGATATGGTATAACATCAGTGCTGGCAAAAATATACAAATGATGCCATCTATTGTTGGATTGGATACAGATGTCAATTATTTAACTGGGCAACCAATCTGAATTGTTCACAGCAGGAATAAGTAGGGTATCCTCAATGTTCACGTCCTGGATTGGCAATCATGTTGACCCAATGGTTACTCAGTTATCATTCAATAACTAAAAACATCCGCTAATCACAAATTAGACATTTAACTTTCACCCTTTTAACTTCCCAAGTTTTAAAATTAAATAGGAGTATGCTTCTGGCAACTGAAAATCACTCTGAAGGCTTTATGATCAGATATCTACCAATAATACACATGAACAAATTATTTTACATTTATTCTATTCCTATATATGAAGTTACAACTTAATTTTCCATCTTTCTTTCCTGCTAATGCTCCAAAGTTCACCCTTGTATCAATAAAGGTGAAAGTATAAATATCACAAGGTAAGAATCAATCGTTAAAGATTTAATGAAAATTCTGTGAACCCAAGAGGCCAGATTTGAACTTAGTGACAATAGCAGTGCCTTTTTTATAACATGCCAGTTCAAAATTAATGTGAGAGGTAATGATGTATTATATGTAAAGGTATTATTACAGTCAGTGTAATATCCACTGTAATGTTTATTTTACATTACCCTCAAATAATTTCTACACTTTTGACCCAAGCAGCTAGACAAAAGCCTAGAGAATTGATGGTTGTTCTAATTAGGAAAAAGAGTGGTGATGCCCTTTTAAAAGCTCCATATATTTTATTCAAAAGTAGCCTGTTATTTTTCTTGTTTGTATTAACCCCTATTTTCCTGAATGCTGGAAGAACTGAACAAGAACACTCATCCCATGTTCAGTATCTTACGCTATGTCAGCTATGCCCACATCAAAAGGTCACTCTCTTGACTAGTTTCCAGGTTAAATCCTGGTCTTCACATAAGACTTCAGCTTTACCTTAGGCTGTCAAGTTTCATACCACGAACATAAGGTACATTCAGCCTCTTACTCTCAGCCCCTAACAACAACATTGGCATCTCTTGCTTTCGCAGTGTGCTCTGATGGCATCTCTCCCAGCACTTGGTGTACGCAAACCCCAAACAAAGCAGGAAAACCTTGGGCATTGTGCTGCAGCCAGCGATGAGCACCCCAGTGCACAACATATGTCCTACTACCACGGTCCCAAAGGCAGCTCCTCACTTTTACTGATCTAGCTTGCTATTGAAACGTAGGTTACAGAGCACTGTTCAGTAGGAAGAGGTGAAAAGTGTACTACATACTGTGGTTGTTGAACTGTGAACTATATGAGATCCTTGATTAGCATAAAGAATATTCTGGAAAACGGCACAGTTGTGTGATCCCTACATCATAAGGATCACACTTGATTGATATTTTCAATTCCAGCAGCAGAGAGAAAAAGGAATAATACAGAAAGAGTTATAGTAGTAGAACAGAGAAAATATGCTTCCAAAAAACCCCATAAATTAACCTATGCAAATAACTGTGAACTAACTCTGGAATGCATTTGCTTCCATTCTGTGTCTCACTTATGAGACTGAGTATAAGCAGCTGTTCTATACAATGGAAATAGCTTGTAATAGTTACTGGCAAATTTGGGGCAAAAACATTTCTAAATTAATCTTTGCACTATTGACACAGTCCAACTGGTCAATAGTGAACCAGATCTGGCTCACAGGCTGCTCATATCTGGCCTCATCAAGGACAGCAAAGTGCCTACCTGCTTTGCCACAGAAACTTCAGAAAATGTTGCAGTTGTTGCTGCTTGGGTGTCCTTTTATGCTGTCAGAAACAGCAGTGGCTGCAGAAGGAGTGCTCCAGCCTCCAAGTGTGGCCACTTGGGGGTTGCACTGCGGTTAAGTGGGATAATTAGCAGTGGTTGCTTCTTCACATCCCAAGTAGCTTCTCTAGAACAAAGAAAGGTGGGTTTCAGTGATTTCCCCCAAATAACCTGGCTGCAAGTATATTCAAGCACCCCTGAAAATCCCAACCCCCACTTTCTATTTAAACTCTTAAATAAACATTCAAGTCAGTAATTCTCATTTTTAATTCTGTCTGATGTTCTCCTTGAAGTAATGTACAGAAAAGGAAGGATTGCCTCCATATCTGGAGCTGAAAAGACAGTCTTGCCTGTTATAGCCTGTAATACTGAAATACAATGAGAATGGTCTGATTTCAATAAAATTGCATTTTAATTATTTAGTCTCTTTAATCTATTATTAAAAAACTTTCATAATGTAGCTCTAGAAAACACTCCTATATTAAACTGAGGGGGTTTTCTGGCATTGTATCAGAGATTTCTGATATTCTTAATTAATCATAGCTAGGTAATGTGCCCTATAGAATTAACAATATATGAAGCTTCATCTTTTGTTTGATCTTCATAAGAATAGTCCACCAGATCCAGTGAGTTTTTCAAACTGGATTAAGCTATAAAAATCAAATAATTAAGCACACATTTATTTTTAAAACCAGATCATCATTCTCACATTTCCTCAGCATTTTCTGCAATTAGAATATTAGTATGCATAGGTAAGACTTTATTTAAAAGTTGATCCTCCCAAACACATTTCTCATGGCAAAAAAAATATCAATATTTACTGATTGTGCACTTACAAATTCTCTGAGGATTTGGAGGCCTGTAACTCTGAGAAGGTTATTGGAAAGGAAAGTGATCCTTTAAATTCCAACAAGCATATATTCTCATTCAGTCAAGGTCACTTATCAAACAAATGTCATTTCATAAACACCCCTGAACAACTGTGTTCTATTATCTAAATGGGAAGGAGAGGTGCTAATGGGTGTCTAAGGAATGAAATCAATTTAGCTTGGAGGCACTCAGCTGTTAGAACAGTTGTGAACATGTCTGGCTGCTAATATATGCTGATTAGTATTAATATCATACAATGTCTGAAATGTGGCTGGCATGACATTTTTAAACCAATGAATGGTGATTATAGCTCTGTTTTCTTTATTCCCTTATTTGAGTAATCACTTCTGGCTGTGTGATCTACCAGGTTTGCAACCCCCACAGTACCAAGTTTGAAGATTTGTACCCACAGGCATCTTCTCTCACTGTGATCCTGTTGCAGAAGGAAAACAAAGAGCATTTGACCCGTTATTTACTGGCAGCAAAGGATTCTGCACAGCCCACTGAGAAAGTTACAAGGACCTGAACTGAATTAGAAATACAAGCATATCTTTGTATGCTTGATACTTATGCCAACAACATATGCTTGATGCTTTGATGCTGACAACTTGAAGTGGAGTTTTCAAGTGCTGAATTACAGAGTGAACTTGCCTTTGTAGGGTTTCTCTTTGATTTGTTTTCTTTTCCCCTAACATGATGCAGATATGATAGAAAAGTTTAGTGCAAGAGGGGAAAAAACATTGATTAAAAATATCAACAAAACAAAGACAAAATAAATGTTTTGTTGACTTTGCAGATGAGTAACCTGTCTACTGTGCCATTTCAGTAAAAGGATGCAGAGGGATTATGAAAAATTAGGGGTGCCCAGACACTCTGCACCATCCTAGTATATCTCAAATACGCCAGTGAAGAGAGCTTTGCAACAGAAGCAAACTGGAGCCACCTGTCCTAGAAAAACAATCTCTTCCAAAAAACTATTCCGAAGAGATGATGAAATCAGTTCCCAGAAAACTCTCATCTTTGATTCAAGAACATTCAGTGATTTCTGAGAGAATAGGTGACAAAGAATCAGAACTTGAGGGGGAGGGGGAAATATTAGGTAGTTATCAAAACAGGCAAAGCTCTTCATTAAAGCCAAAGAAGTATTACAGATTAAATGACAAGTAGAAGAAGGTAAGATTTCAAGATCCTATGAAGAACAGAGGATCCTGAGAGAAGATAGGTTTTCAAATGTTTTTATCCACGCTTGATAACGCAAGTTTTTAAAGTCTGGATCATAGAGAAGTAAATCACAAAATTGATGAAAATTACGAATAATTCCCTTTTATACACAGGATCCTTATGTGTGAAAATAACAAACTGTACATAATATGTATGCAAGAGGAAAGAATTTCCAAAAGCTGCTTAATTTTCATATGAATTGGTTTAAAACATTATTTTGAATCTAAACTGTGTCATATAGCTTAAAGTAAATTAATTGGATTTTATCCTAAACCCCCCCCCCAAAAAAAAAAAAAAAAAAAAAGGACAAAGTGAAGCAATTGAAAATTGTGATATTTTTCATATTCCAAGCACAACTCCGAGGATGTCTTGGGTATTAAGTCACCAAGGTAAAGCTGGAAAACATGTTCAGGTGTCTGAAAAAATAAATTCCTAAATTCCATCAGCTGCAAACACAGTTGTCCCTACACCATACATGAATGAGATAAAATTATCTTTTAATGATGCTGACATGCCCTTAAGGAACACTTAAGGCAACATGATCCATCACATCACCTTGGATGAGTTATACTTTCTGTCCTGTCTGCTTGTCAAATAGGGAAGCACAGTCAATTTGGAGAGAAAAATGACATAAGTAAAAAAGAAAAGAAAAACACTTTCACAATATCTGGGTAAAAAACCCAGGATCTCTGTTAATTGGAGGGAATTAGTCCTTAAATTATATAGAAAAACACCGGGAATAAATGCCATTGGGTTCTCGTGGAGATAATCTTCCCATCTATATTTTTTAACATGGAAAATCTACAGATTGTATTTTTTCTCATCTTCAGGTAGTTTGCACTTTGCAACCCAAGCCAAAGAAAAACAAAGTCTTTG
This sequence comes from Strigops habroptila, assembly GCF_004027225.2. Classification (NCBI taxonomy): domain Eukaryota; kingdom Metazoa; phylum Chordata; class Aves; order Psittaciformes; family Psittacidae; genus Strigops; species Strigops habroptila. The sequence goes on along the minus strand of NC_044302.2, from coordinate 34,699,056 downwards.
CATCTTAATGTCTATTTAAATTAATCCAGCAGTTGTGTATATGTATTCAGAAGGATACACTGATGTGCTTGTTACTGATACAAAATCATGGATAAAGCATGTGGATTTAATTTGTAAATAATTATAGCTACTGTTTATTTTTGTTTAATGTAATCCAGATTAAATTAATATTACTAATTAATCTAAATACAAAACAGTTAACAGATACAGATTTAAGGCAATGGTGTAGGAAATTCAGTTGTTCTTATTCCAACTCATAAACATAATTATTCCTTTATTGTCTTTGTTTTTACAGTGAAATTATTGAAACTTTAGAGATTGGGAAAGAAAGAGAAAGCAGAACACAAAAGGAGATTTAAAAAAAAAATCAAAGAAAATAAAAATAAAGGAGGAAGAGACATCACCAAAAAAAAAAAAGATAAAAGGATTTAATGCAGAAAAAGGATCCTCATACTCTTGTGCCAGTATGGTAATTCAGTAACCTAATTCATGCATTATAAGATATGTAATTTTTCATTTTTCAAAGATAATTAAGTAGATAGTAAAAGGGTTGGAAAGGAACCTTAGTTTTTTAAGAATTATTCTACTTTCAAAATAGAATTTTGGAACATAGAGAAAATTGTACTTTTAATGATGTTCAAAATGATTTAAAAAATATGGCTCATGCTGTAGTATTTCTATTGAGACAATGTGGAGACTTTAAAATATCTCTCTTACATTTTGGACAGTTTAATTCAGGGGTAGAATAGGATAGCTGGGTTTTTTAACTACGTCAAGTACATCCTAACTCATTTATGTATTGAAATACATAATACCTGTATTATGTATTTAAAAAAAAAACCAACCAGGTAATATTGTTCATACAGTATTTCTCAGTTTAAAAAAAAAACAAAAATCAAATGAGATTTCTGATTGCTGAGCTTATAAAAATTAGAAGAAAATTATTTAATGAAGGTACAGGCCTAGGTTTTTTTCCCCGTTATTTTGAAAGCATTATTTAGTTTAAAAAGCTACTATTCAAATTTATAATTGCAAAATAATAATAAAGCAATTTAACAGTTTAACATAGTCAGAAATGATCTAATTTTTCCATGTATTTAAAATTATGTACCTGTTTAAAAACCTTAAAAATAAAATAAAAAAAAAAGGTTTTGAAAGTATGGACTGATTCTATGTTTCGAAACCAAACAGAAATAATATCTCCTTCAGACAGAATAAACATACATTATTTAGTAAGGACTTCAGATGTTAAATTATTAAGAGGGTAATTGTTTTGTTTTAATGTAGTATTTTAAACAATACATATTTTTAGGAATACAATATAATGAGGTGTGTTAGAGGATAGTGGAGGATAAGTGAGCATCATCTGGACAACTGGATACCTTTTATCAAGGCAGGTGCCTGAGAGAAGACAACCTTTCATTACTTGTGTTGAAAACTCACTGTATCTTCTCCAAGAGACCAACCCAGACATAGAACAGTTTCTTTGCCCCTTGAGGACACCTGAGGGATAGAGCAAGCACACCTGTGAGGGCTAGTTGAATAAAAAAGCAGCCCTGGGATGAAGTATCTTCATCCTAGGGCACCTTATCTCACGTTGTACCCAAGCCTTGCCTTCAAAACTATTAATACCTGTTCTGTGAATGATTTCAAGATGGAGACAGGCTCACCTGCCTTGTAGTCTTCATGGCCTTGCTATTTTAGTCTTTAACACATGTCATCTCAGGAAATTTCCACATCCGTGAAATAGCAACGCCCAAATCCAGGCTTCTGTGCTGTCAGTAACATATATCATTTTATCTGCTCAGTGTTCTTTCATGGTGTTGTGGTTTAAGCCCAGATGGTAACTCAGAACCATGCAGCCACTCGCTCACTTTTCCCCCTTTTTCCCCCCTGCTCCCAGCAGGGTGTGGAGGAGAATCAAAAGAATGTAAACCCCACGGGTTAAGAACAGTCCAGTAACTAAGATACAATACAAAATCACTGCTACTACCACCAATAATAATAATGATAAGGGAAATAGAAAGGGGAGAGAATATAAAACTAAAAGGGGAAAGGAAAAAAAGCAATAAACCCAAGTGATGCACAACACAATTGCTCACCACCTGCTGACCGATACCCAGCCCGACCCGAGCAGCGATCTACTCTTTGGGGTAACTCCCCCCAGTTTCCACACTGGGCATGACGTGCTGTGGTACAGAATACCCCTTTGGCTACTTTGGGTCAGGTGTCCTGTCTCTGCTTCCTCCTGACTTCTTGTGCCCTCCTCACTGGCAGGCTACGAGAGATTGAAAAGTCCTTGATCGGAGTAAATATTACTTAGCAACAGCTAAAACATCAGTGTTATCAGCACTGTTCTCAGACTAGAGCCAAAACACAGCACTGCGCCAGCTACTAGGAAGGAGAAAAATAACTGTTACAGCTGAACCAGGACACGTGGGCACTACAAAGCTTTATTCTTGTAATAAAGGATGGAAAGGTATGCTTTTTCTTCAAGCATTTGCAGCAGAAACAGGATTGGGTGTCCTCCTTACTTGATGGTCCATAATGCTGCCCTCTGTAGTTCTACTGATCCGAGTTTTACGTCACTAGTATATCCCATGGGCCATATCTTAACCTCTTATGGACCATAAGAAATCTTTTTTTTAATCATGTGTTTTATCCTGATTTTTCAGTAAAATTGCTGCTATACAAATGATTTCATAAGAAACAGAGGTGTACATTGTATCAATGACATAGGCTGAGCAAAAGGACCAACCAACCAATCAAAAAAACCGCTTAAAACCCCCAACCAAACAGAAATATCTAGGAACCATCTTATCTCACTCCAAACTTGTTCGTCTATAATTAAGCAAGATTGGACTCTGTGAGTACTTGGTAGGAGAATTTAAAAGAAAGCCATATTCAAAAGAAAAGCTATCTAACTGGCCTTATGAAAAGATCCAATTTTTTGTACTACTGTTTGGCATCTCTTCTGCCCCATGATTTTGTCTCGAGTCTTACCGTCTTTATTTCTGCAATATCTCTTGGGATGCTGATTTGATAAAATATGATTAAATGGAATTTCAATAGGTGATGAGGTCAGATCAGATCTAATTTCAGAGTCTACTTCTAGTGCCTTGGTATTGCACAGAACATTTTTCCATGAAGGTCTTACCTGTGGTACCTCTACCTACTCCAAAAATATCAGTTAAATGGAGGTCATGATTGAAAGAGCTGAAGTGTTCAGAAATGTAAGCACAATGAAGAAAAAACCCCCTATAGTGTTTTTCTGCCTATCCGGGCATGCTAACTGGATTTGCTAGCACACAGCATAACATATAACATGCTAACTCAGTATCTGGGATATATCAAGACAAACATCCTTTTCTATCCTTATGACCCAAAAAAAAGAATTGTTATAGGGTCAAGAGGCAATTTAGGATTGTACTGTATAAAAGAGGCCATACATATATGTATTTTTCACCTCAGCCTCATCACTTCTTATTAATGCCACCCAAGGTTATAATTTCATAGGCAAGTTACTGACTTCCTTCTTTTGTAATGTTTTCACCCTTTTGTGATAAAATGTTGATCTTCAGTGCTTTACAAGAAATTACCAGATCGAAATAGTTTTCATAAATGAATTCTTATTCTTCATATTGTGTGTCCAAGTATTAATGCAGTGGCAGTTTGTCAATGACCAAGATGAACCATACAGCTGTGCAACTGTCAAAGCCCTGGTGAATATGGTCATCTGGATGTTATAATTTTCATTGCGCCTAGAAGTCATCACATAAAAGAGATAAAGATTGTCTCCAATTCGGCCTTCAGCAGCACACCACTGACAAAAGTTTGTCCAATTAATTTATTCTGTGGAACAGAATTCCACTGTATTTTCTAAATGTGCAGGAATAAAGAAAATTTAAACCTGCCACAGGTCTCAAGCTGGTATCTCCTAAGGCTTCTAAGTTCGCAAGTAGCTATAAACTGTCCTGTTGTGCTATTCCCTAAAGCAACACGGCAGTGTTGAAGCTGTCTAATTAACCTCCTGCTAAACCTGAAATGTCAGGAAGGAATATCACTAAACTTCAAAGGCTTTTTAACTTAGTAGATTTGGATAGCACTAGTTTTTCTAGAATTCAAGTCAATTGCATTAAAAATTGACTAGACAGTAATGGACAGGTAGTTTGTATTTAAAGCCCAGGATTTTGCCAAGAGGAAATTTTTAATTTCGTCTATATTTTCAACCTAGTGTGTGGGTGTCATGATTTAAGCCCAGCCAGTAACTAAGTACCACACAGTCACTTGCTCATTCCACCCTCCTCCTCCCCCCTGGGAGGGATGGGGAGGAGAAGTGGAAGAAACTAGTATATCACATGGCTCATACCTTATCCTAAGTATAAGATTCTTTTTTGAATTCATGTATCTTGGCCTGTTTTGTGGTTTTAGGTTTGGGGTTTGGGGTTTTTTTTTTCAGTAAAATTGCTGCTATACAAATGCTTCCAAAAGAAATGGAGGTGTACATGATGTTAATGACATAAGCAGAGTAACTCCCACCTGCCAAAAAAAGAAAAAAACCAAAACAAATGAAAAGAAATATTTAGGAACCATTTTATCTCACTCCAAACTTTGTTATCTGTAATTAAACAAGATTGGACTCTGTAGAATCTAATATGTGAGATTAGTTTTCTGCTTTACAGTTTTTAAAGTAAGGTTTGTTTGTAAGCAATTGCGTTTTCCTCCTGCGGAGCTTTTGGCTCCTGTGGATAGAGAAATTTTAATTCAAGTAAGTGTGGTAAAAAGAAGTGCTCATGTGTAGTAATTTTAATCTGAACATTTTATTTATGTAATTTAATTCTAGATCCTCAAAAGTTATATCTGCATATTATGCAAAAATATTAATTAACATTTTTCTAGGTAGCTTAGTAAACCCAGATGAGAGGAAAAAGGAAAGCTTAGAAATTAAAATGTCTTCTATGAATCTCTGGCTGGCTGGCACATACCGATCTTGCAATCATGCATCAGAAAATAGAGAACATGAATTTGAATATTTTAATTACTTATGGTCAAATTTATATTGCCATACTCAAGAAATTGATTATTTCATTAAAATAAATATGTTCTGACTGGAGACCAGGAACTCTATGAACAGGGAGGCATATATATTTTTCCCACATTTGTCTTCTACTCTTTATGCAGTATCTTGCATAAATTCTTGCATGTTCAAACAATTTAGACATGGGAGGCTCAAGTTTAACAGAAACACACTATCTCAGTATAGGTTTCACTGTAAGGACTAAGATTTAAGAAAGTTGCTTACTGTGTCTTTCCTCCCCCCTCAAAAAAACCCCCAAAACCTAACTGAACGGTACCAGTAGCAACCTTCATTTTCCTCATTCTTAAAGGATACTAGCATACACAATATCTTCTGTAACTTCTCAAAGCTGACTACAGTGGAAATGAATGAGCCAGTGGTCAAGGATACGGATGAGGAGAAAGTGTCTGCATGTAAGGAACCTATGGATATATGCATAACTCTTTGGAGTCCTGCAGGACATACAGAGAACCCTCCACCCACCTGTCACTACTGTCGAGCCTAAAATGTAATAGATGAAGATGCAGATTTCTTTTGGAAGAAATAAGAGTATCTTTCCGTCTCTACTACCTACCAAAATTTGTTTCCCCTCCCAGCTGTTTTACTTTATATAGTGCCATTGATGAAGAACAACAGAGTTAACTCTGAATCATGCCAAGTTTGGTCTGGCAGAGCTTATTTCCCTAGGCTTAGCAACACAAGAAGGTGAAAATACCATTTCTGAGGTATCTGCCTACTTTTGGTTCTAGGAGACTTTAGTAGGTTTTGGACTGAACTGACAGTGCCTTCAGAGTCCTGTATACATATCAGTCACATCCCCCAGAGTTAGTGTAGTGGCATGGGACATAAGTCTGATTCTAATCAAACTGTGTTTTGGCTGCAATATTGAAGTATCATACTTTAGAGAAAAAACAGTAGGAATGAGCTATCCTAAATCCACTACTACTTCAAAGTGCAGTACTACAGTTTAACAGGTATTTAAAAACTTACTAAAAATAGCAATTCCTTGCCAAGTTTTATAGTTTAGTTAATTTAGATAGTTTATTTCCAGTTACTCTCCCCTTTCTTTCTTGCCCCTCAAAGAAAAGGAGCTTCTCATTTTGAAATCTGCATTACTCTTGAGTCCTAAATCCTGAAATTTTTTGAGTTTTCCTGTTAGAAAATCCTTCATTAGAATTGCATTGAACATGAGTGATACAAAATAGGGAGTAAAACATTGGGAAAATATGCTTCTTCTGAAATGTAATAGGAAGAATTGTTGAGGCCCGAAGACTTCTGAAGTCAAAAGGAGAATACTCTATGATTTGAGTTGTCAAATAACATTTGGCAGTTACGGCAATTTGCCAGAATATTCTGTCTATCTTTAAAAGCATGTCATTATATTAAACGGTAAAGATGACTGCAAAACTTTCAGTAAGTGACCCTAGATATCTCTTATGGGGGTGAAAAATATTAGGATATTAAACTTTGGTGGGATGAGTACAGAAGTAGGAGGAAGGTGGTTCCAGTGAGATTGGCCATCTAACGACGTTCACTTAGAAGTGCTAGATGATTAGCTGGGATAGAGGAATTTTTTTAACGGACAGTTTGTAAATGTACTAGTATGTAATGTTAGTCACAGTCTGCTTACTGGAAATGTTGTGATGTGATAATTAGTGAAAAAGGTAAGCAGGCAACATTTCTCCACCCATTCAGCATATGCTTCTCAAACTTATGCTTGGATTCTTGCATACTGTTTGCTCAGAGGATTTTTGGATTCTCTTCAGTTGCTTGCAGGAAACTTTTGTAGTGCTCTCTGCAAGGCAAATGGAAGGTGGCTGTATGTTAGCTGAGGGCACAAATTAATGCGAAAATAGAACTGCTATGTTTGCTTCAGGATTTTGAAACAACTTTGCATCATCTTTTATGGCAAAAATATCCTGAATCTGTATTCTTTAATCCTAGCAAACAGTATACTGTCTTCAAGCCTTTCCTATCATAGATTATCATAGATTATCATAGAATAGTTAGGGTTGGAAAGGACCTTAAGATCATCTAGTTCTAATCCCCCTGCAATGTGCAGGGTCACCACACACTAAACCATGCCACCCAAGACTCCATCCAACCTAGCCTTGAACACTGCCAGGGATGGAACATTCATAACGTCTTCTGAATGGGACACATGTCAAGATTAACCACTGCACTGTATCAATTTATTATTTATATAATCTGTGTCTATTTTTCATGGGTTATCCTCTGCCACCTAAAACAGTCCCTTCACTTCACAGGTGTGACAAATGGAATGAGGCCCTGATCTTTCTTTGTAGGTTGAAGGAAGTATACCATTAAAAATCTGGTGATTGCTCAGGTCACAATTATCTTTTTATTACATAGAGTTGAACAGGTTTTGCTTTTAATTTAATCTTTTCATTTTTATTTCTAGTATTTCTTCTTGCCCCTACAGACTATCAAATTTTAAAGAGGTGTAACTGCATGCTGTTTTGGGAATACTACTACTAGCTGTTTTGTAATTTATTTTTTTTTCAAGAAGTTATAATAATCTCAAGATATATCATTTAATAGCAATTATCACTCACAAACAACTTTTAGTACTCAAAAATGATGGGTACCTGACTTTTTTTTTCCCTGAGAGAAAATTACTTCCTGAGACAACAAGTTAAACTGAAAGAACATTAATAAAGTAGCAGTGAGACTTTAAGAATGCATTTCTTCTATATTTTACATTTCACTGATAGGCAGGTGAGGAGAGAATACCACGGACCCTACACAATTCAATGTGTATCAAGCAGAAGCCGTTTTATTGTTCTTTGCTATCCCTTTATATACAAGTTTTCTATCCCTACACGCGGTCATGCGCTAGTCAAGCGCCTTTTGATTGGTAAAAGCCCTCTTGCATGAGGCAATCACGCGGCTCTGTAAGTGTCCTTATTGGTTCATCTGTAAGTGTCCTTATTGGTTCATCTAGTTCATGGTATTCCTCCCATGTATCCAACCGCAGATGTTTTCTTCCTCTTATCTTCTTCTTGGTATATGGCTACGTGTTTAGAAGAGGCTTTCTGATGGCTGGTTCACTTCCTCTTATCTTCTTCTTAGTATGCGGCTGCGTGCTTAGAAGAGGTCCCCATATAGCTGGTTCATCATATGTCCATTGTCCTCCAAATGCGAGCCCACAGGCAGGTATCTGTTCTGCCTCCCAGAAAACCCTGCAAATGAATAGACAAGAAAAAAAAAATCCCAAACAACTCCTATGGGACACATTGCTCTGGCTAGCTGAGTTAAAATTACAGTTCCTAGTGAGATAAATGTCTTTTATTTATTTAAAATGTCTTAATTACCACCTGCTTGACAATGTCCTTCTTAAATCTGGCAGATTTGTAGACCTTCCTTTCATTTTGCCAGGTGTTTATATTGTCTTTGAAACTTGAACTCGAGTCTCACATTTACAGAGGCATTTGACTCTGTCCTTTAAACTGTTTCACATAAAAACTAATTTCAAAACATAACTAGAAGTGTTATGTTTTGGGTCATAACTAGAAGTGAGGAAGAGAGAACTTGTGGTTAGGTCTGACCTAAGGGCAAGGAAATGACCTTCCTTCCATTGCAGAGGCAAGGGATAAGCAGCATACAATTACGCTGCCTTGCTGCCTTTCACTGCTCCCCACTGAGAGCGCCTTCAGAAATAACTTGTGTGTGAAGGCACAACTTCTCTGAAGAGTAGACTGACTAAAGAGGTTTTGAAAAAATAGGAAGAAAAAGCAAAAGACAGACAAACAAAACTAGAACCTCTGCTTTAACTTCTGGTGACTTTTGTTAAACACACAAACCCAGAAGTCTGAATAAGTAAGAAGTTCTCCAGGACAATGAAGCATGGCTTGGAATGATAGGAACCCACTGAGTTTCAGCGGAGCTTGTGTGTGCAAGAGATCCCATGCACCTCCAACCACCCTCCATACCTCTACTTTTCCTCTTTCTTTGCTATTAAGAGGCGAAAGACTGTGAAAACAGATGTTCTCCTTATATGAGGAAAGTCCTCCTTTGGAAATCACAATCTGGATTAAGTTCACTTTTTATTGTTTGCATACCAGAGAGTGCTTCAGCAGATAAGGGAACCCAGCCAACGCATTCAGTAACTATTGTGCTAGCCAGTCTGTTAAGCATGGGGACTGCCACATTTCCAGATTTTTAACTTTTTTTGTGTTTCATTTTCTTTTTTCACCCTAAAGAAATTAAAATAAAAAACAGTAGATCTACCAGTCTTTAAAAAAACCCCACAAAACAAAACCAAAAACCCAGCAACACCACCTGCCCGTTCTCATGAATGATTTTCACAAAAAAATCTTTTTCTTCACAAAATAATCTTCTGAAAATCATTCTGCTGTCACTTTACTGTAAAATGCTGAGTTGTTTCTTTCTCATTATCAGTGTAAGTACTTCTTTTTGACAACAAGTACTCAAGCAGGAAGGCTCACATATATTTCGTAAACAGTGTGGCCCCCAAATCAGTTTAAAAAGGATGTTGCTGGCGAGAATGTTGGGAATGCAGAACAAATTACAGCTAAGTTTAAAGGTATATTTGCAGTCACTGCTGAATAGTGCTGAGGTAGTGCTATGTTGATCTTTCACTTTTGCACATGATGAAACAAGGTCAAATTGTGTTCCAGCTGTTCATTTTACTATTCAAGATGAGACACTGTCAATGCATTTTCTGAAAACTCAAACCAGATACTGACATTCATACTGAGTTGGAAGGAGACCTCTTACAAGGAATTATTCTTTTTAAACTTTCATCAAGGGCTGAAAATTTAGAACAAATTTATTATAAAAAGTGAATTCAATAATACTAAATTAGACATTTTTATTGAATAGTAATGAAAGTTTTTAGGAATTGACTTAGAATTAGCTCACCCAATCAGGCTGCAGAGAGTTTGTGCAGTTGCTGATCCATAATGTGGGGTTCCTCTCAATGTCTGCATTCTGAGTGGCTTTAGGTCACTGATTTGCATAACGCTATTATGTTGTTATTTCTCTAGGTAAGATGAAAATGTTCATCTCTCTAAACTGACCACCACAATCTCGCCACACTGGCTGGCTACGAGTCACAAATTTAAAGCCTTTTTTTTGTTTGTATAGTCACACATTCTCTGTTCCAACTTTGCAGAAAGGTAAGGGTAAGAAACACTTGCACAAAAATAAAGAGATAGTTGAAAAATTGAAAAAATTAAAGTTGTGATGTGAAAACTGAGAGATAATGACTAAGATTGAAAGCAACTGCTTTTACTACACCCTTTCTTCATCCTTTTTATCCAGTTTCCTTCCTTCCAAATTCTGGTTTTTGAGTGAGTAAAGGTTTTCTCAGCAGCATATTCTTGCTTACCACAGTTCTTTATGTAAGAAGAATCCCAGACTCAGTTCAAAATCATAATTCTAATAAACTATCATTTATTTTTCTTTTTGTATTCGATTCTGACATTTCCCTCTTACTTGCACTAAGATGCTGATATATTACACATCTTTTATTTTCAAAATAGTACACTTAGGTCAATGTTAGAATCAAGCCTGAAATGCATAGAAATAAGATTAACTTAATAAATTCATAACGGCCTAGACAGCAGATTGAAGACAGAAACTGGAAAAGCTGTTGGAGGTGCTTACTAGAATGATCAAGGGAGCGAAGGATCCATATTAGAAGAGGTGTCTGGAAGAGCACATTTTTTTTGTGCCCAGCAACATGAAAGAGAAAACTGCTCTTCATAAACATGTGAATGACATATTAGGAAAACATAGTATGATTATTGCTGAAAGAAGATCAAATGATTTTAAAATGCTTGTGAGTGTATTTAAGTTGCAAACTAGAGTATTGTTTCTGACTTGTAAAAGTGTTCTGCAACAGTTTTTCTGCAGAATAACAAGGGTTTGGGCTTCCTTTTGAAAGCGTTGGAGTAGCATGCTTGTCCAAAATAGATGAGATGGGAAATGCTGAAATTAGCTGAACAACAGGTGTCTAAGCTCAAATCTGGCAGAACTGCTAACAGAGTAAAGGGAATGCTGAAAAGCTTGTCTCTTGCTGGAATTTTAAAGAATATTATCTCCTACTGACAGGAAGTAAGTAAGGAAAAAATGGATCGTAGAGGTTTGTCAAGCAGAAAACACCAAACTAAATATCTATGTCTCTTCTGACACACAGTCTCAGTCGGTAAAGGCAATGCAGCATATCTGAACAAAACTCATTTAACCATACAGCACAGAAAATTCATGGAAACAGCAAGAAAATACTGCCTCGTTAACAGCACAGAATAAGTGAGTACACTTTATTCTTATCAGGTAAATTCACAGCAATGAATATACTAATACAAGTACTCAATATGAAAACAAGCGTAATTCATGTATTTAGTAATGACCTAGAGGTTGATGTTAATTGAACAATAATTAGTTTGGTAATGAGAAAAAGACAACGGTACAGTAAACACAAAATGTTCAATGTACACATGGTCTTATTTTTCTCATCTTGTTCTGATCTATGTGCTAGATAAAGATTGAATATAAACCACCTCACTATGATTATTATTTTTCCTTGTAATCTATTTTTTGTCTGCAGAAAAATCAATGTAAGTTATACCACATATCTGGTGCCAGAGAAAAGGCTGCGTAGGAGAAATTTCAGGAGTGTGATTTTTTAATTCAATACTCTGGGGCTGAAATATTTTAAAGTTATTTTCTGCTCTTGTGACTTCATATAATGCAAGTAATTCAACTCCTAGTACATTCCACTACCTCAGAACCGTGAATGCTTTTCTACTTATCTTTTTATCCTAGATAAGTGAAAAAAAAAAAAAAAAGTATGAGCACTTATCAAAACTGGTCTAGACAAAGACTCCTGTTGGTAAAGAATGGAAACTAGTTTTTACTTAGCTCTTTTTGCTGAATATTGAGTTTAAAACAAGAGGAAGATAAGCAAGGTGGAGTATCCATCCTTTCTGCTTGGGACAGCTGCATGCAGGAAGAACTTCAGAATAAAACTTGGAAGAGAGCGTTAACTGAAAATCAAAGCAAAACACTGTGAGAAAAAAAAAATCACCTTTAGCTATGCTAAGAACCCACATATCTACTTGATAGTTTTTGCTGCCTGCTGCTTTAAAGTTTAGCTTTAAAAGGGAAAACTGAACCAATGAATATATTTGAATGGCGTTTATGAAATCTACTTAGATAATTGCCATGTGACCTTACGTTTGGCCCAGCAAGAATGGTAACAGATTTTGTGAAGAGAATTAAGGCAACTTGGAAATTGAAAATTAAATCCACTGAAATGATTTTGTACTACAGAAACGTAGGCTACAGCCTTCCTGTTTGGTGAAGACAACTTACAGCTATCTTGTCATGTCCAAGAGCAGAAAAGAGCCCCTGCTAGAAAAAGAATGTAGCAGTTACCAGTTTTTCTTCTCTATCTAGCTCTAAATACATGTCTAGCCTTACCCAACTCAGTTTCAAAAATTTATTGCTATAATAAAAATGTAGTGTATTCAAGGTAATTTTTACTAAAGCATATCACAGGTTAATGAGAAATCCTGGGCCTTCTCCACGTAGCTGAAGAACATGGAAGTACATGGGGTAGGAGCCATGGGAAAGTAAGAAAAGGGCATAAAAACATTAAGAGGAATATTAAGTTTGAAAGATATGACAGTTTTATAAATAACATATGTAAAGAAAAAATTCTGCAGGCAGGCGCAGCAAGCTTCTGCACTCAGCCTTCAGCATCATGTAAAGCAGATGAAGACAGAGCAAAATACAAAGAAGACAGGATCCTTTTGCTGAGGCTGACAAACTGATTCTGTGGCTCACAAAACTAGTAATGTAGTTTGCTTGCTGTATGCAATTGCCCAGAACAGTGCACTTACATACTGATGAGACTTGATAAGTCACGAATCATCTAAAACATATGCTAGTAGATGGAATTATTACTTCTTCTGTGGGTTGTCTCTTTAAGAAACAACAGAGATTAAAAAGAGGGAGAAAAATGGAAGTATTCCTAATTCCAAGATCAGTACCTGAAGAAAGAAAACTCATCAGAAAATAGGTATTCAAAAGTTACAGCTAGCTTGAAGTTATGATATAAGAAATTAGAACAAAGCTTTTAATGTATTACTTTTCAAAATAATATTAATAAAATGTTGTTTGCAGAACTGGCAAAAGGTTTTTCTTGGACTAATGGCCTAAAAGTGCTGAAACAAAAGGACAGATTTGCAAAATTGGCTAAAGACTTCAGTGTTTTTTCCAGTGGAATTGATAATCTAGAATTAAGTATCTTAGTTATCCTGTTCATTGCACGTAGATGATTAGGAACCTGTAGAACAGGACACATAGAAATCAGCGCTCTCTAAATATGCTTATCACATTGGGCCTCAAATGAGAGACAGCAGAGCACCTGGTATCTAAATCCTACTGGAATACATGTGATGGAGTACAGCTAAGTTTAACGTTGTTAAGATTCAGGTTCTGCTCATGCCTAAAAGTTAGAAGTAATGCTTTGGGGGACTGAGCTGGTGAAAATTCAATACTATGGGACTTGGCACCAGCTGAGTAGCTGTCTGCCAAAAACTGGGTTGGAATTTGTCTCCAGAAATATTGGTGCCATTTAGCTCAAGACAGAAGTAACAGTAGATACAAAGGGGGAAAGATTCTAAATAAATCATTTTGAAGTGAAGAGGAAAGATAATTTGAAACTAGAAATCTACATGTTTAGGCTTTTTCACAAGTGTCTCCAACTTTTTTTAATTTACTACAAATTCAGAACTTAATGCTGATTTGGTTCTTTTCCAGAAATGAAATATCCTGAAGACAGTATCTTGTCCTATTCAGTCTACACTGTTTTGTAAACAGCAGGTTATATACTGACCTCTGTTCCTCCACATCAATATTTCTAATGTTTCATATCACCAAATGGAGAAACTGCTGGGCTACAGTAAGCTATCTGTCACAGATGGCTGCATGTCTACCTGTCAGCATCAGTGCTCCTTTGCATTAGACTGAAGCATCAAGCAATAAACTACTTAAAGTCTGCTGTCTATTCCTTAAAGGCTGTTTCCTTGAAGAGGTGAGAAAATTGATTTTTCTCTGTCAGTAGTTTTCATCTTATACTTGTGTTGTTTAAATACTGTTCTGTATAAGCTGTCATTGGAACAGGAATCATTCCTAATGGATGAGCTTTAGCTTTTTCTGATAATGTTTGAAGTTTATTCTGTTTTCACAACATACTCCAGCAATAGGTCTTAAAGCAGGACAGTACAAAATTCAATTAAAGGACCATTTTTTTTTAACTCTAATTAAAATTGACTAAACTTTTCTAGTGATACTTTTTTTAACTCATTACCAATTGAAGATGGTCTTACTCAATATGCAAACCCCCTCAAATTTGTCAGGTATTATAACCTCCAGTATGGTTACTGGCTGGGAATAAGGTTCAATATTATTATAACCTGGGACTTGTACATTTTATGTTTTCCTACAATTTTTTAATTGCCAATGTCTCATCTAAATGTCTTGTACTATGGAATATGGCTTTAACCTTGAACTCACTGTATCTAAAGCAGTTGCTGTCATTGAATTTTAAGTGAGTATAGAATCCGTGTTTATGGATAAGCTTATGGTGCAAATTGTCTCTAAAATACTAAGCAGCACTTGTTCAGGATGAATCTCATAGCTTTCATGCAACAAACTCACAGAAAAGGAAGTTAATTAAAAGTTTTTAAGTTAATTACTAACAAATCTCTGATTCAGGATTCGGTTCCAGACACACATATATGACCTTTCTTACAGTTCAAGTTTCCACTTTTTCAGCTTCGGGGGTTCTTCCTAAGTATTCTTATGCAGCCAGTAACAAAGCTGTTTGAGAGTTTCTAAATATAAAGACTTTTTTCCTTTAAACATCAGAAGTCTCTTCTTTTGCATGTCGTAACGCCCTATCAGATGTATGCAGAAATGCAGAGTTTAGGCTAAAAATTAGCAGTTGTTTATAGTGCCGATGATAATATTTAATTTTATATATTCTATATGTACAGAATGCTGTGCCAACATGCAAACACCAAGTTTGAATCTTCTAAAAAGACAACTAGGCTTAAAGCAACTATTATTACAATGATTTGAAACTCTCTTAAACTAAAACATTAAAACTACTAATGAAAACTAGAAATTCTCTTGAAAAATACCTTACTGAATACCAAAAGCCATTACTCCATAGACAGAAGTTGAAGTGTGCAAGAAGTCATTTAAGGCAGATGTGGTGATCAAGCATTTTTCATGATGGATGTGCTTTTAAATAGAGTATAAAACATTGAAACTAAACATCAATGAATATAAACTTCAAATGTAAATATGGGTTCTTAATGAGGAAGATTAAAAACGTATCAATGGCCACTACAATCAAGGAACCAAGTAGGCCTCCTTAAGTCCTATCTTTGGGTCATTATAAAGACTCCTGTCAATCCATTGTGTGAAGGTTTGGCTTTTATAGCATAACTGATGGAAATATCAGTGTAACTTGCTGAACGCTGACTGCCATACACCCGTATTCAGTACCTAGCACCACTGACACTGCGGAGTACAAATGTGACCTTGCCCTTAGGCACTGGCTGCACTAGAGTATCCCATGCAGGTGGCATGGAGTATTATGTCCACAGCTTTCAGAGCTAATGTCAGGGAGCTGAAGATTTTCCTGTAAGTGTAACCTTGTAATGTTTCAATGACTTACCTCTGAATTGCTTAGCACAATGAAAGGACCCACCAAAAAGGGTTCTGGGCAAACTGTTTTACTATACATGCATCGTATGTCTGCAGCAGCATAACTATGTCAATGAGAGCATTGCTTTGATAGCAGGTATTTGACAATAAGATGCAAACGGTGAAACTGTAGATGGCGATGTAGAAAAAGTAGAAGTTTTTTTCTGCTTTGTATTTGGAACAATGCTGGAAATTGTAGCTGTAAAGAATTATATTGTGGACAATAAATCAATCCCGTATCCCTTCTTTTTTTTTTTTTTTTTTTTTAGAAAAACATTAACAGCTTTAATTCAAGATAATCACAACACTTATACTCCTTTAGAATGAAAAAACTCCAGTTAAATACAGAATTGCCTGTAGTCCTGGGACTGGCATCCTTAGTGGTAGGACAGTATGATTGAAGAATAAAAAGAAAAAGAGGCCAAAAAACAATCAAATATAATCAAAGTAATTTAACTGTAAGATGAAACCTGTAGTTCTACCATAAATATGTTGTCCAACAGTTGACAGTGTATTGGTTATTGTAGACCTGGATTTTTGCAGACACTTTATTTAGTACCATATTACTTCAGTTGCTTAGCACAATGTTGTATGTGTCAGTCGTATTTCATGATTCTTTTATGTATGTCCTACTAACGCTTGCTGCAAGCTAAAAAAAGAACATTCAATTGCATTAAAAATTCTTTCTGGCAGACCTTAAAATGGTGTCAAACATGTGAGGTCACTGAACAGGGCACATAGATTTCTCAGGAAACAGGCATTGGACCAGGATTTTGGTATCTTTCTCAGTAACTCAGTGGAAGTCAAATCTCTACTTATAAGCTTTGACAGTAACACAGCAGGAGATATTGAACTTGATGACGAGTTGCCGTTCACTTTAGATCACTTCCCTGGTTAAATGTTTGCAGCCAATGTGAGGCACTTCTAGATTTTTGGTTGGTGTATTGAACTCAAATACGGAGACGAAACCAATTCCCAGATCTGCAGTTTAGATTTAGTATTTCCAGTCTGCAAAAGAAAAAACAAAGCAATATTTTGCACCTTACTTCCCTAGGAAACCTCTGCAATTGCAATGTTTGAGGCACACTTATCACTCCTTTTTGACCATTCAGTTTGATTCATGTGCTCCTGGAGCTGCTGTGGCCCGCCATCAAAAAATAGCTTGCACTGCAGGAGGTAGAGTGCAGCTGACCCAACCATCAAAGCTGGTTCACATCATCAAGGGAGAAAGTTCTGTAAGTTACACGGTGCTATATGCACAGGTCTGCAACAGAGGTTCAAGCACCTATGGTCAGTGTATTTGGAGTTGTACTCAAGATCTGGGTTCCTGCTCTCCTTCCACCTTTCTCTTGTTATCCAGGGAGAGATAAAGCTTTTTTTTTTTGACAGTTGGGAGGGGAGTTTTTTGTTTTTCTGGTGTGTAGATCCCTACTGTAACTCACTGAATGTAGCAGAAAATAATTTTACATTAGCCCCTGGCCTATGGAGTAAATTCGTATCATCTGTGAAGCTATAAATAAAATGAGATCATACTATTCATTTACGTTCAGCCGCTATGTTCACTAATGACATCCCTGTCCCCAGTAATGAGTCCCTTCAAAATGCTGTACAAATACTCAGGAGGTAGACTACAAATAATAAATGCATTTAAGCAATGAATATTACGGCCTTTTTGAAAGCACTGTGACTCAGCAGGACAACAGAAGCAGCTAGTATATAACTTATTTGGCTAGTGACCAGTCACCAGCGGTGTTCCTCAGGGCTCATTTCTAGTTCAATATATTTGTTAATGATCTTGGTGCAGGATTGGAAGGCATCATTATAAAGTTTGCCAATGATACCAAACTGGGAGGTGCTGTTGACTCTCTCAAGGGACAAGGTGCCTTGCAGAGGTACCTAGACAGATTGGAGCATTGGGCAATCACCAATGGCATCAGATTTAATAAGAACAAATGCTGGACTCTGCACCTTGGATGGAATAACACCAAACAAAAGTATAAACTGGGAGAAGAGTGGCTGTGGAGCAGCCCTGCAGGAGGGGATCTGCGGAGCTGGTTGACAGCAGCTCAGTGTGAGGCAGCAGTGTGCCCTGGCAGCCAAGAGGGCAAACTGCCTCCTGGGGTGCATCAGACACAGCATGGCCAGCAGTCACAAGAGGGGCTTATACTGCTGTGTTCAGTGGTGGTGCAGCCTTGAGTGCTGTGTGCAGTGCTGGGCCCCACAATTGAAGAAGGATGTGGAGCCCTTGAATGTGTCCAGAGGAGCACACAAAACTGGTGAAGGGGATGGAAGGCATGTCCTGTGAGGAGTGGCTGAGGACTCTGGGTTTGTCTAGTTTGGAGAGGAGGCTGACAGGGGACCTCACTGCTGCCTGCAGCTTCCTGACGAGGGGTAGTGGAGAGGGAGGTGCTGAGCTCTGACCCCTGAGATCCAGTGACAGGACATGTGGAATGGCTCAAAGTTGAGTCAGGTGAGGTTCAGGCTGGACATTACAAACCTTTTATTTACAGAAGAGTGGTCAAACACTGGAACAGGCTTCTTAGAATGGTGGCCAATGCTTCAGACCTTTCAGTGTTTAAGAGTCATTTGGACAATGCCCTTCATAACATGCTTTGACTTTTGGTCACCCCTGAATTGGTCAGGCAGTTGGACCAGACGATTTTGTGATTCTGTGTCTGGTGTGTGTTCTCCTTGTCTTCAATCTTGACCCACGAGCTTTGCCATCTTATTTTCTCCCCAACTGAGTTGACAAGGGGGAGTGAGAGAGCAGCGGGGTGGGCATCCGGCAGCCAGCCAAGGCTGACCCACCACAATTACTCTCCCCAAGTCCATACTAGAGCTCTTGTTTTCAAAGAGATTCACTGCTATGAATAAGTTGGCTTCAACTATAACTTGACCCTTGGGAAGCTGTGAAGCAAGTAACGTGATAAAGACAACATCCTAATTGAATTTCCTGTCAATGTGGGCTTCAAGAACAGATGATTTGGGTGGCCACAGGTGCTATCTAAAAAAACAAAAGCAAAACCCACAAACACAAAACCCAACAAATTCTAGTAATGAGTTTGAAATGCTCTGAAATTGAATGCAGTGCAGATGAGGAAGGAGGATGGGTTTATAATTTTCCATCTACATACTAATTAAGACTTGATTTTCTTATATTCTGGGGCCTTTCATGCTGATATATCACAAGTGGGATGTCAAGAAATAATATTATATTGTCTGAAGACTCAAAATATATCACTTCAAACTGGAAACTGTTCCCATTTCATCTCCAAATTATTTCACACAGTTTGCATCATGAAGTCTTCAGAACATTTAATCTTAATGAAGTTGAATCATTTCATACTTTTTAAGACACTCCAGCATTTAGGATTTGTCTCAGAGATAGTGTTACTCAGGGAAATACGACAGTCCTGGATACTCCTCCCTTCTTCCCCTGTATGAGATTCTAGTATAAAGATGTGGAACTAAATTCATTTCCAGCCCCTGTTATGGGGTAAATGAGGTAAGTAAGGAGATCATAGGAAATGTCTGGCAAGTTTTTTATCCTATAACTTATTCTGCCACAGCTTTCCTATGTGACTATAGGCTGTCTTATCCTGCCTGTGCCTCATGTTCCCTTTTTGTGCATGTAGATAACAGACTTTTTCTCTCTTTATGGAAACATGAATGTGAATTCATTAATCTTTAGAAGTCACTTTCTTCTATAAGAGACACATTTGCTGTGTACAGCTGCCTTAGTAAACAGGGAAAAGGCTCACATTATTCTTTTTCTTTTTTTTTTTCTTCTTTCCTGCACTTTTGAAGCCATTGCTATTTCAGTATCAGCTAAGACTTCCTTTCCAAGAGGGCAGAAAAGCCCTCTGTCCTTCTCTCAATTGTGGCTGTGACTGGCAGTGCCAACATCAAGGCTCTTCCTTAAGAAAAGCTGTTTGGGAACACTGGACTACAAGAAGGAGAAGGGAAGGCTTATATCTTCAATTAACTTCCAGGAAGGTAAGTATTAGGAAATTGCTACTGCGGAATCCATTGTCCGGTTCATCTATGCTGTTCCCAAAAGTGCCCCATTGATGTGTGTGAAAATTATTAACAATTAAGTATGAAAAGTTATTTTAGGAACAGGCAAGCCAAATGATCAACAAACAACTGATTGGAATGCCTGATTTGGGTAGAAATATTAAAATGCTTTTGTTGATGAAAGATCCAAGTTTCATAGCTTAATGGCTTCCTGGAGTGGAGTGCCTGTAAAATGGTATGCCAGCTGAAATGGGACATGAGTGAACTGAAATAGTTGTATTTCACTGTTCTCCCACATTCAGATCAAAGCTTTAATCAGCAGCCTGTGATTTTAATTATAATAAAATAGCTTGAAATACTATTCCTTTTAGAAAAAATGTTTTGAACATGAATACTACATGCCTTATGGAGGAAACACAAGATTACTTTGTGCATGCCCTACTACTGCATCTGGGAACTTGAAGAGCTATAGGTAGAACTAACCGGCTTTTTCTTTCACCAGCAAGATTCCCACAGGAGAAGAATTTACCTAGGAATCACTCTCCAAATGGTACTGTACTGTGTAGCCCACCTTAGTACTGATAATGCTATATCAACAAGTATCAAAACACTTTTAAGACAATCCAGAAAACAGTAAAATGAGGCAGGTCAAGTGCATCTTTCCTTTGATCTTAGCTCTCTGTTCCAAATATCTTTCTGTCAAAATAATAGCTTCACCAAGCTATCCCTACTAGTCCCTCCATCATTCCTACCTTGTTCAACATAACTACACCTTATGCAATTAATACTTGATCTCATACAGGTAATTTCCAGCATCTACTGCTAGCCCCTGCACAGAAAGTGTCGTGATACATCTGAGGCACCTGTTAAAATAATATTTTTTACTTTTCAAAGACTTGTCACCACACAAGACATTCTGGAAGAACACAAGGCACCACAGCGAAACTTTAACTCTACATTAATAATACTGAAAAGTGACTTATTTTAAGCAGCCATATTATGACCAAAGCATTTATTTAATAACTTTGTTCTGAATATTTAACAGGAAACGTAATCATAAGCAATTCGAATTTACATCAGTGTACAATGGAAAGAATAAGACACCGGATAATCCACAGGGAATATAGATCGTTAATTAATGAATATTAGGCACTACTGCCCAAATTAAGTGCAGCTGAGAGAGTACTTCTCAAGCAGCAAAGGAATATTGCATGTGACAAGCAATTCGTGCAATTACTTCTAAATAATCTGACTTTGTAACAAGACAGTTTGCATGTTTTTGAAAAGAAGCTGAGTAAATATTAAACTTCAGAAGTATAGCTATGTCGTTCTGCAAAATTAGGTAGCATATGCTCTAGTTCTTGCAACCACTGACATGCAGGTTTTTTGCTACCGATTTCCTATGATGACATGATGCTTTCTACAACTACCACAGCCATGCCACACTATCCTTTGCTTGTACTGCAAAATGGAACGACCTCCCTCTGAATCCTCCAAACTATATTCGCCTACAGGCTAGATGGTAGGTAGAAGGTACTGCACATGCAGGTAGAAGAAGAATATATTCTACTTTGTGGATTGCAGCAATAGTATTAGGAGGTGTAGACTTTACCAAAGAAAAAAGCAAACACTCATTAGGGTTCAGGTGGGTAAAAGAATATGATTTAGCTGTATGGGTGAAAATGCTGGGTACATTCATACAATGAAAGAAGAGCTTTACATTTTTCCTCAGGTTCTTTGATGGTCTTGGTTTGTATGCCCAAGACACATTTCCAAAACGTGAGTTAGACATTCAAGGCGAAGTGTTTTCCCTGAGCGTTGCCCCAGGATCTACAAAGGGTACCAGCTTTCAAGACTCCTCTTAAAGTACCTGAAGAACTCTTCAAGGCGTCTGCAGCACCCTGAGCAGCTACAGCAAGAATCACATTTTCTGTGTAATATTTTCAGGCAGTTGTTTGAGGATGTTTTGTCTTCTGAAGTAACCTACATCAAGCAAGCTGAACTTTTCCCGGTTTAATACTTGGAGAAATATTTTTAAATGGTCTCTTATTTCTATCTCATAGTTCATCTAGCCCAAGAAGTCTCACTTTTTTTTTATTTCTCCCTAGTTTTGTAGCCCCTGTATATTTAAACATGAGTATGCAAACTGTACACTAAATCTCTGACAGAGAAGTTGAGCCTAACTAGTAAAAAGAGCACTTCTTTAATAGCACATTCATGCACAGGTAGGGCAGAAGCTTCTGGCCCTGCTGACTTCCTTGAAAGCTGTATTATGGGCTTTCTTCCAGCCTGGGATCCCATTTATGACACAGCATATCAATAGCTCAAGCCAGCCAGTTGCATCACCAGATCTGTTCACTCCACGCCTGCATGCCAGGTACTGTTAGACAAATGCATACAGAGAATGAAGCAGCAGTCAATTTTGTAAGTCCTGCACCGAGCACAGAAGACAATGGCTGTTCACAGCTGCCTCTGGCAGATCCTAGGCACTTGTTGCATTTTTGCTGCAGGACTTTTCGTTTAATCTTCTAGTGCAGTGGAATTGTTGCACTACATAGTTCAGGACTTGACCTTACAACCCTAAGTCCCACACAGCTGTGCTGGCCTTTGCATGTGGATAAAAACTGGGCAGTCAGGTCTATCTATCCAACATTTGACAATGGAAGTTAAGTGCAATATTGCATAGGACAGCTGGGACAGTTTCATGCTAAGGCAGAACATTCATGGTTTGCAACAGCCTCTCTTTGGAAACACACCAGTAGGAATAGTTAAAATGTGACTTTGCACACCAAATGTGCAAAGCTTATTTCATATATTTTTTAATTCAGTCAGGTTTGCTCCCTCCCATTGTTCAGCTGTGTGACAGCATGAAACCCAAACAGGCTCATGTACCCAGAAATGTGTTCCTTTTTCTCACCGGGCTAGTTAATCCCATAATACATATCACATGCATTTCCCTGCCCTGGTGACGACGGAAGATACGTGCATTTCATTCAACATGGGTTAACCTTTCAGGAATATGCCCTATCTTACTGAAAATTGCAAAATGCAGAAACATAAATGGTCCCAATAGCAGCATTCAATAACCTGTCAAGGTACCTCTCATCTTCCTGGACTTTTTATATTTGACTGTTAGAAATCTCTTTAGTTTTAGAGATACGCATTTTTCAAAATTGTGTATTTGTTTGCAATAGCTGCTCTCATGGGAGCAAGGTGATGAAATTTTGAGAGGTTACTGAGAGATACAGTTTCTCTGAAATGTGGTGCTGCAGCTGCTGCTTCCACGTAAAGGACCAGTTTGCCTGTAAGTTTTTGCCAACAGTAGTTAACATGAATTCTGGCAAAGGCCCCAATTTCCTTTCAAAGGCAGAGACTGCAGGGAGATGGCACTGCCTGAAATGTTGCTACAAGACTACCCTTTCAAAAATCTTATAGCCATGCTTGATTGTATTTTTTTATATATATATATATATGTATACCTCTGCCAAGGTTATAAGTTTATACCATCAGCCCAATAGACAGACGTTAACTAGGCAGAATAATACAGCAGTGGGAGTCATCTCTTTTCAGCCGTTCGGCTGTTTGGCTGCTTAAAACAGAAACATTTGTGGGCAGGACAGAGGGATAAGGAAGAGAATGTGACATGAATTATGTTACTAATTTATAAATTCATCATAAAAATTTCTTATAAATTTTGCCTGAAAGTCATTCTTCAAACATCTCTCTTCATGGAAAGTTATCCTGAGCCATCTTACTTCCTATTATGGGGCTTGTCGAGACCAAATCCTCTTTAACTTGCCCTATTTATTTCCATCAAAAAAAATCAGAGAATCATATCAGAGAATCTTACCTTGGCAGCAGTTGTTCTCAGAAGGTTTTAGCATCTGTTCCTATACTTAGACATATTACACCTAGATGGATTGTGTTCTCTGTCTGTGCATGCTTGCAATCTAATCTTCCTACAGCCTAATATTCCTCTTCCTCTTCCTTAGAGGTATATGGGAGAATGAGGAGTTGCATGGGTGGGATGTGTTTTGTTTGCTTCCTTGTACTTGAAGGAACATCTATGAATCCTGTTTAAGAACCATTCCCCAAAACACATCCTGTTTTTCTAAAAAATTCCTCCCACCTCTTGTAACACTTTAAATTACTGTGATTGGTTTTATTGTAAATCCTTTCCAAGACCGCTCTCCAACTGAGATTAAATGAAATCTGCTGACAAGCCTTGATTAGAAATAATGACCTCAGTTAAAATCAGGAACTACTTAAAATGTCACATTTCTGTGCATTAAGAAACTTCTCACACAGCTTCTCCTTTCTTTTTCTTTGTGTCCTTGAAATGACTGTGAACCCATGAGACAAAAAACCCCAACAATACAGACTAAAAAAAAAATAGTCTCCCAGTTTCTGGAGAACCAGGCAACAGTTCTCGTGTCTTGCCACATGTTCAGGTGCAAAATTATGAGCGCTGCTCTGGACTTGCCAAACGCTTCGTCTGCTTAGTCCAGTTGTAAATGTATACCAATCACTTGGACTGGAACATGAAAAGCTGCAGGTATGATGCTTCCTGCATCACCCCTATGCATGGCACTGCTTACTGGAACTCCTAGCTTTATTAACTGTGAGGATTATACACTCTCAGGTAAAGTACGTAAGACTCTGAGCTTTGGAAAATAATTACTGAGGAAATGGGTATGTCTACAAGGCTGATTCAGATCTTGTCCACCCTGGCGTGGTGGAAAGGGGGAAAAAGAGAAGGGGCATAGCTCCAGTCCTGCAGCAAGCACTCCCTTGATGGCAGGTGATGCAGATCTGTGGCTCTCCTCTGTTACCTGTCATGTCTTAGTAGCAGGCTGCTGCTAGCTGTAAATGCTCATAAGCCAGTTTCAAGGTGAATTCTTCTAATGTGACCTGAACTTTACTGATACTGATTTGGTTGCACTTCATATTCACTTTTCTCCTGTGAGAGTCCAAAAAAGCTAGTGCCCCTTTCCTGACACACAGCGTTTGAGTGTGACAACAGAGATGTGTTCAGCACACACCAGTATATCAAACGGATGCAAGAAGTCTGTGGTCTTAAAAGTACCATAAGCAAGCCCAGAATGGAGACAAAACTTTCTACATAGATAATAAGTGAGGAGCAGAAGACACTACATCTTTTAGAGGAATTAAAAGGTCATATGTTTAGCTTTTCCTCCATTAAAGGTAAGGTTACCAAAATTTGCCATAAAAGATGCACAACTAATCTCATGGTATAGAGAACTGCACTTACGAGCACAAGAGTTTCTCTCTGGTTATGATGAGGAAAGGATTTATGAATCCAGAATTGGTTGAATTCCCCAACTTTACCTTTCTTCTGATCTTGCAAGCCTCATAACCCAGTCTGGGAATCACAACTCTGCTTTGGAAGCTACTATCATAAATAATAAAAGGTGACCATATTCCCAGAAACTAATTTCTCACCTTTGTAACCAGCTGAGATAACTTCAGTTATGATGTCCACTTCTGACTTGCCTTGAGCCTCAGGAGTGTTGTAGAGTCTTTCATCAAAGCAATAAAAAGATCTTCATACACCCATATAACCCTATGAAATAAATTATTTGGGATGGTGAAAAAAGCATTTATGCATAATACATGCAGGATTTCCACAGATACATTTAAAATAAGAATAGCCAAAGTATTCTGCTTAAGATAGCTTTTGTTTTAATTTGGGCTGGTTTGATTATTTTCATATGATACTCTTGTAAAGAAGAAATTGCTACAAGGCAACAGTAACGATTCTGTGAATTACTGTAAGAAATCTAGAGTGAATACTTACTAAGTTACCAAATTTATTTTCTCCTAAGGCAGCAGCCCTTAGTACCTGCATATATTTGTAACTTAAACATGGTACTTCATAGCTAATTTTAAATATCTGGATAAAAAATGGTTTTTAGTACTGTAAATTCAATGTATTCTCAAACACTTAAAAAATCTGTGAAACAGAAGTAGTACAGTGCTGACATTTTTAGCATCATCATTTTATAATTGGACAAATCTTAATTGGGAAATAAATAAAAACCAAGAAACCCTAAAATGAAGGATTTCCTAGGAAAGGGTTGCTGGAGACTAGGATGCAAGTGTTGTAATGCCTATAAATAGATGATTACTACACACTCACTAGATAATCTTCATGCTGAGGGAGAAAGCAAAACTATGGCAGTCCAGAAGACTGTGAAACATGTGCCCTCTCTTTTCCTACCCTTCCTTTAATTATTGACAGCCTGTCACTTAGGTGCTGTGGTACGATGAATAATAAAAGGTTCCAAGCTGCACTGCTCAACAGGATTTATTCTTCCGAATCAAATACTGCCATCTTCAGGCAGACCATGTTTCATGTTTACCAGTTCTAGAGGGTTTTTAATTGCTGAGTAGATCATAATCTCAAACAAACAAGCAAATGCTACTTCTGTGCTTTGGCACGTAAAGGATTGATCTTGAGAGGTTGCCTTCTTCCTTAGGGTATATGGTTAGCATTACCAAAACACACATAGCTGTTATGCGGGCCCAAACGTTAACAAAAACATCCAACTATTTCCTCTGTTGTAATGAAAGATAAGCAGTTAAAATTATAGCCATAGTTGAGACCTTAACTGCTAAACACTTCTGATTATGCATACTGCATGTCGTCAAACACATTGGCAGGTCATTGTAGAAGCAGAGTGTAAACTATCACAAATAAATGGGTTGAAATCGTGTTATTTTTATATAATTTTTTCTTCCAACAAAGTAGAACTTGAAGACACCATTTGAATATCAGATCATTACATATGAAGAACAAATGAGAAAAGGCAAGTTACCCCAGAAAACTAATAATTATACAGTATATTCAGCAGAGCAGTAACATTAATGTTCCTTTTTCACTTATGGTGCCCTGAAACTGAGATGACCTACTGTATTCAGCCATAAGGATCACATAATGAATTAGACAGTACAATAGTTGAAATGAAGACTAGGTCTGTAAAGGTACAGATAAGCAGCCAAGTCTTTCATTTAAACACTGAGACATGGATTTTTAAAATTCTTTATTAGAGTGCAAGATCAGATACTTGTATTTTCCCCAAAATATTTCTTTCATAATGTGAACTGCTGCTGCTATTTTAGTGCACTGGCAGAATATGATATGATAATACATACATATTGTACTCAGTGCAAACACATCAGAACGCCTGCCAACAAAATACAAGTCAAGAGCAGCCAGATCCTGACTGCTGTTTTCAAACAAGCATGCAAGCCAGTTAAAATCAGGTAGGCTTTTTCTTTTCACTCATATCCTATGAAGAAAAAGTCAAATTCTAGATTACATCCTCACAGATTTTATGATGTTTCACCTCTTGCTTGTGCTGCTTCTAAAACTGAAATCTATTATTAGGTGTGAGCTCTCCGATATCAGAGAAAGTATTCAGTATGCTGGAATATTCTTTATACTTTCATATGCAGCCTCTGTGTTGGGGAACTTAACCTGCAAAGAGATATCTTCTGCCTTCCAAAGAACCACTTTTTTTTTTTTTTTTTCAGAAGAACAGTATCTTTAGAAACTCTATGATATAATTCATTCAACATACAATGACTTCAAAAATCCCCCCCGCTTCTCCACCTAATCTTGAAAATTATACCAAAATATGAAACCTCCCACACAGCACAGACTCAGATTTCAATCTCTGCTAAGTTTGCAGGATAAGGAATGTAAAAAATTAGTCTGCTCAAATTCTGTTTCTTCTCTAGGCCTACTCTAAGAGTTGGCCCTATCTTACCATTTTCCAAATATTTTTTTTCCTATTTCTCCTTAAGCCTTCTGTGCCACAGAAAGATCTGTGACTTCTTTTAGTCTCTTTTATGCTTCCTTTTTAGATTTCTTTACATTACAGACAAACTTGTAAATTAAATAGGGCTCTCAGGTGTTCAACAGTTGTTCTAATTAGTTTTCTTGGGTGTATCCTTGCATTATTAAAAGATATATAACATGGAATATGAATGTTGTTGAATTATCAGTTGCAGCTTCCTCATCCCCAGAATTGCTTCCTGGTCCATCAGGAGCAGGAACTCATGACTGCTGCTCTATCTGCCTCTCCTACTGAAAGGAGAAGCATACTTCTGATCCTTAGTAACTAACATCTTGCTGTTTGAAATATGAAAATTTGACACGGTAAATTGTTATGAAGCAAAGGCAGTAAGAAATTTCATATGAATTTGTGATATTACAAAATATTAGATAGTGATACTTGATGGGGTGAGGGTGGGAAGGAGAAGATGGAGAAATAAAGTATTTTTATGTATGTTGAGCTAAGGTCCAAGGAGCTTGAAGGTTTCCATGGACTTTCAGTCAAACTTTATAAAGACACATGCCTTTCCTCATGTTTTCTGTGATAAAGTATGTAAGTGATGTAAGTGTGATACCTCTGGTTATTAGTTTTAGTATATCCAATAATATATCCAATAATCACCAACGTTTCAGCATTAGAAAAGTAACAGATCATAAAGGAAAATTTACTTTGTCAGAATAATGCTTTTGAAACACCAAGCTTAGTATTTGCTCTAATGGTTGTAGAAATCAAAATGCAGATAAATTAAGATAGCTGAAACTTATGCATTGCCTTTTCTTTCAGCTGCAGCATTGGTTGGAAAAATGACTATAATCAGCCTGCTTTTTACACAAATCCTATGCTTTGTGTAAAAGTCTTCATAAAGTTTATGTACCCAATTGTACTTCCACAGTTGCAGATAAAATTAAAGACTGTGTTACCAATAATTTCCAGGCACGATCACAGTACTCACATCCACTTCCTGGGTTATTTACAGTTATGTCTCTGTGACTTCCTAGAGCAGCCCACCAGTTTCATGCACTGAAATCACCCCTATATATGGTATTTGCAGCTTTACATTGGAGATGAATCCTGCTCTCCTTCCATGAATCTGGAAAAGCTTCTTCAGAGTCATTTTACACTTATAGTAAGAATTTAGATCTTCTATTTTATCAGTAGGAAAAAACACACTTCCTGCCGTCCATCTTCTATAGGAAATGAATGAAAAAGTGCCTTCACTGTCTTACACACTCTTCTGGGAGCTGCTCTTAGCAAATTCTGCTGGATTCACCATTTCAGTCAGCATATCACACAAGAGGCAGCAATGCCTTTCAGCCTGCACCTCCTCTACTTGCCCGGGGTCACCCCAGTTTTCGTTCCAAGGCCGGGAGAACTAGGCAAACTGAGAAAAACATTGCAGAGGCATAATGTGAAATTAGTGGATGAAGGAAGATATCAGCTCTTGCCTTTTTTCTCTTTCCTTCCTCCCCTTTTTCCTCACTGCTGTGCCTCAAGTTCCATTCCAGGGTGCAACCAATACAGAACAGTGGACCATCTCTCTTACTGCCTTGTTGACAGCTGTCACATGTCCTTCTTTGTGGCAAAAACAGTCAGGAAGAAGGGTACTTCCCCCATGCCCTGAACCCTGCCTGGGCAGCAGCCAGCTGGGGGGTAGGTTAACCCAGAGGTGGGATGCGGTGGACACGGGGTGCAAGCTGGTGGAGGAACTGTACAGAAGTCTTTCTAAGACAGGGCATAGGCAGGACTTAAAAAGAAAGACTCTCCATGTCTTCCCTGCATCCTTTACATCCCTGTCTTGGCACAGCTGAGTGCAGGGTGCCAAGATTGCAGTCAGGGAGTTGCTAAAAGTTCTTAGGGAGACTAACTCTGGAATAACACAGAGTGCAGAAAAGAGATTTGTGTGTACTCCTTTTTAAGCCTCATCCAGCAGGTCTGTGTGTCCCCGGAAAATACAGCTGTAGAGCTGCAAAGTTCTAGGTGTTTTTAAAAGGAAAAAAATGTAGGCAGATCCTTTCCAAAATCCTGGCTGACTCAGGTCACTATCTTAATAGGATTATAATTTTTTGATCCTTTCAGTATCTTTTCACTTTCCAGTGTTCTGCCTCTTTTGCTGTTGTGGTTTTTTTTTTCCCCAGTCTAGTCTTCTAGCTGAGGTCTGCTCTCCACCAGCAATAACTACTGCTCCGTACTGGTGTAACCTTTGCAGCTTCATAAAAATTGTAGGTCTAGAGGGATTGAGGACTGGGGAACCTTCATTCATATTCATGTAGATTGAGGGTACTGTTGTGGTTTAAACCAGGCCAGCAGCTCAGCCCCACACAGTTGCTCGCTCACTGTGGGATGGGGGAGAGAATCAGAGGGTAGCAGTGAGAAAATTCATTGGTTGAGATAAAGACAGCTCAATAGGTAATGGAAAAGCAGTGCACACAAGCAAAGCAAAATAAGGAACTCATTCACCTTGTCCCATGGTCAGGCTGGTGTTCAGCCATCTCCAGGAAAGCAGGGCTCCATGTGTAATGGTTACTTGGGAAGATGAACACCATCACTCTGACCACGCCCCCCCTTCCTCCTCCTGCTCCCAGCTTTATATGCTGAGCATGATGCCATATGACATGAAATATCCCTGTGGTCAGTTGGGGTCAGCTGTCCCGGCTGTGTTCCCCCCAACTCCTTGTGCACCCCCAGCCTGCTCATTGGTGGGGTGGGATGAGAAGCAGAGAAGACCAGCAAGAACTAGAACGCCCTGTGTTATCAACACTGTTCTCAGCACAAACCCAAAACACAGCCCCAGACCAGCTACTATGAAGAAATTTAACTCTATCCCAGCCAAAACCAGTACAATAGTGAAACAAACAGGATTTTGTAAGAGAACTATTATGCTGTTTCTAAACCCAAGTTGGAAATTCTGCTACTTCCTTCCGTCTATTTCTTAATGGCATTCCTAACACACCATTTAAAAGCTAACCCGTGCTTTAAGAATCAGTTCTCATGAATTGGCAATATTATGAACTGTTGGCGGGATCAACTCCCAACAACCTATGCCAATATGGCCAAAAACTTCTTATAGACTCAGCTTCCTAAAGCTCAGTCCCAAAATTCAGGTGAACATGCACTTACGGGTATCAGGACCAGATATAATATCATGACTATTTTCTTATTTATTATTTCTTATGTTGTTTTGTAGCTCAAAAATTAAATATCACCCTAGTCTTGGGTCATCAGTCATAGAATCATAGAATCATAGAATGGTTTGGGTTGGAAAGGAACTTGAGATCATCTTGTTCCAACCCCCTGCCATGGGCAGGGATGCCTCACACTAGACCATGTAGCCCTAGGCTCTGTTACAACGCGGCCTTGAACACTGCTAGGCATGGAGCATTTACCACCTTCTTGGGCAACCTGCTCCAGTGCCTCACCACCCTCACAGTAAAGAACTTCTTCCTTATATCTAACCTGAATTTCCCCTGTCTGTGTGGTCTATTTAAATATACACAGAGATAACACAGAAAAATGTCACAATCGATTTCTATGTATGTAATAAACCTTTGATGTCATAAATTGAGGGTATTGTACTGCTTAATTCCTAGATCTTGTTAGTTGCAGTGGCTTTCAGGCCTCCAACATTACTGGGTTTATGACCTCTAATTTTAAGAAATATAAGCAGTGATAATGAAGAAATGAACTGTTAATTATACCTTCCTTCTGACGTTAATGTGGTGAAGATTTCACAGTTGATAAAGATATTTGGTCATGCAGTATTTCATCCAGTTTCTACAGCAAGCGATTACCGTGATACTCTTGCATGAAGCAATGGTGACACCCAGTGTTAAACCCCTTGCATTCACAAGAAGCACTCTGTTAAGTTACCCGGAGTTGTAATTTAAAATTTGTTCAGCTTTTGCAAACTATCAGGAAAAGAAAACCCTACCACCTTGAAAAATGGTCTGAAGCCTCCCTGTATGTTGGTATTTAAAAAGTCTTGCCTAGATTATTAAAAACAAACTAAAACCTATTTACGATACTTTCCAGTCTCCTTTTGAAATGAGATCTTGATCAGATTGGATTTGTTTCACAGTTGAGAAATTGTGGCGGATGGTGTTTTGAGAAAACTGGGTTTCAGCTTCAGATAGAAGAGTGAAAGCAATGGAAAGAATCTGGAATTCTCCAGCTGCCTACAACTATTGCAAGTCCTTGGAGAATGTTGCAGACTTACATAATTGAAACAGCTAAATGATGAGACACAAATATGTTTAAGTAATAAAGATATTTGAAAAGAATGCTGTTAATTAGGATGTGGATAAAGGTAACATCTGGCCATCTGGCTGGTAAGTCCCTGTCTTGCCCTGCCTGCCACTTGGGGACCCCATGTAGTCCCTGCTGCCCTGGCCTCCACATGCCCCTGCAGCATCATTGGCTTGTATCTTGCCTACACACAGTGTTCAGAAATTTTCTTACATGGAGCAACATCAGAAATATTATAATTCCTGCTAACTTTTTGGTGACAGTGGCCCTGATGTACAAAATATTACATTCTGAGATAACAGTGGCATAAAACCACCAAGAGAAACCTGCTTGGAGGGGAAATAAACATACTGAAGGTATTTATCATAAACATAGCTGTCGTGGTTTAACTCCAGCAGGCAACTAAGCACCACGCAGCCATTCCTTCCCTTCCTCCCTCCTTCCTTCTCTCTCTCCCTCTGCCTCCATCCAGGTGAGAAAAGGAAAGAACTGGAGAATAAAAGTGAGAAAGAAACTTATGGGTTGACATACGAACATTATTATTATTATTATTATTACTGTTATTATTATTATTATTGTTACTATTAGTATATTACTACTATTATTATTAGTAGCAGTAGAATACATTGTAAGGAAAAGGGGTGGGGAGCAAAGAGATTGGAAAATAAAACCCAAGAAAGACAAGTGATGCAAATGAAAACAATTGCTCACCAGTGTCCCCCTTGCAAGCCCCCCCCCTAGTTTTATTGGTGAGCATGATGCCATATGGTATGGAACACCACTATCTCTCTGGTCAGTTGGGGCCAGCTGTCCCGGCTGTGCCCCTCCCCAACTCCTGTGCAGCCCCAGCCTGCTTGCAGGTGGGGTGAGGGGTAGAAAAGGACTTGGCTCTATGTAAGCACTGCTCAGCAGTAACCTTGTATTATCAAGACTGTTTTAGTCACATACCCAAAACACAGCCCAATATAAGCTACTGTGAAGAAATTTAACTCTATCCCAGCCAAAACCAGTACAACAAGTAGGATTTTACAAAAGAAAGCTCACAGCTACATAAAAGAGGATTGATAGGTTAAAATACTACCTGCTATATATTACCAGGGGTCATTCAGCTGTCTGAACACAGGACACCACAGCGCAGCTGGTGCTCCCACAGAGGGTAGCTGTGCCCTCCATCACACACCCCAGCCCTTCGCAAACAGCTCAGTCACCTGTCACACCTCAGAAAGTGCTACAACTATTTGTAGGCAGTTGAATCCCGTCCTCTGAGACTGCATCCAGGTGATTTTTTCCAAGCATTTTTTAGATGACCAAACCCCATGATTCCACATATTAATGACAGAATTGACTAAATCC
Organism: Strigops habroptila; assembly: GCF_004027225.2. Taxonomy (NCBI): domain Eukaryota; kingdom Metazoa; phylum Chordata; class Aves; order Psittaciformes; family Psittacidae; genus Strigops; species Strigops habroptila. The sequence continues at coordinate 34,665,735 of NC_044302.2, read as the reverse complement.
TAACCATGACAGAGTGGTGAGATGAATTCAGTAAATTAAAATACCAATATAACAAATGGGCAGAGGAGGTAGAAAAAATGAGCAGTAGCAAGTAGAAATTAGAAGCTACTTATTACTTTCAGAATTTGGCAGGCGAGGCGGAAATCATTAGGAGAAATCCCTGGTTTGCAATGCTTACAAAAGTAAGATGATGATAACGTGTTACTGTCATAATCACAAGCCACTCTACAATTTGAATTGCTGCTGGTATTCAATCTGGCATCTTCTAGAGCAAAAAATTACTAACATATACAATTTATAGGAGTTAACATTTCCAAAGAGATTTCAGCAAAGAATAATTCTGTAAGATCCAGAAAATTGAAAGATGTTAAAACCAAGAACTGGTCTTTTCACAGATAAAAAGGATAAATTTGTCTTAATGTAAATCTATAGGGAAAAAAAAAAAACCAAACAACAAAAAAAACCCCAAACCCGCCACCCTACAAAAATGTATTTAATTCTGGGGGAAAAAAAAAAAGTAATTGATAATTCTTATGGCATTTTTTCTGACTGTTCTGCCATGATTTGTCATGTCACAAACTTTTGTGCTATCTGTATTGTTATTGACAGTAAGCTTATGTTTTACCTCTGTTACGAATTGACCCTGGCCAGCAATCATTCTTAATCAGTGCAATTATTTTAGGCAGTACTTTTAAAACCAGAGTTTCTTTTACTAGCTGAAGTAACTTTGAAAAGTTCAATTCTAATGCATCTACTATCAAAACAATTTATATCAGATTAAGTGAAAGACTAGTTATCTCTGATGGGGTAACCTGTCCCTGACTGAATATTGCCACAATCTCAGTGTTCTTCCAATCTCCTGCAAGTTCTGCTTGTTCTGTCTGGCTTTTGGGCAGAGGGCTTGGGGTATGAAAAAGTTTTTTTAAAAAAAACAAACAAACAAACAAACAAAAAAACAAAGAGAAAAAGCCTCTCCCCAACTTCTCCTATTCAAAATCCTCAGAATGCTGAGTAGGAAAACCATCCTTGCCGATTAATGGGACATGGTGTAGTGTGTGATGTCCCTGCCCATGGCAGGTGGGGTTGGAACTAGATGGCTTTAAAGTACTTTCCAACCCACACCATTCTGTGATTCTATGATTAATAGTCTCAGAAGCAGTTTGTCATCTTCAGCTGAGATGAACATAATACAGTTGCTTTGGATTTTCAAATAGATTATCCATACACTAGGTAATTAGCATACGTATTCAAGCATACATCTGGGGATTCTTACTTTGTCTATTCAGATAAAATGTCTAGTTAACAATGTAATTTTCATGCATTCTACCTGACATATTTGTACTGTGCTGGATTTTTTTAGAGAACTCAAACAAGTCATCATGCAAACATTCTTTCATGCACCCATAATGAAATTCTCTAATTTTCTATGTTTGATCTACACTTAAGTTCAGCAGTAAGGCCATATGAACTACCCTTCGGCTACTTTGGGTCAGGTGTCCTGTCTCTGCTCCCTCCTGGCTTCTCATGCCCCTCCTCTCTGGCAGAACATGAGAGACTGAACAGCCCTTGATCAGGGTAAGTGCTACTGAGCAACAACTAGAACATCGGTGTGTGGTCAGCATTGTTCTCAGACTGAAGCCAAAACACAGCACAGCACCAGCTACTGGGAATGAGAAAAATAACTGTTACAGCTGAATCCAGGACAGAAAGGAAGTGGGGTGGGAGGGTGGGGGATGCTCTTTCCTTACTTATAATGAGAAAACATTTAACGAGAATAGCAGAAAGGATTTGCTGGCATAGCTCTACTAAAAATGGAGCATAACCAGTCAACAACTTTCACAGGTAAGTTTAGATTTACAAAATCTGTGAACAAGCTCTGAACACAGTCTCAGTTCCTAAACAGCATTCACAAGGGAGATAACACAAAATTACAGAATCATAGAATCATTTTGGCTGGAAAAGACCTGTAAGATCATCAAGTCCAACTGAACCTAACACTGCCAAGTCTACCTCTAAACCATGACCCTAAGTGTCACGTCTACACCTCTTTTAAATTACCTCCAGGGATGGTGACTCAATCACCTCCCTGGGCAGCCTGTTCCAATGCTTGACAACCCTTTTGGTTTGCCGTAATATCCAGTCTAAACCTTCTCTTGTCCTATCACTTGCTACCTGGGAGAAGAAGCTGACACCCACTTCACTATAACCTCCTCTCAGGTAGTTGTAGAGAGCGACAAGGCCTCCCCTCAGCCTCCTTTTTTCCAGCCCCCCAAAACTAAATGCAGAATTTGAGGTTCAGCCTCACCAGTGCCCAGTACAGGGGGATGGTCACTGCCCTGGCCCTGCTGCCACACTATTGCTGACACAGACCAGGATGCTGTTGGCCTTCTTGGCTGCCTGGACACAAGCTGGCTCATGTTCAGCTCCATCAATCAGCACCTCCAGGTCCTTTTCCACGAGTAGCTTTCCAGTCTCTCTTCCCCCAGCCTGTAGCGTTGAATGGGGTTGTTGTGGCCCAAGGGCAGGACCCAGCACTTTGCCTTTTTGAACCTTATACCATTGGCCTCAGCCCATTGATCCAGCCTGTCCAGATCCCTCTGCAGAGCCTTCCCCACCCTCCAGCATATTAACACTCCTGCGAGCCTGGTGTCATCTGCAGATTTACTGAGGGTGCACTCGATGCCCTCATCCAGATCATTGATAAAGATATTAAACAGAACTGTCCCAAATACTGAGCTCTGGGGTACACCGCCTTCAGACCCGGCCGTCCAGCCAGTTTTTTACCCAGTGAAGTGTATGCCCATCCAAGCCATGAGCAACCAGTTTCTCCAGAGAATGTTGTGGGAAATTATGTCAAAGACTTTACTAAACTCCAGGTGAACAACATCCACAGCCTTTCCCTCATAAAGTAAGCTGGCCACCTTGCCATAGAGGGAGATCAGGCTAGTCAAGTAGGACCTGCTTTTCATGCTGACCAGGCCTAATCACCCGGTTGTCCTGTACATGCTATGTGACGGCACTCCAGATGAACTGGTCCATAACCTCCCATGGCACTGAGGTCAGACTGCGAGGCCTGTAGTTCCCCGGATCTTCCTTCCAGCCCTTCTTGTAGATGGGCATCACATTTGCTATTTCAGTCAACTGGGAGCTCCCCAGTTACCCAGGGAGCTGCTGATAAATGATTGTCTTGTTGAGCACTTCTGCAGGTCCTTCAGTAGCCTTGGTTGGATCCCATCCAGCCCCAAAGACTTATGTGTGTCTAAGTGGTGTAGCAGGTTGCTGACCACTTCCCCTGGGATTATGAGGGCTTCCTTCTGCTCCCCCTGTCTCTGTCTTCCAGCTCGGGAGGCTTGAGAACAATTGGTCTCAGCAATTGAAGACTGAGGCAAAGAAGGCATTACGTATCTCAGCCTTTTCCTCATCCTTTGTCACTATGTCATCCTTTTCCCCAACATCCTTAGCCCTTCTTTTGTTGCTGATATATTTATAGAAACATTTTTTATTGTTTTTTACCGCAGTAGCCAGATTAAGTTCCAGTTGGGCTTGGGCTTTAGGCCTTCTGATTTTCTCTCTGCATGACCTCGTGACATCCTTGCGGTCCTCCTGAGTTTCTTGCCCCTTCTTCTAAAGGTCATAAACTCTCCTGTTTCTCCTGAGTTCCAGCCAAAGCTCTCTGTTCAGCCAGGCCAGTGGTCTTCACCACCAGCTCGTCTTTGAGCACATGGGGATGACCTGCTCTTGCACCTCCAAGATTTCCTTCTTGAAGAATGTCCATCCTTCCTGGACTCCTTTGACCTTAAGGGCTGCCTGACAAGGGACTCTGTCAACCAGTCCCCTAACCAGACCAAGGTCTGCCCTTTGGAAGTCCAAGGTAGCAGTTCTGCTGGGCCCCCCCTTTGACAAGAATTGAAAACTCTTATCATTTTGTGATTGCTATGCCCAAGACTACTGCCAACCATCACATCACCCATAACTCCTTCTGTGTTTGCAGAATTATAAACCTTTAGCCAAGATTATTTTTCTCTAAACATTATTATCTCAGTTTCTCACTCCTGCTCAGTGGACAGTCAAAACTCATGTCTTGTATCTCATGCTGGAGCAGACAAATCACATGAGCTACACTGAATCAGCATAAGTTGTTCTGCAGATATTTATGGCTTTAATATATGCCAAACTGCCAGTGGAACAGTCATGCTGTCATCTCTAGGGCCAAAATCTTGTTACCAGCTGATTGACAGAGTACTAAAGGAATAAGTAGCCTATGAAAACTTATTGTCTTAGTTTTCTTTCATTCTCCAATCTTTGTAGCAACAACAAAAAAGACAAAAAACACAAACACCTTCAGAAGCAGTGTCCCAAAGACCAAATTCAAGGATTGATCTTTAGTTATCAGGAGAAGAATGAAAAGGATTACGTAGGAAAGTTATCCGAAGGTGAAATTGCTTTGGAATGAGAACATGAGATGACATGTGTCCTTCTGTACGTTCTGTACAAGCCAACTTAGTTCAAAAGGAGGTAACAGAGATGGATCATGTTGAGGTAAATATTAGATGAATGGGAAGAATGACATATATGAGGTATATGTGTATGTATAGTGTGTATATATCTCAGAATAACAGCGGAATATATATTGGACTATCAGACATGAAAGTGGCACAGAAGTCAGAGACCTTCACCAGCATTTCTGCAGGAAATACTACTATGTGATAAGTAAAGACCATGTCACAATGGCTATTCAGAGCTGCACAGCCAGATTTAAAGATGAGATTTATTTTGAATATTTGACATTGCAAGCACTTATTCTTAATGCTGTTTGGCTTGAAAGCTTGACCTGGACTTTTGTCTTCTTTTAATGTTGTTTTTGTTTATTCTTACTGAAATATATTTTTGAAATCTGAGGAGAAAAAAACCTTGAAAAATTTTTGGATCTCAGTGATCTATAAGTTTAGATAAAATACTCTATTACTCTACTTTTATCCAATGTTACATTTAATATTTTTCTCATAGCAAACACATTTTTACTGAGCTGTCGAAGACTAGTAATACATGTAACAAAAATAATAGTGTCACAGGTATCTTAGTCCAAACATAATTTGTTCCTGTGCAAAAGACCAAAAGATCTGCTTCACAGTATGTAATCCTGTGCATTTCTTCTGCTGTCCTCTGTTATTTAATCGTAGTAGTAGCCGGAACTTGCCTTCTCCCTCCCTCTTACAAAATTCCACATGTATTTTAAACCTGTATATCTAAGTCACTTGACATCAATAATTTAGAACTGAATGCTGAAACATGCAATTGTTTTTTCTAGGCATTGTGTAGAGTCTTAACGAAAGCATTACCGTATTCAGCTCTGGACCCCTCACTATAAGAGAGACATGGAGTACAGGTTCAGAAGGGCAAAGAACCTGGCAAATGGTCTGGAGCACAAATCTTATGAGGAACTGCTGAAGGAACTGGGGGTGTTTAGACTAGAAGCGAAGGTTCAGGGAGGACCTTATTGCTCTCTACAACTACCCGAAAGGAGGTTGTGGTGAGGTGGGGGTCGGTCTCTTCTCCCAAGTAACGAGCAATAGGACAAGAGGAAATGGCCTCAAGCTGCGCCAGGGGACGTTTAGAGTGGATATTAGGAACCATTTCTTCAGCGAGAGGGTAATCGGGCATTCGAACAGGCTGCCCAGGGAAATGGTGGAATCACCGTCCCTGGAAGAGTTAAAAAACCGTGTAGATGAGGCCCTTGGTGACATTGTTTTTCCAACCTAGCTGATTGTATGATTCATTACAGCCCACATTTGCAAGGATTTATACTTATACGCACCCCTGGTCACCTGCAGTGAGACACAACACTCTGCAGTTAGAAGTGAGCATCCTCAGAGCAGAACGCACAGGGACAGAGGTGCCATTTGGACCCTGGTTCTGTCCCATCACTGATTTAAAAAGGCAGAAAGCAGATACTTGCTGGAGCGCGCTGGATGGAAGGTGGCACTGACAGGCAAAAACTGGAAGAATGCTTGTGGTGGTCTCAACGCTTGTGTTACCCTGCCACTGCAAAAACTCAGCTCATACATGTGGTATGCTTATACCCTGTTAACACTCTACGCACCCGTTTTTGCACACACAGTGCACTTCAATAACGCACGGCCACCGCAGACGCTGCGAGCGGAGAAAAACAGAGACAAGGGGCCGCCGCGGCCGCGGGCTCCCCAGGGCCCCTCCCCACCGGCACCGTGCCCGCCCCCTGCCGGCAGCACCGCCATGCCGCCGAGCACCGCCCCTTCACCGCTCCCGGGGGAGGTCAGGGCGGGGGTAGCGGAAGCTTCGTCCTCCGGAGCCGCGTCCCGGAACCAGCCGCGTCGCGTCGAGTCGCGTCCCGTCCCGTCCCCGCTGCCTGTGGCCCCCGCCGGCAGGATGACAGCGCCTGCCGCCGCGCCCCGCAGGTGATACCCGCGGGCCCTTCCGCCTCGGCCGCCTCCTATATGGGCCACCTGCTCTCGAAGGAGGCCAGCAGCCTGAGCCGGGACCGGGACCGCCACTGCTGCCGCGGGGGGAAGGTGCCGCCGCGCAGGCGGAGCTGCTTCCTGCGCGGGCCCTGCATGCTCTGCTTCATCGTGCACAGCGCAAGCCCGCCCGCCTCGGAGCAGCCTTTGCCCGCCGCAGACCCCCTGCTGCCACCGCCGCCCTACGTGGTCCTCGCCACCGCGGAGCAGCGCACCGCCTGCCGCCTCCTCCGCCTGCCGCCCGCCGCCTGGGAGCCGCGAGGCCGCTGCCAGCGCCTCCTCCTCTCGGGCCTGCTGCCCTCGCCGGTGCGGGGCCTTCTGGGGCCGGCCAGGCCGCCCGGCGAGGCCGCTTCTGAGATGGTGTGCAAGCGCAAGGGGGCCGGCCTGCCCGCCTGCCCGCCCTGCAAGCAGCCGCGCTGCGCGGCCGCCGCCGCGGCGGAGCCCGAGGCCGCCGCCTGCCAATGCCCGGCAGAGGCGCCGCTCTGCGCCCTGCCCGCCGCCGCCGGGTGCGCGGCGGGCGGTGGGGCCGCGCCGGCCCGGGCCAGCGCCGGGGACAGCGGCGGAGCGGGGCAGCCCACCTTGCCGCCCCCCGCGCCTGAGGAGGTGGCAGCAGCGGAGAAGGAGAGGGGCGGCGAGGCGGGCTGCGAGGAGCCGCTGGAGCGCCCCGCTGACTGCTGCCGGGAGGCGCCGCCGGACATCAACCAGCTGCCGCCTTCCATCCTCCTCAAGGTGGGTAGGGACGGGCGGGCGGGCCGGCTCCCTGCCCGCGGGGGCCCGAGACTGGGCCTGCAGCGGGGAGGCCGCAGGCTGCTGGTGACCCGGGGCGGGCTCGGTGGGCTGTGGGAGCGGGGGTCAGTGCGGTGCCCCGCCGCCGTTCCGACTTCGCTCGCCTGGTGTGTGGGGATCAGTAGGGTACCGCGTGTGTGTTCTGCTTTTGTTTGGGTATTTGTTCCCCCTTTGTTTTGGTTTGTCGCGGTAAGCGACAAGTTGTGAGTCGTTAACTGGAGGTGGAGACCGACAGAACTGCAGCAGAAACTGCCCCGTCAACATTTTGAGTCGTACCTGTTAATTTATTAAAATGTGTTCTTCTCAGGTAGCTTCTTATATCCCTGATGGAGTACTCATCGGGGGACAGTCACTGTATTCAGTGCTTCTGTGTAGGTCAGAACTACGTGGGCGAGTTTTCAATGTCGATGGAGGCGGGGAAAGGTATTACTGTGTATTTTGTATCAGTTTTGGCTTTGCCAGTTTCACAGTCAGACTGTAGCCCTCTTGAATTACATGCTTACATAACCTCACTTTGTATCTCCAAGAACAGCCTTTATTTGATTGATTTCCTGGTCTTTTTGCTGTCTCGTGGTTCCTTTTAATGCTGTTCTTTTTTGAGAATGACCTTTCCATTTTTAAGCTACTCTGTTGATGTAGTCAGTATGACTTTCTTCAGCTAAGCCTTGGTAGAAAGATGAGTCTGGCTGGAACTGAAGCCTGTGATGTTTTTCATAGTTCCATGTAAGTGTGCCTTTATGTTTTGGGGAGTAGTGTTTCAGTATTACAGAAGTTTACCCAGGGGTCAGATGGCTAAACTTAAAGTAGGGCATGATAATGGAGGAGTGTGAGACAGAAAACTCTTCCTGTTCTTGGTAAACTGCTAGTTGTACAACACCAGTGTAGAAAGTACTTTCTTTACCCTTTTGTTGTCAAACAATAACATCTCCCCAAAGTTGCCCTTCAGTTCTTAGCCACACTTATAGATTGGGTTGGTTATTTTGGTGGTTTTTAGGTTGGTTGGATTTTTTGTCGTTGTCTTGATTTTTTTCTCTTTTTTTTTTTTTTTGTTTTTTCTTTTGCTCCTTCCGTAGCACCCTGGTCAGGTTTCGATTATACAGCTGCCTAAAGGCCTTCACATGCTGAGTTTTGATACAGATAGAATATCCCAAATATAATCCTTTCTTCAGAGGTACAATATTATTATGAGAGGATGTGAGTCAAGTACACCTAAAGTCTTTACTAAACTTTTCACAGTAGGTACTGAAGACACAAACCTTAATACAAGGACAAGAGATTCCATTCTCAGAAGTCCTGGGAGCCAGATCCTGTTGGGGAGTTTTTTGTGTTTCCTTTGCTTGATTCCTGCCTCTGTGACCTCCAGGTGCAGTTGTGCTAGTGCAGGAGTGGCTGTACCCATGTCTGTCAACAAACATTATAGGAACTCCTAAGTAATAGCTGGCCACTTGGGAGGTGTCTGTCATGGGCTGCTCAGATGCTGTTCTGCAGAAGCTGTTGCTAAGCCTCCCCAAAGTGAAAGATATGGAGTTGGATGGAGGGTTTGTCAGACTGAACTTGGCCTGCAGATCATCGTAAGGGCCTACTGAGCCAGAAGTTCATAGTGCAGTGTGCCAGTTGATGCTGTTCCTCTGGCTGGGGAAGAGGTCTCTGTGTCGGTATGGTGGGGCCGGGGGGGAGAGATAAAAGAATTGCAGTTATACAGATCGAACAAGCTTACAGTTTGTTTTGCTTTTCATTTGGTCATTGAAACATGAATCAAATAAAAAGTGTTACACAGTGGGCAAAATTTCATCGTTAATCTTTATAGGTGAGGGTGGTTACCTTTGACTAAAGGATGATTTAACTCTGTTCCCTTTAAAATCTAATGGGAGCTAAGGAATTAAGGTCAGTCAGCTTGACTGTAACCTAGACACATGTGAATGAAAAAAAATTAGGGAACTGTTTGTAAGCATGCAGTACGGAAGACGACAAAATCTTGTGCTATGTATCACAAAGTTTTTAAAACTTTGTGCTATATATCACAAATCTGTACCTGTTGTAATTTCACTGCTATTTATTTCTGGAAAGCAGAAATGAATCCCCCAGTTGTACCTGTTACCTCTTTGCAGTGCTGCTGTTTAATCGAAAAAAGTGAACTTGTGTAAAGTGGTGTGCAGACTGGGTGAGCTTAGTAACGCCGAGCAGAACACATCAGGTTTACTTTTGAGCTGTATTAACAGGAACTGTGCATGAAGAGTTCAGAAGGGAAGTTCTCTGCTGTGCTTGGTGCTTTTAAAGCCTGTACTGGAGTACTGCATTATGCTGTGGGCACTGGCATCTCCTTAAAAGAAACCAGGCAAATTGGAGAGGCATCAAGGGGGAGCTAGAGGTCATGGAAGCATGGCCTGTGAGGTAGTTGGAAGATTCTGATCAAGCTGAATGATACCTCTGTTCAGAAAGGAGACAGAGATGCGCTCTTTTTTTTAATGAGAAAATTGGTAAAAAAAAGACCGCGTGCTTGTTCTTTGTCAAATAAAGAGAAATAAGCTTAATTTGGTGTGGGGGAAATTTGGGTGAGATACTTGGAACATGACAGAGTGTGAGAACATTTAGGTCTTGGCAGAGGTAGTTTCCTGCCTCTGAGGTTGTGTGAGGAGTTGGGATTTTTACTGACTCATTCTTTTCTAAAAAACAAGGGGGAAATCCTTATCAGGGATGCTCAAGGTGTGCTTGAAAATGCTTCAAAACAGAAGGGTCTACAATAGATGACCTTTTTAATGTCTTCTTTATTGGTTTGCTTTGAATTCTATGAAGTATGGACACATGCTGCCCTACAGCAGAGAGCCTGTCAGTTTTAGCATAGAGCTAATGCACTGTGAAAGGAGAAGTGTGATTTAAGGTTTTCATAAATATTTGAGGCACTGCTGGCTCCTTTTCTTGCATCTTTATTCAATGTTTTTTACTAACTTTCCTCATTCTTCACTTGCTGTAAGGAGTCCCATGTTTGCTTTGGTTGCTGTAATAATGTACGTGTTTGCTTTTGATAATGTTGATACTAAATGAGTGTTGCTATAATTGTCCTAGCACTGCACTTAAGATTATCTGAGTGATACGAAGTAAGTTTGATAGACCAGAGGTAGACCTTTGGTTTTGTCTTCTGACTTCTGCATGCTGGCATTTATTTTTAATAAACTGATACCTGAGAAGACTGGATATACACGTTATAGTTGCACTGTGTTGTGGTTTTTTTTTTCCTAGCCTAGTCAGGAGACAGAGACATCAAAATATATTGAATTGGACTTCATCCACAAGTTAATGGAGTCGCTGCAGTAATACCAGCTTTCTTTTCTTTTAATGCTGGTGTTCCAATCAGTTTATCCTGTCTAGAGTTTGTGTCAAGTCTTAGTTTTAACTGTATCACTGAGAAAAATGGAAAGGCTTTGAAACTTTGTGGCTGATGCAGGGAGGTAAATGTTCTTTTGTTTGAATTAATTAATTATATATTTTCTCTAGTAATGGACAACATAGCAACAGTGATTCCTCCCCCCCCCCCCCCCCCCCCTTTTTTTTTTCCTTTTCTCTCATGAAGATCAGTGTCACTCTCTGGTTGCAGTAGGGAAATGAACCAGCTTTAATTTCGCTGTGCTGTTGCTGAGCTTCTGGAAGTGCAGCTGAGGGGCGTAGTTGTGAAGGAAAAATGTGCCAGTAGATTAGCCACAAAAGCAGAGATAATATATTGGCATTAATTCAGTGTTAATGTTCTGAAAGATGTCCTGGTACATTTTGTGATTTGTTGCAGAATTATAAAAATAAATATTTTGCTTTCTTCAGGTGTATGTGTAAAGGTGGCTTTCATGTAAGCATGTAGGTTTTTGCATTACAGAGTGAGTTATGTGATGGAGGAGACAAAAGCATTGGAATGAAATTTCTGCTTTTCCTAGATAGATGCCCTGACACTCAGCCCCCATGGCTGATAAAATTTTCCCTAATGTTGTGTATGTGTTGCTTGGCTTGCTCTACACCCCTGAAGCTGTGTATTGCTGCATGGAGAAAACTAATAGATTACAAGTTGTGCAGTGTTTGAATGCAACGCAAATAAAATGTAACTCTTGCTTTCATTTCCTGTTCATTTATTTTTTTCATTCAGGGTGTCTGACCTGTGTTTGATCTTTCACAGGATTTTGGTATGTTTTAGTGTCTCTGTTTTTAAATTGTTGTGGAGATGCAGAAGCAGCACAGATGTCTTTTAGTGAGGACAGTTACATGACTGGGAGTTAAAACTTGATCAGCCTCTTCAAGTAAAGATATCTTAAAGATCCCTTCCAAGCTAAACCATTCTATGATTTATGTTACGATTCTATGACACTGTCCTGGGTTCAGCTGTAACAGTTATTTTTCTCCTTCCTAGTAGCTGGTGCAGTGCTGTGTTTTGGCTTCAGAACAATGCTGATAACACACTGATTGTTGTTGCTCAGTAGCAGTTTCCCTGATCAAGGACTGTTCAGTCTCTCATGCTCTGCCAGAGAGGAGGGGCATAAGAAGCCATGAGGGAGCAGAAACGGGACACCTGACCCGACCTATCCGTATCATGCCCAGTATATAAACTGGGAGGAGTCACCCGGAAGGGACCGGGTCGGGCTGGTTATCGGTCAGCAGGTGGTGACCAATTGTATTGTGCACTGCTGCTGTTTGTTGGTCTTATTCCTTTCTCCTTTTCCCTGTTCAATGTTCTCTCCCCTTGTTATTTCCCTTAGTAGTAGTAGTAGTAGTAGCAGCTTTATTATTATACTTTAGTTATTGGACTGTTCTTATCTCAACCCATGGGGTTTACATTCTTTCGATTCTCCTCCCCATCCTGCCCAGAGTGGGGGGAAAAAGGAGGAGTGAGTTAGCAGCTGTGTGGTTCTGAGTTACCAGCTGGGCTTAAACCATGTCAGAAGTGTACATGCTTGAGTACGATTTTCAAGAATTAAATGTAACCAGGGGACCTACTGCCCTCAGAAAGTTATCTATAATAAGCAGGAGTTAAATGAACAGGCTTGGGGGCAGGAATGGTTTTAGCTTTCATCTGTATTTATAAAACCTTCGGAATTAGAAAACAATCTAAAACTCAGGACAATCAGTATATATCTAGAGAATGAAATGGGTGGTAAAAATCATCAAAGCGCGTTGTAGCTTTTTATGCATTAGTGTAGTATTTTAACCTGCAGCTAAGATAATCCCTTAACGTAAGGATGATATGCCACCAAACTGGAATGTGCGTAGGCTTTGCTAAGTTACGTTTAGTGTAATTCAATGATGTCTTCTTTTAACAGTTGCAAGCTCTGAAGAGAAATTGATGTTTTATGTGGCATTACTCAGAATCCCTTTGTAGTTGGAACTTATATAGCTACTGCAGATAGTAAAATGGGCAAGACCTTGTCTTTGAACATGGACTGCTTGTGTAACCTCTGTGGCTACTCCTGTCCATGCTGGAACTTGTGCAAGGACTTTGTCAGCTGCTATTCTCCCGGCTAGTGGCTTCACTCTGAGGGTTGTTTGTATAGGAAGCCAATTTGCAACACCTCTCTGTATGCTCCTTACTTGTCTCTGCAGCATGGACCGAAAAATGTCCACAAATGCTTCCAGACATTTCTTCCAGAAGAATATTGTCTGTACAGAAATTCTGTGTGTGTAAAGTACTGAATCAAACTTGATTCTTTTTTGTTTCAGCATTGCTACTGCTGTGTCTCATGCAATAGGAAAGCAGTAGCAGTAGGTATTTTGTGATTTGTGAGGGCTTTCAGCTTTTGATAGGATGGTAGTTGGAACAAGAATTATTTAAGGGTTTTCATATTCACAGCATCAGCTGGATTAGCAAGTCTTTCCTGTTTTGCTATGTTCTTGTTTTAAGAACTGCAAGCTCTTGTTTCTCAAAGCGAAGGAGATACTCCACGAAGAAGTATATTTATTTCCCACTGTAGCAAAGATTAGTTAAAGTATTTTATAATGACAACCTTGGCATCCCTTCTTAGTATTAACTGGAGTCAGTCTGATGTCCATCTAAACTAAACGTGGGTCGTATGGTCCTGTTTTCTTCACAGGACTTTAACTGTTGAGAGATCAGTCTTCTGTTTCATACAGAAGTATGGTAGTAGGAATTTGAGTTTCCTCCAGCTTTTACTAACATTGAATTGCTGAGAATCATCAGACTCATCTGTTTTTTTTAATGCTTAGAATTACACTTTTGCAGTATGAATGTCAGATGCCAAATTACCATTTACTCTTTAGTGCTTTTTCCTTGCTTGAGTAGGGCTGGTAGTGTTTTTATTAGGTCCCTAATACTAATGACAACTATTAGTCACCTCCTTGCTCTGTGCATGGATTCACCAGCAGACAGAGAACTGCAGGGAGGAAGTAGGCGTTGGTTGTTTTGTCCACCCGTGTTCAACTGATTCCTTAATAAGAAATGACCATTGACTCTGGTAATGGTCAAGTCAAGGCCTGCAGAAAAACAGGAGTCACGTGCAATCCGTCAGCACTGCGAGGGGTCTTGCATAAGAGATTATGAGCTTTTCATAGCTGGAAGAAGATAGGAGTGATAAATCTTGCAAGCATTTGCGGAAGGTGGTGAATTTGAAATTTTGCAGATCCTTTAGGAATTGCCAACTAACTCGCCTTAGCCAAGGAAATCTTATAGGGATGTACATACTAAAAACTGCTAAACTAAGCCACTCCTAGAACAAGGGGTTAGTAATGGTTGTCACTGTTGACAGTTGATTGTCCTGTCTGTTCTAAAGACCGCCCAATGATGGAAATTCTGTAAGTTTACCAGGTATTATATTCCAATGGCTGATTATCCTTAATTTAGAAGTCTTAACAATTTTTGAGTGCCCTACCTACCACAATGAAGATTAAAGTGGTCTCTCTAGTTTGTTTACACCCTTTGGCATCCCTTTTCCTTGGTTAAACATTCCTAGCCTTTTCTTCAAATGTTTTCATGTTCTCTAGAGCTCAGTGCTTTCCTGTGGACACTCTCTAACACTTTCAGATTTTCTTGAGATTGTTGCCTGAGACTGGCTGTAGTGCTTCTGTTTAGTACATGATGTCCTTATCAGTTTAGTAGGAGGACTGTTTCATGTTTTGCAGTCGTATTTGTGTGTAGGTATCTTAATGCTGTAATGACCTTTTTTCAAAACAGGATGACATGTAGATTCCAGTTCATTTGTAGTTACAGGGTACCTTTGTATGTAACTCTTGACAGACCTTCTTCTTATATTTATTAATAAGCAACAGCTCTTCAGAGGAAGGGCTGAATATAATAAATGTAACAGCAGTTTAGGAGCCTGCCATAAAGTTACAGTTTATTCCTTTTTTTGCAGGCTGCTATAATGCTCAAAACCTTGGGGTACAAAATGCTAATTCTATGCTTAGTTTCCTTGTCTAAAACTGATTTGCTCTGCTGATCTGCTCCACTGTCCCATGCCCCCTTCCCACAAGACTCATGTTTTAGTACCTTCCTGACTCTTCTTTTCAATTCAGTTAAGAATAGGAATGAAAACACCTTTTAAATGACTTGCAAGTAACGCTGAGCTAACCTTTCTGTTTGTAATTCTTCAGGTGTGCCACCTCAGAAGCACATTTGAATTTGGTCTAAGAAATGAGTGCTTAAGTAGGAAACATTCCGTCGTTGGTTGTGCTAGTGCGACTTATTAATATTGTCAGCTCTTGTGGGATATAGATATTTTTTTGTTATTGTCCTTGACTAATCAAGTTCTGTCAAGTTCTAGAATGTTTCAGTGCTTTCTAATACATTTGTTTTACAAGATGGGTTAGTAATAAAATCTTTCTGTATCTAAAATATGATTACTTCTGACAAGTAATATTTTTTCCCCTTTCTTTACAGATATTTTCCAATTTATCCCTGAATGAGCGTTGCCTTTCAGCATCACTAGTCTGTAAATATTGGCGTGACCTCTGTTTAGATTTTCAGTTTTGGAAACAACTGGATCTTAGTAGTCGTCAACAGGTATGAAGATACCATGTTTTGATTACTCAGAATTTATTCTCGGAACTTGTACTCTTAACCAAAGGTCAACAAAAGAACCACATAAAATGGTGATGTCTGTGCTTTCAGGGATTTTTCTACTAGAGGCTGAAAATACCTGGACCCTTAGATTAACTCCTTTAAATGTAGCTTCTTCTGACTGTTCAGTTGTTAAAACAGTGTGAGGACAAGTACTGTTTGAAATGGACTGTAGGTACCTGTCTTGGGTCTACTACAGGTAATGGTAGTTCCATTCATAAGAACTATAAGATCTCATTTTAATTGAAGGACACAATTAATGAGCTTTTTTAAGGATGCCATAGTTTGAAGAATGGTCACATAACTGGTGCTTGCTCTGTTTGTTTTAACAAATTTTCTGTAATTTTTCTTCAACCGGTGTGGCTCCTACTGATCACAAACCAGATAGTGTCTTTTTAGGCCTTTACCTGATCCTAGAATTAAATATGTCTGGGGTTCATGGATTTCATTTAGTGACATCCTTACGGAGCCTAGCCTGAGATTGCTGAGAGTAACTTTCGTCCTTGGAAAACTTTTAAGCTTGTCTGTGTTATTTGGCCACCTAGTTTAGCTTTCGTGTTATTTAGTTACTTGCAGAGGTTTATTAAATGATTTTTTGAGATTCATGAAAATATAGGGTGCAAGGTAATGAGCACTGGAAGGCCCTATTTAAAGCAGCAGCAACATCAAGTCCTCTGTGTTGGACATAAAGAATGTGCACGGGATATTATTTTCAAATCACCAATGAGTAAGAAAGCATGTGAGTTCTCTTGCTTCTAGAGTTACTAGATAACACATTTCTGAACCATTATGGAAAAATCATGTAGCAGATTGTCTGGTTTTTCTCAAGTGACTCCAAATCACACCCAGACCAGAGGTCCATCTTTCTGCTCTGCAGGTAGTATGTGAAAAAGAAGTCTTTTTTTCTTCACTGTGTTGAGGGGTAGCCTTATTTCTGCTACAAAGGTTTTTAATGGTTTTGCTTATTAGGCATGTTGGGATCTCAGTAAAATTGGGTTCCTAAACCAATATGAAGCACACGTGTTATCTTTCTGTGTGTGGTGCAGGTTTGGGTTATTTTGATTATTGTTGATGTTGCTGTTTGTTGGTTTTTTGTTTGTTGGGGTTTTTTTTTTTTGTTGGGTTTTTTTTTTTTTGAGGGGAGGTGTTTTTTTAGGTGTTGTTTGTGGTTTATTTTTTGTGTTTTTCCAATTTGTCACATTTTCTATCTAACAGCTGCCTGATGAAATAGCAAGAAAAAAGACTAGACTTGCTACTAATGGGAAAGATTGAATGTAGCAAAGTGTTTGTTTCTCAACTGTTTAAGAGAAAGACAGAAAGGATTTGTGCTTCTCTCTTGCCCTCTCCAGGCTTAAAACTAGATCTCATCTATGCTAAGTGGTGGATGTGTGTTCCTGAACAGTTTTGCTAGAAAGACTTTTATCACATGTCACCTAAGGTGACTAAAACTTTTAAAGTGAGGGAGTTCTATGCATTGTCTTATCTGCTTTGGTTTTGTTTGTTTTAACTTGGAAGCTTGAGCATGAAGAATAACTTTGGTTTCTTGCCTGTTTTGTAGGACTGGCTTCTTTTAAAATTATTGGCATATTAGCTAAATACAATGTGTATAGGTACAAAGTGGATAGAACCTTTTTTCTTCAAAGTTGCTCTAGGAAAATAGTGCATGTATCCGATTTAATGGTCTTTCGTAGACTAACACTTAAAATATGCAAGTATTGTGTTTTAAAACTGAACAAGTAACAGGAGGAAACTTCTAGGTTTTAATTAGGTTTTATTCTGTTAGTTGTTCTTTCCTTCTGATCCCTTTCGTTCACTGCTACCTTTAGGTGACTGTTTTCTACTGTTCAAAACCCCATTGTTACCTGCATTGCTATAGTATTTGTCCGCTGGCAACTGGTTTTGGATGATTGCCAAAGCCTAAATAAAAAAACCTGTTGCATTTCATAGACCTATAAACTCTTTACTTCTTTGTAAATGCTACCTTAGGTATGTAAGTAGAGTGCTGCTATGGAAGGGCAAGCAAATCCTTTTTTTCTAAAGGATGTCTAAAATATGAAGCAGACCATTAACTCAAAGGATTGGAGCAGAATTCTTTTAAAGATAATTGTAAAACTGATTATACCACTATGCTCTTATCTTGGGAAAACAAATATTTTCATTCTCCCAGTAGCTTATGAAAATGCATCTTACAAATAGTAGGTTTTGTGCTAATGAAGTTAAAGATGCTTATGAAAAAAAGTTAAATTTGAATGTTTGAATTTTCTTTGCAGGTCACTGATGAGCTGTTGGAAAAGATAGCATCAAGAAGCCAGAATATTACTGAAATCAATATTTCTGATTGTCGCAATATATCTGATACAGGAGTATGCATATTAGCAATTAAATGTCCTGGACTCCTAAGGTATACTGCCTACAGGTGTAAACAGCTTTCTGACACCTCTATTATTGCAGTTGCCTCTCAGTGTCCTCTTCTTCAGAAAGTGCATGTAGGCAATCAAGACAGACTCACTGATGAAGGCCTGAAGCAGGTAACCATCCTTTCCACTAATTTCTTTATAAATTAGTGTCTTTCAGCTGCTTGCCACGTACAAGAAGTGACATGGAAGAAGGTACCCTCCTCTAGGATTTAATTAAAATCAGATGACCTCTTCGACTTTAAAAATTGGTTTATGGGTTTATGGATGTATTTTCTTGGTACAGTAAATGTTGTTTTCTGGAGCCCATGTGTACTTTTTGTTTTTTAAAATATCCAAGCACTGAATGAATGAAATCTTCAGTTTGACATCCTGTGCTTCACCTCTGGCTGATTCAGTTTTCCTGAGCTTAGTTACTGTTTGGAATCAGTGTTTAAGTAACTCTTTTTACATCATGAAAGCTGAAGGTGGCTGAGATCTTCATGTGTTAGACATACAGGATGTTTTCATCAACTCTTTCTTTTATGTTAAAAGAGCATTTAGGATAAGCTGTAAAGTAGTTATGTTAAATATTCTATCAATGGTCTAGCATACAGGCATTAGCTAATTATATATATGCTCAATAAATAATTTGGTTCTTATGTGCTGCTTTTAGATCCATTTTGTTGACTCTAGTTAACTTCATTTTGTCATGTATGTAATTGTAATCTTTCTTGTTTGTGATAGTACTTACAAAATCTGTAAAGAAAGATAATTTTTAAGGGAGGGGGAGAGAAGCAGAAAGAAAGCTGAACTCCCACCTTTCCAGTTCAGTCAAATCCTGGGGTTTTTTGTTGGTTTTTCTCCCCCCCACCCCCTTCTGAAATAATTATTTTGATTTCATTAATTGCAGCTGGGTTCAAAATGCAGAGAATTGAAAGACATTCATTTTGGGCAGTGTTACAAGATCTCAGATGAAGGAATGATCATTATAGCTAAAGGCTGTCTGAAATTGCAAAGAATATACATGCAAGAAAACAAATTAGTAAGTACATGTCATGATTTTTTTTCCCCACAGTGTTTTCATTGTCAGAGCTTTCTCTTGCTTTTCATTGTCAAAACTTTCTTCTGAATAGCTGCTTTGTGGCAGTGAATTGCTTAAAAATGTTCTCTAACTGTGAAAATCTAGGCTCTACAGAGAGAGCTCAAAAGATGACTCAAAGTAGAAGTTAAACTAATGCTAATCCGCATACATATTAACTTTCGGGTTCAATATGATGTTACGGGAGTAATTGTTTAGAAGATGCCCAATATGTGTAGGAAAATGCTTAGTCCATATGGAATGTTTCTTTCCTTTATACCACTGTTTTCCTACAGCAAAAACTGCATATTTACTGAAACGAAAAGGTTTTTTGGAGCTTGGGTTCTTGATTACAGATAGTATGCTCTGATAATCTTTTCTTGTAATATGTCACTTTCTCGTCAGGATGCAGTGGAATAGTGCCCCTGTGCTGGTAGAAGAAGGCAATAAAACTCTTGTGTCCTTAATTATAAGTAGTCTTTGAAATGATAGTTTCTAATATTGAAAGCCTGTATCTGCTAAATGGTATAGTAGAGCACCGTCTTTTTCTTTTTTTTTTTTTTTAATAATTTTTTTTCCCAACTAAGTAGGCAAATTTGCTTGCACTTGAATTCTTAACTATCAGCTGATGTCAGGGTTATAACCTTTAGTTTGAAAGCTGCTGAACTAGAACAAATAAATTGCGTTTGTAAGAAAACAGCATTCCTTGTACTCAGTCATTACATATTTGGCTTCAAATAGAAAACAGCCTAATGCCGGAGATGGTTCATTTGAGAATGGTTTCTATTTAAAAAAAACCCAACCTGCCATTTACTGGTTTTGAAGAAATGTAGAAAGTTAAGAAATAGGAGATAATGACAAAAACTGAGATATTGAAATAGTTCACATGCAGGAAAAAAAAGGATGTGTCCTTTGCTCCTGTGTCAAAACAAAATCTTGAGTACTGTCAGCATTAGTCCTTGTAGTATTTATCTTAATGCATTAAAATATTTTGGTTAAAATAAATAAAAATGAAAATTCTGAGAAGCCTGGAAGGGAAAGCATACTCCTGAAAAAATTAACTGGAAGAAGGTAGGGAAATTCAAAGTATTATTTATCTTTGAATGAAAAAGGAAAAATTTTTGCACACTTAAGGTGTGCATAATTGTACATGGAGGATTGCTTAATTGTATATAAAGATTGTTTTATGTATAAATACCTATGTAAGTGCATGATCATTAGAGAATGTTATTATAGATAAGTCGTGCACTTCTTTCCATTGAAGTTTTTATGCTCTTTTTAGTCTGAAATGTAACCTAAGAAGCTGACACTACAATTGTTAGCGCTTAAAATTCTGTGGTTTTATAATCTGAAATGTCATCTAAATTCTCAGTTGAAATAGGACATAGGAAGTATCTTCCTGTTTTTAAGACGATCAGGAAGGATGTTTTTCACTTGTGCTTTGTTTGGTTGCCCTCATTATTGGAAATGTAACATAAATTTTTCATTGGAAATAAGACAAAAGTATGTACTCTCAAAAATTTCCTTTTCATTATTTCATCATTTCTGAAAATTTGTCAAATGACTTATAAAAACTAACCCTTTGCACAACTTTTCGTGAATGTAAGGTTTTTTTAATGTCTAATGTTGTTTAAAGCTGCTGCCCAATCTTAATTTTTAAGGAAAATATAAACTTGGGTCAGCCTTGGTTTAGCTTTGTAAAGTCCAAGTTCAGTTCCTTAAATCTTGGTCTGGAAATGTAAACATGAAATAAGTTATGAAACGATGAACTCCAGGGTGCTGAATCTTTAGAACAAAATAACGCTCGAATGATTCCACTAGACGACAAAGCTGCAGAAACTGACGTGCTTTCCCCTTGCTGGGGGCAAGAGACTTTCAAATCTTTCTGCAAGTGTAATTTTGTATGATGAACCAAGACAACTTGCAAGAAATTCTCATGCAGTTGTAAAAGAAACATTTTCACTTTCCAAAATAATAGAAAGATTAGAAAGATAAGATAGGTATTGTTCAATGCCGTGGACTTAGCTCACAAGGGAGTAATGGTTGGTGGCAAATGAGAATTCCACTGTTTGATTTGTCAGATTCTGTGGGTTACGTTTGTTTTTAAGAGTGCCTTCTAAAATATAACCACTGTTAATACTTGCTGTGGCACTTCCTACTCTTTTGGGGAAGAAGGTGGTTTGGGGAAGCATGTGTGAGTGTTTTCAAGATGAGTGAGTATTCATTCTCTGAAATCAAAACATTCTGCATCAAGAAAAGTCTATTTGACGTATGAGTTTGTGTATCTGAAGTTCATAGATGATGGTCAATCTGCTGTAGGAAGATGACTCCTTTCCCTCCTGCCCCCCTTTTTAAACAGCTTCTGTAGCTTCTGTGTAAATATTGTAAATCTGCTCTGGGTGTTTCATATTTTCCTGTTTCTTCCTTTTCAGAGGTGCTCAAAATCATGTGACTCTTACAGGCAATTTCTATTAATTTCAAAATGTGTAGTCCATTAGAGATGGTACGTGATGCCTGCGTTTTCATGTAGGCTCGTCTCAGACTAATGGATTTTATACTTCAAAAATACATCTATACGGAGGCAACCATCAGCTAAATAATGCCTTTGTGAGTGTTACTTTACAGTGAAATGTGGATCAGGCAACACAGTTCAGTTGCTTCGTCTGTTGCTAAGTAACTCCATTATCAGGCTGCTGAGCAGAAACAGAGAAGGAAGAATTTATGTTCTGATTGTTTAATATCCTAGGGATTTCACAGAAAAATAGACTCTTTCCTTCTTTGAAATGCTGATCATGTTGTGGTAATAAGTGCAAGCTGCAAGTAATAAGTGGGTGCAAAGTGATGTATGAGGAAAAAGTGAACATTGTAAAGCTAACTTGACAACACAAAAGTTGTTTTTTTCGTAACTGATTCATAGCTCTTCATAATGCTTCTCCTCCCCTCCTCCCCCACGCTCTGTCCTTTGAATGGAAGAATAATTATATACGAAGTGTCTTTTCTGAAGCATACTGTCTGATTTGGAAACCTAGCAGGGGAAAAAAACCCTAAAAAATTGCAGGACTTGCTAAGTGTGCCAGTATGTTGAGTTTTCTTTCCTTATCTGCCCCCAAGCAGTATGGTACAATCAGTCAGTCTCACAGAAATTCAGTGTAAATGGAATAACAGATTATAACTCAGTCCAGACAAAACTGGGAAATTTTCTAGCCTCTTGGCTGAGTTTAATTTGACTTCTTATGATTATGTCTGGAATTGAATGCTGTGAGTATAACTTTCATGTTTGCCTTGTGAATGATTTTAGTGTGAATGAAGCTGGTGGAAGATAGATTGGTTAATGTAATTGTTAATTTTCTACCAAGTGCTTTTTTTGTCCTTCCGCTGCAGATAGATAGGCAGTACGTAGCTTCAGCTGCAAAATCAGAGAACTGCTTCACACTGACAAGCTGTACTCTCACCGAGACATGGGGTGGGGCTGTACTTAACCTGAATTGTCAAGGAGACTAAACACTTTTCATTGCAGCCTTCCCTAGAAGAATGAAGCTCTAAAAGGTTTTAAAGGTTCTGTGACTTCTTTATAGAGAGATGCAGAGCACGTGTGTGATTACTAAGTGCACCCTAAGGGAAGGATTGCTCCCAGGAACTATTTTGTACAAGCAGCGTTTAAACTCTCCACTTTGTTGTTATGAATAGAGTAGACCTAAATTTCAGAACTCTTTTTAGAACTGGGAAAAGCCTTTCCACTTAACTATGTTGGTTTTACACACTAATTTGTTTTTAATTGCCTTTACTTAACTGAGTGACTTAATGGCTAAATTATAGCACAATGGTTGCTGAAATTTAGCAGGTGGCAGTTGTAGATTTGTAGCTCCCTATTCCACCCAGGATCTGTGTTCTTTCCTGGTGAATTAGTGTGGATGAGGAGTAGGAGCTTCTAAAGATGAAGGGCAAGGGACTTTTAGATACTGTAACAGAATGACAGCATTCTTAACTATACTTTGTTGCTTCCCACATTTTCTCTTTTTCAAGCTTGTTTAGGGGTAGATGTGAAATAATACTGCAACTAAGCTACTACAGGTAGAATGTAGTAAAATGTAAAAAATATTTTTCCCTTTCCAGTGAAATGATCTTGTGAAGTAGGTGATTTAGACAAATCATTTGTCTGATGGCTTTCAGATATGTTAAGATGGTTACTATCTAATCTGATCACGTTTCTAGCGTGCCTCTGTCCACTCACCATAAACACTGTTTACTGTTTAGGACATTTCAAGATAACTGATTTTTGGCCCAGTTAGCACTGTGCTTGGTAAAGGTCTTTTTCATGTTCGATGTGTGAGAGCACTTTCATGATAAATATTTTACAGGTAATTATTTAACGGTGTTTTTAAATAAGAGTATTCTGTTTGTGTTCTGCCCACTTCTGCAGTTGTAGCAGATAATACAGAGTAGAAATTTGTTCTGTGATGCTACATTTGACAGAAACTATAATACTTTGGATATGTGAATAATATACTTTTTTAATTTCAGTAAAAAAGAATTAAGGTGGACTAAATCAGACATTTCAGTTTTATGTCACATAGTTAAGTACTTAACATACCCTTTTAAAACATTGACTGAAATAAACGTAGTATGAAAATCTATAGGACAAAATGAATTTAATTTTCATGTTTTTTGAAGAATCACAGCATAGTGTAATTTGATTTATTTATTGTTATGTTTTTCTACTCAGATTTTTCCCTCCCCACCCCATTTTTAGCTTTGGGAAGCAGTTATTTTTCTTCTTTGTACGCATCAGCTACAAACCACTTAAATTCAGCAGTGTGACCTATGCATGACATAGAGCAAATGTGGAAAGGAGTAGTTTGCTTTGGGTTTAGTCCAGGCAAGTTGTCTGAGGAGAAAAGTCAGTATTATGAGGCATATAAACTGCACATCATCTGATGATGTGAACTACTGAAGTTTAGAATATGTAGAAATATTTTACTTTTTTCATTGGTAACAAGTAAACGAAAGAGACTTTTGGGGAAAGATATTCCTAGAGAGTGTGTGTTACATATAATTGCATAAAACTGTTCTAGTTGGAGGAACTTTAGAAAATGAATCACTTGCCCATGCTTCTTTATTAATACTTTCCCAAAATACTTTCTCACTAGTTTATTTCATTGTTTTGAAGTTTTGAACTGTAAGTTGTTGGGAGATTTCCTCCCCTCTTCCCCCCTTCAATTAAAACCTTATGTTTTCCAGGAGTGTTGCTGGTTTTCTTTCTAGAGAGAGAGTCTACATATAGGACTGGTTACTTGCTAAATATCTGTATACATATTAAGGGTGATGCCAATACTGAGATTGATTTCTATATATCAATATTGTATATCATAACTTTGTACAATGATGCTTCATCCTCTGTCAAGTATTACATTACAGCTTTATAAAGCAAAAACTCCTTACAGATGACATTGGTAGTATTTACTAGTAATAATAAAGCCCCTCTTTTATTTTAGTTTGCCAAACACATTACATGTGCACCAAATGCATAAATACAATACTTAGTCGTCACCTTTAGGTGGCGGTATTGGCTTTGTAGTGGTAACAGGTCTTTTGAGTTCTTACTGTAGGGAATTACCAATACGCAACAAAAAACTTCTAAATGTTGTGCTGGTTCCACACATCCTGTTTTCTCTTTGGTTCAGCTGCCAGGATTGCTGTCTAAATAGTTCTTAAATGTCTTTAGACTGTTCCTATTTTGGGACACTGTAGGATATTTTATGTTCTTTTAAATTAGAATGAGTTTGAAAAACGTCTCAAAGAGGTGGTAGATGCCCCATCCCTGGAAACATTTAAGGCCAGGTAGAATGGGGCTCCGAGTAACCTGATCTAGTGGAAGGTGTCCCTGCTCATTGCAGGGGGCTTGATCTAGGTGACCTTTAAAGGTCCCTTTCAACGCAAACTAGTCTGTAATTCTATGATCTATACTGAATATACTGAGTACAAAGTTGAACCTAACCACTACTGGACATCCTGAGCAAAACCTTGGAGAGAACCAACAACTGTTCCTTGATTCACTTTTTTTATTACATTGATTTTATTTTTTTTTAATGTGTAAACTGAAAGTACTTCGTTTCACTCTTAGTTATATTTCAAGGGTGTGTGTCAGAGGCAAACTAATTTTGGTTAAACCCTTTGTGTCAGATAAAACGGGAGCCCCTTAAAGTAATAATTTTCAGGTTACTGCGTAACACCGCATTTTGGATTTTAAATGAAGTACCTTAAGTTATACTGAAAGTATTTTTCTATGTTGCATTTTTCAAAAGACATTGCTGAAGGAGGAGATTTTACTCAAGAGGTGTGGGGTGTTTGGTTTTGTTTGGTTTTGTTGTTGTTTGTTTTAAATTTTTGCTAATGCTTTTGTCTTTTTGTATGATTTCTGTCCCACATCCTCTCCCCCCTACCCTGCCCAATATTGTTTTCAGTAGGGAAACTTTGTATTTAAGCAGATGAAAGAAATTTTCGTTTTAACATGAATTCATGAGTTCGGAGTTTGTGAAAGTCTTTAGACTGACAGCACTGGAAACTGAAGTCCTCTTTTTGTCCACTAATCAGGTACAAAGCAACAGCAGTGCAAGCTATACCCCACTGCCCCACCAAAGTGCTGCAAACCCTGACCTAGAGAGAGACCTCTAGCAAGGGTTGAGGCTTGTTTAGTCTCCATGCTCACTCAGTCGTTACTGTGGCTGCCAACTGGAATACCCATTTGTGATAGTGGATAGATATCCACATCACAAAAGCATCAGGAACTGGACTGAAAGCACTAGCTTATTTTATAAAAACTACTGACCATTTGTCAAATTGTTAAACTTCAGTTACCACAGACTTGGGCTACTGGTAGAAGTGAATGACTCCCTGTCTCATTTCCAGTTCCCTGAGTTCAGTCTCTTACTAAATACTAGTGTAGCTTCTTTATACAATATGCAATTCAGAAAGAAAATGTGTGTATAGACTGTAATTTTCTTGTAAAGCTAGTTTTAGAGTTCTTTCAAATGCTTGACTGTACGTGTAAATACTCTGGCTTAATAACAAGGTCGGTTTCACTACTCTGTGCCTTTTTTTTTTTTTTTTTTTTAAACAAGTAGGGCATTTATTGAGCTTATTAACCAACTGTTTGATGTTGTGAGTTGACTTGTCATGTACAGTGTTAGTGTGTATCTATGTATGGAGTTGTAATCTGTGTTGCTGACTTAATCATGTTTTTTGCACTCTTGTTAGATTACATGTGGTGGATTAATGGTGCTACCTCTCTACAGTTTAAAAAACTTTCAATTTTTATATTGATAAAAAATTAGTTATTATACCACTCACAATAATTCTTTAGGCTGTAATTTGTTACTACTTTTTATGAGTATTTTATATATAAAAACGTGTAGTACCTACACTGTAAATTAACATAATGACAATGAAGAATGGAATAACATAGGAGTGGAGAAGTTGCTGATGCAGAACTTTTTTCCTGCTTTTTGGTCCACACTATAAGGTGATAATTCATTTTATACTTGCAGATGATATATTTTGAATACGATATTAGAAAAGGTTATATATTTATTTATGTATTCAGGTGATGTCTGCTAATGCCTGTGCATTAATGACTGGCATGTTAGTGAACTTGTACATCAAACTTACTAAGTACTGTAATGAATAATATTCTCAATATTGAAGATTCAGGTAACGAAAGTCCAAGTGGATGGAAATAATGTGAGAAACCTAAAAGCAACCTACAAGCAATTTGCAGCGAGGTGGGAGTTTTACATATAAATCGATTTTTATGCATTCTGTATAGTTATTGAAAGAGCCATTGTATATTGTAATTGAAATACATACCAAAGGCAATGGCAGTACAGAAATGAATAGTATTTATAAGATATTTCTGTATTTCCAGAGCATGCAATGTTTTGTTTTTATTAGGTGCTCTGTGAAAGTACAAATAGAATGTTAAAATGTAATTAGAAGTCAGCTCGGAAGATGCCCATACAATTTGTTTCCTGTTGTGGTATTTTGTCTAATTTGACCTGTTAGTGTTTTATGCAAAAAAAATAAATGTAAGTGAAAGCAAATGAGTAGGAAGTTGCAATAGCATATTGCCTTCAAAAGAGGCTCTTACTGAAGCTATAAAACCTCTGTAATAATGTGTAACTGCTATACTGAAAAAGATGTATGCAGTGAAATTTTTTTCTCTCTGGATTCCAATAATTAATAAGTTTTGTGACAAAACTTACATTTCAGTCTGCTTAATGAAATGTTACTGAACTAAGCAAAATGTTTAAGCTCGATTATGTAGGATAGATTTATACATATTTTAATAGACGTAATCTTGAATTAAACTAGAGTGTAGGGCCCTTGTTTGGTGGTTTTGGTTTTTTTTTTTTTTTTTGTTGATGTTTTGTTTTATGGTGGTTTTGGCTTTTGTTGTTGTTGTTGAACAAGTTATTTGAACTTTTAATCCAGTTTAAAAACTCGGTGACCAGGGATTGGTAGCTGGACATGGATCCTTTCTGATTGTTTGAAATATCCATATTCAGTTGATGTTTGGGTTAATGGCCCAAGTGTTACTGTGGTCCTTTAGTCACAAAAAGAATTCCATGATATTAGAGTGAAAAATCTTTCCACTAAAATATGTGTTTTAATAGAATGTGTGCTGCTAGATAGTAAAGTCCCCTAAATTGAGTTGTAATAAAAGCCATCGATTTCCATAGCGTTTTCTTTTAGGGGGAGGGGAATAAATCAAAACTGATAATACTGCTCTTGGTGAGCTGTGATGGTTCTTAATGAAAGTTATCACAAGTATGAAGCAAATCCTTAAAACTGTCAGTATCATTATTTTAAAATGGTGGTAATTTACATCCGTCAAAGATAGTACAAATACTTTCTTATTTGTATAGGGCAAAGACAAGATTATGTAAAAATAATGAATGAGAGACAGGTGTCTCTGTTTATATCATCAGTTCCAGCAAATTCCAGTTGAACTTTTTATCTTTATGAAGCTAGAAGAATGAACTTGTCAGATTTCTGAAGCTGGATGAAAACACTTTGTTTCCTGAAGAACTTGACTGTACCTTTACATAGCTTAGTTTTAAGTATGAGAGATCAAACCTTGTATGCAGTTAGTTCCATCTTCTCATGCTGTTATGGGGACCAGTATCTCGGAACAAATACATTCATGTTCTCTCGTCGATATCTTGGGATGCTCTTCAGGTACCAGGTCACGAAAATCCTTGGCACATATGTTACAGGGCAAATTGAGTGGGCATGGAGAATGCACTACTTAAATTATTCTAAATACTGTCTTTTGTGAGTCAAGGTTAAATTATAATTTTATGAATTGCAGCATCAGTGCCCCAGATACAAAAATCTTTATATTTATGCTTAGCTGAAAGCTTTTAATTGTAAATTTATCATCCTGACCTAAACCTGGGTTTGGTGTTCCACATTTTACGTACTTTCATCATCCTAGAAATTCCAGCCTTATTTACTTATTTGCTGTGGTCTTTCAACTGTTACTGTTTTTTTTATCCAGAAAGCTAATGCTTAGAGAAAGTCTGTCTGGGATTTAGACATAGGTATTTTACATATTTTAGATAATCTTGAACATGCAGTAATGTTCATACAGAACATACAGCTCTGCTTTTCAGAGCTATGTGCAGCTTTGCTCCAGTGATTTTCCCAGAGCTTATCTTAGTGTTCCTCCTCTGTTCTGATTTGTATCATAACTTCTTTTTTGTTTTTATTATTTTTCTCATATTAACCATTTGAAAGTACTTTTGTGCCTGAGGCTTTCCTAAAGACTGTCCTGCTGGTGTAGTCTTCAGTCACCAACTTCTGACTGTTTTCTGGTCTCCTTGCTCCATTGCATCCAAAGGTTGTTTTACATCTGTGTGGAGTTTGTACTTTCCTCTGACATTATGCAGAAATCATTTTTTATAAAAATACAAAATTATTTTTAAGCCTTTGAAATTTTTCAAGGGTTGAGGGTTATAGAGATATGTCTGTCTGGGATATGAACACCTGAGTGTAACTAAATGACCATAGGAATGATTTTGTGAGTGAACTGGTTTGGACTGGGATAGAGTTAAATTTTATCACAGTAGCTCACATGGTACTCGATTTTGAATTTGCGACCACAGCAGTGTTGGTAAGTGAGCAGTGCTTATACAGAGCCAAGGCCTTCTCTGCTTCTCACCCCACCAGCAAGCAGACTGGACAAGGAATTGGAGGGACACAGCCAGGACAGCTGACCCCAATTGACCCAAGGGTTATCCCATACCATATGTTGTCATGCTCAGCAATAAAAAAAAAACAGGGGGAAGAAGGAGGAAGGGAAGATGTTCAGAGTTACAGCATTTGTCTTCGCAAGTAACTGCTGCACGTGATGGAGCCCTGCTTTCCTGGAGATGGCTGAACACCTGGGTGGTGTTCAGCGAATGGATGGGAAGTGGCGAATGGATTCCTTGTTTTGCTTTGCTTGCTTCTTCCTTAGCGGTTAAACCGTCTCCATCTCAGCCCACTTGTTTTCTCACTGCAACCCACTGATTCTCTCCCCAGTCCCACAGTGAGTGAGCGGCTGTGCAGGGCTGAGCTGCTGGCTGGGGTTAAACCATGATAGTGGAAAAGATTGTGCTGGTGTTCTGTCTTCTACCAAAATTATAAGGATGGTTTAAAAATGTATTTTCTATCTAAACTGTGAAAATACAATTTAGAAAAAATTTTAGCTTACAAAATTATGGTGAAAAAGATCAAATGTGAATGGGAAGTACTTATTTTTTAATACTTTCCTGCTTAAACATAGAGAAAATGTCTGAGCTGTGTATAAGCTGAAATGAAAAGCAGTAATAACATTTTGAAAGGTGAACAAAAAAATGGTTCCTATTGTTAATATTATCTAACTAGTACTTAAGTGTCGTAGGATAGCCATTGGTATTTGGAGTGCTAATGTATACAAGAACTAAAAGTAAGCTTGTTTCTTTTAGGCTTCGTAGTGGGTAATTGAGAATGAAGCAAAGACATGCAAATAAATGCTCTGAATTGAACTTGCTTAGTAGTAAGGGCTAAAAAAACCCCTGCAGAAGCTTGATATTCCAGCTTTCAAGAGGTGAATGCTCAATAGGGTAGAAGAGTATCTGTGAGCTCACTAGCTCTTTGTATGCCATTTGTAAAAAGCAATCACAAGCTATGGCAAGGAATCAGTTCCACTGCATGCTGCACTTTCTTCCCATATACTGTGTCTGCTGTTCTGACCTGGGTGATCTCAAGTGGGGGGCAGATGGGGAGCATTAAAAATGAGTAGTTTTCTGCTAGGTTGATAAGATGAGGTCCCTGTGCAGTGAGCTTGAGAAGGTAATAGGTCTGTCGGCAGCATGGCTAATATAAGGGCAGGGTTGTGCTTGAGGGTGTGCAGTCTGAAAAGCACATACTATTCCTCATAGATGATAATTTCTCCAGATTTTGAAGTATTTGCAAGAAACTTTAAATAAAAAATGTGTATAGCGGTGCATTTAATGAGAGAAATACTTGACAGCTAAATGAGAGAAATTTTGAGCTAAAGTTACTTACAGTATGTACACCTCATAGATGTTATTCTACTGTAAAGGTTTCATCTCACTTGGGAGAGGTATTGCACATAAACTGTTATGGAAGGGTTGCTACAGCTGACCTTTTGTTTTTGCAGTTGTGGTACTAGTCCTCAGTGAAAGATATGAAACTTGTGGAACTCTGGTGACTGTAGACATAAGTGGTTGACTCTTTTTCTATTTTTGTGTTTTTGTTCCCGCACCGGCCACCCCCCCCCCCCCCCCCCAGTGGAAGAAATCGGGGCAGTGGATTTTAAGCTTGATATGCTGTTACAGAAACTGAAAATAAAGAACATGATCATAGAATAGTTTGGGTTGGAAGATACCTTAAAAGGTCATCTAGTCCAACCCCCCTGCAATGAGCAGGGACATCTTCAACTAGATCAGGTTGCGCAGAACCACATCCTGGCCTTAAATGTCTGCAGAGATGGCGC
This sequence comes from Strigops habroptila, assembly GCF_004027225.2. Classification (NCBI taxonomy): domain Eukaryota; kingdom Metazoa; phylum Chordata; class Aves; order Psittaciformes; family Psittacidae; genus Strigops; species Strigops habroptila. The sequence goes on along the minus strand of NC_044302.2, from coordinate 34,634,897 downwards.
ATCCATCCACCACCTCTCTGGGCAACCAGTGCCAGTATTTTACCACGTGCATTTCAAAGAATTTTTTCCTTGCATCTAGCTTGAATCTCCCCTCTTATAGTTTAAAACCATCACCCCTCATCCTGTCCCAACAGGCCCTGCTAAAAAGTCTCATCCTACTTTGGGGGAAGTGTTTTTTTAGGCATAAGGTAACAAAGTTCTTGTGATTATATTTGGTAGGTCTGTGAAGTTCTCTACCCACCTCCTCCGTATGTCTTATCTCTGTTGTGAGTGGAGTTATCTGGAAATTCAAAACTTCTTTGACTTGGAAGGTAGTTTCAGGTGTTTCAGATAACGTGGCAGTAGCTTACTTTTTCCTTTCATGCAGGTGACAGTTTATCTGCGTTAGTGTGTGGACACAGTAAAGGACTTGGTAACGTATTCACTCATGTAGGTAATTGTTTTCCTCTTCTGTAAAGCGCTCTCTCCTTGGGCTGAAAAGAATTATATAAACAAGGGATATCCTGTATTGGCATGGTGAGATACTGCTATTTTAGTTTCTTTTATTTTTGCTTTTACATGGAAGTAGCTGTTTACTAAGAGGTATATTGGGCTGTAAGAACAGATCTAATGAACCTGTGAATCTACACCTTACTTCCCTAAAATGAAACTTCGGTGAGGTAATGCAAAAAGTTGTTCTGTTAAGGGTTTTTTTTTTTTTTTTTTTGTTCTGGTTTGTTGGGTTTTTTTAATGCTAACTTAGGATTTGCTAGTAATTTGCTGTGATCCTCTGAAGATGATGGTAGTACAGTTTATACATCAAATTAGACACAAGTAGAAGTTTGAAACAAGCAACATTTTAAGCTCCTGTTCTCAAACTACAGCTGTTTTTAAGGAAAATTCCAAGTACATTTTAAGTAGGTGTTATAACAAGAAATAACTAAATCTGGGTACCTATTTTGAAGATTTTTGTCAATTTTAAGCTATTTAGTAATGCAAAAAGAAAGTGGTATCTGTGACCAATTTAATGATTTGTAAGGTGTGGATATTTTGTACCTGCAAAACAGTTCCTTGTCATTTAATACTGGCTTTTGAGTTTAAAGATGAACAAGCTGATACTAAAGCATATTAAAGATTCTAAATATGCATTAAAAACAGTTGCAAACTTGGTGTTTGTAGTAGAGTAAGCGTTTTTGATCTGAAAAGTAACACTCTGATTGCAGTCGGTTTACAATCAGATGCTACTAGCTGAACAGAAGCTTTTGTAGTATAGTGTGTATATATATATAAATGCTCCTCTTTCTTAGCACGTGTTTTGAAGAACAAGAATTCAAATATTTCCTTCTATGTTATTATTATTGGGTTTGTATTTTTAAAGAAAATTTGCAAGCAGAAATGTAATATTCTGTCCAGTATTTCAAAAAGAAATTTTAGTAGATTCTTCTTAAACATGCTTTATATCTTTCTGCAGCCTGTATTTGTAGGAAATGCTGCTTTGAAAGAAGATGTATTTTGATGCATAGTAAAAGGCAACAGGCAGATCAAAGATTTAGATACCTTGGCTTAAGACTTTGTGCCCCAAATAAATTACTCTTTTTATCTGGTAACTCTGTAAATGATGTCATTCTTTGTGTATCAAATCTGCCATGCTGGAATTGTTGGTGTGCTGTGGCCGTGTTTGCTAGGACAGCTGACTTCTGTAGTACTTAGTGTTCATCGTGGGAGAGTGCAATCCTCTTCCATCTGTCTAATCTTCCAGGAACATTCATTTCTGACAAATTTTAACTGTCTTGAATTCAATTTCTTTAAAGTTGAAATTAATGGAGGTTTTTTTGTTTTTTTTCTTTTTAAGGTAGGCACTGCAAATTATTTTCTTTGCTGAACTACATCAAAGGGGTCAATTATTACTGTTACTGCTGGTTAACTTGTTTGTAATTGTGTTCAGAAGACATGATGACGGCTTTCTTGATTTAAGCTTATCATGCAGAAAGGTTAGGCTCATGAGTGCAAGGAGTAACTACTAGTCTTTTATACACCACAAAATCAACGTTTTTTTAAAAGCAGCTCTTGGTTTTGAATATTGTTGAAGAAATACTGATTCATTTAATATTGCTGTCAGTGCAGTTTATAGTACCTACATAAGCATATGTAGGTACTATAAACAATTTCCATTTTAAGACCTTAAGTTTGCAGTTGCATGTAACAGTTCCATCTTGTTTACTTTGGACAGAATTTTTCCTTCTAGCTAAAGAGTATGCATGTAAACAAATATTTTGTTTAGAGAAGTTCTCATTTTCACAAAAAGAGAAATCTGTAAGAACGTCTGCTTATGAATCTTCAAAATTTTCTGTACCAGTTAGCAGGGGAAACTACCATATAAAAAGTTGTATAAAGAGCTGTTGCTCTTTCTTTGTCCTCCGAAAAATGCAGCTTGCCTGTGTTTGAGCCAGTGTTTGATAGGAAGCTAACATTGTTTTCTGCCTATACATACTGCCTATGTTAAGGCTAATTCGCATTGAGATGGATTACTAGCTAAATGTATATAGAGCAATGTGGCATGACGTGGCACGCTATGAACGTTTTCTGTTTAGGATGTGAAAAGATTTGATAAGGCTACCTGAAATTTCTTTGCCTAGATGCTAGGATCTGCTGTAAGTGTAGGATCAAGTAAAATTAGGCAATTAGGTTTTGGGTTGGGTTTTTGGTTTTTTCGTTTGTTTGTTTGTTTGTTTTTTTGTTTGGGTTTTTTTGTTGGTTTATTTTTCCTCATCTTTATGTTTTGTACTGTGAGGAACAATGTGTGGAACATGATAAAATGAGGTAACTGGGACTCTCTCTCATGTAGAAAATGCATGCAGCTGTTCAAAAAGAAGTCCCACTCCTCTCCCAGAGGTTTCCCATGCCTGTAGCAAAAATTGATGGAGGGAATGTGCTGAAGAACAGAGCAGTGCCATGAAACTATTTTTCGGGATGGTGAGGGGCAGCTTTAACTAAGATTAGTTGGATTTTACGTTGTAAAAGTTAAGAATGAAGTTGCTTGGTGGTGGCTTTTGGATTCTTGGTTGGTTTTGGGTTTTTGTGTGGTTTTTTTGGTGGGGTTTTTTTGGGGGGGGGGTTTTATGATCAATTGAAGAATATAGTCTAGAGATTAAAAAGAATGAGAAAAGTTCTTGAAAAGCCTTTTTGGTCAATTACGCAAAACAAATAAACTGCACTTGCTTTCCGAGAAGTTATATGTTCTGTGATATTGAAAAGAGACTTTATAAGGGGTCCACTGAACTTCATTCCTACTTTTTTTCCCCATGGATCCTCTTAAAGTTGAGGCTAGGCGTAATTAGAGGATAGGCCAGTGTCTTACAAAGTGATGCTGTTCTCCAGACCTAACCAGTCTTGCAGCCTGCTACGGCTTTTCTTTGGTGGAGAAGAATGGGGAGTGGTGGCCAAATATCTCCCCTCCCCCCATTTTTTTTTTTTTTGGGGTTGTGTGTGGAATTTTGGGGACATGTTTAAGTCATCAGTGTTATTAATATTATTTCTGAGAGTACATGTAAGCTACTTTTCTATCACAGAGGAGTACGAATTGCTACTCGTCATGATCTTGTCTTAAAAAAAAAAAAACCGAAGTAATATTTGCGTGTGGAATAAAAGCTGTATATGATAAGCATCAGACTAGCTTGGTAAAATTCATTCTTGAAAATGTTCCATAGTATTTTCCTCAAAATGAAAAGGTGGGGGAATCACATCTTAAAAACATTGAGTCTGCTGATAGGAATTATGAAAAATGGGTTTGGATTCATCTTGGAAAGTGAAGTGTCAGGTAGATACACAGCGCAATGTGGATAAAATTAAATCACTGCTGAGCTGGACTGTTCTTGCAATAGGTAGATTTACACCATATAGATTGCAGGTATAAATTGACACAGATATTTTCGTGTTTTATTTTGTGCTACCATGTGTATTTTATGAGCATTTGCCAATGGATTTCAGTTATACAAAACTGTCTTTTTAAAGACAGTTGTGTTAAGTAAAGGCAAGGCGAAGAACTGGCTACTAGACAGGTACGGATTCAGTGATGGTGCCTCATTTGTAGCTTTGGGAACTTCTAACTTAATTTATGTGTATTCTGATGTCTTGGTGAAGTCCAATCTCTTATAGTTACAATGTGACTTTTTTATCAACTAAATAAAAAATGTTCATGATTCAATTTTTAAACCGTGTATGAATCTATGAGCAGACAAGTGCCAAAATCAGTTCTCACACTTTTTATATGTGAATTACAAAGATAGTGAAGCTTTAAATTAGTCATTATCCAGTGGCTGCTGTTTGTACAGTTCTTGGGTTACTGTTGGAATTGAAGGCATTTTGTCATGGAGCGTTCATGTTGTTGCTTGTTTTCCTCCTCCTAAACACGAATTTGGTATTGTAAATAATTTCAGTATCAATTTATGCAGTGCTTACGTTTGCTATTTTAGAATTTACTTAGTTGAAGTAAATGGTATTCATCTGTACAGGTGAAGAACTGTACTGTCAAAATTGTGGGTTTATTTTGTTTTGGTTTGTTTATTTATTTTTTTTAAAAGAGCCCAACACACAACATGATTTGGTGAATCTTCTGGTGGATTGAGGCTGACAGTTCAGTCTTAATGTTCTATTTCTGGAATTACAAATGTGTGTTTTCCGACCACTGTGAGTTGCACAGGTTGGGTGGTGGGTGCAGAAAGAAAATTTTCCTCAACCTAATTATTGTATATTTCAGGGAACTATTTCTTTATTATTGTAATGAATGTTGGACTTTGGAGTGGTTTTGTCTCATCTTTTTCAAAACTCTCTGCTCCCCAGATAAGCTAACAAAAACAGAATTCCAAAGCTTCAGATAAAAGGAAAAATGGGATTCTTTTGTTGATTGAGAATTTTGATTTAAAAGCATTAAATGCTGACCTTAATTAAAAAAAAAAAAAAAAAAAATTTTTACATGAAGTACAAGATTGGATTTTGAAAACTAAATGATCTTGCAGAGATTTTATCTTTATTACTGAATCTAATGTAGTTATACAAATAGCATTTATTTTTCATAACTAACTCTTTTCTGTATAATGCAAGTGGTCTGTATTGAAAAAGTTTATTGAAATATTTCTCTCACAAAGATTTTATTTATATTATTATTATTCTATTATTGTCTTTTCCTCATTGTTTAAAGGGGGCAAAGGGCTTCTTTTTTTGCAGACCTTAATTCCTTGTCAAATTCAAGGAGCAGTTACAATTATGATGCAACCCCATAATTTTCTCCTTGTTGTTATTCAGTGTAACTGAGATCCTTTTAAGTTGACTGAAGTGATTTTCTTTTTTTTTTTTTTTTTTTTTTTTTTTTTTTTTTTTTTTTTGGCCCCTCAGTCATTCCTTCTGTTGAGCACTTCTCTTTTCCTGGTATACTTTCACTGTTTATTTTCAGTTTTCGCTTTGTGGCACCAAGTTTGTTCAAGGTCAGTTTGGTTAGCTTTAAATCTGTCTGATGCCATTCAGAATGGCATCCTCCCTCCACACAGTACAAAAAAATACATTTTTTTAAATTATTTTTTTAAATTGCTATTCCTCATCAGAACAAGAATCTTAAGACTTGTATGAAGAGGGAGGAGAAGTGGCCAGCAAGAATCCCAGAGTTAAGGGCACCTGCCTGGCAGTGGGACATGTTCTGCTTTGCACAAACTAGTTGCTCACAAGGGTTTGATCTGTAGAGGAGAAGCTGGTGTGTGTGTGTGTGTGTGTGTGTGTGTTTGTGTCGGTGTGTGTGTGTGTTTGCTGTTTGTTCTTTTGTTTCACCCCTCTTGTCCCAAGTAGTAAAAGTGGGTGCAAACACGTTGTACGCACTACTGTTAGGGAGTGCGTGCCATTAGTTACAGCACTGAGTGTGTAGGCCTGACTTACATGTAAGACAGGCTTAGGTTTGGTGTTATGCTGACCTCATTCAGATGGCTTCCATTTAGTCTCAAGTAAAGATTATCCTGAAATAAATCCTGTATTGATACAACTTTATGCTCAGTCATTGTAAATGTTTGTCAAAGTCCAGGATCTGTAAACTGTTCTTTATCTTGTTTCACACGGAAAACGTCTTTCCTTCTTGAAGTTGGTTATCTATTTCCATTAAAGTTATAATGTCAATGAACTTTTTAGTTGTTTGTGGAAAAGTATCTAGCAGTCTCTAAATGCCTGCTGTCTTTATAATTATTGCTTTGATTACCTTTCAAGATTGCTAAACTTAAGTTTTGTTATTTTTTTTTCCCATTGTCTGAGTCATTCGTGGGGTTTTTTTGTTTTTGTTTTTTTTTTTCTTTAAATTCTTCTATACTTGAAATATTTACCTTCTGAGCTATGTTTTAAGTTTCACATAGGTTGCCATATGCAAAGATGTCTCATCAGCTTGATTCATGTGCATTTTGTTATATTATTTTGTTCAGATAAGCCAAGAAGTATTGCAGATACTTATTGTTTTCTTTTCATTTCCATAATATTAATCCAGTGAGACACTTGTTAAGTTAAAAATAACTCAGTTTGCAACAAAGATGATGGAGGGATAGACAGTGACATGTAGGCTTAAATTGTTAGTCAAAATGTGATTGTTTTATTAGCAAATGCTGAATTTTGTTAAGAAACCATGGTTATGTTAAAACCTCTGAGAATCATTGTCTGTCTTTTAAGGTAACCAGCTTCCTTCAATACAGTCATATGGTTGCAGTGCTTTAGCATTCTCAGTTAGTGCCTTGCACAAAGTCTGACAAATCCATCTGTTGTAGTGTCTACCTGTATGTTTTTTGTCTGATATTACAAGGATGGACTGGTATTCAGTAAGTCATGACGATGTTAACATAGTGGTCTAGAGCTTCTTGAAGGAAAAGGACTGAGCAGACACCTCCTTCGCTTCATTTCAAGATTATCGTAGGATGCATATGGGGATGTCAGCAGGTTATTACCTTGCCACATGAAGTTCAGGAGGCTTCAACAGATGCTGTTCCAGCTTTTCAATTTTAACATCAAGTTAAATTGTGGAGTTCGATTATTATTTTTAAGAAGAAATAATTGGAAAAATGAGTTGAATTTTTAACAGAACTTAAAATTTAAATAGTAACTGGAGGTACTGATTCTTAGTCATGTTTGTGTTAATTAGACCTACTATTTAGAGTATCTGATTTCAGTTTTGGAAATGGAGCAGTTTCATAATTGTGTTCCTGAACTCATGTCCTCAAAAAGTTACTTCCAAAGACTCCTAAGTATGTTCAGTCCTGTTAATTTTAAAATATGAATATGCAATACCCTGTGGAAGTCAGCATCTTTTTATTTAGGGTAGCAAATGTATAATCTGTAAGTGTAGACGCTGACCCATGCCATGCAAATCTATGTTTCCATAGAAGTGGAAAAGTGAGATTGTATCGTTTGTGATGTAGGTTTCAGTTGTTTAATTGGACTTCCAGACCAAAAAAGGCTTTATATCTTTCAAATATATGTTACCACACTGAAATTCAAACAACAATACCATTAAAAGTACTTGTAAGTAAAAGCTAAATCAAATTCTTTTAATCTTTTGTGTAGGACTACAGTCTAGTTTTTATCCTTCCTTTTTTTTTTTCGTTTTTTTTATCCCCAATTAATGTGATCTGATTTCAAATCCTTCTCTGCTTTTCCTTTACCGGCTTTTAAGCACACGGTAGTTCCAAATTAAAAAAGGATATAAATAACTCACTGATACAAGTCTCAAACATTTTTTTGTTGATAAAACAAAAATCATATCCTACCCCTCTCACTTTCTCTGCTCTTTCAGTGCTACCAGCCAGCTGGCCTTCAGTGACCTCTTACAAGATCAGTTGGAAAACTCTAATAATAATAGTTGGAAAAGAAAAAAAAAAAAGTGCTTCTCAGTTTAACTAGAGGACATTCACTGGCTTTTCTTTTCCAGGGAAAGAGGATTTAAACAAATTTTCCACAACATTTGTTGGCCATGTATTTCATAGTAACCACCATGAAGTTCACCGCATTTAAGAGGACGATGAAGCCGAGATGAAAAGATATAAATTCATGAAGGCTCAGCTTCACAGCTGGTGTATAATCCTTTCTGTTGTCACTGGTGCCCTGGCCCCGGTACCCAGCAGAACAAAGGGAGCTGAATTGGAAATGGTGGGAGCTGGGGAGCCTTTCGCTGGCAGCACATCTCATGGCCATAGGCCTTGTCAGGGCGCAGTGTGATACCCTTTATTCTGGGTGACAGATGCGAGGTGGGTTCTGCGAGGGGGAAGTCATTACTAGCGTGAGGGCAGTGTCAGATCAAAAGTAACCAGCGATCAAACAAGGTAAAGGGCTGTGGAAAACAGGCTTTCTGTCTGGCCTCAGCACCTGCCAGATCACTAAGGGGAATAGTCCTTGTGTGTCAGGTTGCGCCGATTCCCTTTGATGTGCGGTGAATGAGTGAAGATGGAAGCTGAAGTGGAGAGGGAAGAGTTTTATTTCCCGTTTCTTCAGGGCAATTAAAGGTGCTTTGCTATCCAATGCTGACATGAACTTTACAGCCTAAAAAAATCTCTGAAAGTCCCTATTTGAAGAGAAATGTGCAGGGCTTGGGTTTTCTATTTCCAGCCCTGTGTATCACTGATGAATTTTTCAATGGTGGTGTATTTCATTGACTGAGGAAAAAACAACGTTAGTATTTTTTTTAGTATTTAGTATTCTTGAGGAAAATTATAAATTGCTGTGATTGTCTTTTTTGAATCTGTTTAAAGAATTACTGCATACAAAATATTAATACCTTTTGGATTTGCTTAGAACTGCAAGGTTTTTTTTGGGTTTTTTCTTTTTTTTTGTTACTGTATTCATTAAGGCATATCTTAGGCTTGCTTTCTGATTTCTGTTAGGAGTTTCATAAATATCAAAATTTTTTAGAGGACTGGAGATGTACAAGTGTATACTACAAGTGCACACTGTTTTTTTAATGCATGAAGACTTCTACTGTAAATATAAAGTCTAGCTAGCTGTAAATAAAGTAAAAGTGATTACCCACGAACATTTCAGTTGTGATGATAATATGCTATACTTGATGTTCCACAAAGTATTCCACTTGTGAAATATTTATATATACACACCTGCAAAATATTTTTTATAGCTTTGTTGGTTTTTCATGGTGTTTCAGGACATAATTCTGTAAATTACCATGTTTTATTTAGCAAACTTACTGGAACTTAAGCTAACTTCCTCATTTCTGCATCCTTTTTATTCTATTAAAGATTTTTTACAATACATTTTGTTACAGATTTCTGTGTTTATACAGTGAAAGTAATAAAAAAAATTACTAGGAGGCGTAATTGTCACATTTCAATTATGAATTTGTTTTCCCACTCAAAATAAGAAGTATCTGTATACATCTTGTAAGATATGTCTTATTGAAAACAGATTTTCATCAGATGAACTATTAGAAATTGTTCTTTTTGCTGCTAACTAGAAACTAAATTTTCAATGTATTCGAAAAGAGATTCGCAATGGTGGTGTTTGTTGTTTGGGTTTTTTTTTTTCCATAATGAATATGCGTTGTGGGTTTTTTGTTAAGTCTGGAAGTGTGACTCTGTATATTGCCAGATATTTCAGAGAGTAAAAGGGTCCATTATTATTTCCCTTGATATCTTAGAGTAAAAGCAAAATGAAACTTGCTTTATAAAAAAACTCTGGCAGCCGTAGTTCAGTATTTTCTAAGCATAATTTAAATATCTGTGCAGGTCTGTAAGCATTTGAAACATAGTGCAGTATTAACAGAAACAGTAATATTTGAACTATTGCAATGCCTAAGAAAATATTGGTGTTCTGAGATTGTTCTGTACATTTGTGGTAGTCTTTTCTTGATTCTGTAATAGTTCAGCTTTCATGCAGTGTTCCAAGTTTTACTGTTACATTAATTGGCCTCAGAGTCTTCCATTTCAAGTGACCATGTGGTTTAAAATCAATATAATTTTCACACATACAGTAGTTGTAATCAGTGACTATTACTCATATATCTTTTGGAGAAAAGCATATTTAGTTTGCTTTATTCTTTTCATTTCTGACCTACAGAGAAGTAACTGCAAATCCACCAAAAGAGGAAATTCATAAAGCATTTTTGCTTTATGAAAGCAAAGAGGAAGTTAGAGTCCGTTCTAACCTAGATAAATGGGAATGAATTTGCTATACAGGTGTGACTATTGTTATATAAAGGGGCACTTGCAATCTTGAAATTCCTGAAAGCAGTAAAGTATGATACAACTCTGGCTGTAGTGCTGTCTGAATCCTAAGAGTAATCACTTTAGCCAAAAAATTTAGAAGAACCCTATTAGATTTTGCCTATAGGTTTTGTTCCCTTAACAGTTTTATCATTTAATATGTAGCTTCAGGTGGCATGTTTATCTTCTCAAAGTTAATGTTCATATTGGAAAAAAAATAAAACCCTAGCCAAAACAAAAAATGTCTTCCTAAATTTGTTCTGAATTCTGTTTGGATTTGCAGCCGGTGGAAGAAAAAAAAACAAACCCAAACTTGTTTGGGACCCTACTGAAGGGGGGGGGAGGGTGGAAAGAAAGAAAATTGTGAAAAGTCTGAGCTTTAAAAGTAGCGTGATCATGTGCATCTCATTATAATCCAAAGTATTTTACTCTCCAGGCTGACTCCCTCTATATTTTTTCAAATTTAGATACCTTCCTCCATTTTTCGTAGTATTTCTACCTTGTTTAGAAAGGTAAACTTTTGAAACCTTTTTTTGTTGGGTGTTTTTTTTTTTGCTTGTTTATTTGTTTTTAATTCTGAGTGTGTAAAGAATTTGCTTTATTTAGATTTGCTTTACTGTTGGATCACATTTTTTCACTGCAAAGCTAAATAATTTGCAGTGTTAAAATGGAAGTTCTGAGTCTTAGCAGGTAAACTGAAAATCACCTGAGCTTCTCTGGGAAGTTACCATAAGAGAAATGTGGGTAGGTGTAAAGTTGAGAAACACGATTGATTAAAGGGTAGCTGGATATCTTTATTATGTAAATATAAGTTAATTGGAACATTAGACCTCAGAAAGAATAACCAAGTCAATCAGCCAGCCTTTTTAGCTAATAGTTGCTGGAAGGGTTTAAGTCAAATCTTAGAGCCCTCTATGACCGTCCAAGTCCCAAAACAATAGTTTCTTATTTTTACTGTGCTGTCATTAGAGAAGAAAATATTATATTATAAAAAGTGTTTTTACTAATATAGGTAAAAATCTTGGAGCTTGGGAGAAGACGAAATGGAAGGGGAATATAGATTTAGAACACTGAATAAAAATACTTCAAATCGTTAATGAAACATGTACTAACTCAAAGGTAGAAATTAAATATGTTCTTAAACCTGCAATTCTGAATCGCGCAGTCATCTAATGGTAATAATCCCACCAGACACTCAAGATTTTTTGAAGGCAGTGAATGGCTCCTAACCTGATATAAACCTCGTTTATACCACTTTCTGTGCAAGAACATTGCTGCGATACAGGAATGAAAGTGACTAATGAGTCAAAAGCGTCATTCTGTTTTAGGCAAGTTGGCTACATAGCACAAAACTTGGTGTAATGGTATTTGAATCTTATGTGTGGTCTTAATCTGACATTGGTATGCACGGAGTCATCCTTCAGTAATATAAACAGAAATTATTTTACTTAATGAATTCAGAAGTAGTTTGCAAACTGATAGATGTTTAATTCTGTAGTCTTTTGAAAATGATAGAAGTGCTTTCCCTGTAGGTTCATAGTACATAGTGTTTTTAACTCTTTTAAGCCTATCTGATAATGTATCACAGTTTTGGAAACTAAATTAAGGTATTAATTTGGGCTGATTCATGACTTTGGATGTCTTGAGAGATGTAGGGCTGTGCCCACGGGGTTTGCCTTTTAGAATTGCTTTTCATAAGAATTCTCAGTATGTGTAAGATTATAATCTTGCTTCCAATTTAAATTTTTTCCCTTTAGCAAGAACTAGAACATAATCTTGTGCCAACTATTGCTAAGTTAATGCTGAAAGTACAACTCTGTGTGTGTGTGTGCTGGATGCTTTAGTTATGTCAGTAAGCATTCTAGAATAGTGATACAATTCATCTCATAAAACAAGATAAATGTGTGACACAGGACACTGTGACACCCTGTTTGTTGAAGTCCGGAATTACTGATAATGGTTCATTTTACATTATGGAGTATTTGCAGAAATTACTCAACAAAGGCTCCAATTCAAAACCTGTGTCATATCTACTGATTTCAGTCTTGTTATTTGTTGTGTCATTGTTTTGGTTTGTTTTCTCATTAAAGCCACTACACTGGCACAGTGTGCTTTCTAATTGTAACGCACTTACAGAAGGTATCGTCATGTAATGGAGGACAGAGCTCTTTGTTAAGTATTACAGATTATTAAAAAACACCCATGAAATTTTAAAAGGGTCAAAAAGAACATTGCAGTTTGGCACATTAGACTGCATATATTCAAATGAAGATCTTTGACCCACAAACCTATCTTTTTTGACGTCAGGTATTTATGTACTGATTAATGTTAGGATATCTCTGTTTCACGTGGCATAGGATATGCATAACTGGTGAAATAGGGTGTGCTATAGTGAGATGAATGTAATTTCCCTTGATGAAAGCATTAGTAATATATGTAGCCTGTATAAATTTGTAAGGATTCAGTTAAAATTACTGTTCTAACATGATTTCAGAAGATGAAAAAGGGCTTTTAGACTGTTTTGTTAACAGTGAGTACACCAGTGATAATACTTTCAGCAGAAGGAATGTATTTGCAATTACAAAAAAAAGGCTGCAAACTGACCTTAAGAACTACACTGGAATTGCAGTCTGTCTTAAAAATCCTGCTCGAGCGTTCCGTACTTCAGTGAATAAAACAACTTTGAAATCCTGAAAAAGGTAATTAGCATGTTGTGCACATCTTTGAATACTCTTTCACAGTTGGAGGCATATCCGTTTGCAAAAAGATGTCACTTAGGCTGTAATATAAGATCTTTGAGGTGTACCACGGTGTTGACTACCACTTCAGTTTCTTATCTGTTTGCTAGAGTGCAGGGAAGGGTGGGAAAAAGGAAAGCTTGGACAGTTTCCAAGGCCTCAGTGTACGTGTATGAGAAGTTATAATTACAGGCTGTGAGACTGACTTTTATTGGGCAGGCTTTTCTGGTGGGCTTAAAGCCCCCCTCCATCCCTTCCCAGGTGGTAGCTGGCTTTCATAGCCAGCATTGCTTGACATTCTCAGGCATGGCTAAATGGGATCTCTGCCCCTGGGTTCACATGCTGCCAACTGAAAGAAAGTAACAAATGGGAACGGATGACAAAACAGAAGTGCATAGTAAGAGAGGGGAAGAAGAAAAGCAAAAACAAAAGGTAGGAATAAGAAAGAAAAGGGAAATCGAAAGGGAGGAAGGGATGGTGAAGAAACGAAGTGGTGGTAAATAATGAGCTCTAGGAAGTATTTGCATGGTAGGCACTTTTTTGTTGCAGAAAGAAATGCAGTAGAATTTGCATTTGATATTCTGATGATCTTTGTTATACAGCGATAGTATGCTTCATAATGATAAAACAGTTACCAGCATGGTGAAATTTGAGGGGTATGTGATGGTATTTCTTGTCAAGGCCATGTGGTTGTTGATCCTCTTGTATTAATTTTGGAGGGTAGCTTGCTTTGTTTGTTTTTGAAAGAAATTTCTTCAAATACTTGTTTTAGTCTTCATTCTTACTTGCATATGCTGTATCTTTGAGGTGACAAAATCCGCTGTGATTTAGAGGTCCCCTTTGGTTGCAAAACACGTTAATGAACATCACAAAAAATAATTTATGAAAGAAGAAGGAAATCGAAATTAAAAAGGAGGGCAGCAGGTCTGAAAATGAATTGAAAGAAATTCTGCACTTGACATGCCAGCATGAGTTCTAAATTACTTGGTTTTATATTATATTTAAGTCTTTGTTTATTGTTCTGAAGGGAAAGGAGACCACTTTTTCAGATTAGATTGTTTTTCACACAACAAAATTTCTTTGTGGTTACAGATGCTCTTAATTCTTTTTGGTCTGCCTGAACTGTGTAGCATACAAAGTTCTACTAAAAAATCAAGTCAGAAATTTGCCACATATTTCAAGTATTGATCTCATCTAATTAACTTTGATTCTGAAGATTAATAACCTGCGATAATTTACCTTAAATATGAATTACCATAAACATAGGAATTTTAATTTTTTTAAATGCAAAAGCATTTTAAGTCTCAAATGGTGTCTGAGCATAGTAAAGCATGGTGTCATGTGTGTGCAGTCTGCATTGGCTGTTTTGAATGTGATGTTTCTTGTCCCTTGTATTTAAGACTATCTGTAATATTGGTTGCAACATGAACTGGGTTTATTGCATGAAACTATAGTAAGTGTGAAAGAGTTTAAAATAGTGTACAGTTCTTTAGGTAAACTTCTAAAATGTAAAAAGCAGTAAGGATTGAAAAAGTACCATGAACAACTTGACTCATTTAGTTACACTTGAATACCTGATGAGTACAGCCTACACATACTTTGACAGTGATGGGACCTTCCATTAGTATCTGAATTTGTAAACTCAAATATAAGTCTTTGATGTTTAAAAAAATAGAAAATAGCTAATATAGATAAGTGGTGTGGATTGTTCTCATCCACTGTCCTTTTTTCTGCTTCAGGCTTGGTGACCAGTCATCTGCTGTTTAGTCTTGCACTGCTGTAACACAAATAAAGTAGTTTGCAGGCTTGATTTACAAGGGTGAAAACCAAGCTGCAATGTGAAGACAGTTGGAAATGTGAAAATTGATCATTTTAAATTTACTTTGAGCACAATTTAAGTAACGTGAGGGATGAGTCCTGTTGCAACTAATAATGCTCCAAAAAGAAAGGGTGGGTGGGACATGTTTGTGATTTGTCAGATGATTTTTTTAAAAATGACCTACTCATCAAATTCCGTGAAATTTAATGCTGTTTTTTCCTCATTCGTCTATTCTGGTTTTACTCTTTCTTGAAAAAAAATTAATCAACTTTGCAGCGAAATGTGATGTTAGAACACTAGTCATGCAGCACTCAGATTATTTCCAGGGTGCTGATTGTTGCAGCTTCATGTACAACTAGTTTATCACCTCATGAATATATCTAATTACTATTACAAATTAGTACCAGTCATTTTTGTACTGTCAGAAAAGCTTTTGTAGAAGGTAGCAGTAAAAGTATGACCAAAGCTTGTTCGTATTTCATCTATGATTTGGCAGGAGATAGCTGGAGCAGAGTATTCGATTACAAACTTGTTTCGTTTACTATACATTCATTTTCAGATTACTGCATTACCATTGTGTTTCATATTTCCAAGACGTATATAGGAGGTTTGTATCTAAAATGAAGAAAATCTTAAGAAAACGTTTGATGCGGTGCTCATGCCTCCCTTTTTGCTGACAGACAGTGCTTTTCCTTGGACATGTTAGTAAGGTCTCACTTGACATATTGTTCACTCATGATGATTTGATCTGTGTCCCCAGAGTCTTACTTTCATTATTGTTTTATAATTTTAATAGTAAACATGAATGTAGTAGAAATATGTAATTGACGATATTAGTTATTCGGTGTTTTTTTTCTGTTTCTGTTTCTCTGGGACATATATTGGCCCTGTGTATGCATTTCATACCTTTTTGTTCTTCTGTAACTGTATTCTGCACTTAACTGCAGTTGTATCTAACAAGGACTTGGCTTTTCTTTTGTAATTCTGGTAACTCTAATAAACATAACTAACTTCAAGGAAGAAATGTTTCCTTTGTTTATTATTAATCACACAGTTATTTACAGAGTAAAGAACAAGTATATTTAATCTTTCAAAAGGGATGCATGTTACTACTTTTATTATATTTACCAGTTCTGTTGAAACATTATTTCAAAGCTGAATGCAAAAAATATTAACCACATAACAAAACAACAATAGATAAAAGTGTCCTGTGTGCACTTTTCCAGTGTGCTTTCTGTATTTTGAACTTCTTTTTGAGACTGTGTTTAACTATTTGAAAAATGAGTATTTTTATTAAACCTCTTTAAGTGCAGCCTTTTAGGTTCAAGCCTTTATCAAGGGGAAATAGTGTTCATAGTTCTTAATTTTCAGCTTTAACTAGAAAATGCTTTTAATTTATCATTCAAGAAAATACCATTCTAAACACACTTATTAGTTTGTTGGTTTGGGTTTGGTTTTTTTGTGCAGGGTCTTTAAAGACTATGCTTGTTGAGATGTTTGTTTTTAGAATTTAAATTACTTTACAGTTAATACATTTTATTTGAATGTACTTTTTCTAACCAATACAAAACATATTCTAATTAGTGTTCAATTTTTCTTTTACTTTTTTTTTTTTTTATTTTAGTTATTTATTTTAATGAAGTCATCAATGCTATTGTGTTTATGGAGCTTCCCCATGAACAAAAGAATTAGCAGGTTGTGCCAGTCCTATCTGGCAATATCTTTCTGTGGCAACAACTTGGGATTTTTCTTCTGTTTTTAATTGGAATGTTGGAGATCAAAATTAACTAAAGGCTACATTTTGCGCAATATATGTGTTGCTGCATTTTGTGAAGGGAGTAAGATGAAAATTACAACGTCATAATCTATGTGCTTTTAATATTAGTGAGCACCGACTGGTATTCTAAATATTGATAGGTGTAACAGCAAATATTCAGCAGGGTGTTGTTCTGCTTTTCAGTTCATATGAAAAATGACCAAAATCGTACGAGTGTGCTATTATAGTAGCATGTCATAATTTTATAGTAGTGTGTGGTAATATTTATGACAAATATTAAATTTGTCATAAACCAATATTTCATAAAATAATACTGCAATTATCAATCTTTTTATGATACACTAAAATTTAAAAAAAAAGTATGTGTGCATTTAAGTTATGAATTTAGGAATGTTTTCCTTTACAAGATGTGATGTCAGTGTGCCAGTCATTTTGCATAATAGAAAATCTTTCTTTATGCAGTTAAATGTAAATTGAATTTATGAGTTAATGTAAATCTGTTTATAGAGAAACTATTTAGCATTTGCAGACACAAGTTAATTTTTAAGTGTTATGTGATGTTTTTTAAAGACAGGAAAAAACCCTCTGCATGCGGTATTGTGAATGCATTACTGAATTCACATCAACTCGATGTTCGATATCTAGGCATGCACATGAGGTAGTGTGTTAGTGTGTATCTCAGTTTTAAGCTTTGTGCATGTGGGAAATCCACAGTAATAGAATTTGTAAATTGATGCAAGGAATTGACATTTACTTTCTAATAAATTATTGTAAAGAAATTGGGCATAAGTGCAAGTCATATGTTCATGTGTGCATACAATTTAATAGCAGAAAACAAGGCTGTTACAAGCCTTTTCATCTCCTTCTAAATTGAAGACATGGTATACAATACACTTGTTCAGTGAACTATCTCTGAATCACTGTAGATTGCATATGCGACAGAAAATACTTTTTAAATTAATGGAAATAGTACCATTAAATAAAAAATAAATATATTTTAATAAATATTTAAGCTAATTAATTAGTATGTAATAGTGTTCAGTTAATATTAAGGATATTTTCCTTTTAAAATTACTCCCAACTATTCTGAACAGTAATAGAAGACAAAAATAGTAATACGAGTTTAATAAATTAGATTTTGTTCCTGACATTTTATGTGATTAGCTATTATATGGTTATTCTTCAGAATTGTAATTTAATATATAATAAATGCAATCCATTAAAAAAAAAAAAGTAGTTGTAATTATCATCAGCAATGGTCTAGCTCTGTAGAATAGTCATTGCTGTACTTCGAAATTGCAAAGGTGGTTTCATACTGGCCATTTGTATACACAGATATGGTTGTCACACAATTTGCTTGTTAATATTGCCTGTTCTGCAATATTAATTTGAATAGTAGTACTTATGAAGTATTAAAAATTAATGTATGCTATGCAAGATACCAATAGAAAGAACATAAGATTATTTTCTATTTCCCAAGTTACAGAAATAATTTTGAGAGGCAGTATGCAAACAGTTTTAGGTTTGATGCTCGATAGCTTCATATTAAAAATCATCTGTGCTAACATATCTAATGTAAAATTATTATAACTGTAGAGCATTTAGTGTGCAATGTAATTGTTGTGGAGGATGGTTGAGATGTGTTAATGGGAGAAACAGTAGCATGACACTGGGTGTCATACTACTGTTGGGTGATTTCATGTATCTTGAGATCATTAGCAATGAAAGACTGTTATTTACACCGTTTCTTTTTCCTGTATATGTAATAGGTAGTTGTTTTGGTCCTGTGATAAGGTAGACTATCTTCTTGCTGCTGTGAACATTAAGGTAGCTTCTCTTTTGCATAGCTTTGTTTTAGGTCTTCCTTTCTCTTTTGTGCTCTAGTGTAGCATCTCACTTTAGATTCACCATTTTGTGAAGGTTATTTAAAATATGTTTACTTTTTTTTAGGTTAAAGTGACTCAGAGTAGCTGAAAAGAAGTAATTCTGAAGGTCAGGCTGTACAATATAAAATGTATCATTATAGGATTATTTCACAGTCCTTTTTTGCATAGTAGATAAGTCTTTTGTTTGAGCAAGTCCCTTTTTTTCCTGTTCTTGACTAACGTTAACACTGTATGATCCATATAATGCTGAAAGGGAGCAGCTCCATTTGCTCTTTGTAGCCCAAATAAAACAAACCAGGTTGCCACCTTACTGTTCACTATTTTTGTCTTGGTATATGGCTAACAATAAATCCAGAGAAAAAGGGAAAAAAAGGTACATAAAAGAAAGCACCTCATCACAAGAAAAAGGGATCCTTTTTGAAGAGGGACTAATCAAATGACACTGATGAAAAGAGGTCTTTGAATCTTTATTATCTGATGTAGATGGCTGAACTCTCGAATTTTGTACTTACGAGTCACATTTTTCACTGCAGTTTGTCAAACTGGAATGTGATTAATCTATCTGTCATTCTGAATTGATATCTGGGAACCTTGTCAGAGTGTACATAATGATGTATGACTTTGTCGGCTTTTGATAGTAATATTATATTTACAACTAACAAAATTTAAACATGCATCATTTTGACCTTGAAATGAGCTTATTCTGTTCCCTTGATTTGTGAAAACATGCAGCTCTTGATAAAAAGAAAAACAGTACTTTGGTGGAAAGATGTAGCTCATTTTAGCTTTTTGCACTCAGTAATTAAGAATGCTTGTCGTTGCACGCCAGCTCATGTGCTAACAGCTTGTTTGAAATTTGATTATAATTATTTATTCGTTTTTTCTGCCTTTCCTTGCTGCTTTTGTGTATGTATCACTTCAGAGACATAAAAATCTTGTGAAGTAGCATTCGTATTTTCAGTTACTACCTAAAATATCAAAATATTATTTTATAATGTTGTCACGTGGTCCTGTGCCAAAGACAAGTTTAGGACTGAAAAGAAGTGGGCAATATATAGGCAATATATGTATTTGACTTGGAAGTCAAAGTGATTTTTTTCACTGCCAGAAGGAGCTGGCTAAAAGCCTGCAGAATGTCAAGGCAGAGGAAGTGTTTGTTTTTCCTCTGTGATAAGCTTTTCTAGATGTTGTAGCACTGGAGTTTTCTGAATAGGGCAAGGTTTCCTTGTCGTCTTGGGTAAATCACCTTATTCCTTTCTGCATTGATTTCCCCACTGACATAACATTGCTAATAAGAGCTACCTCATGAACATTTTCAGGCTGCTTCATGACTGAGTCTTAAGTCTCATGGAAGGTGTTACGTGAATTGTTCAGATTTGACTCTTGAAAATATATGAATATAACTGGGAATCAGAATAGCTGTTAAACTATGTTTGGAAGTGATTAACACTAAATAAAAAGGATGTAGTCAAACAAGTCCTAGAATTGTCTGTCATAAAATGATGTAGATTGGAATGGACCTCCCGTATTTATCTAGTCCAGCCTCCTGGTCAAAGCTAGAGCAGGTTGTTCAGGTCTGGTCAAGGTGACCTTTGATTGTCTGCAAGGATGGCGGTACCACAGGCCCTCTGGGCAACCTGTTCTGGTGTTGGATCACCCTCCTGTTGTACACTTGGCTAGCACAGCCTGTTACTCATTCCAGTGAGGCAAATACTTGCAATATCCATTCATCTGCTGTGTAGCAGTATTTCATTACACTGATGGAGATTGAGAAATTAGTGAGGCTGTAGTGCTTGATAGATTATTTTTTCCAAAAATAGGAAAAATTTTTGAAAATCAAAAGCATAGGTTTTATTTCTTCCAAACTTTATGTGTAAGAGCTCCACATATCAGTGATTTAGTATTTATTAGCGAGAATAAGAAACTGGACTAAGATTTTTGTATGTTTTCAAATGTTAGTCTTTATTTATAGATAAAGTAAGTATATTGAAAAGTATTTTAAGAAAGAACCAAGAAAGATGATGTAGCAATAAATAGAATGGAAAAACATAGCTGGAAGTTATAAGAATATTATTGTCAGTTCATGTACTATGGTGTATTGTAGTCATGGAATGGTATCTGAATAATTCATCCATCGGTTTTTGGGAGGGGTGGTACAATAAAGAGGGATGAGAATTTTCTTGTGCATTTTTAAGGTTAGTGAGCAAAGAATATTGACCTTTTCAACAGTTCACTAAAATACAGAAAAGTGAATAATTCAGAGAAAGTTCAGTGATTCCGCCCTATTTGCAAGATTTTGTTTGCTAGAGAAATATGGCTGGAATTGCAGTCCAGTAATTCTGAAAATCCTCTTTTTAATGCATTTAATTTTTTTGAAAAGGACAGTATCTTGTCTTTAGCTTATTGGCCAGAATGCTTTGAATAGTAATGCCTAGCTCCTATATAATTCTCTGGATTTATAAAGTACCCTGTAAATACGGAGTAGTTCATCCTTTTGAAGTGTATGAAACAAAGAAAAGCTTCATGAAGCCCAGACTTTTTCTGATACCTCAAATCCTGAGGCCCACAAGAATTAAAGCTTCTTTTGCCTTGTCGTAGGATGTTTTTCTAATTGTATTTTGATGGTGACTGTCTGTAATTAATGTGATCACTTTCAGAATATTATAAACACATATTTATTCTAAGATTTCATTTACCTCCACTTATGTCTTCTACAGCTAGCGGATTGCATATGTGCTTTCTGATCTTGTAACCATAGAACTAACTGTAACTATAAGAGAATAATGGTGGGAACTTAAATAGGGCCTACTAAAACATTGGTTCAGATTAAAAAGAACAAGATTTAGTTCTTTTAAGTGGTCTGTGAGAAAATCACTAATACATGGAGATCTGTTAGTGCCCTAGCGCTGAAATTCTGGTGGCCTTTAAGTCATATTTACTAAGCAAGAGTGAAGGATGCTGGTTTGTGGTTCATATGGTCAGCTGTCGCTGAATGCTGTGTATATGGCTTTTATGGAAACTACCAAATAATGTAGCTAGAATCAGATGCAACTCTGCTCTCTCCAATTTTGGAGAGCTGGTATAAGCATGGTATATAGCTGATTCAGGATCAAGGGAGTAGAACACGGTGATTATCTTTGTCCTGTCTTTGTAAATTCTCTTTGTAGTCTACAGTATACTTGAGGAGGTAAAGCCAGGGTTTCAGTTGGACACTCATAGGTTGCGTCCAAATTGATAGCTGAAGACCTGTTATCAATAATATTGGTATTAAATACTTACAAAAAGAAACGTGAAGTCAATATATATATGCATAACTATATATAACCAGTGTATATAGTTAGGAATGTTAGATTGGAAATATCGTTAAAATAATTTCTTCCTGTAATTAAAGATGCAGTTGTTGATTTTGTCACTTACTTGTGTCACTTCTTAATCATTCTACTGTTGTATAATTTTGTTTTCAAATTGCCATAGCTCACCTGAAAATTCAACATCATACCTATCCCCGCAAGTTTCATGTTCCTGCCTTTGTCCACCTTGTGTCAGCATTGAATTCATTTCCTTTTTAGTTCAAAAGTGTTATTCTGTCATTACACCAAATGAATGAAGGAATAGCAGGGATTTTTCTTTATTCTGAATCCAATTTGAGTGGCTTCTTGTAGTTATTTCACTATGTAATTGTTTTGCGTTCTGGACTTTCTCCTGAAATATATAGTAGAATATTTTGGGCAGCATTAACTTCCTGGGGTGCTTGCTGCTGCCCCTTCTTCTCCCTTACTCTCCCATCTTCCCAACCTCAAGTGCAGTGTGGTATAGAAACCGGGGAATAAATTAATTTGTCGTAGGAGGGAAGAAGTGTAGAGGTAGTGTTATACCTAAGTAAAACATGTTTCTTTTCCTTCTTTTTCCCAACCTTCCCAAGGCCTTTTAAAAGCATATTCAAGAACAACAAAATTAGAAAACACATTTAGAGGATGCTTAGGAGAAATAGTTTAAATATTGGTTCACTGTTGTAGCATGTTTTGACTGAATATTACAAGACTTTTAAAAATATAAATAAAATCTAACTTACTGCCAGATGACAAATCATGTTATTCTGTCACTCAGATATATGAATTCGTTTGCTTTGGAAAATAATAGATAGTCTAGGACATGGGGTTGACTGTCCTCAGCTTCTTAT
The DNA here is from genome assembly GCF_004027225.2 of Strigops habroptila. NCBI lineage: Eukaryota > Metazoa > Chordata > Aves > Psittaciformes > Psittacidae > Strigops > Strigops habroptila. Next base: position 34,612,292 of record NC_044302.2, on the reverse strand, counting down.
GTTCACTGAAGATTTTTGATGCAAACAAACAATAGAATATCTGTAATTCAGCTAAAACCTATTTGATGCATAACTCAAAAGATTTGAAATACTGTTTTTCTCAGAATCTTTAGAAACAGATGATTTGTTGTGTGTCACTTTATTCTCTTCCTGTTTTCATTATTGAGGAAAAACACTTAAATTTTCAGATATAGAAGAGTATGTCCCTGAAATGGGGTGCCACTCTCTTGGATATGTTATTTTTTTTCCTTTAATAAAATTCCTTTAAACATTAAGTTTTAGAAGCACAGCTATGCTAAGAAGGAGCTTTTTTCTCTTTAGGAACACCACGGAGTGAGTGGACTTTAGAGGATGCCTATATAGATGCCTTAATTACAATTCTTGAGTTGTTCCCCCCAACTGTTTTTTGGCAGTGAAGTTCCATATCAGCTTAGATGAGTTTAATGTTTATGGTTTCAAAGCAATGCATTAGGTGGAAAATGCCTCTTAACTTAATATGCATAGGAGGAGATAACATAGTTCAGAACAAATACTCAAATTTTGGTAAGGTCTTCCAGAAATGCAAGATATGTCGTTGACAAGAGGTATAGTTGAAGATATGACACTGATAAGTTGATGATTATGTTTGATGATAAGGTAAAAGTGTGTGACAGGCGTTTCATGCTTTGAGTTACCTATGGCAACAGGTATAATGTTCACTATTAGCATGCTCACAAATCTTTACTGTAACGATTCAAAAGTATGTATTTTCCCTATTAGAGCTTCATTTTGCCATAGATAGAACTCTTCAAACTTTCTTGTCATCTGTCAGGGTTTGAGCAAACAGATTTTGACACAAATCAGGAAACTGTGACAGCTGAGTGACAAGCTGTCAGAGGTACCAGATCAATTACACAGTTTATTGCCTTAAACTCTACTAAGCAGATAAATACCAGGAACCCCCCTGAAATTAATCATTACGAATACTGCAGAAATTTTAAATGTATTAAGAAAAATAGATATTGAGTATCTTAAGTTATTTCAAGGGTAGAAAGAATGTTGCAGCAAAGCTTTTTATAGAAATAATGCTAAATAATACTTCATATCTTAGGAACGTTAATTTGAATATTTTTAAAAATTGTAATAGAAACACAAGTTAAATTTTAGGGTCTAGAGGAATGCATGGAAGCTAAAAGTTCAGTAAACCATTTTCATCTTTTGCTCTTGTAAATACTGTATGTGGTAACCAGGTCTAACATTACCTTAATGGGATACACTTAATGGGAAGCATCAGGTTGATGGCTAACCCCCAATGGAGCACTCTGTCTTTGGAGCGTAGCTGGGTTTGAGTTAACTGTATTGCTGCCCATATGGTGCTGAATAGTGTTGATGACACACCAATGTTCTGGCTGTTGCTAAACAGGTGCTTGCACAGCATGATAGAATCATAGAATCATAGAATGGTTTGGGTTGGAAAGGACCTTAAAATAATCTAGTTCCAACTCCCCTGCCATGGGCAGTGACGCCTCACACTAGACAATGCCACCCAAGGCCCTGTCCAGCCTGGCCTTGAACACTTGCCAGGGATGGAGCATTTACCACTTCTGTGGGCAACCCATTCCAGTGCCTCACCACCCTCACAGTAAAGAACTTCTTCCTTATATCTAACCTGAACTTCCCCTGTTTAAGTTTGAACCTATTACCCCTTTTCCTGTCACTACAGTCCCTGATGAAGAGTCCCTCCCCAGCATCCTTATAGGCCCCCTTCAGATACTGGAAGGCTGCTGTCAGGTCTCCACGCAGCCTTCTCTCCTTCAGGCTAAACAGCCCCAACTTTCTCAGCCTGTCTTCATATGGGAGATTACTTTGTCCCTTCTTAATCTAAAGTTAAAAGATTTCATTTGCTAAGAATAAAAATTCAGAAATATTACAGTCACTATATTGTAGTAATTTTTTGAAAATGTTTAATGTTAGTTTAGAAATAGTATATTATTTCGAGTTCAGGTGTATGAATGTAGCATTAGTAAGCAATGATTACTTTTTATAATGCTACTATTTTCAAGTAGGCTTATACAAGGTGGATTAACATATTTTTTTCTGGTTTATACTTTATGTATTTGCAGAAGAAGCATTTTACTTCCCATTAGTATAAAGCTGTTTCATGAATTTGAGTTTGCATTTGTATACAGTAGAAGGGAAATTAACCTTCATGTCCAGCAATTTTGTGTAAGCTTAGAAAGTTGTAGTTTGTTAGCAAAAATTGCACTGGGTGTGCAATTTGTGTGAAGTTCGGGATGTGGGGAGCAATCTATTTTTAAATTTTAGAAGAGGAGTTTTATGAATCTAAGCTTCATGTTGTAAATACATCTTATTCATAGTGCATTTAGAATAACAAATATTTTTTGAATGCTTGGTGTATTTTAAGAAAAGTTTTCGTAAAAAAGTGAAAGTGAGGCTACCTGCAAGATTTCGGTGGAAAGAATGAAAAGCTAGTAAGGGTTTTCCTTGAAGAGAGGCACTTCAGAGTTTTTCAGAATAATGTATTTATTTATATTTATTATATGTTAATATCTTAGAAATGTTTTACATTTACTATATATGTATTTTATATTTATGTGTAGTTATCATGATAATGAATTCCAGGACAATCTGGTTTAGATTGTTGTTTCAAAACCTACGAGTATTAGGTAAATATTTCTGTTAGTCTGTTAACTGAACTTTTGTTCTAGCATTTAACAAACAAAGGCTTTCAGATTAGGACTATGCTGAGTTCCATTGAATGTCCATAAATAAGTAACATAAATGTCCAGTAACATAAATAAGAAAAAAAAAAACCAAACCAAAAAACATTAAGTTTGATCTACTGAGGAATATCTCTATCCAGAATCTAAGCATTCTTTTTTGGTTTTTTTTTAATTTTATTTTTTAATTTTTATTTTTAATTCTGAACTGGTGTTATTTAGTGCTCTATTTTTTAATTATTTGAACTTAAAAGATGAATTTGATTCTTTACATTTAGGAAATAGTATTTTTAAATGGGAGCCAGAAGAAAAGTAGTTTCACATTATAGAAAAATTCTGTTGATTTTTCCAATGCAAAAAATGTGTACCTTGTGTGAAATTTTCTAAAATTTTCACTCTGAAAGACTGACAGAAAAAAAAAAATGTTCTACCATTATGTTAGCACCTGATTAAATTGAACATCTTTTTTTCTGACAGACTGGGATGTAGTGGTCCAGGACATTCAACTTCTCTATATTTTGTCCAGTATTCTTTGAACTTTAGCTTTTTCTAAAAGATGTTCTGTGTTTATTTGGTATTATACAGCCATGAGATGATGCACAAGGAAAAATTGTTTGATGCATATATTACTTCTAATAAGTTCTATATATGAAGTCATGGATGTAACGGACATCTCCTAACCCAGGTGGGAATGAGGGCAATCAGGTCATGAAGGTAGTGGTGCATGCTAAGAGAGTTTAGGATTGGATCAAATTAACAAAATGATCACCACACCATGCAGAATTTTTGTAGGTAGAAATACTAGGCCTGAACAGGAATGATATAGTAGTTTCTGGTTACTGACAACTAGACCAGGATGGTGGCATTGGCTTTATGTAATATACTGAAAGGCATAAGAGAGTGAGAAATACGGTGGTCTTGAAGTACAGTAGTCCAGGGAGACAACAGTTACAGGAGAATTCCATACCGAAATGCAACTAAAGTGGGATTTATAGACTGTCAGTGATACACAAGAACTGGTTGTGTAGCATGTAAGAGGAGATTTGACTGAGGGGGAGAGGGGCAGAGCTGAGTGCAAAATTTTGCAGTATGAGCACCTGTCGGTAGAAGTAACCATTACATGCTGCAAATCAATATTAAAAATGAAGGACAAAACAAAAAAAAATGAACAGCAGAATAACCCTCCTCCACTGCGTTAGTGCCCACAACTTCAAGGAAATAAGTAAAACAAAACAGCTTTTTGAAAAGAAGGTAGAATGTGCAGTAAAGAAAATTAAATCCCTGTAGTCAATGGAAGATACCTGAGGAAGCACACAATAAGAAAGATTTAAGAAAATGGAAGAAAAATTATCAAGCAAATTTAAACGTGTTGGTGAGAGAAATCATTGGAGGCAACAAGGCATCCATTAAAAGTTGAATTAAAGTCAGGTGAAGGAAACAGCATCGTAAAGTCTGGCAGATAAGTATGCAGTAAAGCAATAAAAAACAGTATGAGGAACAGCTAGCAAAAGAAGGAAGCTGTTGAGGAACCTTTCTGCAGATGACAGTGGTGTGGGAATGTTGTTGGGGAGGTTGTAATGCCAGCTTGTACAGATGCTAAAGGAATTTCTTGCAATGCTATTCACTGTGGAAGACTCCCAGGCCAGAGCCTCCCTTCATAGAGAGCTCACCAGAGGTTGTGTTTGCAATTGAAATGCTTACAGAGAAAGTGTGGAGCATATGCACATACCTTCATGTTTGTAGTGAAATGATCATGAAGATGTTGCTGGACTATCTGGCATTCACTGCAGAGTTCTTCAAGGAACTCAAGCATAAAATACCTGAATTACCAATGGACATATATAACCTATTGCTAGGGCTGCCTTATGCACTGGGGACTGCAGGGTGAAAATGGTATTTTGATTATTTTTATTTGTTTTAATATTTCTGTCCATTATCCAGGGAATTATGGGACAGTAAGCCATGCAAATGCGCTGGACAAAATAGCTGAAAATGGAATTTGGGGACACTTAAGTAAGATCCATTTGGGAGGAGTGTTTAAAAAGAGAATTTTTTTGAAAGGATTAAAAGTCATAGAAAAAATGTTTTGATTGATGTAATCCATTTGGATTTCCAAAGGATTTTTTTTTTTTTTTTTTTTTTTATAGTCACCCATTGAAAACTTCTCAGGAGACTAAATGCATTAGTAGGATACGAGGAAATATCTTCGAATGAGTAAAGAACACTTTAAAACATGGGAAACAAAAGGGTAGGGGTAATGGGTCGCCAGTTAAGTTTAAAAAGTGAAATAACACAAGTTGTTGAGCTTTATATAACTTTGGAAACGTTGTCATATTGAGCAATAATTAATTCATGTTTTTTGCAATCATCCATGCTAAGTATAGTGTAGAGGCCTTAATAGTTGGAATTTATTTTATTAAAGTGACCAGAAAGTAATCTGTTTGTACACTTTTAAATTTGTTGATTCATTGTCATGTTTATCTAAAGAGGAATAACATTGCATTACTGTTATGTAAACAAGCAAGTAATTTTTGTGCTTTTGTTTTATAATGTTGATTATAGCTAATTATGTGTGGAAGAATAATTCTGTTATTAGTGAAACTGCTCTTTAATATTCTGTTGTATACTTAAGGTTAGCTTTATTGAATGTTTTTTATGCTTATTTCCTTTTATATGCAGAGATCGTGTTAAGGCAGATAAATAGATTTTACTCGATTTTACTTTATTTTAGTCAATAACATTACTTAGCGTATTTTTATATAGTTGTTGCATAATGAAGAATGTTTAAATGGGGGCATTACTTAGAACTCATGACTAAAAAACATTTCTTAAAGTCGTAATACCTTTAACTTGTGTATCAGATTTTTAGCCTTAATTTTTCCTCTGTGTATCTTCCATTTTATCTTTGTATTTTAAAGAAAATGTAGCAAAGTGAACATATGATAATAGATATGAGGAGATTTTATTTAAATTATAGCAAGGAGTTGAATAATAGATTATTGTGAAGTAATTAAAAAGGTAGGTATTTTATTTGCCCAAATATATGCTGACATCAAATATACACTGAAATTAAGGGCAGTTGGGGTTGTGATTTTTTCTAATTGGTTAATAAGCTTCTTGCATTGTTATATCTTTATTAATAATCTTAATACTTTTTTAGTATAGCAAAATACAAGACAACTGTGTAGCATCAGCTAATCAGGCACTTTCTTATGAAGAAATGATAGAATCACATGCTGTTTTAGGTTGGAAAGGACCTTAAAGCTCATCTAGTTCCAACCCCCCTGCCATGGGCAGGCACACCACACACTAAACCATGTCATCCAAGATCCCATCCAGCCTGGCCTTGAACACTGCCAGGGATGAGGCGGCCACAGCTTCTCTGGGCAACCTGTGCCAGTGCCTCACTACCCACATCATAAAAAAATATCTTCTTATACCTAGACTAAATCTACCCTCTGTTAGTTTAAAACCATTACCCCTTGTCCTGTCAAAACAGGCACTTCTAGAGTCCATCCCTGTATTTTTTATGTGTGAGAAGTTTGTGTTCAAGATACGAATAGGCACAAAAGTTAGTACAAAACATTGGTACATATTTTGGGTACAAAACATTTTGTTTCCCAGAAACAATTTAGCACTTAAGAAGAGGCTCTAGATTTAAGCTTACCTAAATTCAGAAGCGAAAGAAATGGTGCCCCCCCCCGCCGCAAAAGAAAGGCTCGGCTGTTATTTATGTCTTCGCTGTTGATTAATAATGAGGGGAAAGTAGTTCAGTGCTTCCCTGAGGCTATATCATGTCTTTGGGTGTAAGTTTTGCAAGTAAGAAGAGAGGTCTGTGTTTTTCCACTTTGTATGTGCAGCAGTCAAAGGAGATTTGATTGATTTGTTTACAAGAGTATGTCTTTCTTAACTGGAAGATTTCTCATGTTTTTATCAAAGGCATCTATTCGGGTATCCATTCAAATCCAATTAGAAGAGGAGAATAGTGATTTTTCTTTTTTTTAAGTCCCTTCAAAATTATCACTGATGTTGATAAATTCCAGTAATCAGAAAATTATTGTCAGTTTTCTGAATGATCTGGTTACAGTTTTAGCAGGCACAGCACAATATGGTCTTATTTAGATGCTGTCAGTGCAGTGCTAATTCTTTGACTGTTTGTGCCTTTGAGCTCCAAATTATCTGCAAGCACTTCAGGGATGTAAACGTAGAAAGAGTGACTTAACTTGGTACAAAACAGTACAGCTAAAACAAAATGTACAGCTAAAACAAAGTGCCTTCATCTTTGAAAAGGTCAAGCAAACCAGCAATGATACGTTTATAGTAAATGTGTTTTCCCTCCATTATTTTTATATAACCAAGTTAGAGACAGAGACATACTGTATGCTGACCTGTATGAAAATGTGTGTATTTCTTGGCAAATGTGTATACATATGATGTATTTTATAATATAGAGTATATATTCTATTTTTGTAGGTCAAGATGTTGTTACGTACTAGCACAGATGCGTTTCTTAGGCTGAGGTTTTGTGTATGGTTTTATGCATGGCTTTGCAATGCTTTGCGTAGATGGCTTCATATACGCAGCTATTCAGAACTGCTAAACATGGAAAGACCGTATTGAAAAGTAAATGAAAAACTATTACCGCCTTAAAAGACCATGTGCATTTAGTACTGGGGATGTTCATAGTTTTGCATGTAACTCCACTTTTTTCCTGTATAGTTTAGCTTCTGAAGATACTGCTTTAACCTTTAGAGTGGCCTAATTGAAGTACATGAAATTATAGTTTATAGTTGAAAATATTAATGAATAAGTTGCTGTGACTTGAACTGAGAGGTCTTTAAAGCTAAAGCAGTGCTTCAGTGGTAAAGGCAGAAGAGTGGGATTGAAGATATTTTCAGCCTTTCAGGTCACGTCTGTGACCTGAAGCAGTTGAATCTGTATCTGTGTAACAGAATAATGTAGCACTTTTAGTAAAAACTGTGAAGACTGGCTAATGAAAACAGAGGTAGATAATATGTTTTAAGTAATATAAGCCAATATATATAACTTTGCTATAAAATGGTTTTGTGTTATAGAATCCAGAAGTATGTGTAAGGGCGTGGGTTTGAACCTCAACTTCCTGGAGTCCAAGGTAATAAGAAGCAGTAACTTAGAAGTAGTCACATCTAGTTGCCTGCCACCTTCAGGTACATTATATAGTATGTTTATCTTGCTCTTACCTAGTCAACTTCCAACAAGTTTACTGGGTTCTGTTCTAGTTTTGGTTGTTTGGGGGTTTTTTGTTCATTTGTGAGTGTGGTTGTGTCTGTGGTGAGGTGCTGGTAATGGTGAGGCTGTAGGGTGGCCATTGTGAGGAGCAACTGGGGCTGCCCTTTGCTGGACACAGCCAATTCCAGCCAGCTCCAGCAGACCCAGCAAAGGGCACAGTTGAGCCCCTCAGCCAGGATGGTGCTGCCTCTGGGGAAGTGTGTTTAAGAAAGGCAGAAAAATGCTGAACAGCAGTTCGTGAGAGAGGAGTGAGGGAGGAGTTTGAGAAACAGCCCTGCAGGCACCAAGGCCAGTAAAGAAGGCAGGAAGGGGATATGGTACTCCAGGCACCAGAGCAGAGATCTGCCCTGCAGCCCCTGGAGAAGTCTGTGGTGGAGCGTGTTTCCACACTGTAGCCCATGGAGATGCCCTGAGGGAAGCTTGCAGCCATGGAGGGAGAGCAGGTACCAAAGCAGCCTCCTGGAGCTGTGGAGGGAAGCCCACACAGGAGCAGGTTTTCTGGCAGGAACTGTGGCCCATGCGTGACCTACCTGGAGCAGTCTATTCTTGAAGGGCTGCATCTGGTGTAATGGATCCATGTTGGAGAAGTTCATCAAAGACTGTATCCTAGGAAGGACCCCACACTGAAGCAGTGGAAGAGTATAAGGAGGAAAGAGTAGCAGATAGGAGCTGTTATGGAGTGGCCTCAACTCCCATTCCTCATTGCCCTGCACTCTCTGGGAGGGGAGGAGGTGGAGGAGTTGAGTCTGTTCATCCTGTGACATTAATTGGTGAGTGACCTCTTTAACTTGACCCATCAGCTTTTCTATCTTTTTATCTTTCCTGTCCTCTTGAGAAGAGGGTGCGAGAGAGTGGCCGCATGGGTGTCTGGCAGCCCGCCACAGGGTATTCTGCTTGTAGCAATTTGGTGTGCCATCTTTGGCAGTGTCTGTAGCTGGTATAGATCAATAATTCTCACTTGGTGCCTGAAGCTGTCCAAATGAAGTTCTTGTTGGAGGCTGCCTTCTTTTTGTTTCAAGATTTAGCAAACAGAGTTCATCTGCAGAGAAATTTCTTCATTCCTGGCAATTGTCTCAGTTTTGCCTTTGCATTATCGAAGAGAGATCCTTTTAGAGCATTTGGGCCTGTGACGTTTGTGAACCTGACTAGGAATGAGAAAAGCTGCCTGATCTTACGCAGAAGATGTTGTGTTCTTTGTACAGAGGTGCAGTTGCTTCCCAAGTACCCTATCCTGAAGTACATTTGTCAGTATGACCTAATTAACTGGGCTCCTGTATGAATTAAGATGTGCTGTTTTCAGAGACTGAAGGCAATACAGACATTTTAATCATGCCTAGGGCCCAGATGTGTAAATGCTCTCAACCTTCTCTGGCTCCTTTCAAAGCCCTTCTAGTTATAATTGCATCCTGCAATTCACCTGAACAAAATGTCAGGGAAAAGCAGGTCAGGCACACTTGAGTAGCTCAGCAGGACAGACTGTGACCAGGTAAGTCTTGAATATACATGTTGCTTACAATTTCTTTATTAATCTTTTCACTTTCTTATTTTGTCCATTGGTACAATGATGAATCATCAGCACCCTATATTATTTAGAATCCATAGAATTCTCCAGCTGTTCGTGGTGCTGGATAAGTGCAAACTAGGTTTGGATGTTATTTTCCTGTTGCATAGGAATTACGCTCTCTGCTAATGCTCTGTCACAGCACCTCATAAACTGAAAGATTTAAAGTTCTTGCGTGTTATTGATCCATAAATATTTTCAGTCTATTGTGAAATCGCTGTTGAAAGACTTAGGAAAAAATTAAGAAACTGCACTTAGAAAAGTCATCATTATAATGACAGGAAATTTAGTTTGAGGTAACTGGAGCAGTGAAGAATGCAATCAATCATATCAGCAAGTATCTTTACAAATTTTATTAGTCTCTGGCAAATATTATACAGATCATCAAGGTCATTTCATAGTGAAGCTGGGATATTGTTTTCATATTCTTACAGCAACAAGAGTGCTTTGAATAAACTGCATGTCCAGTTCTATGGGGTTCTTGCAGTGCAGTGAAGCAATAAGACAAGAAGTAAAAACAGCTGCAAAATGACGCAGTCGGTTTTTCCTCATTGTGTAGGGCAGCTTTCAGGCTAACAGTTCTAACTTTGAGGGAAAACAGTTGTTTTAGTGACAGTCACTGTCAGGTGTTAAGTAGTCCTGTCTTTCCTGTCCCTGTTAGATGACTCTACCCCAGTAAGCACTGGGCCTTCGGCTTAAAAATGTTTGCACGGGGCACTTACTGGATCTATTTCTCATAAGAAAATTGCCATCAGATTTGGTAGCAGGTGGGAACAAATGTGCCTCCCTTAGAAAAGATCTCCTTCAACTGGAAATACAAAACGTTTATTAACATAAACAATTCTGATTTTTGTAGTACAAGTTTTTTGGTGTATAGTAAGGATATTGTCCTTTTCTTTCAAAAAGCAAAGCCTTTTCTTGTTGCGCTCCCTTGAAAACATTTACCCAATAAGCTTTTGATGTTGTCATGTATGCAATTTGGGAGATACCCATTTTGGGAGATATTTGGGAGATACTCCCCCAACTATACATTTTTATTTTTGAAACAACTACTTTCTGCTGGCTGCTTGCTAATATGTGTATCTATAGTCACTCTGACTGCAGAATGAGAATTCCAACCTGGTGGATGTAGTCGGTTTGGGGTTTGGTTGTTTTGGGTTTTTTTGCTTCTGCTTTAATCTTTGAAAGTGATGTGCTTTCTGGAGGATTTGTCATTGTGAACTGGAGGACTATTTGGCATTTTAAGTCATTGAGAAGAGTAAAAACCACTAAGGAAATATGCTGGCAGCCATGACTACAGTTGAGTTATGTTTCTATGCTCTGACTAGTATACTGCTGTTTCAGCAGGATGGCTGTGAGATTACAACACTGTTCCACAATTTTCCTGTGCAGTAATATTAATTGAATTCTGCCGAATAGTGCAGACTCTTTGGAATTTCTTGTTAAATGTCAAGGTTCCTAAAGCCTGTGAGACTTGGCTGGTTTTTTTAACTAGTGGAAGGAATACATGGAAACATATGGAAGAGAGACCTGTTGCATCGAGGAGTCCCATTACTTGCTACCATAACCAGTCACATGATTTAGTACTGTTTGGATGTAAAACCATTTTGATCCAAAAAATAGTTTCATTGCTTACACTATTAAGACTGGGAAGTTGGCATGCTGGAAAATGTAAAAATTTATTGGGATTCCTAGTCTTTGTTATCAGTATTTCCACATAAGATCTGTGGCTATAATTGTCCTTAGCTAGGGTAATTTTTCCTTAGTTCTCAACTCCTGGTGTGTCTCAGGTGAGAGATCAGATCCTGACTTTATCTTTGATAAACGCTGTGCTTTTTTGAAGTGTCTTATTTGCTTCCATTCTATTTCATGATTTTGGTACCTCTTTTCTACATTTTTCTGGTCTGAATATGAATGAAAGGAATTGGAAAGAGCTTCTTTCATATGCTTTTACTAAATGCATTGCAAGGTTGTGTTCCTTCTCTCTTCTCGGAAAACCTTACCTGATAGATTATATGACAGTTTGTTTTTTGTATGGCTGTATCTCATTGGTGCTTGGACTACTAATCAGTAACCAGGCAGTACACCCAATGTTTTCTCCTCTGATGGGTTTCTAGCTGGTAAGATCTGAGTTTGTAACAGAAGTTCTAGTGAATGCTCGTCACGTAACGCTCTTCAGTTTCATCCTTTTTGCCTTACTGCAGTCTTCAAACTCATCTAGTGCTTCATGAACAGGCTTGTTCAGTATAATCAACACAGTTATTCTCATCTGTGTTGATTATACTCGCAACTTTACCGGGAAAGTTCATCACAGTTTGCGTTTTGGAGAAGGCATATTCTTCTTAATAGAACTATTTAATACTTATTTCAGGACTGTATTTTACAGATTTACTCAGTTACTCTCCTTTCAGTCAAGTTCATGGCTATCTCCATTTTAGCCAGTTTGTATCCTGTCCTTTAATTGTTATATTGATTTCCATCCCTCCATTTAATAACTTACTTTGTATTATCCTGTGAAAGGCATTACTTGTATAAATTGTTGTTGCTGCATTTTATTCATTGAAGAAAACTCTCCCAAACAGCTGTAAATTGACAGTAGCCTCCTTTAGGCAAATGTGTGGTTTAGATTTTTTCATTTACCTCTGCATCCTTTTTGTTTCTTTAATATTTTTAATGGCAACTGAATAATTTATACTGTGGAGGTCAGAAGAAGAGGAATTGAGTTAATGAGTTTGCAGAGAGAGACTGGCTCTGCAAGTCTCATTTTGAGGTAATGAGACTAAGACAGCTAAGGGTCCCACTATCCAGGGATAAAAGAACAAGGCAGGAGATGATTTTTATGATTGTCCAGCTGGTCATTCTGGTTTTTTTCTGAGAAAGAGGTTGCCAAGGAGAGCCTGAAAAGGCCTGAGCGCTCATTTGTATTCTGGTGGTTCTGCAGATGTATGAGGATGGGAGAGTGAGTTGGGGATGCAGAGAGACAAAAATAAACTTATGACGATTTTCCAGATACTACCTTGGGAATAGAAATAACATAATTGTTCTTCTGTTTATAGTTCTGGGTAGAGAGAACTTCATTCTTGCCCGCTCTGTTGCTCTTGTCACCTCCTCCCTACCCAAAAAAAAAAAAAAAATCCAAAAGAAAAAGAAATTGCTGATGCAGTACAAGTGGAAGTCATTAAGCAGTGTACTTAGGCACTACTGATGATTATTTGAGAGCCGACCTAATTGATTGCTTTGCCAGAAGCTGGAGATGTTGAAGATCCATTGATTATGCAAAGCATTGGATATTGTATAGTTTTGCTGTTTTCTCAAAATTGCAGCTGGTTTGTGAAGGAATTCATCAAAAGATTTAGGAGGCTAGCAATAGGTTGCGTGTTTTGCAGTGAGGTAATGGCTCATCTTCCCCTATCGATTTTTATAGCTTGTTTTACATCTCTGGCATAAAAAATTACTTTCCTGCTTGTAGTTGTATTTACCAATAGGAAATGGTGGGGTAAAGGTGAGGGGTGTCATATTGTCAAGGATTAGAAAGAGCCGAAAAAAAGTGTAATTTCTTTCAAAAAATCTTGTTGATTAGCTCAACTAGAAAATATTCTTGATGTATCTGTTTTTTTATGCGTCTGTTCAGAACTGGGCTTATTTGTTTGAAGGTGTGTTGGTTTGGGGTTTTGTTTGGTTGGTTTTTGGTTTTGTTTTTCTTGTGCCTTTTTTTTTTCTTTTTTTGTTTGTTTGCTGTTGGTTGGGCACTGGCTGAGAATTGGTTCATTGGTTGTGAGCAGTTGTTTTGGGTATTTTTGCATCATCATTTTTCTTGGTTTGTTTCCCCACCCCTCTTTATTTTTCTTTTGCCCCTCTACTCTGCCCTTGTGAGACCTCACTTGGAGTATTGTGTACAGTTCTGGTGTCCTCAACATAGGAAGGACATGGAGCTGTTGGAGCAAGTCCAGAGGAAGGCCACGAGGATGCTCAGGGGTCTCGAGCACCTCCTGTATGAAAACAGGCTGAGAAAGTTGGGGCTGTTCAGCCTGGAGAAGAGAAGGCTGTGTGGAGACCTGACAGCAGCCTTCCAGTATCTGAAGGGGCCTATAAGGATGCTGGGGAGGGACTCTTCATCAGGGACTGTAGTGATAGGACAAGGAGTGATAGGTTTAAACTTAAACAGGGGAAGTTCAGGTTAGATATAAGGAAGAAGTTCTTTACTGTGAGGGTGGTGAGGCACTGGAACAGCTTGCCCAAGGAAGTTGTGAATGCTCCATCCCTGGCAGTGTTGAAGGCCAAGTTGAATGGAGTCTTGGGTGACATGGTTTAGTGTGTGGTGTCGCTGCCCATGGCAGGGGATTGGAATTAGATGATCTTAAGGTTCTTTCCAACCCTAACTATTCTATGATTCTATTAAACTGTCTTTACTCAGCCCACGAGCTTTCTCACTTTCACTGTTTTGACTCTCTCCCCCATCCTACTGGGTGAGGGATTGAGTGAACGGCTGTGTGGTGCTTAGTTGCCTACCGAGGTTAAACTAAGACATACTGATTTAGTGATTTAAGTAAAGGTGAATAGCTTTCAATTATACTTTTTTTCTTCCCCCCCCCCCCCCCCCCCCCGCTTACTTGCTGCTTCTTTTTGTTTTGTTTTGTGGTTTTTTGTTGGTGTCCTCCTCCCCTCTTCTCTGTGATGGCCTAGAGAATTGCAACAGTTGTGGTCATTATTTTCTGAATGTGCTGAACTCTGGGAAGAGCAAGTAGGTGTTTCTTTTTCTTTTCTCCTTTTAAAACTGAATTGCTGAACATCAGCACCCTCTTGTGCTGGTCCTGCCATTATCATACAGCATGCCGGGCTCCACACCAGCCTGTCAGCCTCAGGGTGGTGGATCCATATTACAACAGGTTCTCCTGTTTCAGCCTGTTTGCGTGGAGGTCTCGTTCTGCATTAAGCTTAATCAGGGTTGTAGCCCGCTTCCAATCATAACTCATGTAGCAGTCCCACTTCCATTTCTCGTCAGCAAGATGCTGTTCTCAAATGCATGTATACAGTGATTGGTTGAAATAATCTGAGTAGATCTTTCGTATTCCTTTAGACAACATGTAAAGATAAAAAGTAAAATCTAACTCATGTTCATGTTCACGTCATATCATGTACTTGCTTTTAATACCTTTTCTAATGTCTCAGCCGTAATTTTCTGGGACTGTTTCAAGTTCTGCATTGATATGATGACAGGGGGAAACATCCTTAATTTCTAGTTACTTTATCTGTGTGCTTTTCTTGGAGATGTAAATTGCCATTCCTTTACTTTCTACTGTGTCAGTGAGGGCCCTTGTGAGATTATTCGTCTTCCTATTTTAGTCTCTGGCCTTGGAAATGGAAAATTGTTTAATCCAGATGACAAAAAGGCAAGACTATATTTTATTTGTGTTTATTGTTACGTATTTTCTGTTTCTTTTGCCATATGCAACCAGATGACCTCTTCAGACTTAACTCTGATAGGTCAAAATTAGTGATGTAATTTATACCAACCAAATAGACTACTGCACGTATAATTTTCTTACCAAACCACACCTATGAGTTTCTTGTTTGTTGAGCTTTCAGGGAGGAAAAAGTCAAGACTGCTTTACATATTATGAGAATAAATAAAGCAAAACAAAACATCTCTCTATTTTTGTGTTCTGACAAACTAGTTGGTGCAAAGGTCTGTTGAAAAAAAAAGTCCTGAAAGAAGCAAGTCTGTTATGAAGAATTTGGGTAAATTGTTACCAGCTATAATCGCCTTCCCTTTAGTGCTTTTTGGAAGTTATTGGTTTCCCTTGGTATTGTGATTAGGACAGAGAAAAAGTTTTGTGGTGGTTTGGTTTTTTTTTTTGGTGGTTTTTTTTTTTTTTTTTTTTTGTTTAGGGTTTTTGTTTGGGTTTTTTAGTGCAAACATTAAAAAAACACAGCTCAGTTTCTATTGTGGTATTTTCAACTTTTTGTTACAAGGTAAAGTAGTGTACTAGTTGTCCCTGAATAAAGAAGGATATATAAGGAATAAAGCATAGAAAGTGCACTGAAGAGTTTTCTTTTCTGGACTAGACGTGATAGTTTGCTAAAATCTATGAATCAAATTTCCACTGAAGTGTATGAAAGAATATGTATATGTACCATATGTGATATCAATTTTTATTTTAACTTTTTTGAACCAAACTGTGTTATTTGGGTCTGAGTCCTTGTTTATATGCATATTAAAGCTTTATTTCTGCTGTTTTAATTTTTTTTATTGTTGCTATGTTTGGAGATCGCTCCTACTGGTTACTGCTGATATCAAACTGTGATTGTAATGAAGTAGTCAATCACAGTAGTGAATGCTGAAGATTACCATTTTAATGAGTAATTTTCCTGCAGCTTTTCATTGTAGGCCAGTACCATTCATGTAATAACTCTCTCAGGGTGTAGGATGTTTACTTCTTACCATAAAATTTCTTGGAGAGCTCAGTACCATTTCGTAAATGTAGAGAAAAGACTCTCAAGCTGCTGTTAAGAGAATCATAATGTGTTACACTAGTGTTTTTGCTAAGCAGACCACATGTCTGCTTATTGTAGGGGTGAGTGGATCAGAAAGCATGAAAACAAACGTATTCATACAGATGCGAAACTTAGAGGACTACCTTCAGTCACATCCTCTTTCTATTAGTGTTTTCATCATGTCTGATGCATTCTAACTGCGTTATGATTTAAAGCTGATTCTGCTTCAGATTGATAGAATAAGTCAGTCGGTGTACTACTTCATCAGCCTTCTGTATCAGTAGTTTATTTTAAATTAAATTAGAAGGAATGCATGCAGATCACTAAAGAAAACATTACAAAGAAAAAATCTTCTTGTTGCTTCTAATTACCAAGTGTTTCCTTTTAACAGTAGTTCTGTTGTGTGAAGATCATTTATAAATCAAACCAAAACTGTTTCAGTTTCTGTTCAGTGTTTCTAACTGATGGTACGGTCATGCTGCATTTCCTGATTTCATCTGAACTTATGATTCTGAATACAGGTGCTTTGAAAAAATGTCTGCTTCAGTCAGCATTTGGATTCTTACTTCTTACTCCACCTGTTTTTTTTGTTTGGTTGTTTTTTGGGGGGGAGGATTTGGGGTTTTTTTTGTTTGTTTTGTTTTTTTGTTGTATGGTTGGGTTTTTTTTTTTTTTTTTTTTGTTGGGGTTTTTTTTTTGGTTTTTGTTGTTTTGTATTTTCTTTGTTGGGTTTTTTTTTTTTGGTTTTTTTTTTTTTTTTTTAGGGTAGAGTAATATAGAATATTCTTGATTTTTCATCAGTGAAGCTTGAAGACTTATAGTACTCAAATTGAGCAGGATGAATAAGCATTACTAGTGAATACCTAATGCCCTTTCTGTTAGCCAGTAACAAAAAATGTAATACCATGTCCATTAATCTATCTTACAAGAAACATTTTTTTTCCTGCACGTGTAACTCTTCTTTTTAGAAGGATTTCTCATAGGGAGAATATAATTTTGTTTTAGCATCTTAGAATAGCAGAAGGAAATCTGAAAGGCTGATTAAAATTTTAAAGTTCTCTGTCCTCCTAAGAGATGCATTAAAATAAATTCAGCCTGTAATCTTCTTTGCATCTGAAATTTAAGCAACATTGTGTGTTGTCTTCTTGTTTGTTTTAAACACTGTATAATAAGCATGTTACTCAAGAAGGCTAATACGTAAATTTGTTCAAACAAGATGTAACTATTTTGAGAAGCATCACCCAATGAATGGTGATGTCCATTTAAATGATATGTATTTTTTTGTGAGCTTTGCTATACAATGTTGAGTTTAGGTATTACATAAAGAGTCATTTAATATTTTTCAATAAAATGCCCTCTCCCTTTTCTGCTTGTGAAGTAAATTTATTAGAGTATAGAAAAGGAAAAACACTTAATTATGAAATTACTTTCTATGACCTATGCAATTTTGTAATCGTAGTTCTTCTGCTGTCTTCATGTTAACTTGTATTTATTGCTATGTGTAGGATTCTCTCATTTTATTTCTTCTTGTTTCCTATGTAACATAGGAGACATTTCACCAGTTAAAGAGCATATGCTTCATGCTGAAGAGCATAATTTGCAACATAAGACTTCCTCTCCCCTCCCTTAACATATGTATTGATCCCATCATTTGTAACGTATGGTGGTCGTATGCTTCAAGTAGAATCCACATAATCAGAATTGAAAAGTTCCCTGGGTGAAACTTACTTTGATAGATTGGCCAGACAGAACTTTTCCACCTGTAAGCTATAGAGGAAAATTTTGGAAAATCTTGTCTTTCTGTGTTTGTGAAAGAGGAGGTGGTGATGAATCTGTGAATTGTGTATATGGAATGCCATCTGATAAAATGTCTTGAAGGCGGGTTGCAAGAAAGGTTTTGGTATTTCTGCCCACTTTCAGATTGTGCAGTAGCAATCTCTAAGGCTGCTGGTGGCAGCCTTACCTATATGTTACAGCTGATGATACCAGCTTCATAATGTCCTGTTGTATTTCAGTTGAGATATGGGTAGATTTAACTTTAAAAAAACCTCAAGTTTAGCTGCATGAAAAACAGATGCAAATGCTGTGATTTCTTTAGTGGTTTTTATGGTATAGAATGTACTGTCTGTATACATGACACTACATTTTCAACTGCTACAGGAGTTTCCTAACTCATTAAAATCGCATGGTATCTCTGAAACTTGGAGATTTGAACAAGAATTGCATCATTTTCTAGCTCTGCTACCTGTTCTAAGTGTTTAATTTTTTTAGGAGAAAATGTTCACATTATTTTAAAAGATTACCTTTTCGGTCATACCTACTAATGCTTAAAATAAACCTATGATACCGAGGTAGATATACTATTTTATCTCTTAAGATTTTTGGATGATTTTGTAGGTAGGAGTAAATACCAGATATTTGCAGTCTTTGTGTGCATATCAGCTTTTAGGGGCTACAATGCCTGTGTTACCACTGTCATATGTATTAATGCTATGTATAATGTAGGTGTTACAAGCCTGTATTACTGATTGCATTGCATCCTAGGAATATGCGTATGTGTTGGCAAGATGGAGGGTCTTCGGATTTTGGTTAGATATATCAGTCTTCTTACCAGTGTTTTGGCTTACTTCAGTTTGTTAATAATTTTGTTCCACTGAGGAAACTTCTTTGGACGTAGTGAAGAATCTGGGCCATATTTATACCCATAGCATTCCACAACGCATATAGTAAGTTTTGGTAGAAGGAGAGTTACAGTATGTTCATACTACCTTGTTGCTTTGTTAATGTACAAAAGTTTTAATGTGTGAAAAACTGCCAGAAACAACTATTTATTTCTGAGTTAGTATTGTGTGATAGCACTGAGAGTGTTGCCTAAGTTGGTATTTAAATTTCTTACCTGGAATAAAAATAATGAAGGAATAATAGTTTAGTTTTGCCCATGCAATGATCTGACAACAGAGCAAGCTTATTCTATGATCATGATGGTGCTTTTAAAGAAAGGAACATGGACTTGTCAGATTCTTGACCAACAAAACTGATGGGGTTTATTTGGGCATTCAGGAGGCCTTCAGAAGATAGTAAGAGTATATGAAGAAAATCAGTTAATGTTTTTGATATATGAAAATTACAGTGTTCTTGGAATAAAATAAAAGGAAGTAGAATAATAGTGTTTAATAGTTTACAGGCATAATGACCTAAGTAGTTGAAGGGTTGTGTGTGAACAAAGCCTCTTGTATTTCTGAACATTAACAGTGCTTTTCTGAATCCATTTTAGTGAGGAAAGAATGTGAGCACAAAGTAGTTATATGAATATGTACCGTAAAATAAACTTCCAGCCACTTCAGAAGCCTAAAGTTGTGGTAAACAGATAAATGTGCCAGAGTGCATCATTTTAATGGGAATGTGTAAGATCAAATTTTATAGGTGAAGTGAAAATAAAAGTTTCTTCAGAAAAAATTTTTAAATGGGCATGAGATCTGTTAGGGTGGGCAGGTTCTGTTGAATAAACTGGGATTTTATGTTATTTTTCTACTCATAATACCGAATAGGAAATAAGCTTTTATAGCTGTGGGGACGGTAAAAGGGAAGATAATGCAAAGTCGTCTTCTGTCACAGAAAGGTCGAATATTTGATTTGTACCCAGGGAGGAAATCTTAAGTGCCTACACCAATAAACCATGGAGCTATTTTGCCATTGCATGGAAACATTTTTCTTCCTTTCTGTTCAGAATGCTTGATCTGTGTCTCCTAGCATATGGATGCACTGGTCCTTTTGATTCAGTATTATGAACAAAAATGGATGATTAGGATACTATTTTTAATTTTTGGAAATTATTAATTCTTTTTAAACATTTAGTTTTGCCATAACCTTTTGTGAATACACAGTATCTCTGATGTGTGGTTCTCATTTGTAATACAGGAGCACTATCTGTCTGCAAATGAGTATATGTTTTTTTACAATTTTCTGAAATTTTAATGATTATCAGGTTATGACTCCATGCAGTTTGATGAAAGATGTAGAGGGGTTTTTTTGGAAGGAGTCTTTTGCCAAGCCAGAATAAATACATTTTCATAGAATTATAGAATCATAGAATGGTTTGGGTTGGAAAGGACTGTAAGATCATCCAGTTCCAACTCCCCTGCCATGGGCAGGGCCATCTCGCATGTCACCCAAGGCTCTGTCCAACCTTGCCTTGAAGACTGCCAGGGATGGAGGTAGGAGGGCAGTATTTTATAAGCTGAAAAATTGTTTTTACAACTTTATTTGCATTTTGCAACAAACAAATAATGGTGTGCTGATAGCCTTGTTCAACATAAGTACATTCAAACTGTCCCTTGTGTTAACAGGAATCAGAGATAATTTATATCGAGATTTGATATTTGTTTTCTAACCCAGACATTTAAACCAGTCGGAAAACAGCAGTTGTCTGCAGTTATTTACTATTTCATACTTAATATGTTCCAAGTGTGGTTTTTGGTTTAGTATTTATTAATTCAGGGGATAAAATAGATCAAAATTGGAAGAGGAACTAATATGTTTTGATGGCTGTGTCATCAGTAACGAGAAGAGAATAAGACTAAGCAGTGATAACTCTGTGCTGTAGAAATGGATGGAGTACTTTGTACTGCCCTTAACTGTGCTGCTCAGAGTTCTGCATCAAAAAATTATGTTAGGGAAGAAATTGCATAGGTTTGCACTATTATCAAGATAACACAGGAACACCATTCTTTATAGCAAGTTGTTCAGTCCTCTTAAAAACAAGGAAGAAAAATTAAATCCAAATGCATTCCAAAAGGATACCCAATAAAATGATGGTTTCCTTAGGCTGAGTATTCAACTGAGTATACTGCAAAACTGGTTTTGGGTTTGGGGTCTTTTTTTTGGGTTTTTTTTTTTTTGGTACTTAAAGTAGTTGATGTTACCAGAATGTAGTTCATGAGGCCAGCTGGTAAATACAACATAAAATACTCCTTTCAGAATACTCATTTCAACACTTTACATTAGTCCTTACACTCTTGTCTATCTTTTCCTCTCATATTGTGGACACACAGTAATGTTATCTCCTAAGCTTGGTTCTGCCTTTTGGTAGATTGTCTGTCTGCTCCTCAACACAATAAACCATAGCCATCGAATAGTGTAATCTATTTTTAATAAATTGTATTATTAAAATTAGGGTTTAATACCTTGTTTATTAAATAAGGTTAGAAACTAGAGAGTGCCCTAGCATATTTGGTGGAATCTTAGGATTAAAGCTGTAAGTAAATAATTTGAGTATAGCAGCCTCCTGTAGAAGTGAATTTAAAAATGAAATTGAATTTGTATTTTAATTCAAAAGTGGTTAAATTAAAGTGGTTAAATTAAGACAATTTGTTTGTAAATTCCTACTCTGTGGACCAGGAAGGTATGTGTAATCTTAAATGCAAGTGTCTATTTTAGTTTAATAGTGTAAAATTTACTGGCATTTTACTTCTAGTGTAATATTGTGATCTGTGTTTGACCCTCTGTTAAAAAGTAATTTTAAAAGTGTTAGTCAAAAGAGAGGCAATGTCATCTTTCTCTGCGTGGTGAAGAGAGATCATCTGATCATAATTCTTTGCAATGACTAGCCTTTATTGCCATCTTCACCCTTTGAAAAAGTGCAATAAATTCAACAACTTTTACCTTGCATCATGGTAAACCGTTGGTGGTTACATTTTAGTATTGCAGTAGCAATACGAATTTTAAGCTAAGCAGGAAGAACCTATGTAATCATATACATGTAGCCAGGCAATTACTCTCAAAACTGTTTCATCGCAGTGATCTGTGATTTAGTTTTATTTAGTCTTTCCTGCAGATAGAAGAGTGGTAGTCTGGCTGCTTTTGTTTAGGAAAGATACAGATCTTTCTATATGTGAGCAATCTCATTGATTTATGGTTCTTTTTTTGTATGCATTACATCATTGTATTGGGCTGTATGTGTGCCTGTATGTAATTCTGCTCACCTGTAACCTGATGGGCTGAGTTAGTCCAGGATAAATGCCTTTGCTTTGTGTGATATGCCTGTATCTTGAAATGAATATATTTCAGGAGTTTTGGTAAAAAAGAGTAAAACAAAAGTTATGCTTGAGGTTAGCCCAGCTGCATATTATGGTCAGTTACTGCATGATTTCAGGGAAAACAGACCAGGGAAAATGCATATTGTTTGAGTACGTGATATAAAACACAGATTTGGAGGCACTGGCTACATGGTCCATGCCGGGCAGATTCCTGAGTGGGCCTTGGTGTGTAGTATGTAATAATGCACAGGTAAGGTAGTTTTAGGACTGAATTAGCAATGAGCTCTTTGTAAACATACCTATTTTCAAACATAAAACTGAATTTTACTAAGTCCTCCCTAGCCCTTCCCTTCTTCCTGTGCTGCCCAAAAATAAGTATGGTTAAGCTGGTGTCTGATCAAGATTTACAGAGTAAGGAATTAGGGGAAAAGGGTTTCTTCTGCCGTTAGTGCTGACTTGCGCAGACTGACTACTTACACGAGAACGTATTTTACTCTGGCAGAATTATCCTACTAGGTGTCTTTCTTCTGAGGAATATTTGACGTACTTTACATACTTTTATTTACATATTTTACGTGGAAAAAATGGCACATTAAATCTAGTTAGATTGCAGTCCACCTGTTTAAATAAGAGAACATGGTGTTCATTCTGTGCCAGTCACTATTTGTATTCCTATCTCTTTTTCAGTTATTTCAGTTTGAGATTATCGTTTTAGTTAGAATTTAAGTGGCTTGTATTGTTGTACCTCAGACTTTCTCTTCGAATTATCGTCTTTGCTTCAGAGCTGTTCCATTTTGCTCCTTCAATTATTGAGTAGAATGTGAAATAAACTAATACTGAAAGACTAACTCAGAATAGTCAAAACACTGTATTTCCGTAAAACAATGAAGAACTGGAATTCATATATTATAGGCTACAATACATAAAAAGAAAATTACTAAACCATATCTCACTTATCATAGATCTTTTTAATAGGAGCAAAATCTGTGCCATTAGTTCCAGACCAGTGTATTTCCCATTCACAGTGCTTTAGTGCGTATCTTATAAATCTGTCCTCATCATCCTATATTACTTTTTCAAAGCAAGACTAACATCAAGCAAGACAGGATGAATGAAAGTCAATGAAGGTCAACTAGACAATCCAATTATTAAAGATTCTTGGAAGAACAGTACTGTGATCTATAAAAGCATTGGGTGTGAATTTCTGTATCTTTGTTGACAAGGATCATTTCTGTAGAACTGCGATATGTTTTCTGTGATAATCTGGTTTTAGATTATGCTGGTCAAACCTGTTTCTATAGTACATCTGAATGTCGGTTGTTTATATTCTAAAATATGTGTTACTTTGCAGAAGACATATTTATAATACAGACCCTTAAGGAAAATGTACTGTACAGTACCATATTGCATTACAAAGAGCAGTGTTAAGATTGCATAAGTGTGTAATTAATGCCGTTGCTAATTTTCTATGGATTTTTTTTCATCAGTTACTTACCTGTCTCTTATTCTGCAGAACAAGCCATCTCTTGGGAGCATAGAACACTTTTGTACAGTAAGAGGTTACTATTTCTGGTACTTCTTACAGTAAAAGTAGTGAGCCGACCAACATGTTTTAGTTTAAATGTGAAAGTTCAAGTATGTGTATAAGCCATCTGTGCTAGACACTTCAGGTGATAAAATAGAAGAAAGTCTAATCAAGCAGAAGAATAGTTATTTTCAGTCTTAGAGACTGACTTGAGCTTTAAATTTCGCTTTGTTGCTTTTATTTCAGATATGTCTGAAACTTACCTGTTGATTTGGGTTTTTTTTTTTTTTGTCCCTTATATGGATAGGTCTAATGAAAAATGATACTTCTGCGTACAAACCTTGTTTTATTATAGAGTTTTTTTTGAGTTGTACATAAATCAGGACAGATTATAGTATTCGGTGACAAATTATATCTGAAGACTAATAGGTAAATGTACTTGACTATGCCACACATATGTTTATAAATAAATTCCAAACTGTTACATGCTCTTACTCTTCTCCACCGCTACAAAAAACAGAACAAAAAGACTCAATATAGGTGTTATTTTTTACCCTGTCATCAGATACTTAGCTTACAGGTATCTTGATCTGGTATATATATACATCTTATATTTACTCTGTGGGAAGCCATTCCTGTGAAATTGCATTGTGTGTGTGTATATACGTATGTATATGGAGAAATATATATCTATATTTTCCTTCCTATAATACAATTGCAAGAGGGTGCAGTCCTGTGTTAAGAGAAGCTAACTAAACAGAACATCAAGTGGCCTTCATTACAGGCTGGCTGTGTAGGAATCATGTTACTAAAATATCAATTGCTATGAATGACATAGGAGCTGGAAGAGAAGTAATATATTCCTAGGTACTGGAGAACTGGTATAGTAAAGAATGTGAAATTATAGAGCTGATGATTGAGAAAATTTTTACAATGTTTCCCAGTAAAAGTTGAAGTTAGCTTCTGCAGGTGGTGGAGTTTTGTTGGCTGCAGCGAAGGACAAGATCTTTTACTGAACTGAGCTTAAAGACAGCAGCAGTTTCAATGCTCTGCTATTTTATTTGTAAGTCAAGATTTAAGAAAAGAAATTGCTGTTTGCAGTAGCAAAATGCCTATCTGAAGTGGTGATTTCGACAACAGTAATTGTAAAGTATATGCAGGTAATGTCAGGCTACTTTTGACAGATAGTAAATAATTTTTCTAAACCTGGAAAATACAGAGGTAATGAAGAATTTTTTTCTGACTAGATAGATGCTGCATATCTAATGAGCACTGAAAAGTTTGCTGCTAATCTGTAAACTATTTATATATATCTATATATATAATCTACTAACTTTTACCAAAACTATTTTTTCACACATTTTATTTAGAATGCAAAATATTCTATAGTATGAACAGTGAAGTGACATCTTAGGCAAGTGGGAACTGTGGATAAAAATGATCCACAGCACAGCAAGTGTGATGTTCCTATGTACGTATTTACCTGAGGCTCAACTGTGGACTAGATATTTCAAAACTTGTTTTGCTTTTGAGTTCTGTGATAACAAGAAGACATCCTTACAAACCCAGAATGTCCTCAGCATCCAGGATTTACGATTCCGGATATAGTGTGACATTCCTGAGCAGTTTGGCTGGAAAATACAGGTTTTGTCCCAAAATCAAGTTAGAGTTTTGCATTATTGTCATTTGCACTAGGTGGGGGGAGGGGAAAGGAGAGAGGGAAGGGAAAAAAAGAAAAGAAAAACCAAACAAAAAACCCCCAAAGAACTTGTATAAAAGCTGGTATGCAGGTGCATTAACTGTACCCATGTCAATATTCTTCACAAAGTTCACAAAATACTGTCCTTTTAAATAGTCGACGTACAAAGCATTACATTTATGCAATGGGTTGTGTTTCATAGTTACTAAAGTTTGTTAGACAAACTTAATTATAAAGAAATTAAATAGGTGTAGAAATAAATCAATTACAATAGTAAACTAGGTAGCATCTCCATTCAACTGATACTGACATGGGTGTATTGCCAAGATATACAAGTCGTGGGGGAAACAGATGGAACACTGCATTTAAATTAGAATTGTCAATTGCTTTGTTTTAGTAAAAATGCTTACAAAAGGAATATAGACTTAAGCTACCGTATAATTCAAATTCTGTGTGGTCCGCGATGGGTATAGCATGAGATTGCAGCATCACAGTAACATACTTTTTTAGTATTTTTAATGTTTTTATATAGTTTGTGAGAGTAGTGGAGAGAATGGTCTCTTGGGTTACTTACAGGATGACAATAATATTTGAATTTGGAGCCATCATTCTCTCTTCTTCATGTTCTTTTCCTCTTCTAAGAAGATGATCCCCTTTTGCGAAAAATGACCTTTTTCCTTCTTCTTCGTGCACATGTGTAGAAGTGTGTGCATACCCAATATTTTCTCTCAAACTCTTGAAATAAATAACCGTGGTAGTAATAATAAAAATATTAATGAGCAGCTTGCCAATGTTACGGAGAGACAGTGTTAAGTATTTGCTTGTATCAGCTATTCAACTGTTACCTGTGTATCTTTTCTGCAGGTGACAGATCAGTCAGTGAAAGCTTTTGCTGAACATTGTCCAGAGCTGCAGTATGTTGGTTTCATGGGCTGCTCTGTAACATCGAAAGGAGTCATTCACCTCACCAACGTGAGTATCGTACTTCTTTTTGCTAGTCATTGGTGTGTTTGACTATTGCCAAACCATAGGTATCAGCTAGACTAAGTTTATACTGTGATGGATAACACTGTCATAGACAGAAAAATGACAAAATAAATTAACTTTGCAGTATTTGAGCAGACACGTTCAGATTTCCCTGTGTAAAAGGCTGTCACAAAAACACATTCAAGGGATGAAAAGTTTTCTCAGAAATAACGATACCATTCAGGTCAAAAGTCTTTAAAATGCCTTCAGATTCTGTTGCAAACAAAACAAATATCTATAATTGGAAGTGCAAAATTCTTAGTGCAAAAGATTTAGACACTTTGTATATATCCGTCTTTGTATTTTAATGTAGTATTACTGATACATTTTCTTTTCTTTCCTTTTTCTTTTCTGTAAGAGGAGTGATGTGTGAGAGAACTAACTTGGGTAAACGTGCAGAAAATTATGGGAGCATTCAATAAAATGAATGAGTTGGGTGGGCTGGACAAACAGCATATTAATTAAAATTCATAACTGAAAGTAAATCCAGGCATCATGCAAACATCAGGGAGAAGAGAGGAAAGTGCATCAGGAATAGATAAATTAATATTTGTAGCTAAGATTTTTTTTTTTTTTTTTAAAGTTCAAATAGGAAAATGAAACTCGTTACAACTGATAAAGGTGGCTGTAGAAATTGGCATTGGTAGAATATGAAAAGTTCTGGTAAACAGAAAAATAAACATAAAAATGCAGCTCCTGAGGGAAGTGGTGGATGAAGTTGCCAAGTGATTATCCATCATATTTGAGAAGTCGTGGCAGTCTGGTGAAGTTCCTGCTGACTGGGAAAGGAGAAATATAACCCCATTTTTAAAAAGGGAAACAAGGAAGACCCAGGGAACTACAGGCTGATCAGTCTCAGCTCTTTGTTCCTGGCAAGATCAGGGAGCAGATCCTCCTGGATACTATGCTAAGGCACATGGACAATAAGGGGGTGATTTGTGACAGCCAGTGTGGCTTCACTGTAGGCAAATCATGCCTGAAAAATCTGATGGCCTTCTATGATGGGATTATGGCATTGGTGAATTAGGAAAAAAGCAACTGATGTAATTGACCTGAACTTAACGCAAAACATTTGATACTGTTCCACACAACATGCTTGTCTCTAAATGGGAGAGGTATGGATTTGGCATATGGACCACTTGATGGATAAGGAATTGGCTGGATGGTCACCCTCAAAGAGTTGTGATCAACAGCGCAAGTCCAAGTAGAAATCAGTGACGAGTGGTGTTCCTCAAGGGTCGGCGTTGGGACTGGTGACATTCAACATCTTTGTTGGTGACATGGACAGTGGGATTGATGCACACTCAGCAAATTTGCTGGTGATACCAGCTGTGTGGTGTGGTTGACATGCTGGAGGGGAGGGATGGGATCCAGAGGGACCATGACATGCTTGAGAGGTGGCTAGTGCCAACCTCATGTTGTTCAGCAAGGCCAAGTGCAAGGTCCTACACCTGGGTCAGGGCAATCCCAAGCACAAATACAGGCTGGGTGGCCAATGAATTCAGAGCAACCCTGAGGAGGACTTGGGTGTGTTGGTTGATGAGAAACTAAACACGAGTGTGCGCTTGCAGCCCAGAAAGGCAGCTGTATCCTGGGCTGTGTCAAAAGGAGCGTGACCATCAGATTGAGGGAGGTGATCCTGCCCCTTTACTCTGCTCTTGTAAAGTAACAGCTGGACTACTGTGTGCAGTTCTGGGGCCTTCAACACAGGAAGGACATGGACCTGTTGGAGTGAGTCTAGAGGAGGCTATGAAGATGATCAGAGGGCTGGAGCACCTCTCCTATGAAGACAGGTTGAGGTTAGGCTTGTTCAGCCTGGAGAAGAGAATTCTCTGTGGAGACCTTAGAGCAGCTTCCAGTACCTAAAGGGGGCGTACAAGAAATCTGGAAAGGGATTTTTTACAAGGGTATATAGTGACAGGACAAAGGGGAATGACTTTAAACTGAAAGAGAGTTAGATTAGCGATTAGGAAGAAATTCTTTACCGTGAAGGTAGTGAGACACTGGAACAAGTTGCCCAGGGGACGTGTGGCTGCCCCATCCCTGGCTGTGTTCACAGCCAGGTTGGATGGGGCTTTGAGCAACCTGATCTAGTGGAAGGTGCCCCTCCCTGTTGAAGGGGCTTGTAAGTAGATCATCTTTAAGGTCCCTTCCAACCCAAATAGTTCTGTGATATAAGGAAGAGGTTTTATGATGGGGGTGGTTGGAACAGGTTGCCAGGAGGGGGTTGGTAGATGCCCCATCCCTTCAAACATTCAAAGTCAGGCTGGACAGGGCTCTCAACAACCTGATCTTGTTGAAGATCTCGCTGCTCATTGCAGGGGGCTTGTAGTATGTGACCTTTAAAGGTCCCTTCCAACCCAAACTATTCCATGATTCTATGATATGATGTCTTCTGTTAAAGTTTGCTACGTACTCTTTTACATATGAGTGATTTTCTGTGGACAACAAGAAGGTATATTTTTGTTTCTTGCCACTTTAAGCTGAGGTATCTATACAGGCAAGTGGGATGATACCATATATTGAGGGGAAAAAGAGTAGGAGATTTTCCCAGTCATACAGTGACTGTGAAATTGTATTGGAATTCAGGCTTCTTTACTCTGAAGCTATTGACAAGTGATACCTGGTTAATCTTGCCACAGTGACTTCATTAATGTTTCCTCCACCTTGCTCCTCTGGCAGGTGTTACTTACTGTAGTACAGCAGGCAATGTTAACAAAAGCTCTGAATTGCACTGAAGCAGCTGACATAGACACATGTTCCATTTCTACAGTTCTTAGGAGGAAATAAGCTCCAGCAGGGAGTTAAAACAAGTATCTTGGGAGTAGTAATACAATCTTTAACTGCTGCATCTGTCTTTTCCAGAATTCATCTCTCTTTTTTTTTTTTTTTTTTTGTTCTAACCTCTGTATAGTTCTATGGTCAGTTTTATATTGAGTTCTCAACTAGTACTTCATAAGTGCTTAGTAATAATTCCAGTCCCATGTTCTTAGAGAATGTGGAATCTGTTCTTTGCTCTACATGGCCTGTGAGCGGGTCTCGCAAGGCTGTGCAGAGCTACCTCCTTTCTGTCTACTTCGTGTGTGCAAACTGGAGGTAACAGCAGTGGCCTCCATTGTGAAATTGCTTTGAGGCTGATGGATGTATAAAAATTGAGTGGTTTATTATTACTGTCTTTTCCCCCTAGTAATGTAAGCTCTCATTAAAATAATGGCACTTGAAAAGTCTGAATTACGGCACTGCTGAAACAGAGTTGTTTTAATAGCTAATTGTAGGTTATGTAGTGAAAATGTTATGAATTATAGGAAAAGAAGAAACATTCAGGACATACTTTCATTATTTTTCTACTGAACATAGTGACATTCAAAAAAATTTGCTTCTTGAGCAAAACCATGTTATCATGCTAGTGCCTTTTTACCTTGAAGTTATTGTGAACTGCAAAAAAAGCACCTGAAACAAATAATCATTATTGGGCAAGATGAGAGGCACTGCTTGTATATACACTGGGAGAGAGAAAGGGAAAGAGGGAGTGTGTGTATGCAATTCACAGTTAAACTCCCAGTTGAAACCAGTGGTTTGTTCTCATGACCTAGAATGTTTTATTTTGCTTTGTAGCTGTAATGTGTCAAACAGTGTCACAAAAGATCTGAATGATCTGTTCTGTGACATCAGAAAAATTACACCAACATTTATCAACTTTGTTTCCTTGGAAGAGGGAAGAATATGTCCTGGATATAGTGTTGTAGTTTTTACCTTCTGTTTTCATTACATCCCCAATTACTGTTTCTTCGCTTTATCTTTTTTTCTGACTTGCTTTATTATTTACTTACCTTTGCCTACATTATTTGGTTTTTTTCTTGTTTTTTCCCTTCCTCCCCTCTTCACATTCTTGTCTCTCAAGAACTTATAGCTGTGCATTTTTTCTTTTCACTTCCTTCTTTACCTGTAAGCGTGAAGATAGATATAAATGTGCAAAGTACCTATGCGCATTAGCTAATTACGTTGAAGACGGAATAACCAGATGAGTAATTTTTCTTGATTAACTAAGTATGAAAAAGAAACTTTGTATGCTAACCAGTGAAGTAGTGATATTTTCATTTTATACCTTTGGCCACAAAAGTGGTGGTATTGTCTTCCCCTCTTGTGGCAATTGCCTCTCAGCAGTTTAATAGTTGCACTTGTAATAGAATTTTAACAGCTGGCATTAGCAAATCTCAACATATAGACAAGTTTTATTTCCAAGCCACTTCCTTAACTCCTTCCTTTGGGTTGTGATATAAAAGCAAGAGTGATTGCTTTGTAGCAGTGTATGTAAGCAGTATAGCTTCTACACCATGCCTTCTGACAGACTATGTCTATTACAGACATTTTCATCTAAATATCTGTGAATCCTTGGACAACATCTTGATAGAAAAAAGTTCTGATTTTTTCTTCTAATCATTAGTACATGAAGTCATTTTATCTAAGAATTATTTTTGGAATAATGTGATCTTTATTCTTTGTTTATCTTTTAATTGTTACCCTGCAGATATGTCCTATCTAACTCAGTCATGCCTGTGTCTGAGTTGGTGGCCAGTATGAAGTCAATTAAAATGCTGATGTATAGAGCAAATATTTAGGACTCATTCAGTGCAGACATTATCAGCTTGACAGATATATAATGATAATCTACACATGACAAGGTTGATATTACGAGAGCTTTTTCTAAACAGAGGTACTGTAACTTTAGTAACTGCTTTAGTTGCTTTAGTAACTGCTTTGTTTTGACACAAAGTGCCCTGCTCTATGCCTTTTTTTAATAGTAAGATTTCAGCATACCTTCTAATTTTAAAATTATCATGCTTCCTAACTACGAACATGATTACTCTTCTTTGACTAGATCTAGAGAAAACAGTTTTTTAATCAATTTATGTAATGAACTATATTTCATAAGCTGGCATATGATTTATTTGAGTCTGTCTGAATTTAATAAGATGTCCTTTTAAGTGATAGTCTGCCAATCATAGGAAAAAGCTGTTGAGGATTTCTGAACATAGTGATTCTGGAAGATTCTTTGTGAGATGCTTTGGGTTGGCACTTTAAATGATGTGGTGCTATTGGTTGTGTATGAGAACCTTTTTAACATCTTGTCAAACTAAAGCTGACCATTTTGCTGAATGAAGTTAATGGTGTCCCTCCTAAGAGATACTTTTTTGTCATTTTTAAGAATTTGATATTCTATCTATCTGCAGTTTCTAACTACCTAACTGTGGTTTCTTTCAAGTTGCAGTGAAGTAAAAAAGGCAGTGCAGAGAAGACTGAATTCATAGTTGAAAAGGCTCCAGAGCTCTGTGGGTGTGTGAAACTTTCCAAAAGTTTCTGCATTTACTTGAATAAATAACACAAAGAGAGAATTAGTGATACTGTAATTCAGCAGCAACTTTTGGAGTTTCTAAACTGGAAATGAATCTTGTGCAGCAGGTGTTAGATGTGCAGATTATATGTGTGTGCAAGTAGCTCTTCCACAATGGGTCTCAGTGGTAGAAAGGAGGGCAATATGTTTATTTTTGTAGCATAACTTGTAAAAAGTATGCATGCAATATGTCAAAAAAAATTTATTAGCAGTCATGGAGGGAGTAGCAGCTTTAATACAAAAGTAATTCACTTTCCTATTGTATTTTGCTATGCTACAATGCAAAACAAAAGAATCTATTAAATTTTTTTTCCTTAATTAAGATATGCTTTCAATGCACTTCTCAGACATGTTTTTTTACAAGTACCTGCACTCTTCAAAATTAACTTTTTCCAGTTTGTTTTTTGTAAGTGATGCAAATTAAATCTTTGATTATAAGACAGGTTTTTAATGTGTATTTCTTATTCAAGCAATGGGAGCTCAATATTCTGCAATATTGTAAAAAATTAGAAGTTGTCTATGTGCAGAACATTAGATCAATCTGTGGGAAAATAGTGTCTTCTGAAACTATTCAATCATTTTCCAGTTCTTTAAACCATGTATGATTATTGTTTCAGGAGCACAGTATATCTCAGTAATTTAGTTCGGTTACTTCAGTTCTTAAGTAAAAATCAATGGATGTGCCTTTTTAAAAAGTAGTTTATAAAATATATTGACATAATAATAATAACAGAAAGATTGTGATTTACAATTTTTTCAGGTTGCTATTTTTTATTTCCTATGATCACACATGTGCTTTGGGGGACTCACGTCAGAGAGCTGTTTGTTCCCTGAAGGCACATACACACAAAGAGTGTCAAGAAAATTAAGCTTAATTAGCAAAAGATGTGAATTTAAAGCTCATTAAGTTCTTATAAGCACTTCAGAAATAATTTGGCCGTAGTTCTGAAGAGGATTGATCTTTGAATAGTTTAGAGGTGGACTTGGAAGTGTTAGGTTTGGACTCAGTCTTACAGGTCTATCCCAACCTAAGTAATGCCATGATTCTATTCTACGACTGTTAAGGAAGCATGTCTCTACAGGAATTGTGGAAGCATGTGGGGAACATAAGAAAAAAAGAAAAAGAATTAGTGGTAGACCCCTACAATAATAGCTAAATATTCACAGGAGTTGATACCTCAACACTGAAAAATTACCTGTGATCCCAATGTTAATAGTAATTTTTTATCATCTAAAGTATGTGAAATTTATCCTAAACATGAACAGTCTCAAATCAGGCATATTTTCCCGTTCCCCACCCCTCATTTTCTCCATTTGTGGTAGTTTTCAAATGCTCTAGCTGCTTGATTAGCCTTGCACGTATTTTAATATTACAAGTTCCAGTAATCAAGACAGAAGTCTTACGAATTCCATAACATTCAGGCACACAAATAGTATGATAATCTCTGAATCTTTAAATATATCGACCTCCATAAAATTTCATTTAAACCAACCAACAGAAGTATCTGAAGCTCTGTTTTTCAATACTTCTTCATATAAAACCATTTTATGATTTAAGTAGTTCTTTTGCATCTGTCATTCACACTGAAACAATTCCCTTTCAGTACATTTTAATAGGCAATCTCCTCACAAAACCTTTACATCCTGCACTGTCAATTCTCTCTCTGTTAGTGGGACTGAGAGGAAGGGACCAATACTGTGTTCGCTTCTAATCTCAGTCATCTAACTTGACTCCCTCTGAAATGTGAATGCTGTTATTACACTATCTCATACAATTTTAACACTGAATCAGTATTCAGTAATTTCAATAAGGTTGTGTATATATGTAGCACACAAAATTTGCTTAACTGTTCTTCCTTTCTCAATTTTTTTTTTTTTTATTTCGTATTTTTAAGCCCTCTGCCTGTTATTTGCATCATCTGTTTTATTGTCACATTAAGTATTTCTTTTTCAGTGAAAGCATTTTGCCTGCTGGAGCTGAGTTCAAAGTTTAAATTCTGCTCATGCTGAGCATTCTTTGTTGAGCTATAAAATTAAGAGTTGAAGAAAAGTGTGACTATCCGTAGAAGAATGGCCCTCAAATTGCTCAATAAAGTGGTATTGCTGCATGAAGAAAATTGGTTTTGATTTAAAAAAAAACCCAAAAAAAAAACCAAACCCAAAAGCAAAAGCTTTATTCATCCTTGTGCCCTAAGATTAAGTATTAATTCACGGAATATCTGTCATCACGGATATTTGTCATTAATGTCCATTTTAATGAAAAATGGTTACACACATTTGTAACAGTTCTTTGACCTGTAATAAGATGTTGATACCTCTTATATAAGTAGGCAGAGGGGTATTCTTTTCACCTGTTATGTTTAGATTAATACAAAATTTTTTCAGAAGGTCCAGTACTTAGAGGAATGTGTATCCAGTTCTGCAGATCTTGAAAGTCACTCAGTTATATGAAGTGGCAGTAGTGAGGTTATATAGATCAAATTATGCTTCAGGACTTTGTATCAGCTTAAGCCATCTCTTCAAACTTATAAGGCAGTAAGATTTTCTGGATTGAGTACATTGTGCCTAATAAAAAGAAGAATTAACCTACCAAGTAGGTCAAGTGTCAGGTAGGCTGTTTAAAATGAATGAATGTGACAGTAAAAAAGGCAAGTGATGGTTGAGTTTCTGTATATTGAATATAACGGTAGACCATTATTAGAATGAGGGAAAGAAACACTGAGGGAGTGATAATTCTCCAGTGGCGGTAAAGGGTAAAATCTACCTTGGAAACCCTGTTAATTTGGTCAAGAGGAGTACCAGGAATTCAGTTTCAGTTTTGAGTCTATCCATACAATGCTAAAGTGTTGTGGTTTGGTTTTTGGGGGGGGGGGTTTGTGGATTTTTTGTTTGGTTGGTTTGGTTTGGTTTCATTGGTTTTGTTGTTGTTGGGGTTTTTTTTTGGTGGTGGTTTTTTCATTTCGTTTTTTGCGGTTTTTTTGCGGTGGTGTTTTTGGGTTTTTTGGGGGGGGGGGGGTGGGGGTGTTCCTGGGAAATCACGAATTCTTTCTGCTGCATCTGTTACTGTCTCAATGAAGTAGATACTCTACTGTTACCTCTTACCTAATTTGAAGCCATGTTAGTTAAACTGTTATTAAAAAAGCAATGACCTAGGGTAAGTTCGTATTTTTAAATCTCTAAGTAATAATACTGACAGAAGAATCTCAATTGCTGATAAGGAGAGTGTGGTCCTTAAAGAAAGCATGTTTTAGTTAAAAATTCTGTGTGCTTTTTATCGTTGTTTTTTGTGG
The DNA here is from genome assembly GCF_004027225.2 of Strigops habroptila. NCBI lineage: Eukaryota > Metazoa > Chordata > Aves > Psittaciformes > Psittacidae > Strigops > Strigops habroptila. Next base: position 34,577,281 of record NC_044302.2, on the reverse strand, counting down.
GGTTTAGTTTGTTTGTTTTTAAATGGGAAGATATTTTACTTGTCTTTGAGGTCTCCTGGTAAATATTTATTTAGTGTCATAAAACATTGCATTGTTGCATTGTCCAGTAGGTGTATTCCCAATGTCATAGGCACTGGCCGTGTTATTGCCAACATGGTAGAAAGGATGAAGTATCTAATGTGAATAGCTGTATGAAGATGAAGAAAATTCAGATTGCTCTAAGTTTCCGCTTCTCTTTGTAATTTATGCAGAAAAAATGAGGGATAGGTTGTGAGGTTTTTTTGGGTGCTTAGCAGCTAAGTCTTTTAAACTTCCTGGTAGAGCAGTATCTGTAAAATGCAGAGAGACAGAGCTTGTAAGATCTGTCCATTTTACCAACACAATATCAATCATTATGTGTTTTTCTCCCTAATAGGCAAATAAGATAATCAGAAGTTCAATGGGATTACAACAAACACCTCCACAGTACACCTGTGAAAATCCTAATAACAAGAATATTATTGTCCTATAGACATACACTACAGTTGTTTCTCAGTGGTCAGGTTCCTTGATTTTATTCTTGTTCTGCAGGATTTCTGGAAGCAGTATGTGGTTTATCTTCAGCTTCAGTTTCGAGAATGTTAAAACTTCTGGAACAAAACACCACAACAGCAATTTCTGTAGAAGAGATTTCAGTTAAATACGCTGACTTAATTATTAGCTACTGAAGTGGACCAATTATATGATCTCAGTTGTATGCTGTTACTTAATCAAATCCTTAGTGACTTAAATCATTGAATAGGATTATTTTTTTCTCTCTTACAGGGAAGGTAAATTTAATTAAAGTGTCAGTATTACCTAATGCAATTATTTTTCTAGAGTATAACAGAGATTATTTCAGACAGCTTAAAAAGCAAACAGCACTTGGAGGTTATGACTAAACTGATCTGTTGTTTTAGGATACTGCAGAAATCTGTACAAATTTTCTCCTTTGAATCCATAGCTCATAAAACTAGTAAGAAGGTTTTGTTTGCTTTTGAAGGACATTGTAATGATTAACAATAGTAATGAATCAGATTAATCAGTGCATAAATCTTAATCATATTGTTCTGTGACTCCAACTTTTGTTGTTCAGAATATCCAGGTTATTATCGATGGCTGAGCAAGTAAGACTACAGTCTAAATACTGTATTTTCCTGGGAGTTTGTAATATTTACTTAGTTTGAAAGCCTTAGACTCTGGAGTCTTTAATCACATGCATTTGAATCTAAGCACAGATGTGTTGCTTCGATGCCATATTTTTCTTATAATTAAATGAATTGGTATGTGACCTTGGTATTTATATTCCATATAGTTAAAAGGAGGAAGACCTAGGTCCTTTTTGTTGGGTGTATTGGTCTATGAGTGAGAATGTCTTGATTTCGTGGAGTAACTGAGTGCCTGAATTCCAAATTTGCTGAAGTTGGATTCTATTAATATCTATTTTCTTTTTGTGAAAAATGTAGTAATCTTGTCTTACTTGACTATTTTACACGTACTATATGTGATTCCAAAAAGTTTAACAGGTTTTATAACAGTTATGTAGTGAACAAATCTGAGATTATTTCTTTCTATCAATTTTGTCTCACTAGTTAAGAAATCTTTCCAGCTTGGATCTGCGTCATATCACAGAACTGGACAATGAAACCGTGATGGAAATAGTAAAGAGATGCAAAAACCTTAATTCCCTCAATCTGTGTCTGAACTGGATCATTAATGACAGGTAACTTTGTTATAGGATCTAAAGCCAGTATAAAGCAAATTTAACTAGTTGTATTAGTTGAGAATAATTCCTCATGGCTCAGAGGGTGGAGGAAATAAATAAAACTAAGCGGTGTTTTGTGCGTGCTTATTCTTGCTTGTTTTGGGTAAATCATCATATTTTATAGAGTGAGTATTTCTGTTAGTGGAGAAAAGTTTAGTTATAACTGGATGGCAGCACTAACCTGTTTCCTGTAAATTTAACGAGAATGTTCCCTTTACTGTGTGGGATTGAAATGTACAATTGCAGTTATGACTCCTTCAGTAGTTAATCAGGATTTAAACAGATTTATATGCATACAAACATTAAAGCATATTTTTGATTACATAAGGAAAAATAAACTACTTGTGGGTTAAGCAGTGAAATTAATATCTTTTTTAGAAAGAAACAAATCCTTCATGTTTTTGGCAAAGAGACTCTCTAGAGTGAGGCTGAAAGAATAAGTGGGGTATTACCTTAGGCTTTTTCTTTTGACCAGAATACCTCCTATCCTGTTGTATTCCCTCTTTTTGATCAAGTAATATTAAGTAAATGCACACAGATGTTGTATAGTTGTATGCAGATCAGACGAAAAATGAAAAATATTGAGAATTTAAGAAGCAGAAGTTTCCTTTTAAAATGAGAAAATTGAGCAAAGCCACTATCTCAAGGTAAGGTATACAGGTGTCATGGTTTGAGCCCAGCCGGTAACTCAGAATCACGCAGCCGCTCGCTCACTTCCCCCTCTTCTTCCTCCCCCCGCCCCCAGAGGGATGGGGAGGAGAATCAAAAGAATGTTACTCCCACGGGTTGAGATAAGAGCAGTCCCGTAACTAAGGTATAATACAAAACCACTACTGCTACCACCAATAACAATAATGATAAGGGAAATAACAGGGGGAGAGGATACAATTGCTCACCACTGGCCAACCGATACCCAGCCCGACCCGAGCAGTGATCTGGGCCTTCCGGGTAACTCCCCCCAGTTTATATACTGGGCATGATGTGCCATGGTATGGAATACCCCTTTGGCTAGTTTGGGTCGGGTGTCCTGTCTCTGCTTCCTCCCAGCTTCCCCTCCTCCCTGGCAGAGCATGAGACTGAGAAAGTCCTTGATTGGAGTAAACATTACTTAGCAAGAACTAAAAACATCGGTGTTATCAGCGTTGTTCCCAGGCTGAAAGTTAAAAAACACAGCACTGCACCAGCTACTAAGAAGGAGAAAAATGACTGCTGTAGCTGAACCCAGGACAACAGGAAAGAACATTTTTATTTTTAACAGATTGGTTTATTATAATGGGTTCCTTAAACAAAAGGAAAGAGACTGTTTTAGCAGTTTTGCTTCTTCCCTCTGGTTACAGATTTCTTTCTAACATACTCTCTTTCAAGGTTTTCTGAAGTCTTTAAAGTGCAAATGAGCTTAAACTTTGGTGAAAATGTAATGTTCTAAAAATACTAAAATTGAAATTTGTTAAATACGAAGTACCATTGAACTTAGACTATAGCTTCGTTTAGCCTTAAGACTGTTTTTTGGTTTTGTAGTTTTATGTCAGACCTGTAACTGAACTTCATTGGTTATAAAAGCATTTAGTTGCCTCATCTCTCTCTGTCTGTGGAGACATACACATATTTTCATGTACAGAATCAGGCTATTGTAATGCAAAATTTTAAGCTAGTTGGAAAAAATACTAAGAAGAAGAATATGAATTTGAAAGACAGTCACTTTTCAGGTTTTAATTAAAGTACTTAGATATGTTATACCTTTCTGCATGAACGTTTTGAGTAGGCTAGTCTGTTAAATGTGATCCAAACTAATGGCAAACAGTTCTTGAAATTACTAGAATTACTAGAATAAAAAATATACATTTTAATTATATTCATATAACTGTAAAACTTCATATTGAATATAATTAGAATTATGAAGCTTAAGAAGAAAATTAAACCTTTTCCAGCAATTGCAGATAACCTGCTGTTCTATCTAAACTTTTGGATTGTTGACTTTTGTCTGTGTAGTTCTTTCCATTTTGTGTTTATTTCTGGTCATACCTGTCAGTACTTTTCCAACATGTAACACTTGACTACAGATTCAACTATTTAAATTAGCTCTAGATAAAAGCAAACAAAGAGAGATTTTAGAAAATAACTGATGCATTTGTCAAATCTTATTCACAGGCAAGTATTTGGTAATTCAAGTATTCTTCCTCTTTTACAAAGTGAGATAAAACTCCAAACACTAGTCTTAACTGAAAAAAGTTATTTCCTCTACTCCTCTTAAATGCTGCATTAAGAATTGCTGATAAGTATATAAAAAGAACATGATACATCCACTAGGCTTTAATCAATGTGGGCACTAGTTCAAGAGTATTACGAGTGTATTGACTTTGAGGATATTAGTGATCCTTCAGAAGTACACACGATTGTTCAGGTGCTTACCTTGGGTAAAACCCCAAGTTAGTTTAAACTAAATATTAATTTATTGATGATTGAAGGCAAGATGAGCTTTATTTTGGGGAGTTTTAATTTAATATAGTCTGAGACTTGATTTAAATAACCTTATCACCTTGAAATTGTCTTGATGGTAACTGCATTTGTTCTTTTGAATTTCAATTGATACAATGAAAATAGTGACATCTAGAAATCCCATGGGGAGATTCAGGAAAATGGAGTATGATGTACTGGTAAAGTTTTCAGGGGTGTGTGGTTCTTCTGATAGCTTGAGGAACACCTGCTATCTGTTGTATCCATAAATGATCAAGGAGCAAGCAGCAGTTATTATAACGTTTTTTGTGAATCTTACCACTGTGGACTTTGAGTTGCAATTCACTTCAACTTCTTTATTACATAATTCATCTGAAGACAGATATTTAAAAGCTGTGCAGTGACTGTGAAGTCTTTAGAGTATTTCTGCTGGCTTAAGTCATTCTTCTTACTAAAACACTCCCTTGGTAATATGTGTATAGGGGAGATTTGCCAGCCCTTATTGTATCTATGGTTCCTCTAATAAGCATCATGGTGCAGGGAATAGTGCAGATAAGGTTCCACCTGCATAACAAAATTAATGGTTGGTTTTACAGTCACAGGAAAATAATATTGCAACTATTTGAGAATTTTAATCCTTCCTCTGTAGCTGGTGCCAAGTGTTCTAGTAATAGTATCTCAAGAGCTGTTTTTTTTCTCATGGTGATTGTAGGTGACTTTGTTAGCAGGTGCTGACATTTGCAGAACATCTGGAGGTTGTTGAGAGTAAGCTATGGTTGTGACTTGGAGGCAGATATGCAGTATCTGTATGTCACAGTAGAACAGCGAGTAATGTTGGTTGGTGACCTTGTAGTAGTATTGCTAACTGCCATCAGAGTTCTGATCAGTGATATGGGGAAGATAAGCATTATGTGCACCTCCGTGAGCTTTCAGCAGAGATGGGAAGCCTGGATTTGGTCTAATTACACTACTTCTGAGAAAACTGTCCTTCTGTGTAGTGCTTTCATGAAATATCACCATAGTCAATGCTGTAATAGGACAGTCTCCCCATACTGTAATGATAAAGACTTGTTAGTGAGGAGCCTAAGATGGAGGAACTTGGAAATACAGACTTTTGACAAGGGTCGGGAAGTCAAAGTATGGAAGAAATTCAAAGGAAACATGGTAAATGGTTGGAGACCAGACCATAAGCCTGGAAGCCAAAATGTTTGTTCAGCAGCACAGTCAGGAGAAAGGAGCATTTTCTCCTTTGAAGAGGCTTCATCTGCTTTATTCTGCTGGATCACTAATGCAGCAACATTTTCTCAGGATTGGGCATCATACTTGTAGTCATAGAGCATATGGGGGCTTCTACACTGTTACTTAGCAGAGTTAATTGTTAATGTGGCCTTCCATATGTTAGAAAAGTATTTAAATGATTTGTGTTGACTGCCTGCCATGAGTTCATGTGAACCCATGTAATCAGCCTTGGGAGTAGCTGGATGTGTCTGGATGTGTTTTGGGTAGAGGATACAATGCTGAAGATGGTCTCAGTGGGTGATTAGCTCATTGTGTTTAGTCCCAGAGCTGCTGGTGTATGTGAATGCTCTCACATTTCACCAGCAGACATGAGCATCAAAATAGTAGCTGAGCTCTTACAGTATATTTTTTATAACATGCAGGATTAGTGAATGCTATAATTATTTTCAAGAAAGATAATAAAATTAGTCTTCTCTTCCTGGAACTATAAGTCTCTGCATTTTAGGTGCAAAAATAATTTTAATAAAATTACTTCTAAAAAATGTATAAACCTGTCACCTTGCCTGTACTTTTGCAGAGGCAAAAGTGTTCATTTTTTCTATGGTAACTACAAATGCTAATACAGCATCTTAGTATTCATCACCTTTGGTCTGACTGACGTGGAAATGTGCTTCAGGAACAGTGATTCTTACTCCTGTCATTTTGTATAATCTGGACTTGGGGATATAGTAGAGCCTTCCAGAAAAGTAACTGTACTTTTATATGATATTTGTTATGAATCATTCTAGGTGAATACTTTCATTTCTTAATTCTAATTTAATTTCATCTTTTCAGTGTTATCTGAAAGATGTCTCCTTTGAGTTCTCTGCATATTTATCAGCTGTTTAGTCAGCTACATTAGAAACTTGAGCTTCATAAAAAACTATATAATGTAACACAAATTAATTTACTTTAAAAATTACTTATGCTTTTGAATATCATAGTTTTTAATTAAATTTATGAGAAAATTTGCTTCACCCTGCAGATGTATTTTGTAAAATGATTCAAGGCTGGCTTTTACATTTCAAACTAAAGCATAGAACTTGGACAAAGATAACTAGCATGCTTTGGTAAATGATCTACTTAAAATTCTGGGTCTTCCCCCCCCCCCCCCCCCCCCCCCCAAGTGATTATGAAAAAAATAATCCTTTCTGATTAGTCCAGAATGGTGGGTTAATGTTGGCTATCTGCCCGATGCCCATCCAGCTGCTCTTGTCAGTCCCCTCACCCAGCAGGACAGGAGGAGAAAATAAGATGGAAAACTCCATAGGTTGATATAAAGACAGGGAGATCACTCAGCAGTTACTCTCTTGGGCAAAACAGGCTTGACTTGGGGCAGATTAATTTATTGCAAATTAAAAATAGAGTAGGATAGTGAGTGGGGGAAAAAAGGCAAAACCAAACCACCTTCATGCACCCTCCCCTTTTTCCAGTCTCAGCTTTAATCCTGCATTCCCAACTAGTTTACTTCCTCCCCCTGAAGCACCACAGGGCAGTGGGGAGCAAGGGTTGTGGCCAGTTCATAAGACTTCACCTTTGCCACTCCATCCTCCCACCTCTCTGCTCCAGTATGGGCTCTTGTACTGAATTTATGTGGCAATGTTTTTCAGGGGTGGCTTCTGTGAGAAGATGCCAGAAGCTTCCCCCATGTCAGACAGAGACAGTTCCAGCTGACTGCAAAACAGCCCCACCACTGGCCAAAGCTGAGGCAATCACTGATGTGATAACATATGTAAGAAAGGTGAAAACCACTGTTAAGAAAATCCAGGAGAAATGGGTGAGAATATGTGAGAGAAAACAGACAGCCAGGTCAGTGCAGAAGGAAGGCAGGAGGTGCTCCAGGCACCAGAGCAGAGGTTCCCCTGCAGCCCATGGTGCAGCCCATGGTGCGGCAGGCTGTGCCCCTGCAGCCCAGGGAGGTCCATAGTGGAACAGATTCCACCTGCAGCCCATGGAGGACCCGATGCTGGAGCAGGAGGATGTTCCGTGAAGTGAGCTGTGACCCCCATGGAAAGCCCATGCTGGATCAGGCTCCTGGCAGGAACTGCAGCCCATGGAGAGGAGCCCATGCAGGAGAACTTTTTCTAGCAGGACTTGGGACCATGTGGGAGACCCACATTGGAGCAGACTATTCCTAAGGAATTGTACCCTGTGGAAAGGACCCACGCTGAAGGAATTTTTGAAGAACTGAAGCCTGTGAGAATGACCCACATTGGAGAAGATCATGAAAACTGTCTCCTGTGGGAGGAACCGCATGCTGGGGTGTTCCAGTCAGTATACCATGATTCCTCTCTGCTGCTCCTTCCTCCTCACAGTTCCCTCTGCTCTGGTGTGGGCTCTGCATGGGCCACAGCTCCTTTAAGAGTACCCATCTGCTTTGGAATGGACTCCTCTACATGCTATAGAGAAGGTATCTGCTCCAGTGCAATGAAGTGCCTCCACCTTCCATGAACTTGGTCTTTGTACTGCTGTTTCACATGCTCTTTGTATTCACTTCCCCTCTTTGTGTTTGGTGTGGTTTGGTTTGGCATGATTTTGCCATTTTAAAATAGGCTTTCCCTGAGGAGCTCAGCTGTGTCCAACACAGGGCAGCCCCGGCATCCCTGCAGACCCCCCTGCCAGCACATTGGCATCTGCACCCAGTGCAGTGCTTTTCATTTCACAGCTAACAACAGGTTTCTGCAGGTCAGGTTTTATCCCTAAAATGTGAAATTGCATGATTCTTACTGTGATTACTGAAACAGGTGTTCATCATTCCTTTTATTGCACAGTACTGTGTGAGAATGACATCATAGATGCCTGGGAATGTGAGATGAATTTCCTGTGGAATCTAGCCGTGGCCACACATTTGTGCTATACTGTATAACTTTGGTTTAAATGTTATGTTACTTTGCAGTCCAGTCTGCAAATGTTTTGAAAAAAATTATGGGGTATGGTTCAATACATCCCCCAAATCATTATCCGTGGCAGAGTAGCCCTTTCAGCTTCCATTTATAAGCCCTGAACCCTCTTTATAAAGGCTTCTGAGAACCGTTTCTTTGGCATTGTTATAGAAGAAATTATTTTTTGCAAACGATTGGAACAGATCACTCTCATACTGTCTGCAAAGTTTAACCAATGATATAAATCAGAATGTATTTTCTATAATCAAGTGTAACTGTCCATTTATTGATGTTTTAGCATGCTATGTCTATTTCTATGATGATATTAAAGTAAATAGTTTTTAGGAATGATTTTCTGGTTGAAATGGATGTTATCGGAAAGAGTAAAACTTTCAACCTGTTGTCGTGATTTGCCACCCTTTTATCTTTCTTTGCATACTTGAGAAGCAGGAAGAACAGTCCACTGTTGTCGCACTGCTGAAATGTATGATAAATGAAGCTCTCTAAATAGTGAAAAGATGAGGAGGGTGATTAAGTCTGACAATTCTCATGTAAAAAAACTCAAGATGATAAATATCTCCTGTGATTAGTTATTAATTTAGTGCAAGGGACTAGCATCAGCCTAAACAATTTTATGAATTGTGGCATTAACGAAAAAAATAAAACTGGAAGATAGGTATGCACTTGTTAAGCCAAAGGAGAAATTTCTTAGAGTTGATGGCTAATAATTAAAAATGGCAGACTTGACACAAATGTGGCTTGACTGTTTTCTGTCTGACATTCCTTACAGAAATTGAGAAAGTGTAATGTTCCCTGAAGGCATGGAAGTGACAGTGTGCTATAAATCTGAGTCCTTAGTGCATCATGAAAACAGAAAGGTTTTGTATATATATCATTTCTGTACAGATAAAATATTTGCAGTGTTATAATTTGAAGTAGTACAGAAAAGTAAAAATTCCTTCCTATTAGTGCTCAGAAAAGAAGGTGTAATCCTTAACTGCAGTTACGGTGCATTCTAAGGTTACAACCTATAATTCGCCATGCAGTCAGAATAGGTACAGTATTTGGGGAAAAAAAGAGAAGGGATGACTGTCTCAGTGGCTTACTGCACTGACTGTGTTGTTTAGAGTGTATCAGTATATCCATTATAAATAGTATTTGAAAGGCACATAACCATGTTCTAAATTTGCTTTAGGCTATTCCTTGCTGCGTGGATTGTAAGATGAAATTGAAAATAATTCAGCAATTTTGTTGATTGATTGTTTTTTTCTGTGGAGATGAGCTTAAGACTGATGTTATTGGTCATGCCGTCATAAAACAGGAAACATGTCAGAGGATATATGCTAGTTGTCTTCAATCCTGATCAGGTTAACTCAATGATCCCCTGTTTTCTCTTGTTAAAACCAAAGAAGGCTGGTATATGCTGAATTTTCTGTGATGTTAAATGGGGTTAATTTTGTGTGTTTGAAATTCAAGATTAACCAGCATAAGTACTGGCTTGTAAAGGAGATGAAAAATTAATGTACCTTTGAGAAGCTGTAGTAAGCTTGAGAAGGAAGATGATAGTGATGAAATTGGAGCTGAGTTGGCAGGATGAATGACTAGGTAGTTCTGGGATTGGCAGAAATAATGTAATGAGGAAAGTAAGCAGTAACTTAAACAGAAAGTGGTGATCATGGTAATGCCTGTAGGATATAGGCAGTGAACAAGTGAGTTATGAAAAAAAAAAGAAATGCTGAACAGTGACTTATGTTTGGATTGGAGTCTCATTGACTTCTCTGCATACTCTGTGATTATGATCTACTGATTTTCAGAACTGTGGACTGAAATGGTCTCCAGTCTATGCATCTAGCTTTTATTCTCATGAAGTGAGGAAGAAACTGATATATACCCACCTCTGTGTGCCACAAGGGTGCTGCAACTCAGCCATGTTGTACAGCTAACTTTCAGGGGGGCAGAGTGTTTCCAGGCCTCAGAGTGCTAATCTGACCACTCATTAAAAATAACCTGCCTTTTTCACTGGAAACCATTTTCATAATCTTTAGAGCGTTAAGTGGCATTATGCCACACCTGGAATGCTGTGTCCAGTTTCGGGCTCCAGAGTACAAAAGAGATATGGACATACTGGAGAGTCCAGCAAAGAGCCACAAATACGATGAAGAGACTGGAGCAGCTCTCCAGTGAAGACAGGCTGAAAGGGCTGGGACTGTTCAGCCTGGAGAAGAGAAGGCTCAGGGGGATCTTATCAATGTATATAAATGCCTGCAGGTAGGGTGCAAAGAAGAACGAAGTTCTTTTAGGTGATGCCCATCAGTTTTATCAGAAAAAGGTCATACTGGTTTGGAAGAATACTGAAATAAATCTGATTTTCACAATACAAACAGGAGACGAAAGGCCTTTTATAGTTCTTAGCTAATTGTACTCTTAGTATATAATACAAAATGCGTTGATTCAGACATATTTTCAGCATGTTTATAAATCATTTATTGATTAACATAGGATCTAACAAGCTTAATTTTTTATGTTTCTGATTACTGTGGCTGAGCAGATACCTGCTTTTATAATTCACAGTAAAAAGCACGCTTTAAATATACACTTCCTTACTGGAATCTTTTCAGGTAAATTTTACTTGCAAAGTCTAGATATCGTCCTATTGTAGAATTTGCTTTTCCATCCTGATCTCGGCAGCTATCCATCAACAAGGCATAACAATAAGCTTGTTAGACTTAGCAGTGTAAAAAATGTTACTAAGCAAGGCCTGTCAGATGGCATTCAAATATTCATGCAGTCTTTCCAGATATGGAAAGTAGTTTCCTACTGTGAATAAAGTGCTTAAAGCAGAAGGTCTAACCTTCAGAACTTTATAGCTCTGTTGTTTACAATATATGTATTTCTTTTGCCTGATAGTTTTCAGTGCTTTCCTTTTCTATAAATCTGTATGCAGTGATTCTGATTTTTTTTTAAAGTGATTGTTTAAATTTTGCCATATGTAGGCTATATGGAGAGATTGCCTTTCCTAAGGTATTTGATAGAGATAGATTTAATAGGTATTTTTTTACATTTGTATTTCAAAAACTGCAGAAAAACTAAAACCATGAAATAGTTCGGTTAAAAAATCAGATTATTAATAGCATGTTACTTGTGTTTACTGATATATGACCCATTCCCTAAAAATAGTTTATAATAGTGTGAATCTAGTCATTTAGACTCTTCTCATATAAACATACATAAATTCAGTTTCTGGGTTCTAAGAATGTTTAAAACTGAGTTAATAGAACAAAAATGTAAGTGATCATTTAGACTTGAAAGAAAGCATTCGTCTAATCTGTAATGCAAACTGTAGTCTCATTTTTACTTTCAGACATATCAATTAAATATTGGCCAGCTGAATTTGGTTTAGAAAGTTTGTACCATCCTCTAGAATTTCATCAGGGGAAAATTAAGAAGTGTTTTCGCAGGTTTTCTTCCGTTAGTTGTCTTCTGGTCTAGGAGACTGTGGCAGGAATTTAAAATGGTATTAGATGCTCCCGGGACAACCAAACACAAACAGTCTGCACAACATAGTTCTGCTTAGTGATCTCCATTTGTTTTTCTGCATGTTTCTGGTCTGGTTGACGGCAGTAGAGCAGAATTGCCAGTATTTGTTATAGCTTGGAGTTGACTGTAATGGACATTCCTGGTTTTACTGAATAGCAATACCTTAGAAATTTCAGGTTACCTTCAAGCCTCAATTCATCATTTAACCACAAAAATCCATTTCATTTTAGCACTCTATAAACTTCAAGGGTGAAATAATGTTTTTTTAAAAAATTTAGCATTCGGAATTCAAAAGAAGAGAATTGAAATACAACTAAAACCTAGATTTACTAGTACTATTTTACTTTTCCAAACATTGCTTGAAAACCAAGACTAGATAGATGCCATTTGCAGTATCAATCTATAATTTTTACAAATCATTTAATGACATTTTCTGCGGCTTAGTGAATTGCAGTCTACATGAATTACACTTCAAAGAGTGAGTGTAGTACAGAAGTATTCTGTAGATAACTCATCAGAATAACCTCTTCTGTATTCCCTCATCTCTTTACCTGTAGTGCTAAACAATTGTTTTAAACATGTGCTATTAGCAAAAAGTTAATAGTTCTTACTATGAGGTGATTCTTGTGTCATTCTCACCTGAAAAAATGTGGTTATTTTGGATACTGTGTAGTTGGTATAACAAAATATACTTTGTCACTGTGCTTGACAGATCTCATTTTCTAAGTAAAACATTGTCTTGCTTTGAGAAAAAAATCTTATTATTCTGTTGCAGGCTATTAAAAATTTGCTTAAGTATTTGAAATCTGAGGTCAAGTTTTAAAATAAGCATTTCAGGAGAGTTTTCAATAGCACATACTGTTTTATTTTTGCCTGTAACATTGTTTTCATTCATTGCTTTCCTACATAGTATATGTAGCTCTATAGTCAATGCTGTCAAATATTTGCTGAATAAAGTTTGCAAAAATGTGTCCTGATAAGTTCTGATCTAAATGGTGACATATTAATGTCTCTATGAATCTGACTACCTACGAGTGTTAGGAAATATATAAGGCAAAACAATGTGCAAACTAGATTATTTTTAAAAAGCAGTACAAAAGTTAGTTTGAATTTTCACTGTTACAGCCAATTTTTGCTAACATACCAATTACAATACATAATAGAGGTTTATTGTTTGAATGGTAAAATAATTGCGGATAGATTGGTCTCTCTAAGGACTGTTCCAAACACAATACAATGAATGCACAAAACTGTACAGTAACATACAGTAATATGAAGCATGTACCTTTTAGAAATGAAAGGAATTTGCTGGTTTCACATTGATTTTTTTGGGGTTTTTTTTCCTTTTTTTTTTTGTGAAATAGTTATCCATAATTTTGCATTGTAAGTGGCTGTAAGTGAAGGATTTTTTAAAAATCTCCCTGAAGTGGTTTTTGTATTCGCTGCCAAAATGGAAACTGACAGAAATAATAGCAAGTGTTCATTTTTTTTTTTTTTCTCTAGATCTTGCCCTAGTCTTTATTCTCTCATTTACAGGCTTATTAAAACATTAACGTTTATTCTGTTTTTACTGGCTTCAGTTCAGATTTGATTGTTAAGACATCTAGACATCTAATGATCACAGAATTTAGTCTTTAAGTTTCCTAAGTTTGTCCTAAATTTCTGTAGCTTTTTTCCTGTTGTATAAATAACATACTGGATAACCTTTTTGGCTTGTTTTTGTTTTTGTTTTGTTTTAGTGCATAGACGTCTTTTGGAACGGAAATGATTAGTATGATTATAAAGCATTATTCAAAATGCAGCTGAACAATGGACTTTTTCCCGGTAAATTAGGCGTTTTCAAACAAGTAACCATGCTTGAAACAAGAATTATATTGGAAATTAAACCATGTTATTTGGAGATAGTTTCATTAAACTATTGGAGATAGGTTGTTAAAAAGGCACCCTTTGGTCTCAATATCATAGAGTAGCTGTGGCTCCTTGGCTGGGCTGTAAGACAGTGACAGCCTGAGGGCTAGAGCTGGCAGGAGCTCTGATCTGTGGGAAAGGACTGGGATGGATTTAAGGCTACTTGGTTGCCCCCAACCACTCTGAATGTTGTAGTTTACAGTGACATTATCTGATACTATTCTATTAATATAGTCTGTGGGCAATTTTTGCTCACTGGTACTTTTTCTTCATGAACTGTCCTGCTACTACCAGCAGCTTCACTTAGTTGTCCTTGAGTTCACTTACCACTCATCATCGTTTCCAGTTTATTTGGACATTACCCTTTATTCATCTTTGTTATTTTCTTTATCATTAGTATTTTGAGTCAAGCCCATATCTCCTGTTTGTACAGCATTTAACACAATCTCCAGCCCAGTCTTCATGTTGGCAAGATGATGCTCCAGCCCTATGCTTGTGAAGGATGAGAAGGCAGGCTGCTGTGCCTCTATGTCTTAGTAAGTTTGTCCTTGCAATCATAAGCTGTAATTCCAGACCCTGCATGCTACAGTTTGACCGTGGATGAACAAAACTAGTGTCATACTATAGTTTGCTGGTGGTTTAGTTGATGATTTTCAAATAGCCGTTTCCCTAGACATTCCAACACATATATGATGAGGACTCAAAAAATTACCTTGCAGCTAAAATATATCACTGGATCTTCAATTTAATTTCAGGAAATTATTTTGTCAGACTTCTTTTTCCGCCTTCATTTTTCATACTTTGAGTGTTCAAAGGGTAAAATAAAAGTATTGCAGAGCAAAGTAAAGCTCCTCCTTCTGAGACTGCAAATTATGGTAGCCATTGTATCAGGAGAGAGGGCCTTATAAGCATGCACACTTCTTTGTATACTTCCTGTTGCCTATCACAATTAGTCTTTTTTCAGCAAATGCCTTGAAAATAGTGGTATTAAACAGATATTTGCATCAAAGTGATTTCTGTTATACTAAGTCTTGCAGTTGTATGATGATTCATATGTATTGTTCATTTGCATCCTAAAGGAGCTACAGGAAAAGCAAATAGTTCAATTTTGTAGGTACTTTGGGTAAGCAGCAGCTCTGAGTTTACACTATCTTAAAAAACACTGATGGTATAGTTTAGATAAGTAATCCAGCTATATTCAAGTTAAAAAGCACCATTTGAATAGCAATGCACATGTAAATGTTTAGAGAGAAGAGTTACACAAAATTTGCTCTGCTTTCGAAAGCAGAAATTCAGCAAATACATACAGTGTTAATCACTCTTACAAAATATTGTCAGAATGTGAGACTTGCATGTGATTTAAACTATTACTTTTACTCACACTGTGTAAGTACAGTGATGTCCTACAATTTTTACCATAAAGATTCCATAGTCTAGTGTAATATTGTAATGTTTCCTGAAATTTCAAGATACTTTTTTGCACTGGAATATTAACTACAGTATAACTACTGTATATATCCATATACTTAAGTATATATATATGCATGTCATGCAGAATTTGTTCAGGAACTTTAAAGTGAATTTTTGTAAAGAATTTTTCATAAAGACTGTGTGATTGAACATAGGAGAAGTTTTACTGGTGATGTACTTCTATTATAGTGATGTACTGGTGTCAAGACTTTTGAAGTCATACATCAAGATCAAATAGTATTCTAAAATATCAGATTAAAGCTAATAATATTTGATCATTAAATCTGTTTCATGTACTTGTTCTCAGTCTTAGAAAATTGATATGTTTTTTCAAGCTCATCATAACATCATTTTTAAAAACAGGATTAAAATCCTAATAACACACATTCTACAGGAAATTAATTTCAGTGTTTTTCCACATACACATTGCTGGTAGCTGTCCATGTCTACCGTGAGAAGTAATCTCTTCCTAAAACAGGATATCCTGTACTTTCCCATTAACAATCATGGGTATTTTGATTAATGGCATAGCAGAAAGATCAGAATATATTAACTTTTTGTCATCTCACTTTTGGCAGCACACAGTACCTGTAGGGGAGAGGAAGGAGTAATGAAAAATGAGGGCACAGTTTTCTAATACTGAATTCTTTGGTATAAAATTCAACTGTGAGGAATTGCTAGTCCTTTTTGACATACGCAGGTGGTTTAGGTAGTGTCTGTATAAAACTAGATACTCATTTTACTACTTACTAAACAGGGGCTCAGAGTGAATCAAAGGGTAAGTGAAAGTGTGAATCGTCAGGAAAAAACTCTTATTATGGTAATAGTGAAGAACACAAATGTTCATTGAGGACACAGTATTTGGGAGATTGGATGATGTAGAGTATTTCTTACATATTCGTCACTTTTCATTATTGTATATGATTTAGGACAATTTTTTTCATTCCAGCTTTCATGAATGTAAGTGTAAATGCTGTTCTACTGTAACATCAGCATGAAAAGGTGATTGAGAGTCCCATACTTTTGCTTTTTAGTCAATAGGTGTGGAAAACGATAGAAGTGATGATTTGTCTAATTGCTCTACTGTCGTTACAATTATAGAGAAAAGGTCAATCTAGTCACTGTCAATTAAACTATGAAAGAAAATGTGTTTATAGCCTTGAAGAACCATTATGTCAATTTTACTCTGTTCATCAGTGCATAACACATTTACTTGGATATATAAATCTTATCTTTCTTGGAATTACAGCAGACTTGCTCTATTACAGGCATTTGGTGCTGCTGAGTAAAGATAAACTTAAGTATTGTCTGTTAATTGCACATTCTTTCATTGTCCCATGTTTCCAAGATTTGTGTACAGTAAAACCTGGCTACTTTAATGAATAAAAATGGATGTGACAGATTGCAGTTTGCACCTTCTGTTTTCACATAGTTAAAACACTGTGGGTGACAGGACAATATCTGTTGCTTGTAGCTGTTGTAGTTGTGTTGGCATCAACTTTAACAAATGATATGGGGATACTCATTAACATTGCAAATGCTTTGGTTTAGGTACACTTTGTGCACCTTGGGAAAGTTTAGTATCTCCTGTGGGTACTGTTGTAGGGAATACTTTGTAAGGACTTTGTGTACTGTGGTTACTCTTAAGTGATAGGAGACAAGGTGATGAGCAAGCATGAATAAGTACATCAACTGTGTGGATACAAATATAGAGTGAAACTCTGGTCCTTGTGGTTGGCTAGTAGTCATTTTATCTTTCTGTCCTGTATTCTAGTATGATAAATAACATGACCCTCTTTTGATGTGTTCCTTCTCTTTTTCACTTTGTTAATTGTTTATGGGAAGAGTTATATCACCTAGGAGCATATTCAGGCATAATGAACAATGCCACTTCAAGCAATCCTGTTTCTGCTCTTCTGCCTGTTACCTGCAGCAGCAATGCCATCTCCATATTGGTCTGGCTGGCTACTGCAGCCACCTGTATCTAACTTAGTCAAGTTCAGTTGTGTATGGGTGGACAATTTAAAATGAGTTTGCTGTGCTCTGCAGCTTCAGGGAGCAATTGTGATTTTTTTTTTTTTTTTTTAATCTCTTGTTTTTCTGCCAGATCAAGCTTAGATCAGCTCTCACAATCAGCCTTCTGATCTTAGTGGTGCAGACTAACATTTTTGGATGTGGAAGAGCTTGGAACAATCATAGGAATAATGGAAAATAGTCTTGTGAGTTACAGTTCAATACAGCCACTATAGTCGTCTTTGTCTTAGCTTCTTATAATTGAAGACAGTCTTCCTTACCTGCTGTCAGATGGTGTATGTAAAAATGATTCAATAAGAAAACTTACAAAGACTTACTATGATATTACATGAGGAGATTAGATGTATGCAGTATTTTGAAATTTAAATAAATATATAATATATTAGTCTGTTTCTTTCTGCCCCTTGTGGTGGTGGGGAATTTTTGGGGTGTGTGTGTGTTTGTTCTTGTGTAGACACAATATTTTACACACTATTAAGGCAACATTGTGCAGGTACCTCTAGGAACACAAACATCCAGTAATGCAGTATTCTTTAAATGAGAGCGTACTAGAGAAAAACAACTTACCAGCTCTTGATTGAGAGAATGAGGGAATAACATTCAGTAATGCAAAGTAAATTCTACTTCAGTTCCTTCTTTATTTAACAAGGTGATGCTTGTGATGCCAATATAACCTTATATTGCATTGTTAGAAGGCCTATTTTTTTCCTGCTTAGACTTTGGGTCTTCCTTAAACTTTATATTAAACTTACATAATCTGGAATGGTTGCAGACTTACAGTAAGTATCTAGATTATAATTCATTCAAACTGGTAATAAGGCTCGGCAAAGAGTATGCTGCATAGTAATGTTAAATACTGAAATAATTAAGCTAATTTTGATATAGTACGTATCAAAAAAGACAGCAGTATCTTAACCATGACACCTTTTTTTTTGTACTTTCTTATCTTTCCCTACTCTTTTTCTTTCACTCTTGATCCTGCCCAGGATACACACACAAAACAGAGGTCAGTTATCAGCATAATTCAATATAAGTACATTCCTGACAACTGTATTAAATATGGTTATGTTCTATGTCCTGAATATGTGTTTTGCACTAAGAAATTGAGACCATTTTTTATTTAAAAAAAAAAAAAAAAAGTTTCAAGGACTCTCAGTGTATGGTAACATCTTATCTGCAAATTTTGTTATTATTCAAATAATCAGCAAGGAATAAATTAATTTAAAAGAAAATGTTCAGAAATGGAAGAACAGTAAAAGTTTCATAAAATTGGAAATAATTTCAAGGAGTTGCAGCAAAATGGATAGGTTGTTGAGGGCAAGCTGACAGAAACAAGAACCAATTCAGTGGAAACAGAAAATACATCTATTAAAGACTGACAGTTACAATCAAGGTTGGTATTGAAGTTGGTATTGGTTTTCTTTGTGAAGAGTTCTGTAGAGGAACATAAAATGATACAGCAATCTATGATTAAATATTTGTGCGTTTGAAGTAATTTCTTGTCTTCCGTGAAAATAACTGAACATACATAAATGTGAAAACCAGATTTCTACACTGTTGGAACATGATGAAAAATAGAGGCTTGCCTCCAAATAATCCAGTCGTTAATCTGCATTAATAGAAATACCCTAAGAGAGAAGCTGAGTCTTTCATCATACCTCAAAAAAGAAGGATTTTCACTGTGCCATGCCACAGGTTGTTTTCTTATGTTGCCAACACCTAATAGAGCCATATACGTCAAATTGGAATACTGAATCAAAATTAATAAAAAAGCAATCTAGAAAGTGATTTAACCTCTCAATTATGCCTTTAATGGAAAGACTTATTTTGTTGATGTGTGATACGAACATAGGAATTACACTGCTGAAAGATGGATTGCCTTTGGGATGCATTCTCTAGCAAAGTGATGGAGATATTCAAAGAGGTGAATAGCAGCAAGGCTGTCTGAAGTACCTAGAAGGCAAAACAGCAAATACCAGGGCACCATATTTAGAAAGAAAGCTTAGAACAATAACAGGAGGCAGAGGCAAAGACAGCTGCTTATAGGTGGGCCAAGAAGAGCAGGAGCTGATTTTTCTTTTATTCAGGCAAAGTTCAAATGAAACACACATGACAGAGTGGCTGTGCAGCTGCTGTTTCTTGTGAAGCATTTGCCCATATGTCACCTGACTGATTGCAAGTCCTGTCAGGCCCTCTATAGGTTCCTGGACAGTCCTTCCTTGGTATTTTTGGTTAGAGCGGGCTTTGGAGTTATTTCAGCAGCCCATCGTTTGTTGTGTTTTGAACCAACATTTTTGCCATGCAGTGCATTTTTGATCAGTTCCTTTTCAGAGCTTATGGGGAAATCCTCTTGAAAGGCCAAATCAATGTTACATGAACCATGATCTTCTTCCATACTCTGCGTACCTCTGTGTAGCTTTTTTTTTTTTGTGTTTACTGCTTTTTTTGATTAAAAAAAAAACCTGATGAAATTGTGAAATCTAATAGAGCTAGTATTACTAGGAGCTATGGCTCAGGACTTCAGGTATTCTGGGTTGGCGTGAGAGTGGAGTGAAGGTCTCATCCAACTAAGGTCTCCTGCTTATTTTCCAAAAGAAAGAATAAACTGATAGTATATGAGACTTACATACTATGTCTAGATATTTATATTAGTAGTAATATATTTTGTAAGTAAAGTTGCAGCTTTTGTTTATCCTAGTCATGCTATGTCTGTGTTATCATTTGGTTATGGAGTCAAACATTCTGGCAGATATATCTTTGTACTTTCAGTAGAAAGCTGTAGAACAACAGGTTACAAAGAGAATAATCATGCCAGGGTTTGGAGGCACTATGACCTTTGCACTTCTCTGTTGTATAGAAAACAAGGGGTAATGTGGAAAGTGTTGTGAATTGATTATTATTTCATAACTTTTGAAAGATTATGGTATATAGGATATTTGTTTTTTGGGGATTTTAATCGACCTTGTAAAATAATTTTCCATTAGTTACGAATGTTTCTGAAAATTTCTGGATACCTGTAATGCCTGTCTTGAGCTCTTGGTACAGAGCAGGAGACTGGGTTTTGGGGAGGAATCGATGGATTGAGACACTGAAATTGACAAGCTGAAACAGTGTTGTGTATGATACTCAGGAGTTCAAGTTCTACTCACACTGTGTGTTGTTGTTAAATAATGTATGCTCAAAAGTTTTGAAAGAGTAGGTAATTTTTGAAGTTTTAAATTAGTTTCTCACTAAATAACAAGTACCTGAGGAATAGAGACTTGATTATTAACGTCATCCTGTATTGCAAGCAGAATAAGCTTTATACTTCAGAAAAAGAAGAAAACCTCGTGTATTTTTTTTTTTGCATAATAGATTGGTTAAAAAAGAAAATTAAGATATGCTGAAATATTTTGGGAAACTGTATGGGCCCGTGAATATGGTATCAGAATTGAGTACTATTATAGGCTTTACTGTTGCTGTCTTTTTTAGCTTACCTCATTTAAACTCTCAATGACTCCATTTCTTCCTTCATAAAACAAGAAGGGGAAATGACCTTTTTAAGGACTAATAATTAAAAGATCACAAATATTTATTTTCCATCTGCAAAGCACAGCTGAAGTGGAGACAGATCATTCATTGTATGTATTTGGAATTAAATTTAAGAAAAGCAGAAATGGCTATATTTCAATATCTAATAATTTGAGTATCTTATTGAGTCTTAAGAGTCTGATACCATACATCAAATTTGTAGTGTTTGTAGCTCTGCAGGATTTTTTTCATATATTGAAAAAAGACTAAATGAGGTAGAGTATACAGTTATTTATAGCATTTTATTGTTTAGAGATTTACTGTATTCATTTTTCTTTTGTGCTGCGCTTCCCCAAAAAAGGAATAAGAATCTATTAAATACTTGCAGAAAGAGACCAGAATGCATCACTTGCTGCTGTAGTACTGGGAATTCTCTAATATTTAACGGAAGTTGAGATTTGTAGTTGTAGTATTCTCTTGCAAAGGAACATAACACTTAGTTGCATGGCAAGTTTCTCCTTTCTTCTTCCTGGGTGGTCTTGTCACATTTATTTCTTTCTCAAGCAACAGAGTAGGGACTATGAAATATTTATTTATTCATAAATTTGAAGACTAGTCTAGCTCATATTCATAAATCCAATTTTTATATCCTTCAGAATGAAGTTAATATAATCTTTCTTTTACTTTAGAGTCTTATTTTTTCCATGCATTTTGCTTTTCTGATTTGAACAGACGTTGGTATAACATATTGAAAGAGATTGGTAAGAAATCAACAGTCATTCATTATTTGTGTATCTGTCTTCTAGGTGTATATAAAATTACAGCTGGTAAAATCTGTGAGTGATGCAAGAAGAAGAGAAGTAGTAAATAACAGTGATGGCAAGCCATCTAGATTATTTTAGTAAACTAAGCCCATGCTGACAAAAATGCATTTCAGTATAGCCATACACAAAATTGTGTATTTAGGAACAAAGAATGCAGAATACACCTATACAGTGGGGAAAAAGTTACACCTTTGAGAGCAGTGATTCTGATTTAGGGATTATGAAGAGTAAAGTGCACTCAAACTATTATTTAAATGTGACAACACCATCGTTTGAAAGGGGCTAGTGTGAATTAGCTTATTTCATCTTTGCATATACCTTTAACAAAGGTAATATCACACTGTGACAAACAGTTCCCTTATTAATATTTTTTTAAAATCAAGGAATATGGTCTTCTAACATTTCAGAAAGATTCAAGGGCAATTGACTTGCAAAACAAGTGTAGAAGGGTTTTAAGATAACAGTGAAATTATTAAATCTGTAAATAGGAATGAAAGAACTTGTATTTGGAAATAGACATTTAAATCTGAAGTTAAATAATTTAAAAATAATAATTGCATCTTAGAATGAATTGCAAAGGAAAGCGAGTTCTGCAATTCTTATTTTTTTTGCATTTTTCAGATTTTAACTGACATGTCTTAAAATTTCCGTAAACCACTGGCTTACTGGTATATAATATAATTAGAATAGGATCAGAGAGCTTGGACCTCAGGAGGTCTCTACTCCAGGCCCCTTCTCACAGTAGGATCAGCTGCGAGACAAGACCAGGACAGCCAAGTATCAAAGTCTCTTGAGCACGTGGTCTGCACAACCTGTCTGGGCAACCTGTGCCACTGCTTGACTGCTCTTATGGGGGAAAAGTCTGAAGTTTCAATGTACAATGTTTCAACTTACAGAGTTTTTTCTTGTTCTCCTAGCATGCATCTGTATGAACAGCCTCGCTCTGTTCCTTTGATGATCTTGTAGGTACAGGAAAACTGCTTTATGTGCCTCCAAAACCGTCTCTCCTCCAGGCTGAAAATGCCCCTCTCCCTCTGCCTCTTCTCACAGGGCCTATGCTCCAGCCCCAGACCATTGTTGAGGGATACTGCTGGCCACCTTTACTGCGAGAGGACACTCCTGGCTCATGTTCATTTTGCTGTCTTCCAAGCTCCTAAATCGTTTTCTGCAGAGCTACTTTCCATCCAATCAGTCCACAGTCTGTACCATTGCAAAGGGTCCTTCCCCATGGGGACAAATGCAGATCACAGAATTATAGAATGGTTTGGAAGGGACCTTAGAGATATCTAGTTCCAACCCCCAAAGATGAAGATAGCTAATAAATTTCAAATTGATTTACTGCATTGTTATAAACTCTGGTAATGTTTGAATATTCTGAGAAGTAGGAGCTGTTCTGTAGGATCTTTGTGTGACATAAATACTTTAGGATTACTCACCATTTAGGTAGCTGCACAAATTTATCATGGCTAACCTCTCTATCCTATGATGAGCTTGTTAAATGTTCTCTAGATAGCAGCAGATAGTCTAGAAAGTTGTAATATTGTCTTTTGGGAGGAAAAAAATGCCATTAAAAAATGGATTAACTTTAGTATTGTGTCAAAGAGCTTGAGTGGGTGAATATCAGATTGTCTAGATGTATAGAATGGCAAATTTAATTTAATTTTAATTTTATTTTTTTTTAGTTTGAATTTTAGTATTAATTTTACTATTCTGGAAAAATACTCAGGGTTTTTTTTTCTATAGCTGCTGCACATTCTTAGCATTTGTGCGAGTACTTTATAAATAAAAATACTGTACAAAACTCTTCTTTGTTTTTTATTGGTAAATCCAGATTAGTTTCTACCCATTTCTAGCTTTTTTAAATGTAACATTAAAGAAAACCTGGAAAAGTTGCAGAGATCTATTCTAGCATGGTTTAGAATAGATTCCTGCAACTTCCCTAAGGCTGTTGTATGCCAAATTATCTTATTTCTCTTCATATGCTATCTTTCTTTCTTTCATGTAACTGAAAGCATGGCTATAGTGGGTATGACATAACCTACAGTAACCTTTAAAGAAACTCTCATATAATATATGTTTTAGGCACTGATTAGCCTCATAAATTCTAGTTCACAGTACATCTGTGTAATTATTGTTAAAGCCTTAGGATATTAGCAGGACATTAAATAGGCCATGTTTTTTTCTTTACCTATTGTCTGATGCTTCAGAAAAAATTTGGTATTTAGATATAATTAACATAAAGAGCTTTTAAGAGATTACAAATTGAGTCAGGCATAATGGCATAAAGGCACTTCATGTTTTATTAAAGAGCCTTCTTGTATGGTTTGTATTGTCCCATGGCTGCAGCAACTTAAATGTGAGATTCTTCTTTTTTACTGGGTATAATCATGATTCTTCTTCCTGTCTTACAGAAGCCATGTCTTATGTAATCTTTTCCATCAGAGCCTTGTGTTTAACTTGTTCAGATTTAAGTTTTTTGCATGAGAAAAGAAAGTAGTTCAGGAAAGAACTCAAGTAACAAGTAACTTGGAGAGCATACTTGAAGAGAAGATACACAACATCAAACTACAAGGTGTAAGTGCTTACAGTAGGGTTTATGGATGTATATCTTTTCCTAAATAAACAAAAAAAGTACATTCTTATTGGAATACTTAGAAGGCGTTGGCAAAACACTGAGGCTAATGAGAAACTAAATGAAATTGAAAATATTTCTTGAAGAAATAGTGAGAAGCTTCTTCAATTTTTAGCTCAAGGTGACTCTTAATTCCAGGGTTGTGGGTTCAAGCCTCACGTTGGGCACACCATGTTAACTTAAGAAGGAGAAAAATGACTGTTACAGCTGAACCCAGGACATACGGTTATTTAGATAAGATGGGTATAGTACCAGTAATTTTTATTTTTTATGGAAAGAAGCTCCAGCATGTATAATGGTGACTTGGGAAGACAAACACCATCACTCTGGACGTCCCCACCTTCCTCCTTCTTTCTCCAGCTTTACATACTGAGCATGACATCATATGGTATGAGATATCCCTTGAGTCAGTTGGGGTCAGCTGTCCTGGTTGTGTTCCCCCCAACTCCTTGTGCACCCGCAGGCCACTCATGGGTGGGGTGAGGAGCAGAAAAGGCCCTTGGCTCTGTTTAATCACAGCTCAGCAGAAACAAACATATCTGTGTTGTAAATACTGTCTTCAACACAAATCCAAAATACAGCCCCAGACCAGCTACTATGAAGAAAATTGACTCTATCCCAGCCAAAACCTCCACGGGTGGAGGTCACTTGTTTCATGAAAAGGTGATGAGCCAAGGGCTTTATGGATGTTGGAAGACTGTCACTACAGGGATGTATATTCTATTAGGAGACTCCAACAAAATAATACAAAATATGTCTGATAGAAGTTAAGAGCTCCTTCATCTGAAGTAACTGATAATCTGGTTTTTCTGCTTCTTTGTATATGACTCTTAAGTCACAGAATTACTTAAAAATAAATAATCTTGTGCTTCTTTTGATTGCTGAAATCTTGCTAATCTCATTTGGATATGATCAAGTTATTACCTTGAACATACACTGAAATACTTTGCTGAATTGACTTAAATTTGGAGGGTGGAAAAAGGAGTAATAATCTCCTTGTTCTACAGTATTTCATCTTTCAAAAACTGGATTTGAATGAAACTCCTTTTGTAAGGAATACGTAAAAATCAACTTTTATTTCATTGTTGAACTGATTTGATTAAGAGAATTGCAGGTGTTAGTTCAAGCACTTCACAAAGCTTTGTTCCAGGATAGAAGTGCTTACCAGTGACAACAAGCAACTGGTTGTGGAATGTCTGTATGAGCACTTATGGTAGTTAAATTTATAATGCTTCTGAGCCCATTCAAACCCAGTCATGTATATTGAATTAATATCTGTGGAGACAAAGGAAGTCAGATGCATGTTGGTTCTACAAGGACCAGACATATGGTTGGGGCTGGGCCCTTCAAAGAGGAAAAAATTATACTCTGCCTTCATCTTAATCTTCATGTTTCATTCTACAAAAATATCCTTTTTTTTCTTTTTTTTTCCTATAACATTTTCTCTACCTGGTACTGTGTGTTCATATAGTAAGTCTACATACCTTTCGCCATCATAGTATTACATTTTTAATTCATTAAACCACAGCAAACTAAGAAGAAGCTACTGATACAAAACTTTCCTTCGTTCTTATTTTCAAATTTCGTCATATTCAGACATGGGAAGGGGGAGGTGCAGAAGGAGGGAGGTCTGTCTAGAGGCATTCTAGACTTTATGCTGAATCTTTTGACTTGGATTAACATCTATAAGTAAGGATGCAAAGGATTCTCACACATCCACACTTTTCTCTGTGAGAAGGTATTTGCAGGGATAAGTCTGTAAACAAAAAATGGACACCTGCTGGATCACTAGATATATATGGCCTGAAACCTGTGTGCATCAGTTGTGTGTTTCAACATTTCAGTCCCTCACAGCTATCTCCAAAACCTGTAAAGAGCTAGAGGAACTGTCAGCAGTTATTTTGTTTGTGCCCAAGAAACCTGTGCTGTTTATTCAGTGTTTTAAAATATAAAGCAATGATACGGCAGTGCTGTTGAGTGCACGTGCTCTGATCTGATCTGTTTTCTGGATCTGCCAGCTACAAACCAGCTGTGCTGACCTGTGATGCCAGGACTGCAGTCAGCCCTGAAGTGAGGCTCTGTGTGGACAGGCGACAGCAGAGGGAGCTCAAAGTAATGAAATCTCTTTTTCTCTGCCTCTTTTGGAGTAAGGTAGGAAAGATGGGTCTTGGCGATAGTCTGTCTTGAGATCCATGTGAGAAACCAGAAATCAGACATGATTTCAGTAAGAACTAAATGAATCTGTTCTGGAGTTTCTCAAGAAAGCCAGACAAAATTACTATATCCAGTGCTAGTATTCTGGTGTTCTAGTTGGGTGGTGCTAGTAGCACTGCTACGCCTAGTATTGTATCCTTATATGTTGTATCTGTATCTCTTTTGTTCTCTTTATAATTCCCATGGAAAAAGTTATGGTTGAAATAGCTTAACTTTTCTTGATTTATGATCTTGTAGGGTTTGATAAATACCTGGTTTCACAATTCCATGTTTGAAAATAAATAATTTTCTGCCTATCAACTCTAAGCTGAATTTTCTCTCTCTTCCCTGTCACAAGTACATTAGCAACACAAGATGATAGAAGGGAAAAAAGGTAATGAGAGACAGAGGAGGACTGTAAACTGTGCTGCATAATTAGATTGTAAATCTTCTGAGGCAGAGTGATAAGGAGATGAAGCATAGGAACAAAACAGGTTAATCCCTGATGTTACCAGAATCACCATATTAACCTCCTGACTCCAGAATGCACTATAAAGGTCTAATAATTGTTTTGCATCAGTCTCTCTCCCAAAATATTTTACTCTACTATTGATGCCATTTTTTTTCATATGTAGTCTTGGAACTTGCTAGTGTTGGTGGTTTTTTCATATAAAAAGCAAGTTGTGCTGTGAATTATGTAAATAAACACCAAGCATGCTGCAAATAGCAGGAATACAGTGCAACCCTCAAAAAAGCAGAGAGATGATTGAAACTAAACACCTGTATCGGATACCCTAATTGAAAGGCTTTGCCAAGGAACAAGCCACTTACTCTACAATACATAAAGTATGTAGTTTGTTTTGTATTTTTGCTGCATGTTTTATACCTGGAATTCACCTGTCTGAATAAATTCTTCTTCCTGTATTAGTCATATATTGCTCCCACAGTGGAGATCAAGACTGGTAGAGGTCGACTTATAAATGGCTGAACAATGTTTCTAAATGTTTTGTAGAGCTGTCATATGTTTCATAATTTGTGTATAATGCTTGCCATGGATAATTCTGTGTACATGTACAACCACCACCACCACCACAAAAAAAAAGAAAATTTTACACCCTGAGGTGCCTCTCCATATTCACAGTTTCTTTGGAAGCAAGATGATGAGAGATTTCTGTGTCAGTAGGTAATGCAGTTGCACCAGGTATTTTTACACTCACTTGGGAAATTGTGTGGTGCCTGTACCTTCCAAAGCAATGACTTTGGCTCATGTTGCCATTGGATTAGCTGAAGGCTGTGAGCTTTCCTGGCCTCCGTGTTACATTTTTTATTGACCTTACGTATCTGATGTCATGACTGCTTTTTTTATGCTTGTCCTGTTGCTGCTCATACCTCTTTTTTCTCTGCCTCATAATGCAGTAGTGTTTTCTTCTTGCTTTTGTTCCTGAATTTGGTTCATGAAGATGGGCCATAAGGTTCGGTTTTGTTACATCAACCTCCAGAACTTTCTGATCTTTGTGCATTTCCTGACTAGATGCTGTTTTGACCTGAAGACATTTGCTTGAGTAGTAATTTAAATAAACTTCCCTCGATTGGTTAACATTCACATACTAAAATCAGGTTTACATTTTAAAACTTTTCTAGCTTCTTCCTGTTCCCTTTCATACATGCAATTTTAACATTAAGAATTCTTCCCTTTTTTGATGTTCTCTTTATTCTTCCCAACAGCCCTATTCTTCAAGTACCTTCTGTAACTTTTACAATGAAAAACTAATACTGCTCTCTATCCTCTGCTGAATTTATGGGGATTTTTGTTCCCCTTCATCATCTCTATCCTCATAGATTTTGTGTTGCTCATTATTTTGAGAATAAACTCATCGGAGTATCTTGATGTCACGGGTCTTCTAACCATTGGTAGCTTATCTCAGTGATACTAACTTGGGTCAGTTGCATAGCGAGCCTGTGACAAGGTCAGGTTGTTTGCTTAGATTGCATTTGGAAAAAGTATTTGTGAAATATAATTAAAAGCATTTATTTTTAGTTGCGAGTACAACTGAAACTCATACTAGTCTCACTATGTAGTCGCAGTCAGTATTTTAGGATATATTTGTGTGTCCATGTTGATCCATTTGTTTGTGACTGCAACTAAGTTGTATGGAAAAGGGAATCATCCATGTGCATCGGAGCTTGATTTCTTTCACTCTTTTGCACAAATCCATCTACTTAAACAAGCATAACAGGCATTTCCCTGCTTTTGAGAGCTGGGGATTATTTCATAGATCTAATGTTTGCTATCTTAAAATCTTTGAATAAATTTGATTAAGGCTACCTGGTAACTTTGGTTCTTTGGAAAAGTTTTGTGTGGAAGAACCAGTTTGGGCATCTTTGCTTTCCTTGAAAAATTCCTTAAAGAGTTGCAATACTAAATTTTACTTAAGAGAATTTAATGTCTTGCCAGAAGAGTCACGGCATAAGCTTTTTGTAATGCTTGTTTACATTGCCAGTGTCATAGTTTATACCCATACTTGCTTGCTTCCAAATGAAGGCTGTGTATTAGTTGGAAAACCCATTTAAGTTGTGCTTTTTCAGGACTGAATACTAGTTTCTCACTATCAAGTGGCATTATTGCTAGTTTTGAAAAAATACAGAATTCTTACTTTTCAACCAAACAAGCTTATGTAATCTTGACAAACAAAAGACAAATGATCATGTTTGAAAGTCAAAAGTAAGAGTCATTGAAAAACAATGCAACTGCAGGCTCACTAAATTGCTACAAAAATGCTATTCTTTTGCGTATGTGCTAAATTATAGTGTAGGGCAGAAGTTACTGTCTTCCCTAGTAGTAAAATTGGACTACTGAAAAGAAACCTTGGTCAAAATTGAGGAGGATCATTAAATGAAATAGATCATAGCATCTCAATGAATGCAGTGTTTCTTTTGGCACAGGTGACTAAAAATACTAATTGTAATATCTCAGGAAATTCAGATACTCTCAATTTTTCTTTCTACAGTCTGGCAATGCTAAAGTAACTTGAAAATACATATCTAAGCCTCTGTGATGCTGGGTTGTAAATAGTTGCTGGGTTATGCATATGTTGGAAAGCAGAAGGCTTGAATGTCTGTGATTGACAGGCAGTCTTAAAGTACATGGCAGGTCTTACAGTACATGCCAGTCTTAAAGTACATGGCAGGTTTTAACTACCAGCTCTCAAAGTTCTACCAGCTCATTGTTTTTCCAGCACCAGATGGCAACATCTGTGTGGCACTCCACTGATAATTGAGTAACTTGGCATGGGTTCTAGAGGATCGGTGCCTAAGTGAGGCTTAAGTGGTTGCAAATCTAGTTCACAGTTAAGATACTTGTTACACAACAAACATTACATGTGATAAATGTCATGTAATGAAAAAGTAAGTCAGTCCTGCATTTATATTTCACTGTATCAGTAAGTGGGCCTTTTCAAAATAGCTTTTAGTTTTACAATAAAGAAGAGATGTGATTCATCCAGGAAAGCTCTCCAGATGAACTGATCCTATCTTGTTAAATATCAGGATTTTTTTAATTAAGTAATTTTAATAATAATATAGTAATATTAATCTTTTAAATTATATTAATTTAAAGATTAAAAACATGGATGCAACAATTATCATTGTGATAGTTGCTCTGGCATTATCTGGCCAAGTTGAATGAGGCTTTGAGCAACTTGGTCTAGTGGAAGGTGTCCTTGCCCATGGCAGGGGGTTGGAACTAGATGATCTTTAAGGTCGCTTCCAACCCAAGGGACCATTCTATGATGCTATGATTATTTGATTTTGCATTTTCTGAAATAATCTTAATATGTTTTCTCCCTTAAATATATAATTTTAAAAAGGGGTTCTGAATGTATGACTTCATATTCTGAAGCTCATGGTTGGAATAATGATCAGCTGTGTACAGAAGTGTCTCCTTGTTGATTCTTTTAACAATTGATGTAAGAGGTCAACATCTTAATAAATTTAAAAAATGCATTAGAATAAAATGGTTCTGTGGGATGTCTCATGATTTTTCACCTGTGCTTTATAAACTTTCACTGCGTTTGAAATTTTTTGAGTGAGATGACAACCACCAGAAGATTTTTGGTTGTTATCTTTTTTAATATTGGAATACTAGATACTTCAGGGCAAGTTATGATAAGGTGGCTATCTAAAGTCAGTGTGATGTTAACCTTTCAATTCTCCATTTATCTTACAATCTTCTTGATTTGATAACAAAGCAGTGACCAAGCTGGTGTGGCTGCAAGTGTCCAACTGTTTACGTCTGCAATTATGAGATAGAAGGTGTATCCAATACTAACCAGGTGAAACTATTCTGTCATCACATACATTACAGCTGTTGTAGTGCTAATTAAATCTGTGGCTGACAGGTATGCATTTGGGAAGCATCTAAGGGAATTTGTTGGATTCTTTAACCCGCTTGTATCATGGTCCTATTTTGAATGTCAGGACTTTTTTGACATAGTATTTGCATAGTAAAAAAAGTACATTTACTACCTTGATTCCTTGAAAATTTTCTTTATGTGCCATGTTCTATAAAAAGCCAGATAGTTCACATAATGACAGTACAGTTTTGAATGCATCAGGCTTTGCTATTACTAACTAAACAAATATACGTGTGCTCTGAAGACATGACAGAAATGTTTTATAGATATGCTCTTAACTACCTCTGATTTGAGATTGAGCTTGTCTTTTTCTGTTCCAAACAATACTCTTGTCTAGTGGCTGACCTATTTTTGCTGGTTTTCTCAGTTGCTTCTAGTCCATGTCCAGATTTCTATTTCGGAAGAACACTGGGATTTGTGGGTCTATATATCTATCTATGATAGCTGTATTCTTGGTTCGTGGTATCTGAAGACTACTGTCTCTCTATAATATTTCTTTTTGGAGACTCAAGAATGCCAGGAGTTGTTGACGAGGTCATTATGTTGGCAGCAAGCCTCAGATGAAAAATGGAAGGTTTTCTTACCTGGGAGTTGAGGTGTACCTCTGCCACTCTGTTCTTTGGTTCTTCCAAATATTCTGCAGATTGGGTTCTTGGTGAAGCCTCAAAGATTAGCCCTAAACTTGCTCAAGTTGGAAGCAGATCTGGACTTAGTATCCAAAGGCTTATCTTTTTTAAAGATAAGATTTCAGTAGTTTTATTCTGAGGGCTCAGGACAGTGGGATCCCACACCAAGGATTTTTATGTGAATGAATATATGTGGTGACATATGTCTGGCTACATCTCAGAAACAGGTAGGCATAATTATTGGAGAGGAAACATGGAGATTTCTTCCTGGTCACCATAACAGATCTTTAGAGGGAACGTTTAAGTAGTGTTTTGAGCTGTACATCAGCAAACCTTCCTGGAAATTTTCTATGTTACAAGTTTCCGTAAACAAAAGGTTGAAAGAAACATCAGTTTCTGCCAAGGCCTATTTATTTCTATTTCTACTGTGTCAATGCACTACAAAGCACAAAGTCCTGCTGGATTTCACTAGAGCCTACATGCATTGAAGGGACTCTTTGGCTTACCTCTAATCTGGACATTGCAGAGTGATCAGCTGGAACTCCATGCATGCTTTTAACTATCTTTTCAGCACAGAAAGATATTAAACAGGTGCCATGTTTGGCTAAATAGTCACCTCATTACTTTTCACTCTGTAATCTGCGTCTGACTCTGGCATTATTTGAAGTCAACCTCAGTGAAATAGGCTTGCAAAGCAGAAGGGAAATATGTTTGGTTATAACTGCAGTTTCCCATATGTAATTTCTCATTGTGTCTTCCTTCTCTGTCTGATGCTCTGGAAAGCAGCAAATAGAAAACGTGAACTGTGTTGGATAAATGCAGAATAGTGGCTGAAGAAGAGAGGCATGTGCGTCTCTGTCTCTCAGTTTTCTTCAGACAGTCAAAAGAGGTGATTATCCCACTGTAATTGCTGCAGCCTCACATTGAGTACTGCGTGCGGTGCTGGTGGAGGGGATGGAAGGCATGTCCTGTGGGGGGCGGCTGAGAACTCTGGGTTTGTCTAGTTTGGAGACAAGGAGGCAGAGGGGCGACCTCATTGCTCTCTGCAGCTTACTGAGGGAGGGAAGTGGAAAGGGAAGTGCTGAGCTCTGTCCCCTGGGATTCAGTGACAGGATGCATGAGAATGGCTCAGAGCAGCATCAGACATTAGTAAACACTACTTTACAGGTGGGGTTGTCAAACACTGGAACAGGCTTCCTAGAGAGGTGGTTGATGCTCCGAGCCTTTCAGTGTTTAAGAGGCATTTGCACAGTGCCCTTCATAACACACTTTAGCTTCTGGTCAGCCTTGAATTGGTCAGGCAGTTGGACCAGATGATCTCTGTAGGTCCCTTCCAACTTAACTATTCTATTCTATTCTGTTCTTTTCTGTTCTGTTCTTCTGTAAAGCTTGTTTACAGACAATACGTCTTATATAAACCCAACCAGTGATAAGTAAATTCTTTCATTTGATTGAAGGATTCCTAGACCGAGCAACAGGTTAAGTTCCCCAAAAGTCTGCAAGACTCAATTATGGCTTTTGCAGCTTTGGGTATCTTAGACAACATACAGGCGATCAGGTGGTATGGATCTGCTCTGAGGGCCTTATGTCTTCCCATTTACAGAGTTGCAGAATGGTTGAGGTCTGCAGGGACCTCCTGCTCAAGCACCTAGAGCAGACTGTCCTGGACCGCGTCCAGGTGGCTGTTTGAGTATCTTCAGGGACGGAAACTCCACAGCCTCCATTGTGCAAGTGCTTGGTCACCCTCCAAGTGTTTCCTGACATTGAGGAGGACCCTCCTGTGTTTCGGTCTGTGCCTTTTCCCTCTGGTCCTAACATAGGGCACCACTGAAAACAGCCTGTCTCCATCCTCTTTGCACCCTCTCTGCAGGTATTTATATACAGTGGTGAGATCCTCCTGAGCCTTCTCTTCTCCAGGCTGAACAGTCCCAGCTCTCTCAGCCTTTCCTTCTCCAGGGGAGATACTGCAGCCCATTCATCATCTTCATGCCCCTTTGCAGGACTATACCCATTGTGTCCATACCTCACTTGTGCTGTGGAGCCTAGAACTAGACCCAGCACTCCAGGTATGGCCACACTAGTACTGAGTAGAGGGAAAGGATCACCTCCCTCTAGTTACGGGCAATACTTCTGGTGCAGCCCAGGATACCATTAGCATTTTCTTCTGTGAGAGTATGCTCATGTTCAATGCTTGGTGTCCACCACGTCCCTCAGGACCACCCAGCTGTAGGACTTTGCACTTCCCCTTGTTGAACTGCATGAGGTTCCTGTCAGCCCATTTCTCCAGCCTGTCCAGATCCCTCTGGATGACAGCACAACCCTAAGGTGTATCAGCCCCTCCTCCCAGTTTGGTGTAATCTGCAGACCTGCTGAGGGTGCACTCTGCCCATTGTCCAAATCATAAATGAAGATATTCAACAGGACTCAGTATTGACTGGCTGGTAACTACACCACTAGTTACCAGCCTCAAACTAGACGTTGTGCCACTCCCTGGATGTGGTCATTCAGACAGCTTTAAGTTCATCTCACTATCTGCTCATCCAACCTGTACTTCAACAGCTTTTCTGTGGGAAAATTACAGGAAGCAGTGTTGAAAACCTTACTGATGTCACGGTAGACTAGCAACCCATCCTTTCATCATACCCATCAGTACCCATGTACTTATTTATGTCCAGTTTGTTTAAGTGTTCTGAATTTCTTCCAGCAAAGTTACATCTTAATTGCTGCCAGCCTTTCCCCCGGTCTCTGTACCTGGAATTCATGATGGCTGGTCTTGCTAGTAAAGACTGAGGCAAATTTGGTATTAGGTACCTCAGCCTTTTCCATGTCCTGTGTCCCCCGCTTCATTAACCAGAGGGCCCAGATTTTTCCTAGCCATCCTTTTGTCATTCTGTACTTACAGAAGCCCTTTCTTTTGTCTTTGACATCCCTGGCCAGAATCAACCTGTTTCAGCTTTGGCTTTCCAATCTCATGGATGCTCAGACATGTTTCTGAATTCCTCCCACATTACTTGATCCTGCTTCCACCTTCTGCATGTTTTGTTTTTGTGTTTGAGTTTTGCTAGGAGCTCCTATTTCTGTTGTAGAGAAGACCTACACAGAATTGCTGATACTCCTCCTGCTCCTACAGATCATTAGACAATTGTCAGAGGATTTAAGCAAGTATACTTTATTCCTTTTCTTTCCAAGAGGAAAAAACATTCCAGTTGCTGCAGAAGGAATATTGGGAGCCAGCACCTTTGCTACATAAAGTGTTGAATTTCTTGAGGCAGATTTATGGAGCTTGTGCATGGGATTTCTTTGTTTAGTGTCTGGGACTCCGTTTTATATTCTTGAGCATCTCAGCTTATTTATATTGATAATAGAAAGTTGTGTGGAAGCTCATTTGAAATGTAGAAGCTATCCAAAAACCGTATTTCTTCTCATAGCTGAACAAAATCTAGCTCTAAGGCCAGCCAACTTGCAGGAATATGTAACTATTTTGTACAAAGTGAGCATAAGGGGTAATAGTGTCTCATTTCTGAGAGCTTGACTCTTATTCGTGTAGTGGGAACTCTTTTTAAGTTTTCTTAAACTTGACAAGGGTTCATTTTCTTCAGCGTCACACATGTGGACTTTTAGTTTGGATAGTTTTGACCAAATATTTTTTTCTTCTTTATGTGTTTCTCCGTTCCATACAAACAGTTCTGTTCATGTGGGTAGCACTGAAAGCTATAAATAAAGATAAAATGTTGGTGAGTGTAATACGTACAAATAAAAATTACCTAACAGTATTATGTACAGAGTTTTTTTGTTTGTTTTTCCCAAAAAAATATCAACTAATGTAATAGACCACTGGAGCTGGGACAGTTTCCGGAATGAGCTACATATGTGGGAAAAGAGTATTTGCAGTTTTTATAAATCATGAGCTTTCTAAAGCTGTATTGGCTAGATTTTGTGTTGTCAGCAAGTGGAACATTGTTTTCACTTCCTTGTCTTTTAAATACTGCTCAAGGACTTAAATGCAGTATAATTGATACACACAGAAAGATTTAGAATTTTTTATTCCTTAGTTTGCCACACTTACATGAAATAGAAGAATGAGACGGTGAAAGATCTTTTCCTCTGAGAATGATACAGATTATTGCCTGAATATTTACACCTCCTAAACCGTTTTTTGCAGTTTATTTTCATACAGAGCTGGTTTTGTAGCCAAGATGTTGTTATAGAATAATATTTTAGGACAGAAAAGACCCTTACAGTTGTTTTGTTGATACAGTTTTAACACAAACCAGATTTATGTATGCTGTTTTGCATAAAATTATAAATGGTATTCTGGGACAAGAGGCACTATGCAATCATTCCTTGCCCACCGAGAGCATTGATGTTTCTATAGTTCTGCTAACAAACCATTAACTCTTACATTGCCACATGGTTGTTCTCAGTAGATGATCTGCTTACGGGACTAAATATATAGCATATGTGTGCAGGGAGTAAATGATGCCTCCTTTTCTTAACGCATTTAAGCCTCATAACAAAAACCATTCCCTATCTCTTTTGTTAGGAAGCATCTAAAGGTTTGTCAGGGTGTGAAAAGATTAAAAAGAATGGTTACTAATTAACAGAATCCTTTGCCTGTGCTAAGAAAAATTTCTTGGATACTTGAATGCATTGCGTATATGTGTGCAAGCGTGTGAGCGGATTTGTATGTATATATAAAAAGTATTTCATTCCTTTGACAATGTTATAGTATCCCAATTGCATAGGAATTCCCATTCAAAGAAGTTAAGTGCCTTTTCTGTACATCAGAGTGGTATACTTTTTTCAAAGTGCTCCCTTCAAGGGCAATGCAAACATCAAGGATTCAGAGGCAAGTTTTAGCTGAGTTCTGTGCTATTGAGTGTGGAGAATGGAGTCTTTGGTGTTATGGTTGGTGTGTTTTTCCTTTAGCTACCTGTTGTTACATCTATGTCCCATTGCAAAGAGAATCAGTATGACACCTGATATGATTAAAGTATCAGAATAGAATGTAGATGCACTGAAAGTGTATTTGTATAGTTTAGGAGGACTGATAGAAAATCATACAAAGTAGAAAGGACTTAGCGGGTAAACGTAGAACCCACAATATTCAATGCAAACCTGAGTACCATCACACAAAAAGAAAGCATCAGTACACTTGCCCAATTCCTTTAAAAAATTTTCTAATGTTGAGCTGAGCTAATATAGATAAGGCACTTCAATATTAATGAAGAAGAAAATAAAAATAAACTTTGTAAGTCATATATGAAAACAGGCTTGTTTTCCACGGGGGGAGAGAATAAGTGAGTATCTTTCGCCAGGGAAGACCACACTGTGACATATCACTCAATAATTCATCATGGCTTTTGCTTTCCCCCCTTTGAATGCTCCAAGAAAGTGGAGTAGCAGAGAGTATTATACTCGAGACTATTTGAAGTGTTTTCTAAGTTTCACATGTATTTATTTTAGTTTTAGCTGGGGCAGTACACCATATACTAGCTAAGGAGTTAGGTATTTCAAAACCGAAGTAAATAGAGCTAACTACTAGCATTACAGGATGGAATGATAGAATGCACTGAATTAAGATATTACGTATTTAATGCTTTGTAGAGAGACTTTTTCAGAGATAAAGAAGCATAATGGACTAATAGGTATGCATTAGGTTCACAATGACAGCTTTAGTATTCTAGTAGTTAAGTGGAGGAAAAACACTGTAATCATTCTGCAGCAGAAACCATTTGGCTTATAGATAGAGGCATCACACTGAGCTTTCCAGCTCTTCTACCTTTTCTATTAAGCTTATTGATGAAGATCAGTATGGGTTTTTAATGTGTACGAGTTAAAATTACCTCTGTTTTTCTGCATCAGACAGGTTCTCCTGCCACTGGAAATGAGTTGTACAAGAAAATAGCCTTATTTGTGCATTTATGGCCAATTCCTAAAGTACCAGCAAAGAGGTCCTCTAGTCTCCTGTAATGCACTGCCATGTCATATTCAAGAAGTTTGAACCAGTTTGGATAGTTCTCAGCTCAGGAAAATATTCCTCTTCAGAAAACCAGACAGGCTTCAATATAAATGTAACTTAGTCATGTACCTAATTCAGTGCTTTGCTAAACAAGGATGAACTTAAACATTGTGCTCTCCTGATTTCTTCCTGAAATGAACCAGTAGGTCAATGTATGACCATGTTTTTGTAATCCCACAATGTCCAATACTCTTGGTTCTGCTTTTTGAAGTGTTTGGCCCATGTTGCTTCGATTAGTGACCATATTTCTTAATTGCATCTTTGCAATGTCAGCCCATTTCCTAGATTGTCTCTTCTGATCCTTTTTAAGTCTACTTTGTTCCTTATCTTCACATATAGTAAATGAAGGGGGCGTTTCTCAATTTCGTTCCTTTGTTTTTCAGTTTAAGTCTCCCTCAGCTGATTATAGGCAGTCATATAAAACAAATCTGTCAAGAACAATTTTCTCTTTTGTGAATGCCTTCCAAATGCTGAACTTGCAAAAACACCACATCTTGAGTTTTCATAAATTTGTCAATTTTTCCCACATCCTATCAGAATGGGAAGAATCTCTTATGATGGAGGAGTTTGTATAAGTGTTACAGAGCTAATTTTGGTCTTAGATACTTTATCTTTCATGCTAAAGCATGAAATAGAATGATTAAAGATTGATTTTCATATTAGATTATACATTTCTGATCTTGCAGTAATTTTTAATTATTTGTGAAGTGACCAAACTGTGAAATCTCTAAGAAACAGTAATGATTTAAAGCCATTATGTCATTATTTATAATCAGATTAGGGTATTATCCTTCTCTAGATTAGCAGAAAATTTCATAAAATGGCATCTTTTGCTTTAATTTTACCTACTTTGTGTAGTCTCTTGACCTTATCCCCAACCCAAAGGGAAAAAATAAAAACAAAATGGAAAAAAAACAACTGCGTGAACAAACAATACTATCTTTCTCTGCCAGTTATGAACTCAGTATCAGAAATTTTCAACAGTGCTAACTGTGGGATATTGACTTTAAACTCAAGCTCAATACATCATGAGACCTGCGAACCAGTGGAATTTAAGAAAGAAGGAGGGAGTACCTGAAGAGAATTGAGAGTACGCTATTACTACACTTTAATGTTCCTGGAAACCACATTAGGTTGTGTGGTAAAGTAAGTAAAAAAGTATTCCATGCTGCTGCACTCGTGATAGCAGGCATTGGGAAAAACAATTTTTATGTGCCAAGCACAAGTACTTCCTTCTACACATCCCACAGCCTGTGTGTTTCTCTTGAATAGCTGTGCCTGTATGAGCAGTGTGCAGCAATTTATCACTAGTATGCTTTCAAACTCAGTGAATACAGTCAAAATCACAGCAGATCCCAGGCTCCCAGTTTGAACAGACACAAAAATTCTGTTACAGTTGTTTACTGGCTGCTTGTTAGCATTACAGATTGGATCCCTTTCTAAATTTCTATCTATCTATCTTCTACAAAGCAAGTGTGTATATAAGAGTAGCTTTAAAGTGTTTCTGTCTTGAGTATGTGATAAGAATTGTGGAGTTTTGAATGTAGCAACTCTGTGTTCTATTATGAGCTATAAAATTATTCTCTTACCTAGTTTGCATCAATCAAATGTTTAGTGGTGTGTGTAGTTGTCCTTCAATAAGAATAAAATTCAGTTATGACAAATTATGATTTATATTTAATGTTCATTACTTTTCGTGCTGAATATTTAATAGTTTTAAAGACTTATTGGAAGTTAATGTAATGGAATGACAACTGAATGCTAAGAAGTCAAAAGCACCTTAAAAGTAAGCGAATTTTAAAGGTTGTAATGCCACGAGATATTTAAAGGGCACAATAAATCAGTAAGAAATTTTACGGTTTCTTAGAGGTGGGGTAGGCAAAAATTAACAAATTTGTAATTGCATCATGAACTTCCAACTCTTCTGTTAGATTTATCATTGAATATTTGTTACAGTAGGAACAATCAAAAAATCAATTAACTGGCCTTCTCATTTGTCATTAGTTTATGGGAAATGTTGTATTTGCTATTTAATGCAGATTCTTCAGGAAAAAGCAAGATTTAACAAAGAAAGAGACTTTAATTGAAACATTAACCAATAGGCATCGATGACTAAAGTAACGTATTCTATGATAAGAGTGCAACTCAGATATTTGTATAACACATTGGCTTAAATTTATGGTCACCTGTTTTTGTATTCTCGGAATAAAGTCTTTTTTTCCCTTTGTTTTTTTTTGTGTGTGGGGGTATTTTTAGTCTTCATATAATCAGGATGCGTAGTTTTTTGTTCTTAGTATATCTTGGCTATAGCTGTTTGTTGGGAAGCATATAATATATTTAAAAAATTGTACAATCCAGGCTGAATTGAAGCTTATATTTGTACAGCTTTAAAATATCCACAGGTAATTCTTTTCCTTTCTAGAAAAGCTTTTGTCTTAAAAAAACAAAATTAAAAATAGAGATAGGAACAATGCTTATTTTAAGAGTGAATCTAGCATGTTAACATACCTTTAAACAAACTTTTAAATACTTCTCAGTCAAATCTGTGAACAAATACAGACTTTGGGCTTTTTTTCATGTTCAAAGAATGCATGTATTTTAATACTTTAGATAATTATAGCATTCTGAGAAAGACATAATAATAAGGTTATTTTCTTCTAACTTAGTACTTTAATTTGTTGTGGAAGGCAGTATAATACTATTGCATTAGCTTAAATTCTCATTTTGTATTTTCATTGATGTGTGCTAATTGCTTAAAACAAGTAAGTGAAATCATCTTAAAAATTGTATAAGATGAAATCAGTAATGAAGGACATCACGACTTCTGTTTTTCACTTCAGACAGTTAAAAACTAAGCTGTTCTTTATTTAGGTTTTAGTCCCTTAACCCTTTTTGTCTTGTTTCTGTATGTTCTGAAAATCTGCAGGTAGTTGTTTATATGTATAAATTCACTGGGTCATTATAGTGCGAAACAAATGATTCTGAAACAGTGAGTAATGTTACTGAATTTCAAACAGGTTTTGCTGCTCAAAAGGCTCTGAAAATGAAAAGAGCTTAGATTACCTCGTTTGAGGTTGCTTTATTGTGAAAGCTAGAAGCCTAATGCTGATATGAATTGTTACCTGACTGTATGTGCAGTATGAGAAAGTACACTGTGGTAACAAAAATATTTGATTAGAATCATTTTAGAAAGATTAAAATGCCAGCCAAAGTATAGAGGTTTTCCTTTTAATTTTCAAAGAGAAATACATGCCAACCTTTGATGCTTCAATTTCTGTGTTTTCTCCTAATTTTGACCCTCTAGTTTGCATCACCTTTTGAAGAACTGAGCCCATGTTCTCTGAATAATTTAGTCTCTTCCTAGAGTCCTGATTCTGCCTTTCTTAACATTAGAAGTCATTGTGCCTCATTTCGACATGCATGACAATGAAGTTTGTGCTATTTATTTTATCAGTATAAGCTTCTTTGTGTCCCTTCTGGCTGTAGTATTTGTGCGTATGATTTTGAGAGTGGGAGAAGAAGATAGTAGACTACATGAGTGGGTCTCTTCAGTCATGCTGTACTTGAGAAACATTAGTAGCCACATTACGTGCATTCAAATACTAAATAAAGTGTACAGTGTTCTGTTCTCTTTCCTATTTTCAGTTAGATGTAAAGAGATTCCGTTAAACTAATTTGATGGTTCGTTTGGGCTATGTTTATTCATTTAGAAGATCTGAGTAATGAAAACTAACATGTTGCTTACTTAAAAATAATAGATTTGGAGATTTTTTTTTTTTTTTTTAGCATCTACAACTATTATACAGAAGAAAAATCTGACTGCTTTTTCCCAAGGAGTATCATGAAAGCCTACTAAAATTAAGTAAAATAGTAATGAAAAACAAGTGAATACAGACTTTAATTGTATTTTTTCACTGTAATTACTGATTTCTTTTTCCATAATTAGGTTAAGTATATTTGTTAAATATAAAAATAGAAGCATTACTAAAAATCTGGAAAACCCAAATACTTCTCAGAATCACAGATTGTTAGGGTTGGAAGGGACGTCTGGAGATCATCCAGTCCAACCGCTGCCAAGGCAAGGCCACCTGGAGCAAGTTACACAGGACCACACCCAGGCTGGTTTGAGAGTCTCCAGAGAGGGAGGCTCCACAACCTCCTTAGGCAGCCCTTAATTTCATGTATGAATTTCGGCCTTAATCGATTTGCTTGTGCTTATCTTCTAATGAATCAACTTTGTTTGTGAAATGAGTATTTTCCAAGTTGTCTGCATTTTAGTCATATGCCTGCTTCTTCTAAACAGTGCGTGAGTAAAGCATATATTTTGTCTTTCACGGTATAACATCTAAAGCTGCATATAGTATAAATTTCAATATATAAATTAAAATGTAAGTGATGCTAAGTTAGTGAAACTTTTCCTTTCTGAAATTTGAAATGGACAATCTTTGTTAGACATAACGTTGATTAATTGTAGAATTCTTTCATCTTTGATTTATTGCCATGGATTTTTTTAAGGGAATGAAGGAGATGAAGAATTCAGTTGAGATACTGTCATCAGTGTATCTTCTACATACAATACTCTGATCTGGAAATTTAAGCATGAAGTCATCTTTCCCAACCATTTCTGACTTAAAGAACTTCCAAAATCCAATCTGTAAGATAGATTCTGTGTAGTTACATTTCAGGTCTCTACAAATCTAAGGGTTTTTCCAGAAATAGGGTGCTAAAGAGCTGTGGCTTTGAATGGAGCTAAAGTATGAGGGTTTCAAGTTGACAGATTTAGATATTCTGAACGCTAAAAAAATACTTAGCTTCCTCAGATTGTCTTAGGCTTGTTCTCATTTTCCAAGTCTTCCTGACACACACCAACACAGTCAAAACTGAATGTTCTAATCATCTGATGAACTGAATTTGCCAAGTACAGCTTCAAGCTTCACTTGAATTCTATTTGGTTTATGTTCTAGAAGTAATTTTTAGGTTTAGGCTAAAATGGAGAATTTCCATGGGAAATTGAATGTTTGGACATTCCAAATAAATGGTTAGTATAGACTGTAATTTGAATCTGAGCTGTAAGCAGACACAACTCATTTCTAGCTTTCTGGTGCCACTTTTTAGCTCCATTTCTACTTTGTGTCCAATAAATGTAGTTTCAGAACTTAACTGTTAGTCAGATTGCTGTGCAGGGTACTGTGAGGGATTTTTATTATACCATTTCTCCAGCCAATAATACATAAATGATCTGGTGCAAACTTTGGGGACGGGCTGAGAAGTTACAGTGTGGGCATTACATATATCCCTTTTAAATACCAGCAATGTGTTTTTGAAAGAAATAGGAAAGAAACCGTCAGTGTTGTCCAGATCCCACAAAACTATCTACGGTACTTTCTATATCTTATAGTATATGGTATATGTAACTAATATGTCTTTTAAATTTTACTTGATAGTATTTGGGTTTTCATTTTCCATGGCCTGTTCTGTACTGCAGAGCAAGTTAAAAGTTTGGGGGTTTTTTTGATAAAACTTCTATTTTCTAATTCAGTAATTAACTATTTCCCCATTTATGCTGGGTGATAACTGAAGTTCTAAAGAAAAGAAACTTGAAGTCATTCAAAAGCCACTGGGTAAATCACAAGAATTAACTAGGAACAGTGCCACATTAGCACAATATGCCAGTGGTTGAGTTCTGCATACAAAACACTGGCTCGTGCCCTCCTTGAGCTCCTTTGATTGGGCCTTGCATTCAGCTTGCATTGAAAGAGCTGAAGCTTTGCAGGAGCTGGAGAATGTTGGTATGTGTTGTACTGATTAGTGGAACATGGAAAGGCTCAAGTGTGTTGGCACAACCAGTGTCTCAGTATGATGAGCTAACTGTATTGTTCATTGAGAAGTCTCTGTGTCTTTTGGAAATTAAGTCTTGGCCAATGAACAGTAGGTCTGTGTACACTTATTTATGTGTCTTTAGACTGTGGTATTTCATTTATAATTGTTTCAAGCAAAGTTCTAAAGAGGTTCTTGAATGCGTCATCCTTCAGCTATGTCCTGAAACAAGTTGTTGATGTAAGGATGGCATGGTCTTCTCCCTTTATCTGGTAGCATTATTCAATTCAGTTCAGGTCAATTCAATTCAGTTCAGCTCAATTACATCAAAAGCTTTAAGAACAAACTTACTATACTACCTACACTTGCTGCTACAAACTAGCATAGAAATATATGGCTATTGCTATTGTAGCGCTTACAAATTCTGTAGTAAAAATGAAATTTGCAATTAAAAATGTAAGATGCAGCACATTTATATCCTGAATAGCCCTGAATTTGCAGTCACACTTCCAAACCCACCTCAGAATAAATTTGAAAGACCTGTCTTCTAATGGAAGTCTGTTGTATGAGTGCAGAAGAATAGGAAAGAGAAGTTATTGTCTAAGGTCGTGAAAAGTGATCTAGCTAAAATACTTCTTCTTGTACATTTGCAGAACTTACTCTTGTCCTCTCAGTTTAGTAACTTAGCAATATAAGAGATAATTGAGAAAAACAATTAGGTTAATAAATACAAGCCTTTTACCATGCATTTCAAATATGACTCACCATTGTGTTTAGTGACTCTGCAGTCATGTAATTAATTGTGGAAAGTGTCAGTCATGCAAAACACCCTAGATCATAGAAAAGATATTAAAATTATTTACAGAAATGTAAATCATTACTATGCATAACTTTTGAACTCTGAGCTAACTTCATGTTGGGGAGGAATTCGAATGTTTAGCAACTGTCCTTACAAGAAACAGTAATACTTCTTCATGAAATAAATACAGTTGTTCAAAATTGCCAAATCTCTATGCTCCAGAGCCTTACTAAGTAAGTGGCTGAGGCATGGGAGTCATACAGATACGTATATGCTGTTACATGCCTCAGGAGTTTTTTCAGTTGTGTAGGAAATGTTGCTGGACTTAGTTGCTTTCAGCAAAATTAACCAACCTGTTTTCAATGTTCAGCCAATACGTCTTCATATCGTGGAATCCTAGAATCATAGACTGGTTTGGGTTGAAAGGGACCTTAAAGACCATCTAGTTCCAACCCCCTGCCATGGGCAGGGACACCTTCCACTAGATCAGGTTGCTCAAAGCCCCGTCCAACCTGGCCTTGAACACTGCCAGGGATGGGGCAGCCACAGCTTCTCTGGGCAACCTGTGCCATTGCCTCACCAC
The DNA here is from genome assembly GCF_004027225.2 of Strigops habroptila. Lineage (NCBI taxonomy): Eukaryota > Metazoa > Chordata > Aves > Psittaciformes > Psittacidae > Strigops > Strigops habroptila. Next base: position 34,532,517 of record NC_044302.2, on the reverse strand, counting down.
CCTCACAGGGAAGAATTTCTTCCTAATATCTAGTCTAAATCTATCCTCTTTCAGCTTAAAGCCATTCCCCCTTGTCCTGTCCCTACATGCCCTTGTAAAAAGCCCCTTTCCATATTTCTTGCAGGCCTCCTTTAGGCACTGGAAGCTGCTCTAAGGTCTCCCCAGAGCCTTCTCTTCTCCAGGCTGAACAAGCCCAGCACTCTCAGCTTGTCTCCAGAGCAGAGCTGCTCCAGCCTTCAGAGCATCTTTGCGGCCTCTTCTGGACTCACTCCAACAGTTTCATATCCCTCTTGTGTTGTTGCCCACAGAGCTGGACACAGGACTGCAGGGGGGTGTCTCACAGAAGTGGTGTTCTTCAAAGCAGCATGAGTTGATTATGGCCAAACTTTGATTTAAAAGTAGTTTGGAATATTTTAGCAGTGAGAATCTGTGTGGTCTAACCTCCTCTGGATTTTGGAGAGTTAAGCTGCCCCTGTGTAACATCCACCTTTTCACAAGCTGCATACTGTAGAAGGAAGACATAAACATTCTGTGTGTCTAACTCAGTGATCTTCCTTTACACTATAGTGCTTGTTGAGAAGATAGTGACTCAGTTATGATGCCTGTGTTTTATAACAGATGAAGTACTAGGAGAGTACTGTGATTATTTGAAAGTGTATACCTACCAAATGTTGTTCTGACATATTTAACTGCAGTCAAACAAAATTAGCAATGTTGAATCAGTGCAGTGCACATTATGGGGGAATTATAATTGACAGCATTCTTCTCGGTCACACAAAGTGGCTTTCTTTATAAGCTTTGAATGTTACTATATTTCCTTATTTGTGGACAAAAAGTTAGTAGATTGAAGTTCTTCCATTTCAAAGCAAAGTTTGTTTTTCAAAAAGTGAATGGAAAACTATAATTTTTTTACAATGTTTTGTAGTCAGGAATTTATAAATGGCATTTGCAGAGATTAAACTGGTAATTAAAAGTATTATGGAGTTCAAATAAGATAGTTTCACTATGATAAAAAAAAAGTAGACTCAGTGTTGACAATCCTTCCACATGCATGGTGGAAAAATGTGTGCCTGACGTGTTCACTTAGGAATGAAGAACAATCATTTTTATGAACAATTTTCATCTTATAAAACCATGTTATAATAGTTTTATTAGAAGTACAGAGATTACTGAGGTTTACTTATATTTTCCCAAACTATTTACGAAGTTCATAATTTCTCAGGCTTTGTAGAAGATTCAAACAATCACCAGTGAGTATATAACTCATTTTTTACTTAAAAAAATCTAGAAGTACTTTAACTTGTTTATGCAGACGTATGTTTCCCTTGTGGTTTGAGTCTCTTCTTTAACTCAGTAGTCTCATGGCACTCAATTTGTATAGAATAATGGGTGAGGGAAAAGCATGTTTGAGTATTAGTTTATCGGACCTGTGCTTTAAATGCCTGTAATTGAATAGTTCCAGATTGGCAGTACAGTACTGTAAATTCTTTACAAAACCATGATATATTTCTTATAATTTATTCACCATTTCTGGTAAAATGGGCTGCCTATATGATTGTAACACCAAACTTAAGGGTTAATAGGCAGTAATAGCATACTGAGTCGTTTGTGCATTCCACTTTATGTAATAATCTGTACTTTGTTACTGAGCACAAATGGAAATGTAAATGCTCATTTTAGGAGCAATGCATGTCTTCTCATATGTTGCCTAGTGATTCTGATTTCATGTTTATTTAGATTACAGCAAACATTTCAACTGGGTTAGCTCATAGAGCATTTCAAATGCATCTAAAATAAAAAGAACTTTAAGAGGATGCATTTGCTTTCCATGCTACTTGCTCTTCTACAATGTGACTTCTGTGTGCTGGCATGATTTTTACTTTGTTATAGAACAGGAAAATGATTCTAAGGGACAACACAATCCTTTTACACTTGCGTTATTTGCATCGTATTTGTTTAAAGTGTAAGAGTAACAAATCACTATATAGTACCAGGATGAATAGAAAAATAGGCTGAAAATATTTTAGTCTTGTTTCAGCTGTTCATAGTTCTAGTTGAAGTCTAAGATTGTTGTTAGCTGCTTTCTTTTTTTTTTTTTCTTCTAAAATACATTTTTAATATATCCCAGTCCCTCAATAATAGAATCACAGAATCGTTTAGGTTGGGAAAGACCTTTCAAGTCATCAAGTCCAACCATAGACCTAACACTGCCAAATCCACCACTAAGCCATGTCCCTAAGCACCACATCTTCACGTCTTTTAAATACGTCCAGGGATGGTGACTCCATCACTTCTCTCGGCAGCCTGTTCCAGTGTTTGACAACCCTCTCAGCTAAGAAATTTTTCCTAATATCCAATCTATTCCTCCCCTAGTGCAACTAAAGTAGTTTTCTCTTGTCCTATCACTTGTTCCCTGGGAGACGAGACCAACCCCCACCTCACTACAACCTCCTTTCAGGTAGTTGTAGAGAATGATAAGGTCTCCCCTGAGTCTTCTCTTCTCCAGACTAAACACCCTCAGTTCCCTCAGACGTGTGCTCCAGACAGTCTTGTGCTCCAGCCCCTTCACCAGCTTTGTTGCCCTTTTCTGGGCCTGCTCTAGCACCTCAAGCTCTCCCTTGTAGTGAGGGGCCCAGAACTGAACACATGATTCGAGGTGCAGCCTCACCAGTGCCCAGTACGGGGGGATGATCATTTCCCTGGCCCTTCTGGCCACAGTGTTGCTGATACAGCCCAGGATGCTGTTGGCCTTCTTGGCCACCTGGGTACAAGCTGGCTCATGTTCAGGTGGCTGTTGACCAACACACCCAGGTCCTTTTCTGCAGGGCAGCTTTCCAGCCACTCTCTGCCCAAGCCTGTGTGTCGCATTGGGTTGTTGTGACCATTCTTATTCAGTGAAATGCCTCAAGATAACAATTACCTGCTGAAATTTGGAAAAAGAAAAAAACAAAACAACAACAAAAAAAAAAGGCGATTTTTGTCAGTATACTTCAAAACTGGAAAATGGCTTTTAACGTAATTCATACTTTTCAGGCTTTCTTTATAGAAAACATTTTCAAATGTCAGTGCAATTTATGTTAGATCATTAAATGTGCTCTTACCTTCTGGTTTATTGTACTTCCTGCAAAAAAATTAAATCACCCATCTATATGGGTACAGAAAACACAGTTACGGACTCCTAAAAGTGTGCTTTAAGTTCAGTATGGGCAAGTGAAATTCCCTTTTCTTTCCATAAAAAAGACAGTGTATCTTAACTGAGCCTCAGTATGTAATTCACAAGAGGTCTCTCTCTCCCTTGCAAGAATAATCTGAAATTTTGAAAGAAATTGAGTAGAAAGGGCAATATTCCATCAGTAGATTCCAGTGTAGAAGTTACAGATTGTAGAGACAATACATGTGCTGCATGGCTACATTTTTTTTTTTTGTAATTATTTTTTACTAAGTCTATTTTGTGTGTTTCAAGTAGGTATCAATACAGATGAATGACAGAAGATATCACAATTTGGGCAGAAGAGATGCTATCACATGGAGAGTCTTAAGGAGTAGTGGTAATGACTAACCACAAGTCCAGAAGGTTTTAATAACAGCACTTATTTAATTGTTTGAAAATATATAAGGGGACATGTAAGAACATAATCCATTGTAATCTGGTATAATGATACTTAAAAATATGATTTTCTCTTTTAAAAAAATTCATAGCAAGTGGATGAGATTGCAAGTTTAGCCACACTTACTAATTATGCTAAATTTTTAGTTTTAATTAGAGTAGCTCTTTTGAGACTAAACCTTTTACCATTAGGCTGTTTGAAACCTTTGAGATAATAAGGAAGAGTTCTGTCAGAATATTATTTACATGATTTTAATTAATGATTATAATCTTCATAGTCATTTTTTGAAAAAGAGCACTTAATCTCTTAACCAGTTTTCACGATTTGCATTTTGCAAAAACATGTAAGCCCTGTAGATGTATCATCTCTGATTTTTTTCAAACCAAACTTATTTTTAGAGAATTTTGTTTTGTTCCTGCTCCAAGTCCCGTTTCCTGTTGTAACACCTGTTTCTCATACAGTGTGAACTGATTGGTAGAGAAGTAAAGTTTGCTTCCTTTTGCCAAGACAGAACATGGCCCTTGGCAAGGTTACCTTTGAAAACAGTTTTTCATGCAGAGACTGTATGCAAGCAGTATTGCTGTTGCCAAGATCCTCTGACTAATGGTCGGAGCAATAGTGTATTCTTTCTCATTGCTGGTGGCACGTTTATGTAGCATTTCTTTTGAGAAAAGGCACTCGCATTTCAAATAGAAGCTAGAAGTTTAACCTTCTAGGAGGAAGGTCAGTGTTAGTTTTTATTGATAACATAGAAGAAAGCAACTATATAGCAATATGAAAGATAAAGTCTATGGCAAGCTGAAAGTCTTAAAAACAATGAGTTCTCAAATGTTTTTTAACAAAAATTAGTTTGGAAACTTTTGTGTTTACAGTTACTTCTTTGAATCTCAGAGCAGGCTTACACTTAGCGTTCCATATTGATGATTTAGGGAACCAATTCCTAACTAGGAGGGATTAGCATATAGATTGAATTTAAAGGTCAGAATTTCAGGAGCTCACTTACAGGGTAATATTTTTCTTTTTTCCCCTAGATGGAAAAGTGTGTAGCAAAAAATATGGAATATTCTTTGTAGTACCAATTGTGTTTAGAAACCCTGGCTATTATTAACATTCCATTTTTTCCAATGTGTGTAGCAAATAATCTTTTCTGTGACATAAAACAAATAATCAGGTATCTTTAACTCATATTTTTAAATAAAAGCTTCCAGTAAAACTTGTTTATAATGGATAGGCTGTAATCTATTAAGACAGGAATTTCTAAGTAAAATTTTAATTAAAATATTAAGTGTCTTACAGCTATAGAAATATCAAGTAAGTATATATTCTGTCAACAAACAAGCAAATGAAAACAAGATGAGGGAAGTTACTTTAGGTAACCAAATTAATAGCTAATCTGGATGTCCTCAGATGTTAATGAAAGCTCTCAGAAAGTTCCTAGTGGACTTCTTGTGTATTATGATTCTTAAGAAACCACAGTAGTCCGTTCATATGGAGCACTCTTTAGAAGGGGTCTTAGCTAACTTAGCAGCAGCACTCACAGTGATTAGGATTGGCTGTGTATTAACAGCAATTGAACTCTCCTTTTATAACCACCATTTCTAGAAAAAACTTCTGAAACACATCCAAAACATAGTCCCATACAAGCTACAGTGAAGAGAATTAACTCTATCCCAGCCAAAACCAGCACAAACACGAACAGTTAAGAGCATCTAAAATAATTTTGAAGCTTCCATGAAGTGCTCGCTTACTACGAGGTGTATATATTGTTATATGTATAAAAAAAAAAATGTACTGTAGAATCTTGAACTTAATATCAGTATCTTGACTTCAGATTTTAATTGGATGTTTAATCTTGGGCCATGAGACTGAGATGAACAACACCATAGGAACAATACTGTTTCTTGAGCAAAGTTAATTAATCTTTCTCCAGTTTTCCTAAGTCACTCCTGAGTAATTGTGTAAATTGTGTATAGCTGTGTGATAAACAAAGTACCACCCATCATTAGTATAACGTATAATGGACCAGACTTGATAATTCTCAATAACCTTAATTTGATAACTGATAAAATCTCTGCATTTATACAAACAAGTAGCAGGACAAGTTGATTATGTAGTTCCAGTCATTGAATTAGGCACTAAATTTTGTCTCTAAATGTTTATGGTAGTAGTAGTAGTTCTAAAGGTTTTACTAGAATGCCAATAACTACCTAAAAGATATTTCCCCGTCAACCGTACAGCACAAAAATAAATACGTGCAATCCTAACAGAGAAATAACATGCTGAAGAAATCTTTTGGAAATTGGATATTTTGATAGTTTGGTACTATGCAGAAACCACTTACCTGTATGACTATGTCGTTTTCCCACTAGCAGGTTGTCATATGAACATTTCAGGTTCTAACAGCAGCTCATCTGTCAATTATTTAACAGAACCTGAGAGAAATTTGGACAACAGCCACTGAAATTACCCAAGTATTCAGCTGATAAGGATTTCCTTATGTAAGATTCATGATCTGTCCTTGGATAATCACTGGTTCATGTTTTTGGAAATCCTGTCTTGGTGCTCCTCTGACACATTCAGAACTCTCAGCTTTAAAATTTCATTACATTATAGTAGATGTGTGCATGAGTTTACACTGTGGAGCAAGTCCAGAGGGCCACAGTGATGATGAAGGAGCAGGAGCACCTCCTGTGCAAAGACAGTCTGAGAAAGTTGGGGCTGTTCACCCTGGAGAAGGTAAGCTGCGTGGAAACCTCATAGCAGTCTTCCAGGATCTGAAGGGGGCCTACAGACATGCTGGAGAGGGACTCTTCATCAGGGACAGTAGTGATAGGACAAGGGGTGATGGGTTTAAACTTACACAGGGGAAGTTCAGGTTAGATATAAGCAAGAAATTCTTTTCTGTGAGGGTGGTGAGACACTGGAATGGGTTGCCCAAAGAAGTGGTAAATGCTCCATCCCTGGCAATGTTGAAGGCCAGGTTGGACAGAGCCTTGGGTGACATGGTCTAGTGTGAGGCATCCCTCCCCATGGCAGGGGAGGTTGGAAGTTGGAACTAGATGATCTTAAGGTCCTTTCCAACCCTAACCATTCTATGATTCTGTGATACCATTTCAGCTATTCACTTTCTTATCTAGTGATCTTATTTACCCTAACTTAGCAAATATGACTTGAGATAAAATTGCAGAAGTCTAACTGGAAAACGCAAGCAACAGTAAAAAAAACCCCAACACCTAATTATTGTGTTCCTTATTTCACACTTTAAAATACAGAAGCAATACCTGTAGCACTTTCTTCTTTTACATATTTTAACATTTTCTGCAAGTTTGTTCAACATAATACATTTGATAACCAAGGCAGCCATTTAAACTGAGCATTGCAATGGTAAGGTCACTGTTCTGAATTTAATGCAAGTCTATGCGGCAGGGGTCTGTGGGATGATCTGGTCCTACCTGCTTCTGAAAGCAGGTCCTTAGTTAGTTTATCAAGCCAAATCTTGAGGATTTCCACTGGGGGAGATTCTAGCACGTTTAGGAAGCCTACTCGCATGTTTAAGTACTCTGAGGGTTGTGTTCGTCTTTTCCCAGTTGAAGGCTCAAAAAAATACAAAGAATAGAAGTTGTATCATCTCTTTCCCCACCCTTCCCCTACCCACCCTCCCACTAAAAGTCCAACATTATAAAACTCTAACAATTAGCTAAAACACATTCCAGAGGAAGTAGGTTGTTTTAATATTTCATTTGACTTAGATTAAAATTGCAGCCAGGAACTGGAGCTTTGTGTTGGTTTTGTCCTTTATGTCAGTAATGACAAGTTCAATCATACTTTCTGTCATCTTTTAATTGTTAGTAATTCATCAAAGAAAAATCTCTACTCAACTTTGAACAGCAGTTCTTCAGGGAATTTGCTGAGATGTTCCCAATTACAAACAGTATTGAATACCTCTTGTTGAAAAAGTAATTATTAGCTCCTTTTCCGTTGTGTTTACAGGGCAGCAAAAAATACTAATCAATTTTGAAAAAAAGTAGGTCATAAAAACTATTGTTTTTACACTTCACATTATTCAAACACAGTTTATTATTGCTAAATATGTAATACAAATACAGCTTTTTTTGAAAATCGAAGTAGTTTTTCCAAATTTAAAAGCAGCAACAAAGTCTTAGTATGTAATTTTTTACTGATGAAAATCTAATACTGTGTTTTTTTCCAGAATCAATTAGCATATTAAGATTTAGTCTTTTAAACTTTTGTCATACAGAGTGAGTAGGACACCAATAAACTGACTAATATTAAACCTGATTTGACCAGAGCTTTGCACTCTTTCTTATTATTGTATATATAATTTTCAATTTGTAAGTTTTTTTTTAGAGTGAAATTCCTATTCAGTTATTTATTTACTGCACTAATCTGTAACAAAATTTAATAAAATAACTGTGTGAGATGGCTGTAATATTGTGTAAATACAGCTAGGAAGCCCCTTTTGATTATGGCATTAGTGAAGTGTGATGGGTTTACATTTCCATAAGAAAGTCATTATTCATCTTTAACACAGTTTGTGTGTTAATGCATTTTCTTTTTCATGTAGGCGTAAATATAATACTTACCTCTTAGATAATAGAAGTTGTCTTTTTTCAGTTAAGAGATTGTAGATAATTTTCTTTTTTCCTGACAGATGATTTCATAGTAAAATTACTACTGGCTTTTCTTGGCCTAGTGTAGTGTACTCAGTCATTATTTTACTGGAGTTCTACCATAATAGAGAAACTCAAATTCTTATAATACATAATCCTTATTTAATTGCTTTGAGAAGAAACTTTATCAGCTCTTTATGAAACAATGTCCTGGAGTAAAGTGCTATTTGGGTTTAAATCTAAAATACCCACATAGAAGAATATTTCACCTGAATATTATTATAAAACTTTTTTTTTAAACATCCTTATTTACAGTTGTTTGGTTTTTTCCATACATATCCAGATAGAAAACAGTTGTTCTTAAGTGAAAATTGTTAATTATTGAAGGGTTTCTGCCATTACATAATACAGGATTGAAACAAGTGGATATCATTCTACTTGAATTTAGAGGCTCTTTATGTTATGAAAAGGGTATCCTCAGGATGTTTTATGTATTACAAAGCATGGAATTAAATTATAAATTAAATAAAACCATTATGTGTACCTCAGTCACACAGTAAAACTGATCTGTCCAACAAACCGGTCAATATGGCTGAACACTGGTACAGTAAGTGTTTTTTAACTAAGTTATACATGTTTCAAACAGTAACTCAGTTACAGCATATTTTTCTGTGATGTTATTTAAGCTAATGCAAGTTCCATTTTTGTTAAGCTTTGTGAAATTAGGAATTAGAGATTACAGAGACTGGATTTTAAAAATTCATTTAATGTAAGCTTTGGACTGTTTCACGGTTTCAAAACACTGCAAAGGACTAAAAATGTGTCTATGTATATAAACACTGTATGTTCTTGTATCTATGTATAAAAGCTAAATGGTGGCCAGTGGCTTGTCAGTGGCTCAACGTATTTCCACCTGATCTCTGAAGGAAATTTTTGTCTGTTGCTGACAGCTTCCATCTCAGAGAAGTTGCTTCCCAGGTAGGCAGCCTGGGAGGATCACTAGTGAAGGCAGGAGGGGATGCTGCAGAACTGTACAGCAGTGTTGCAGCCTACATGAACAGGGCTCCTGCTGCAGGGTGTGCAACAGGGCTCCATTCTGCATCACGACCTGCAGCAGCAATGGTGTGGCAACCTGGGACCTCCACCAGGCAGAGGTGGTTTTGGCACAGCAGGGACACTGTGACACAGGTGGCTGTCTGCAGCAACTTGGAGCTGCTGTGCCAGCTAAGGCACTGGAGCAATAATGACATTATGCTGCCTTGCTCATGGTTAGGTTGCAAGACAGAGCTAGTGGGAATGAGCTGTTAAGCACTTGTGCCAGTTCATATTTCCATGCTGCAGTTAAAAAGGATAGTGAGTTTTATCTGGAGGTGTAAATATATCATTACTGTCTTTTCCTTTTCAGAAACATTTTTACTTACTTTCAAAGCAAATACAGTATTTTAATACTTTCATTTTATACTGCTTCTAAGTTTATTATTAGCCTTAAAGATCCTGCAGGGGTCAGGTGTTAGATCTGGGGAGCATAAAATTTGAATGATGGCTCTGATAGATAGGTTAGGATAAAATGTACAGAAGGACAACAGAGCACAGGAGAAATTCTTGTTAATTCTTAGATCATGATGACTCAAATAGCTGCAATGTACTAAATAACATATTCTAGGTTTGTGAGGAGGTAAAACAATCCTAAGAACTAAGCAAAACATATCTCAATTATTTGTATTGAGCTTGTAATGGAGAACATCAAGTTCAATGATGCTGTTAAGTGAAGGAATAGAGGTATCCCAAAATGCTGTCTGCATAGGGAGGGAGGCTGGCACAACTTGGTCCTGACAGTCAAAGGGTACCAGCCTCCTCCTCCCCAGGGCTTCAGAGCTGTGCTTCCAGTCTACCTGCCCTCCTTTCCTCCACTTTGTAGTGAGTTTCCCCTAATAGCTCTTGTCTGTGTGAGAGAACCGCCCCAGGTCAGTGACATGCCTATCTTGTGTTAAGGCAGTCTTTAGAGTTTCTATGGAACAGTGCTATAGGGAGCAGGTTTCCCTTTATCCCTCTTTAAATCTTCAAGAGTACAGCCTTGCCTTGAAGGGAGTCCACACTGAGGCTCTTACTGGGTTGTGGTGTTTATGCAACAAAGCTAGCAAGGAACAGGGAGAAAGAATGCTTTAAAAATTATTTAAATTATGGTAAATCAGGTGATAGACGGCAGAATCAGTGTTTATTATTAGTGAGTGCCATAGATGCACAGTAATAAACAGAATATAATTACGCAAGTCTTAATGCAATATTAAATGTGTAGTTTCATTTATTTTGTACTGTAGCATAATTTTATATTCAGGAATCTCTTCAGAGGCATTGCCTCCAAATTTTTAATTTTTTATATCCATTGAAGTTAAAAATAAAAACAATTTAACTTCATAGTTATTAAATCTAAAATGCTTCAGATATGCCTGGAACTTCCCGTCCCACTGCCTCATAAATACATATCACTGATTTACAGCAATAAAAAAGGAAAAATAGAGTAATACCATTTTCTCCAATTGAAGGCAGTGTTACCAGTAAGGGAATCTACCCCAAAGGTTGTACACGTTTCTCAGGTATGCCACATGAGTTACAGATACATTTTCTGTTGAACATGTTTCTGTAGAATAGCAACATACAGATTTTGCCTCTGGTTTCCTTGGGATTGACTTTTCATCCACAGAGTTAATGTTAATAATGGTTAAACGCCACCTCATGGTCTCTTAATTGTACATCTGGGTATGCCAACTTACACTTCTAATGTCCAAGTTGCAGTATGGTTACCTCTGTCTAAAATATTAACCAGATAAGTCACTTCTAACCCTATGCTAGCAACACAATGGTCTGTCTCCTTTGATGAAATACAAAATTAAAACCATTACTCAAGACAGAGCTGTAATAACAACATTGACATAAAGTGCTCAAACTTTGTAAAGTGTAGAAGTAATATCCCTCTTTGATCTTCATTTAACAATTGTGTACTTTCAGAGGCTTTTCAAGAGAACATTTTAGACACTGGAAGTGCCTGGAAATCAAATCTTTATTAAATATTTATGGGGGAGGACACCTAATGACTTCTAGGGGACCCTGCAAAGAGATTCAGTATCCATAGAGTGCACTTATCATTATTTGTTGTTGTTACTGTTGTTGTTATTAATTATTTAAGTGCCGGCAATTTGCTCAAAGCTGTACAAGACACAAAAAAATATTATTCCAGCCTTTAAAAACTTAGTCTCAATCAAACCAATGGGTAAAGTACTCTAACTCACTATGGAATAGACACTTTCAAAAAGCAAGCCTGATTACCGAGGAGAGCACCTTTTCACATTGCTGCTTCTTTTTATTTTCTCTTTGCCATCCTTGCTGATCTGCCTTGCAAGAGCAGAAGTTGCTGCAGGAGACAGGTGCATGTTGTGGGAGAAGGAGTAAATGAAGGTCACTGTTTGCTTCCTCACATTTCCAGTAACTGCAGAGACAGCTCTTCTACTTTTTCATTTCCACTGTGACATCTTGGTGGAGAAGATGCGAAGGGGCACTGTTACTGTCTCCTGAAAGACAAGGCCTGTGTGCTCAAAGCTTTTGCAGACCTAAGAAGTGTCAGGACAAAAGAAAATGGGGCCAGAGTTCTTTGTGGACTAGCTAAAAACAAAAGATTGGCTGCTTGGCATACCAGCATGGAGTTGTTATTGCATGCATACAGGAAGCTATATGAGAGTCTTTTGAGAGCTGAAGAGATACCAAAAAAAAGGATAGTACCCAACGCTGCTGGTAAAAAAAGGGATTTTTTTTTTTTTTTTTTTTTTTTTTTTTTTTTTGAGAGCTATTTAACATCTAGGCTAAATAGATCCTCATAAGTTTTTTAAAAGACAGAGCAGGCTAGAATTTTGAAGGACAGGCTGTTTTGAAGGACAATACAGTTTGGCAGAAGGTGGCGTGATATAGCACGTGTTTCAAAATAGGTAGGTGGGAGTGATACCAAACAAGCAACTAAGCATTTTAACGGCTTGTGTGGATAGACAGGGAGGAGGCAACACTGAACTGAAACTTTTGACCTTAGATAATCTGGAAATAGTGCAGAATAAAGTATTATCATCTACCTTGAATATTTCTGTAAATTCAGACTCTTGTTTTGCAAAAAAAAATTAGCAGAGGAGAAGAAAGAAAAAAACTGCAGAAGGAAGTTTGAGTATCATCAGCATGTGAATGAATTTACACAAGAACAGAGGATAAAATGACAAAGAATTAGAAATGGGAACCACCAGTAAAATAAAATTAGAAGAAGTAGAAGGCATCAAAAAATATGATCACTTAAATCCCAGTGCCAAGAGGTGTTCAAGACCTTTGGAGAAAAAATGACTGAGAAAAAAGTGGCGTTAAGGATTTTCTGGGACAGGGAAACGAGTATGTGAGAGCACTTCATTTGAATGAAGCTGGAAGCAAAGCATGCTCAATTGGATTGCAAAAAATTCAAATGAGAAGCAGTAGCAGATAAAGAGGTGAATATGTGTGTATTAGTTCTTGCACGAAGCTCCTCCAAGCTGTGTTCATTACAAGTTATGATGAACTCAAACCATTGTGTATATTAGGTCTCTTCTGTTAATTAGGAATTGATTATGGTTTACTAGCCCAGTCTTGATTTGTGACTCAGCTACAATGGATCTGTGTGTGCTGTTTAATGTATATCTGTCAGTTGGCAAAAGAAAGACTTTAAATCAGTAAAACATTTGCAGTTTGATGCACAGATACTTCTGGTTTTGACCATTATCTGTTTTTTTTAAATATTATTTTAAAATAGAAAGCTTTAACTTCTCAGCACCAGTGGATTCCTGTTTCAGTTTGTTACACATTTCCAGATACTGTAACATTGGAGAATGTTTACTTCTTTAAAAACAATTATACTGACTTTTAAGTTGCATTTACTTTTACCTGTAAAGGAGGACAGCATTCACGATTAGAAATCTCTTTCATGAGTTTAAGCAGTGTAAGATCTTTTAGATGTTAAATGCATTTAAAAAAACCCAGGTCCTGAAACCGCAGATGTGAAGAATGATCACTTTTAAAATTAAATATTGAAACTCTTGTTTTATTGAAGTTTTCCAGTGCAAATAAAACAAGACCATCAAATCTTAACCATAATCTTTTGCTTCAAAGTTAGAATGATGTAATATGTCATGCTAGTTACATGATATAAATTTGTACAATTACTTGCATGGAGTAGACTTTGGAATACGATGGGGAAAATTATGAGAAAAAATGCAGAGGAAATGGTGATAATTTTAGTTTGGTGATCACCATGGTAACTAATGGAAGATGAGGAACTGTTCATCGTGCTACGTGTAGTTTATCTGGACATGAATATGTTGCATTTTGGTAAAGTTCACAAAATTGCTTTTGCTCCCAAGTGTCATTTTGCATAATAAGGAAAGGAAGGCAGAAAGCAGTTACAGAGTTTTGAGAGACAATATTAGAAGTCTCTACAAAAATTATAGTATTATAAAAATATAAATCTGGAAAATTAATAATTTACTTTAAATTCTCTTCCTGTTCTGAGTACATATTCCTAGGAACATTCATCACAAAACTGTCTAACCTTTTATACCACGCAGCTTCCTAGGAAACCTGGTTTAGTACTTACCTATTCTGACAGTAAAGTGGGTGAACATAAGCAAGAGTCTTTGCTACAAGTGATTTCTTTTTCTTCCAAAGGTCATGGAATATCTTTTTTGATAGATGCATTTGATGTTGTCATGGTTTAACCCCATCTGGTAACTAAGTACCACGCAACCTCTCTCTCACCCATCCTCTTCCCACCCCTGGATGGCATGTGGAGGAACTGGAAGAACTTGTATCAGAAATCTGTTGTTATATGTCTTCATCTTAGCCTTTGTAACAGACCAACTAAACCCAATACCTTTAACCTGTCATTTAGTTGCTAAAAATCTATCTAGTGCTAATTTTGTCCGTTTTTTTAAATAGCTGTCCTGGGCTGGAAACAAGGCAGTGTGAAGCAACTCAACAGCAGAAATCACCTCTCATGCCTCACACATCTTAATTTTCTTAATACAGTGCTGAACAAAATTAATTTGCATCATGCTGTTGGCTCTTGAGTAGCCTGTAATAAGTTGAAATATTCTACCAATCTTTGTTTTGTTTGCTTGATTCTTTACCAAAATGGGAACAACAAATCTTGCTGTTATTTTTCTCTGTTTTAGTCTGCAGAGGGGTTTAAATTTGTGTGTATTTAGAAAGAAAACAGATGTTGGAATCATAGTTAGGTTTATTTATTTTATTATAGTATCATGAGTAATAAATTATTTTTAATTATTCAAGGCTTGCCAATGAATTCCTGAGTACTTCTGGGCATGATCTGAGTTCCAGGAAAAGTGGGAAAGTAGTATTTGTAGTTTTTGGCATATGTAAAATACAAAATTTAACTCCATAACCAAAAAGAGGGATGTGATTAATAGAAGTTTTGATGTCAGTTGCTTGTGAGGAAGTGTGTAAAAGTAATTTTCTGACAATTCATGTAGTTGAGCATCACAGTTGTCTAGGTAGTTTGTAACCTGAAATCTTGAGTCATATAGTTGTTAATAGGTATATCTGTTAGATACATATTGCTACTACAGCTGTCAACCTTTCCCTTTTCATTTTTCTACCCTACAGTGTCTCTTCCTGCTTGCATCCCTCCCTTCCTTCCACCTTCCATTCCTTCCTCCCTCCCCTCTTTTTCTCTCACTCTTGCCCCCCCACCTTTCCCCTTTCTTGTTTTTCACCTTTTCTCTGTCTCATCCCCTCTGTTTTTCCCTTCTTGCTGCACATTCAGCAGTACAGCAGGAACTTTCAAACCCTTGGCTGTGAGAAAGTGCCGAAGGAAACTGTCAGAAATTCTGGTAGTCTTTTCATATTTGTAATATGAAATGCAAATAGCTCTCCTTATAAATAAATTCCCAGGGAAAACAAAACCAAGTGAAAATCTACTCTTGCTTTTAAATTACTGAACTTAAATAAAATTAAAAGTTTTGAGGTCAGAGCCGGGTTATATGGGAAAACTGAAAAAACAATTTGATTACCCAACTCTGGTAAGAACTGAGAGTTCTACTGAGGCAAAGTCATCTTGACCAAGATCATCTGGAGAACAGGCGACAAAGTACGCTTTCTCATCAGATAGCATCATTTCAGGCTTATCAAATTAGCAAGCAGGAAGCCGGTATTGAAACACTCTCAGCTGCATTTGTACTTTTAGTTCTTTGCCTGATGTTCCTCTTTGGGTACTAGTCATCAAAGCATACAATTTGTAACTAAATGGTTATGAAGTCTATATTTATATGACACAATGCAGCGATTCAAGTAAGCTAGGTCACATCCTACATTAATGCAGCTCTCTGCTGTGGTTGATTTGTCCTACTGAGGAGTTTTAACTGCATCTGCACAGCACTGAGTTGTGCTATGTAGACGGTGCTAAATTTCATTTTTTTCTTTGTGAGTTAGGGTGATACACTATATACATACTGAAGTATTCACAGAATCTAATATACATTTAATTAGATTTTTATTGTTTACATTTTATTGGAACATGATTAGGTTAAGGCATGAGGTTTTTTTTCTTTACTGGCAGTGTGTGGGAAGCTACATTTGGATGAGCATTGTATATGGTTGAAGTGCACAAAACAACATTTTCTGATCCTTTTTAATGTAGTTAAGAGCTTATAGTAATTTTTGCTCTTGGTTTACATCAAGTATTCACAGTTAATGTTTAGTAGCTTTATTTCTGATTCAAAGATACATATAATTACATTTTAAATCAGACAAAATAATTTGAGATATGAGTTTATATGTGATTGTATATATATACAGCTCTTCAAATACATTTGAACATTTAAAAAGAATCTCCTTCTCTTCCCTGGGCTGAAAAATACAATCCACAGAAATCTTCAGCCCAAGTTAAGGAAAACCATGTAATATCAAGTTACATGACACACTAAGATTGGGTTCCCTGAACAGAATCAAGAAGTATGAACGCAGAGTTACTTAGATTTCTTAGAAAAGGAATTTTCTGCAAAAAGGAAGGGAACAAACCTGCTTTTTAAACAAAATTTGAACTAATTGCTTCTTGCATTATTTTTTACCATTATAGTACTGTATTCTGTGGGGTGCTCATTGTGCATGAAAGAAAAGCACAGAAGAGAAGGAATTGTCTTACAAAGACACATCAAAAGTGAGCTAGTTTATAGTTAACATTTTAATGATTAAATTTACGAGGTTAGTTATTTGATCTGTGATCTTTAACAAGTTTTGAGGATGCATGTGGTTCCTCATTGGAGAAATTAACACTAAGAAATACCAAGTTCTTTCAAGTATGTTCTTGAGGCATGTCAGGTTTACGTATCATCCTAAATATTTTTCTATATTAGTGATGCTTCATATGTTATCACTTGATATTGACACCCTGGCATGTTATTGCCTTGTGTCCTGTTCCTGTTTTTTGGATTTGCAGTATTGGAAGGGCTGTTGTGAGACCATTCTTGCGGTGTATTGCTTCCTATAAATGTTTTTGCTAATCATAAGTTTAGACAATGAAATAGGTATGGAAAGGGTACTGTAATGTTACTGGGTTAGGTGATCTCTTCTAGGATTTCTAGGGGTCAGGTAAATTTCTGAAATTAGCAGGTGTATCTGCTTTCTTTCTGTGCTGTTGACTGGAGATAGTTGATTCATCTGCAGATCACATCTGTGGAAGGACAGGGAACAACTTGGATGTGGTTTTGTCTCTTTAAGTCTTGTTTTGGAGATTAATGGGAAAGTGATCGTGATCCCAAGAAAAGTTCTTGTGCGTGATTCTGGCTTGTGATGCATGTTTTCAATATTAAGTATTTTGTGAATCAGTAAACAGCTGGATGTAGAAGCAAGCACAAGGCAAAGCAAGGCTTAATAGTCTTCGTGTAGATATAGATCTTCTGCAATCATTGATCAGTTTAAACTAATTTACTTAGGAAATCAGTGAGTGCAAAGCTGATAACTGAAAAGACTATTCATTCAACTATTCACTAGTCTTTAACACTAAACTAATATGACATAGTATTTTATGTAAAAGAAAGGTAGTTTCTGTTTAATTTACACAGTATTTATAAAGCTCTGAGCATTGAAAATAGAACAGCTTCGTAATTTTCCTACATTCATTTATTCATTTGTTTATTTGAAGCGCCAGAGGCAGTACCTTTGTGGTGCTGAGTACAGCTGACCTTCCTGTGCTTACTTTATGATGGAGAAATCTTTGGAATTTTTTAAAGAAAAATAAAAAGTTACATGAATACTGATGTTTTAAAAAACAATTGCAAATCTTTCTTTGAATGTTTATTTTTAATATTTTCTTCATGCTTGGTGTTTTGGTAGCCAGTATTTTTTATTAGGTTGTCATCTTTTTTGCAATTCTTTTATGGTTTAATTATTTTTCCCTTCATATTAAATGTTCTAAAATATTATTAACACAGGAATTAAATGATGTAAAAAAACCTGGATGAATGAAAAGGTTTTCAGATAATCATGGTAATAAATCAGTTCAATTAACATTGAATCAAACAGCTGTAGTATTCAAGCTTTATCCAGTAGCTTTATTATTATAAAAATAATTAAACCATCCTGCAGTATGGATTGCTTATAATGTCTGTCATTAAACAACTCAAAGTATAACTTCCAGCCCCTACTCAATGAGATGACTTTAGAAGGAACAACTGTTAGAACACAGAGTTATAATTGAATGCCTGATATCAAAAAATCTTATCATGTTTTTATATGTATTGGCATATCGTATATATCATAAAAATATCAAACCTACATCAAAAGTATAGTTACTTTTTTTTTTTTCCCTCTGTTACCTGGAGGTGCTAGTCTCATACATTTCTCTAGGTTCATTCTTATTTACTTTTTTCCATTATATAATCATACTTTTCTATCATTTGTATCTTGTCCTTCTTTTAAGGTACATTTACAATCATGCCATTATGAGAGAAGATGCAGCAAGTAGTTATTTTTTTTTCATCCTTAATGTATTCTTTTATGATCCCACTTTAAAGTTTTAATTAGCCCAATAAGGAAATTATTGGCCTTTCTAAATGTGAGCGTAAATAACACTTTGAGTCTATGATTTAGAGTTTTTTTAATTTCAGGGATTTTAAAAATGCATTTTATATTAATTGCTTCATAATCAAGTTATTATTATCAGTTTACTCAAAATACTGAGTAGAGAAAACTGGGATGGTTATATTTAATTATATTTTCTATTTTTCAGGCTATCCAGGAAGTTCAGCAAATGACCTAATTTAGTCTTTCGTCACAAAGTAAAAATGACTGTTTTAAGAGCAGCAGCTATTTTATTCACCAAAAAGAGACATTGCAGGCTTTTATGTTATACAGTGTTCATTTTCTTGTGGTTTTTTTTCAGTTTTAATGCTTTTGTACTGATAAGCAGAGTATCTGTCTCAGGTGATCATATGGACCACAAGAGTCATGTACCCTGTTTTTATTGAATTTTATACCTGTTTCTTCTTTTATTGACATTGCATTATCTGTAAATTATTAAGAACATTTTAAGATTTGAGTACATTTTTATCACCTTCTGATATGGGATAAACCCTTATACATAGTGACAGATACTAATCTCTGGAAATTGCTTTGGTTTAGTGTATCTAATTTTCTTCCCCACATGATCTTTAGCTATTTTCATGGCCTTTCCTACCGTACCTCACACCAATATTCAAAGGCACAGTTTCTGAATGCTGCTGCTAGCCCACCAGTATATGAAAGTTATATCTGAAGTGTAGGATTGCAGTATTTCTACTGTTGTGACAGAAGTCTGTAATGATGTGTTGCATGTTGCAAGGCAGAGTTCTAAATAACCTTCTGGGGGGTTTTTTTCTGAGAATGGAGAACTGAGCTATATAAAAAAAAATTCATTTTGACATCTATTACTAACATAGAATTTCAGTGTAGGTTACTGTATATGCTTTAAGTTCCAGTGGTGGTGTTAGCTTATATAAACTCTTACCAGTTTACAAGAGTGCATATACTGGTATTATTTTTAAGATTTCCCTAGTATGATCACACTTCATTATTATTTTCTATTAATGTGTTCTGTCATGACTTACTAATTATAGCTGCTTTGTAATTAGCTAGCAACTAAAAAGATAGGGTTTAATGTAAATTATTTTTTTTTGATAAATGTATAAACCAGTATTAGCCTGTATAATCTGTATTAACCAGTACAGTCTTTATGGCAAATTGGCCCTTTGTAATCTGTCCTCTGTTTGGGACAGCAAATAATTTCATTGTCCCTTGAACAGAAATTAGTGTATGTCACATTTAAACGGGGTTGCCCTTCCTCTTCATGCTTTTTATGGTGAAGCTTTAGCAGCCAAGAAAGCTGAACTGAACTGCTATTTTAGTTCAGAATTTTGTTTCCAAGTTTCCTATGCAGCTATTTGATGATGCTAATGATAAACTTATTGAGGTATAAATGAGAAAGGGCCATAAATTAGTGAAAGCACATGCATGTTTGAGGTTTATTTTAAATGCGACCATGCATAATATGTCCTTGCGGAAATGACTTTTGCTTTGGTTCATGAAGCAGATAGTATATTGCAAAATGTCTGTGTGTTTTGAGGAGTTAAATTTACACACTATTAAATGAGCTATAGAAGGTTTCACAGATGCATTCATTTAACAAATGCAGTTGTGGTTAACTGCTCCCTTGACAATAAAGGGAATTGAATCACCAAGCCCCAGAGCTAAAAACCTCTCCAGATTTAGCCAAGTAGCCAATGCTTTGTAACTATGAGTTTCAGCAGCTCATAGCCTCTGTGTATTGGGACAAAGAGAGACTTGTGTTACACACTTACTTTTGGAATATATATCCTCTTATACTGGAGCCATCGTGCAGATAGTCATCTCCCATAGAGGCTGCCATGTCTAAGTGAGGGAACAGCTCGTTCAGTAACATGGTGGCCGTCATAGTCTGTACATAGTAATACATTGGAGGTCGTTTGGTAACGGTGTTTGTCAGTGGAAGAATTTACTCGTGGATGGAGCTGTCATCTTCACCAAGTGGCAGCTAAATACACTCTTCAGAATACCCTTTAGAGAGTTCGTGCAATCATCTAGGGTGTCATGTTCAGACATCTTAAAGTATAGTTTGGTATGTCAACTTCACTTGATAAGGGCTCCTGTGCATAGTATTTGCAGCAATTCTTGAAATAATAGAAAAGCATTACTGGTTTTGGTTAACTCAGTAAATGAAGGATTACTGGCAGATTGGGATATTTCTCTCTAAGTATTTCTGTGGTAAGTTTGCCATGCTTTGCTCAATTACTTCTCTGTAGAGAAAAATACTGTTTTATCAACTTTACTTGGCCTTGAGTAGTTTGGGATTCATTTTAAGTAGTAATAGTGTACAAAAAAGTGCCCAATTTATTGTGTAAAGTAGAAGATGCATAGCAGGGTGTGACTTACCATTCTTTAAGGCCTCAATTCTGTAATATTCTGCATATTGTCTTTTTTCAAAAGAACAGATCAACAGTTGACATCTGTGGTCTTCAGGGAGTACAAGGAACTTTGGTGTAAATAGTAGAGGTAGCTTTCATATCCAAAGACTTCCTTGTATAGCTAACATTTAGAAGACAGTAAAGGGTAAGAACCACTAGATTGATTGTTTCTCCCCTCCTTTGAAGGTGATGCATTACAAGCTATGTTTTGCAGAAAGAATGTTATATCTGGACTGTGAGCATTTCGTTCTGAAATTTTTTTATTCTTGCAGTTGTCTGTAAAGAGGATAACTGTTTTTGAAGGCTGATATTTAGGGCCATTGGCTTGGATAATTGCAGCTATAATTTGGAGTTGTTCAAAATTTCATTCTAAATAGTCTTACTAGTCTCCTGACAAGCTTTATTCTTCAAACTATCAAGGCAAGGCGGTTGACTGAGCTGAGCATTTTGTCTGCATTATTGAGGATCTTCTGTAGGTTGGCCAGGACTCATCAAAGAAAAAGATAGTTTTTCTCCTTATATAGGATCTTGGCATTTGATCAGTTTTGTTTGAGTATTAACGGATAGTTTATCAGCCTAAGGGAGATACTGTGGAATCCATATTCCTCTATGGAAAGAGCCACTTAATTGTTCTTTATGTTCCAGCTTATTACAGTACAGATAAACAGTTTGCTTACCCCAGTATTAAGCTGGATGAACTGTATATTTGTTTTCACTGGGACAGAAGAAATTTCTTTATCATTTATCAAGAGTCTGAACCAACAACAAAGTAAATCCATGAGGACCTTGAGGTCAAATTGTGGCATTCTTTTTATATGTCTGTCAGGAAGACTTGTCAGCAGTTACCTTCCCAATCTTTCTACTCCAACCCTTTTTATATCATAGAATCATAGAATAGAGTAGCTTCTTTCAGAGCTTGTTTAGGTGAGGGCAAACTGCCAGGTAGTTTGAGAAGAAAAGAATATAGCAGGCTCAGTAGGATGTTGATCAAAAGATAGAGCCATGGGGTTTTTGGATATTTTAACTTGTTGACATGGACAAATAGTTTAAAAAGTTAAAGGGTAGCATTCAATTTGGTTATAGGTTTGGGAACCTTTAACCCTAGTGGAAGGAGGTGTTAATCCAGGATCCTCCTTTTTCTGGCATGGTTCTTAAACAGATTGAGATCTTTAGGAAAAGGTCAGGGGCCCTTTATTTGCAATGAAGATGCCAATTGTTCTTGAATGTATATTGTAATGGTTAATTACAGTGGTGGCCTTTAGTGTATCCCATATTTCTGTGTGGGTGTTACCATTTTGTCTGGTGCCAAATTTAATCAGTGTTGATACATACTGTGCCCTGTTTTGTACCCTGTGGATTTCTGTATGCTGTATTTCTAGGTTGATAACTGCTATTCTTACGCTTTCTGTGCTGACCGTGTTTGTCTGGAGGCACTGTTGCTCTTTCTGGTAATGGAAAGTAAGAAATGTTTGGAATCAAACTAAAAGAGCCACTTAAAGGAAAAAAAATAGAGAGTGAAAGTATGCATGTGGCATGCTCCCTGCCCTGGATAATATACCAGTGGATCTCTGCATGAGAGTATGCAACACAACACAAGAGTTGAGTGTGGGAGTCAAAGTGAGAGTCATGTCCGTTCTTCCTGTGATGTTGAAAAAAGTTCAGATGAATAGATAAAAGATACTTGCATAGTAGAAGAATGAAGAGATAAAATCAATTTCTGGTTGAAAATCTATGAAAAAATACTACTGCAACTATTTTTTACAAGATGTCAGGAGTAATTTTTAGTTTTCAGGGAGTATTCTGACTAAAGGGGAATGTCTGGTTACCTTATTTGAGCACAAAGCTCAGGTACAATTGTAAATCCACAACAGTACCAACACAAAACTATTTGTAGCTGGATACCTCCCTTTCTTCAGGCAATGCTTCCCCACATACCCTGAACTGTTTGAAACATTTGATGTTTGTATAGTTTACACTGAAACACTGAAAACAATGTTTTCAATACTCAGCTTCAGGTAAAATGCATCTCCTTGGAAGCATAGATCTCTTCAATAGACCCTGATTTCTTTTATATGTCTTCCTCTAATGAAAGCCAGTTGTCAATACTATTCTCAAATACAGTTTGAGACAGTTTGTACTTATATGAGGATTTATTAAATCTTCTCACTGCAAAGGTCTTTCCTAACTTATGACAATAGTCACTGTACTGAAAAATATAAGGATAGTTATAAGTTTTCAAAAATTCATGAAAAGTGAGTCAAGAGTCTTCTCCAATTTTGCATTATATGTAGAATTAGCTTTTATATTTTGTTGCCATAAACTGCTGTTGTCAAGAGGTTTTCTATTTAGTTCAGTTGGCAAATAACCATACTGCTAGAAATAGTCCTATTTTTATACACAAGGCGACATATTTTATCTTGGTTATGAAAACCAGACAGCTGAAACATCTGTTTTCAATACACTTAAAAGGAATTGCATTGATATTTTTGTTGCAGAAAGAGCAAAGAACATGTATTTTTCATATCTGAAATAAATGAACTAATGTTAAGAGGCTGTGATTTTAAAAAAGGCACATGTAGAAGTAAAATCGTATTTGTTGTATTTATTTCTTCAGTGAACTAGTATTGTCTGTGACACATGTCTGAATGTATGATACACAATGTGCAGACGTTCATTTGGAATTTTGATTTTTACTGACTTTTTCTGAGGATTATAAAGGGTGCTCGTGCTCTCACATGAGGGTTATCTGTATGGAGCAGCCAACCTCTAATTCACAGCTTGAAGCCCTTTGATCTCCTACAGATAGCATCCTCCATCATTTATACTGAACTTCCCACTTATTTTGGAAAGCTGTACCGATTTTCCCCTGTCTTATGCACTCCCACTAGATGTTTTAAGATTCAGAATTCCAGCTGCTTTTATGACTACTGATTGCTGCCACGGTTTTCTGAAACATCACTGTCAGCATGAAGCACTTGAGGAAGTGTTGAGACATCTTTCTGGAGGACTGGGGGAAATCTTGCTATTGAAATGAACAACAATAAAAACCTGCTCAGGATGGTGTTATGCATTAGTTTTCTGCAATTTTCTAGGTTTCGAACATCTTTATATGTCTTTTATTCGTGGGGTTGCTTAGGAAGCTATGTATCTATTCTCAGCTGTAGTCACATGTACAAGCACAGATGTTAAAGTTAATACCCAGCTCAGACTGTTGCTCAAAAACATGGAGTGTTAGTGTATTAAGGCCTCTATAATACTTATTAATAGTGTATCTTATTATAACTACTTGTATTTGCTGTTTGGTGATGGTTATGTTAATTGCTTGTATTGGGTTTTCCCTGATTATCTGTAGTTGCACAGAAAATGAAAACTGTTTTGAACTTCAGCCAACAGAAAAAAAGTCCGTGTTGTTTTTAATTTTCAAGGTATCTAACTTGTAACTTTTTATGTGAGATCTGTAAATCCAGATCAAGAAATCCTTTTTTCATTATTCCATAAAGATAGAAGATCATCTTTTTTAATTCATTAAATTATGTATAGTATTTTGGAGGGAGCTTTATATTGTTGGGGAGGGCGGGAGATATTTGTATTCATGTTTAATATAAGGAGCCTTATCTAGGTAATTTATTGTCATACTAGGAAATGTTTTTTTCTGATGTTTTAATTTGGTCCTTTTGGTTTATTTTTCTTGTCACTTGATTAATGTATTACACTGTGCTATTTACCCCAATCTACAGTTCTGGAAGCTTTTCACAGATTGTATCTCACCTCCTACTCTTTCTGCTGTTTATGAGAGGGAAACAAATAACTTTTCTCGCTCTTCCTTTTTTTTTTTTTTTTTTACTTGAAGATGCTAGTATTTGAGTGTGTAGGGAATTACAAAGTATGATAATAAGTTAATTACATCACTGTGATTGTCTTCAAAGACCACTATTGAAATATATGAGAATCCTTAAGAACAGCTTATTGAGAACTTTTATATGCCTTTGACCCTAAATTGAGTGCTTTTAAAGATTAGTGGCCACTTCTGTCTTTCTTGATCTTGTTGGGTTGAGGGGCCTATGGAGAATTATTTGAATGACTGAGGACTTGCTGGTTTGCACAGATCACTGGGTTCATAGCTGAATCCTTTTACATGAGGCAAAAACAAAATTTAAATTCTATGTATTCTTTTTCTTGGTTCTTTTTGTTATGCATTTTGTTATGGCAAGAAGGAAAAAACAGATCTTAAAAGTTCTTGGCTGTTTGCAAAGCATCTTTTTCTTCCCCCTCCACCCCCGCCATGAGTTCAGTGCTTCAAGAGTTTTGGGTGAAAACTTTTACTTCTTTTAATTTGTTGCAGTAACGACAGGTATGGTGGCCTTTACCTGTCTTCCTAGCATTTCCTATTATTGATTGTAGGCATAAATTCTTCTTTTATGACTCTTTTTCTAATAGACATACGAGGTTAAGAAAGTTTTCTAGAGTGTATAGGAAAATGAATACTCCCACTGTACAAACATAACCTGAAAATCCTCTTCCAGTGGGTTTAACAAGCATCACTTTTTTTTACCCTTAATAACCCTCAAAGTTGACTTGAGCTGTTAACTTGTCATCTCATACGTGAAGAAAAGTTAATCTGGATAGCTACAAATAAAAATAATTCTGAGTGTAAGTCAACAGAAGTGAACACTGGAGGGAGACTCTGTGGTTAAAAAAGTGAAAAGAAAGGTAGTTTCCCATCCCAACTCATCAGAGTAGTTGCCAATCCATCCTAACCATTTCAGGCTATAGCCACCAGTGTACAGTGATTTAGTTGCCTTCTTCATTGTCAGGGAGTATGCTACAGCATGCACTGATTATCTAAACCAGCAAGGAAGTAGAGACAGACACCGAGTTCTCTATCCTTATTCTTCAGTTGCAGCCCACATCTATGTGGGCTCCTTTACCATTACCTCTTTGGTTTTACGTGAAAAAAACCCCACATGTTCTGGGTCTGAAAAAAAACTTCTGGGACATTTGACAAAGAGTATCATAAGTACGTATTTAATATAGGAACCTATGTTGGTGGAACTGTATAACTAGGTAAAATAGAAATGGACTCTGAGGACTTTGGCCCATCAGCGAGTTTTCGATATTTTAACTGAGATAGGAATGTAAGCCTCTTAACAACAGGACATGTCCTCCTCCTCTGCAGTCACAAATCAGTTGTGAAAATTTAAATTATATATTAATGTAGGGTCATCTTAATTTCTGGTATTAAAATAATTCTAACTGCTCTTGGTTTTAAGTTTGTGCTGCAATCCAACCACTAGATCTGTAAAGCCATTTGATAGAGATCTTTTTAGAGGAGAAAAGTGCTATGTAAGTAGATACTATGGTTAATAAGTGTGTGCAAGATGGTATGTGTGAAGGCATCCTGAAATCCCTGTGCCACAACTCATAGTCTTATTTTTGAAGTAAGGAGCCCAGAGGGTGGCAGTGAAGGCAAAGTTATCCAGTTTTGTCCAAGTATTTCTCACAAAGAAAAGCCACGCCGAAAAGTAGAGATATTTTAGAAATCACCAGGTTACCACTGGTAAAAAGAAACTAGCTGAAGGGAAAAGAAATTTCCTTCTGTCTCCAACTGCCTACGAGAGAGGCACACAAGAAACCAAGATACGAGATTACTGTAATCACTGTGGTATTTTGTGCAGGGACAGATTTCGGTTTCATAATTTCTAATAGTGAAGGAGAGTGAAAATAGTTCAGAATGTGGTGGTAGTTATGATAGCTGATGTGAGCTCACAGGCAAGAATTATGGCTGTTTCTTTATTCCTAGACAAATGAAGTTACTAAAGGACAGAAAAGTCTTCAAATCTGGATTTGATTGAAGAGGTACTGAGATTTCAGTTAGATGTCTCTCTCACTTGCATATGCTTAGCATGATTTAAGTTTCTTACATCATGATGCTGAAGATTATGGATTATTACTCTAAAGCATATTAAAGTAATAAAGCCTTATGGATTATTTTAAGATGCTTTTTATGTTGCATCCATGTCACTGAAATACTGTTCTTTGAAGTCATCCATTAATAACTGTTGTTTATATCGAAAATAAGATTAATTAAAATTCATTTTAAAGGAGGGGCTACCTTTTTTTTTAAACACTCACTGTTAACTAATTGGAATTAGCTAATTATCTGGTTTTGTAATCAAGGAAGTCTATGAACAGAAGATTCACGCTGTCTTTAACAATTGTAAAATCTTACAGAATGTCTGTGTCAAAGTGACTGAAAGGTGTATAGTTTTGAAATTAATTATTTCTGATGCATTCTAAGAGAGTGCTCCAAAAAGAACACTTGTCAACTTGTATATTAGTTGCAGCTCTTTGTGCTGTCGTCAGAGTCTGACTGCAGATGTATCCATCCCTGACATGTAAAAGTTTGTATTCACACTCGTGGGATTTCTCCTTAGGAGAAAAGCAGGATTGTTTCTGGACTGGTTTATATTCACATTTTGTGTGTCTAATCTATATACACAAGGGGGCAGTGCCCTGTTTGGGGGGGTGATAGTAAGGTGTGGAATTAGATCCTGTAAAACCTTTTGCTCTCTACAGTATATCTGAACACAATATGCTACTGTAATATCATTAGCATTGTTTTCATATGCCTCAAAAATGGAAAAATCCTACATTAACAGAGGCATAGAAAAATGTGCAGATACTCTATATCTGCTATGTTTTCATCAATGTTGGTAATTAGAAATATTAATGCATTAAAATATTTTTAAATACATCTTTGAAAGCCTAACATTTCAACCTTGAAATATTTACAGTACGTACAAAAATCTTTATCTGAATAACTTAGCATTAAAGGCCACAAACTATATCATAATGATTATCATTTCTATCTAAATTGATTCCTGCTTATTATTTACTTTATAAAATACTTTACTTTCTTCCATTTCTTAAAAATGTGTAATTTTTTACACATTGCAGCCTAATTTTAATGCTGCAATAATAGCAGCAGATTCTTTAATGTTATCAAAAATGTCTTAATCTTTAGCAAAACAAGTTAACTCTCATCTGGAGGTCATTCAAGTGAAATACAAATACCTGGTTCAAAGATCTTTTCCTTCTTGTACCTTGCTGAGTCAGTGCTCTTAACGTGAGTCCCTCTGCTTGTATTTGTATCATACAATGGAAGGGAATCTTTGTCAGCTAAGATTCATCAATTACAATTTTTTTCAGGGAAAATACGAACTATAATCAGGACTCAAGAAAAGTCCATTAGGAAACAGTCAGCCACATTCTGTACTATTTGCAGTTTCGAAAGTTTCTGAAAATCTTATTTTGTAATATTCAAACATGTAAGCAACATATTTGTGGGAAACAAAAATTTCAAAACCTTCTTTACAAGTTGGAGGTATAAAATGTTTTTAGTGGTGACTGAATTACAAGTCAAAGGTATAGATACAAATGCTTAATGTGGTTTTGTACCTATTAGTTTGGGATCCTGCTAAATTGAAAAACATGAGTGGTGACAGCTCAAGTTACAGATTCTGTTAGTCTGTTTGGGTCTATAATAGGTTGAGTAACCTCAGGAAAGGGTATGATGTTGGTTTTCCGTAGATATGTATGTAACCTCTTACCATGATTTTCTGATCTAGGTTAAGTCTCATTGCTGTCCCAAACCCCATCACAGAGTAGGTAAATTTTATTCAGTATATTAGAGAGGATAGAGTTAACTTGAAGGTGCTCAGACTTTATTTCATCATGATGATGAAAAAAATTACATCTTTGAGTGCCTAGGATATGGCGATCAGTTCTGCCAGATCCACACAAACAAGTCAAATAGGAGAGGATGATCACATTAAAATCATTGGAGGAGAAAGATCTCAAGGTGTATGAACTCTGCTTGCTGATACTCCCCTTGTTTTTGCTTGAGAGAAAAAACAGAGCTACTGTCATCGTTTTCTCAACAAAACTAGTAGAGGTACTGAACAGAAGTATAGCCATATATGTGAAGAATTCATCCCAATGCCAGAAGTGAGTGAACTCTTTTCTAAATCTAGGATTAATCCCAGTCGCTGAAATCAAAAGAGAAGCATTAGGATTCCACTTATTAATGGAATTGCCTTACTGAAAACTTCATAAATGCAATTGTGTAACAACTGGCTAAAATGTGAATATGAAGAGTCTGGCTCTGCTTTTTGTGGCACACTTTGGTAGTTGTTTATTTGCTTTAGAGGAAACTGGTATCTTCAAGCAGTTAAATAATGCTAATTCATTCCATTCATGGCCCCACGCAACAGATTTAGCCTGCTGTATCACTACCTATATGTTTCCTGGTATGTCTGAGACAATCATTAGCTGAAACATATCTCCATAAGAACATTATGGTGTTAATTAGTAAAGGAAATAGTTTAAGATCTTGTCAATAGTTTCAGCTAACCAGTAGCAGATACAAGTAGACCTGTCATCAAGCCAGTTTGAAGGCCTAATACTCTTTCTGGCCACATCACAGGGAATCTGTACCCAGAATTACAGATTAGAAACTACTTGCCATGGCAAAAAATTTTGCATTTATGATTTATGGAGAAATGTGAATTTTCTTCCATGGAGAGGATTGTTCTCTCTAAACCAGACTCATCCTATGTAGTTGATGCTGAAAGTAATAAGTAACAGACAAAAAGAGAAATTTGAGCAATAGGCAGAAACTCATCTTTCAATCGAATGTGAACACATTGCCTGTGCTTTGTGAATTGCCTTGTCTGCCCCTTCAACTCCTAATGGAATTCCAGTCCTGCACTTAGAAAACAATTTTTCAGTCCTCCTGTAAATTTTGGGATATAAAGACAAACTCAAATTTACCTGTATCTGTCTTAGATACAAGCAGGTTAGTAAGAATATAAAAAAGGCTTTTATCCAGATGACAGTTTGAATTTATGTTATTGGACTGTGTCTAGCAATGACTACCAAACTCTGTAATGTGTTCTGCCAGTAATCTGAGAGTTACGTGAGGTTAATGTGAACCTAGAAAACTAGTAATTTAATCAGAGCTAAGAGAGTGAGAGCATAATCTTTTCTAATTATCTTTGTCAATAGATAAAGATATTTCACATTGTGAATATTTTAGTACACAGTGGACGCTACTGAAAATAAGGAATCCTCTGGCACAGTATTTGTTCTTAAAGTGCAGAATGTGCTTATGTTATTTTAGAGATTTCTTCTTACAGCTTATCCTAATGAGGCAGAGCAAATGTGGTGGCAGCCACAGAAATTCTGAACACAATAGATGTCAGAACAACTTCAGCAAACAGTATCTGCTTTGAGTTCATTTCTTAATAACCTGAAAGGCTGTCTTGAATGGTGGATGTTTGCTCCAGCTGACCATCAGCATGTTTCTGCTATCTGGGTTGCTTGGCTGTCTGCAAATAAAAGCGCAAAGTGAGCTTAGCCTTCTTAGTACTGTTCCTTCTGTGATTTCTCAAAGTTGCACATGTGGAAAATATGTAACAGTTTCCTGCCCCCCGCTGTTTCTGTCAAGGCACACACTAGTTACTTTGCTTTTTCCTGTCTTCCCTGGTGAGTGAAGAAGTGTGCCTATGTTACTTTTATACAGAAATGACTTTTTGTGCAGGCAGACTGGCAATTCCAACTCTGTTTGACCTGGTTTAAGTGACTGACAAGTTTTAAAGCTAAGACTAATGTGGTAACACTGCCCTTTCCTTGGAAAGCTTCAACCGCCAGCAGTGTTTATTACTTTAATGAAATATATTTAGAATGAAAAAGTATATGTTTAAAGTTGTGAATTAAATAAATGTGGCTTCCTCTAACCGTTATTTAAATAGATTACTAAAGGAAAGTAGGCAAAGGCAGATCTGCAGTTAAGTGATTTCGTAGATTTTTTAATATTAATAATGGTTTATTAAAAATTCTATGGAATGATAGTTACATATGATGATTTATGAATACATCACTGAATTCTTGCCTGAGTTCTCGAGAGAGGCAAGAGTATAACTCATGGAAATTTCCTTCACTTTTTGAATATGTAGATTTTAATTGACTACATAATTTCTAGTGATTTAGACAGTTGCACCCTTGTGGGTCCAGTTGGATCGATTTAAGAAATCATTTGAAGCTGTTCCTGATTGTCTTGCATAGAACATAATAATCACTGCCATAGCTGAGATGCCATTAAGGAATTAGATGACTATTTTCGTTCTGTTTCAGTGCAAAGTTAGCTGAGGCTTGCCGGAAAGACATCTAAACTTAGACTTTCAAGATTTAGGATATTTACATCAATGAACAGAGGAACTCAGCTAGAAGATGATATGAAATGTTGGGTGCGATTGTTTGTTAAGTGCTTGTGATAGATTAGGAAGAAAAAATTATCAAACTAATAAAATATCAGTCAAAATCCTGCTACTTGTTCATAGGTTTCTTTCTTTTGTTTTTGGTGTCAGTTTATTGCATTTTAACAATTAAATAGCATTTGGGGTAGCCAATGAGACAACACTGTCTGCAGATGCAAGTGCAGGCAGATAACACTAGGTGATGTTTCTTTCATAAAAACATGAACAGTGCTATGCTACACCAAATACAAATAACCACCAGCATGCTCAATGCCATAACAAAATCAGAACTATCTCAACAAGACTCAAAGGACCCTAAGACACAAAGGACTGAAAAAAATTTCTTCACTTGTATCTTGCTGTGTAAAGCATCTCTTGTCACATTATAATTTATCATCTTCTTATGCTTTTGGACTTCTGTAAAGATGTTCAAGGTGCTACAAATCATTTTTGTTGCTGCATAACTGTCCAGGGAACTGTGCATTATCTGTGAGATTCAGAGCGATCACAGGGATCAGCCTTCAGGCTCAGTTAATAAAGCTGATTTTTACAAATTACATACATGCCATGTAAAAATGCAAGCCCTCGATATACATGTAATATCACTTAAGGTTTAGTTTTAGTTTGCAGATTGTAACTATGAATTAACCTACCCTTGAAACTTTTCTATTTTTATCTACAACAGACTAATTTTCTGATTGATTTTTTTGGTGATACTTTAAATCAGGAACACAAACGTCATCTTCATTTCATTGTATTCGTAGTTACTCAGTTATGAAATTTCCATCTACTGAAAACTGCTATGTTTTCTCACTACAAGTTAAAAGGGCACAATATATCCTAGTTTTCTGTCTAGCCAGATTATTTTCTGGTAAGAGAACATGAAAACTTATTCTGTCAAGTACTTTTAAGAATTGAATAATACTAGGTGAATTTCATGCATTATTAGGTGGTATTAAAATCTTTATTTACAGACTATAATTAGCAGTCTACTAAGATTATGACACATAACAATACTGCTTTTTCAGTTTCTAATAAATATTTTTGCTAGTATCCTGTCAGAGTGAAGAGGAGGCAGTTGGACTTCATACAAAGCACAGGCAGTACCATCAAGCTTTTTTTTGTTGCTTTCTCCAAGCAGTGTAGCAGTAATAGAAATGATAGTCAGACAGCTTTATGGCTAGGAATTCATAATCATTTCATGATCATTTTATGAAGATGTTCTGATATTTGCTTCTTAGCATTTTTCTGTAAAAGTCGTTGCTATCTTAGTACATTCGTTCTAGGTTAAAGTGAAGTTTCAAAGAATCTTACCAAGATTTATACAGTACTTCATAACAAATCAAGACTTTTAAGATTTTAGTAGGTACAGAGGTTTTTTTCTCAGCTAAAATACCAATATTTGTATAATTTGTATTCTAAAATTTGTATACTAAAAAATTTCTGGTAACTGTATGAAATATACATAATTTCACACATAAGCTTTGCTGTGATGCTACCCTTTGGGTGAGACCTTGACATACTGGCCTTGACTAAGAACTGTAGAATTCAGTTATTGCTCACATTCTCTAATCTCTCTTCTTTATAGGATTTGTTCAAAAATGTATTGAGCTCAATTTTTTGTTTCATCAGTTTTACTAACATCAGCAGCATTAAATTAATGTAACAAATCTACCAACTCACTCTAATTCCTAAAGAGAATTGGACCCCAAATCAATTCCAAAGATATATGAATTATGATGAGTACAGGATTTTATTTTTTTCCTCGTTGATCATCTTGGCTCTTCTTCTGCTCTATCATCATTTTATGTAAGCAGAATTCTTTGCAAAGTTAAATGTCCTTCAGCAGCAGAGGAGAAAGATCAGATGCGATTATAGGACTGTTTTGCAGAAAAATTCCTGATGTCCTTTAAAAGGCTTTACTTTTTTTACTTCTAATGAAAAAGATTACCTCTCCCCATAAACCTTGTTCATCTCACGTAAATTTAGATAATGAGAACTCTTAGCGATACTATTGCTCCCAAGAACAGAATTGAGAATATTTAGCAGACTTTTGTAGAGATTTTATGCTTTCACAGAACCAAGCCTATACCAATATTTAATTACCTCTGTTTATAAGACAGTAAAACCCCAGATTTATAGAATGTGTTTCCATTTTGGAAAAGAACTTTGTTGAAGTCCATTCTCAGTCCACATCACCTACTGACCATGGTCTGTGCTGCCATTTCAAGAAAGGATGGTCTTTAAAGCTGATAGAGGTTAGGGTGTTATCTGGATTAGAGAAAAGTAAGTGATGCAAAGGGGATTGAAAGGGTTAGTGTCTATAGATTAGTTTAGCTGCCTATGAGCAAAGCTAAGTGAAGTGCACGTCAACCTCTGTGGTATTCACAAGCAGTGAATGTGGTGAAGTCTTTTTTCATATGTGTGCAGCCCTTGTTGAGATCAAGAAGTACAGAGCAGTATATGCACTGCTGAATATAAATAAAATATTGGAATATTCTGAAAAATAAAAAATATTTTATTTTTAAATTAGTTTTTTCATTTTGACAGAAGTGTTTTAAAGTTTGCCCAAGCATTCTAAAAGGAGAGTCTAAAGAACAGTAATCATTTTCAAAATCTGGACATTTTTGCATTTGCGAGTAGGTAATATTATAATAGTTACCTTTATGCTTGTCTTAGGAAAAGCCATAATTAACTGTGTGAAGAAGAAACATGTATGTAAGCAATTTCAGCATCCTAATATTGCAGAGTAATCCAGCTGTATCACACGTGTAAAGCAAAGACTTTACCAGTTTTCCAGTGGAAAGACACAATTGAAACAGTTCAGGCAGAAAGCCATTATTTGTTTGTATAATACAAAGTATAATGCTTGCTAAGAAATGTGCATTGGCTTGCTGGTAGTTAACAATTCCTTGGTTTTGCTTAAAACAGTAGACAAGTTGCCACAATGAATTTATGAAACTGTATTTGAAGTACTGGATCAGATGAGGTTTTTCATCTCAAATCTGAATTCACTGAATCATGGAATCATAGAATAGTCAGGGTTGGAAAGGACCTTCAGATCATCTAGTTCCAACCCTCCTGCCACGGGCAGGGACAGCACAGACTAAACCATGTCACCCAAGACTCTGACCAACCTGACCATGAACACTGCTAGGGATTGAGCATTCACAACTTCCTTGGGCAACCTATTCCAGAGCCTCACCACCCTCACAGTGAAGAACTTCTTCCTTATATCTAACTTGAACTTCGCCTGTTTAAGTTTGAACCCATTACCCCATGTCCTATCACTACAGTCCCTAAGGAAGAGTCCCTCTTTGGCACCCTTGTAGGCCCTCATCAGGTACTGGAAGGCTGCTATGAGGTCTCCATGCAGCCTTCTCTTCTCCAGGCTGAACAGCCCCAGTTTTCTCAGGCTGTCTTCATACGGGAGGTGCTCCAGCCCCCTGATCATCCTCATGGCCCTCCTCTGGACTTGCTTCAACAACTCCATGTCCTTTTTAATTTGAGGACACCAGAACTGCACACAGTGCTCCGAGTGGAGTCTCACGAGAGCAGAGTAGAGGGGCAGGATCACCTCCTTGGACCTGCTGGTCACGCTTCTTTTGATACAGCCCAGAGTACGGTTGGCTTTCTGGGCTGCGAGTGCACAGTGCTGGGTCATGTTCAGTTTCTCATCAACCAACACCCCCAAATCCTTCTCTGCAGGGCTGCTCTCAATGATTTCTCTGCCCAACCTGTAGCTGTTTTTAAAAAAATAAAATATACAATTTAACTGTCTTCTTGACTTTAGCATGATTAGCTGTGGAAAATCGGATCTGTGAGGATTTTAGAATCAAATTATTTTTAGTTGTTTATTTCTGTTAAATCCATTTATGATATCTAATTCCTCCAAGTCAGAAAGGAACCAAAGGCCACCTGGAATACTACTGCATATAAATGGCAGTGGAATTTAACAATTTGCTAGATCTCTTCTTTCTTGGCTTAATAGCTTGCTGGATTTACATGCAGTCAGGGTAACAGGAATTTTAAGGGCATTTCATTTTAGGTAAGACTACTAATAAATATTTGAAAATAGATATTTATTGCTGAAAGACAGGACATAATAGTGCTGATTAATTTGTCTGTGCAGCTCTCTAAGTGGAGCTTGCTTGCATCTGACTAACTCAGAGCACAAGCAAACACTGCGACTTGTCTGCCCTTGCCTCTGTAGTTTGTGAGTACCAGCCTGAAAAAAAACTTATCTGCTTTCCTGCGCTGTAAGTGGCAAAGCTGTTAGGTAAACCAAATTTTAAATTACATTGAGTTTCTAAAGAATACCTCCCTGCTAATCAGAACTTAATGACTGCCGTAAGATAATTGCTGTTAACTTGTGTAACTACTGACACTTTGCATATTGGAATGAGATAAAAAGTGCTTTTCAAATTCAGTTCGTGGTTTTGATTGAAAGTCTTACCCTGTTTTGCTGGCTCTGTGATTAATATTTTTTCTTATAGATGCAGTTCTTGATGTTTAAATTAAAAACATTTTTAAAACATATTTTGAATGTGACTGGATTGCTAAAATGGCTGTAAAAACTGAGTACCAGGATAACTGAAAGAGAAGTAAATATCATATGTCTTACTAGTATAAAGTGTTAAAAAACAAATACATTGAAAGGGATATGTTGTTCATAATGTAAATTAAATGGTCGATAAAAGAGAATCCTGAACCAAGAATATGTATCCGTCAGTGTGTGAAGTTCATAATTTATTATTATGAGGTTTTACAAGAGTTTATTGATCTCTCAGTAAAATGTTAGTCCTTCACTATTTTAGCTTTCAAATTATTCCTTCTGAGTGCAGGAGGCCTCAGATTACATCAATTTCTGAAAAGTCTATGCGTGATTCTGTGGTGAGAGGTTTTGTTTTGTTATGGGAGAGAGTTGGTTATTATATTGCATTATTGCCTTCCATAGGAATGTTTAAGTCATCAAAACCAGTGACTGTGAATGTTATTTTATATGCAGGTGCTGTTTTCTGCATGAATTAACCTTTGAAACCCTAATTCTTGAGGAGGTCCATATATTTCTTTGTGAAAGGTTTCTGGTTTTCCATTGTATATTTTAGTGTTCTTGTTCTTTCCAAGCTCTCTTTTGTTTCCCAGTAATGGTTATGTTTTGAAGGTTAGTAAGGTGTTCACTTTACTGCTGAAAGAGAGATGTGTTCCAGTCAAATCCGAAGAAGCCATGTTAACAGTTTGATGTTCATTTTGAATCTTATCAAGGGAGTGTGTTAATAGTTGGGATACGGTGAGTGAAACTCACTCCCTCAAATTGTGATTTCTTAACCAGTGTATGGCAACTCCAATTAGCTTCACTAGGGGCTGAAGAGCAGCTCAGACTGTAACAAGGTCTCCCAGGACCACTTATACCACAAATACTGTAGTCATATTTTCTCATTAGTTGCTTTCTGTTGTCACAAATATGATTTTCCAATGTTTTTAGAATTAGACCGAAGACATGAAAGCTGTGTATACGTGTAGAAAAGACAATTATTTTCCATGATTCAAGGATCTTTTGTATCTTTTCTTACAGGTAGAAACTTGCACAATTTAATTCATCAACTTTAAGTTTCATTTAAGTGAAAGAATGTAGGTAACAGTTGGATAAGAGAAGAATTATTTATTTATGATTTATCTTTTTTTTTGTTATTTTTAAGCTCTTTTGCATTACATCATGAAAAGTTAGAAACCTTGACTTTGTGAATTCATTGCATGCATTTCTATGTGGGAGCCATCAAGATGATGGGCCTAAATCTGAAATTATCAGTAGACATATCTATGTCTCAAACATGCAGTTTTGTTACTCTGAAGTAGAGGCTTGTTTGCAGAGAAGCTTTATACCAGTTAGTCTTTGTACGCTCAAGTAATTTTTCTGGTCATGAATATAGACCATGTGGGAAGAGCAGTAAATGCAATTTGTCCTGGTTTCGGCTGGGATAGAGTTAATTTTCTTCCTAGTAGCTGATACAGTGCTGAGTTTTGGCTTGAG
Organism: Strigops habroptila; assembly: GCF_004027225.2. Taxonomy (NCBI): domain Eukaryota; kingdom Metazoa; phylum Chordata; class Aves; order Psittaciformes; family Psittacidae; genus Strigops; species Strigops habroptila. The sequence continues at coordinate 34,495,380 of NC_044302.2, read as the reverse complement.
TCTGAGAATAATGCTGATAACACATGGATGCTATGTCATCCTTATCCTAAGTCAAGGACTTTTCAGTCTCTCACGCTGTTGCCAATGAGGAGGGGCACAAGAAGCCAGGAGGGAGCAGAGACAGGACACCTGACCCAAACTAGCCAAAGGGGTGTTCCGTACCACAGCATGTCATGGGCAGTATATAAACTGTGGGGAGTCACCTGGAGGGGACCAATCATTGCTCAGATCAGGCTGGGTATCCGTCAGCAGGTAATGAGCAATTGTATTATGCATCACTTGTCTTTCTTGGGTTTTGTTCCTCTTTCTTTTTGTTATTTCCATTATTACTATCATTATTGTTGTTGTTGTTACTATATTTTACTTCATTTAAATTACTAAACTGTTCATATCTCAACCCATGGGCTTTACCTTTTTCTGATTTTCCTGCCCATCCCACCAGACGGGATGTGTGTGAGGAAGTGGCTGCGTAGTACTTAGTTGCCGACTGGGGTTAAACCATGACACAAGCACATGTTACTAGATAAATTTCCATAGTTTCTGTAACCCAGATTGAGAGTTCTTTTTCCAGGAAATTTCCTGGAATTGCTAGAATTTTAGCAATATTACAGTTATATCCTTTTCTTCTTGATACTTGCTAAGCTTTTCAAGGAGGAAGAAGTTTTTAGAAATTATAACAGTAAGAGGCAATCTTAGGTTTGTTAGTCTCTGAACATAATGAACTTTGGGATTTTGGAATGTTGATGTGTTCACCATGACAGTGCTGAGCAATCTCTAGTTACCTTACAAACATCTGTGGTCTGCTAACTCTGTTTTGTATTGACAATAGATAGATATGGTTTTGGTCATATTCTTTGTTTCTGAAATGTTGTTTGATTGGCTTGTGTATGTGAAATCAGTTTCTGTTCTTTGCCTGTTTCTTGCTCCTGATTGCACTGTATATTTCATAATGTGTGATACTAATTTCTTACTTTTAGAATCAAATGCAATAAAACTGTATTGCATATCAGTCTATCAGAGGACAACATACGTAAAGTATTGAGTAGATGCAAGGAAAGCTTGGCATGAGAATTTGTTAGATAGTATTTTCAGGCTTAATGAATATTTAATAATAACAATAATTCTATAATATAATAATAATAATTCCTAAAATAGGAAAAGTATTAAGTATTCCATGTTCTCAGTTTCTGTATTTTCGTGTCTTACATGGCTTGAAATAATACTCATTTATAAAGCAGAAAGTGAAGAGATGTTAGCTTTGGCCAGCTCCGATAGAGACTTGTGTATTATCAAAGCTCTAATTATAAGCTAATTTATTTATTCTTTCGCTAATGAACCCTTGTCTTATTTTTGTAAAAAGTTGTTTCGAGTGTGAAAATACTTTTCTTCCTGAAGAATGTTTGTATTTTAATGCATTTGGAGGAAAAATGTAAAAGAAATACATGCATCCCTGTAACTTTCACTACTTCATCTAGATGCTGCATGTCTTTTTGTTATTAAAATTAGTAGGATGAGCTGATAAGAGGCTGTTCAGTAACCTTGGGTTAAGAGATTTAAAAAGATCTTCTCTGAGCCTTGGCACACAGCTGTTACCATGTACAAGAGGCAACATCTTATCTCTCTCACAGATAGGGGTTAGTCGCCAGGTATTATGGGGCTCAGTTACCTGAGCACAGAACTCAGACAGAAGTTGTGTTCACTTCGGCCATTTGCTACTGCTTTAAATAATAACTTTGCTTCTCTTATTTAGCAGTATCATACTTATGTATTTAAGGTTAGGCTTCTTTGTAAATATAAATGCTTCCAAAGATAGATATGACAATAATCTGATAGAATTTTGATAGATTATTACAACAGAATTAACATGACTTGATCCTTGCATTGTAGAAAAGGTTAATTTCATTTTATTCTTTTAACCTTTTTCTTTGCTGTCATGTTTATCAAAGATTAAAAGGTAAAAGTAATAAATACACAACTACTCTTATTTTTCCTTATAAAGAAATCACTTGTTACTAGCAATTATGTATGGTGTGACCCTCTACAGAGCAGAGGCTAATGAGGCCATATAAAGTGTTTCTTTGGACTCTGCAAGCTGATTTACATGGGGATGATCTATAGAAAGGGTAATAGAAATTAAAACTGAAACTTGATTGACTTATGCAAGTTATAGAAGGCAGACCAAAAAAAAATTCAGTATTTCAGTTATAATTATTTTTTTCTTCTCCAAACTAAATGTGTTATTACCTCATTCATTAAGATATTAGGAGATTTTAATATCAAAAAAAAAAAAAAAAAACCAAAACAAAAACAAAAAAAAACCCAAGAAGAAATAAGACCGTCAAAGCTACATTTTTTGCCTTTTTTTTTTTTTTTTTCTGTTTAATGGAAATAAATAAGACTGTGAAGGTTTTCTTTTTCCTTTAGGGGAAAGTGAACAGCATGTCCTTTAGATTCCAAGATGTCACTAAGAACAGGATTGGAGTCACCCAAGCCACTTGAAAAAACTTTAACCTTTAGAACTGGCACTAGGTGGAAGGATTAAGGGATATAATTATTAAGGCCATGCAGGCAAATACTTTTGTTCTTTGCTCCTGGAATCAAGTGACTCACTGCATCTAAAATTTATTCTCAAACACTGCATTTCTAGCACTCTTTACTTGTTAAGACAAGCTTGTAAAATATACTGGCACCCTTAAGGGACGGGGGACAGAAGCTACAACTTCGTCTTCACAGTTGAACCAGTTGTGTTTGAAGCCAGAGAACGGCCAGCATCCTGAGATTAAAGTATGCAAGCATGCTGAAGGATGCACGTGCAGCTATTTCTATGGGCAGATAATGCAGATTTGACCCCAGTTGATTGAAAATTTGTGTAACTGAAGTTGTAGGGAAAATTAGATAGTCTTTCATGTCATCTTGACTGTCTGGTGGTGGTACTGCTAGACATTGATAGCTATATAGTATTTTTGATCAATTAATTATCTTTTCATAACTAAAAATGATCAGAAGTAATTTAAAAACTTGTGGAGTCATTAGATAGAATTTTTGAAATATTTTTGTAGGTTCAGAATTTTTATCCAAGGTAAGAAGTGTTTTGTAATCTCAGCACACTGCTAAATTATATATGTGATGAGAATTCATGAAGGCTTTTTTAAACCAATTTCCATTCACTTTTCAATTGCATCATATTTGCTGAAATATCTAATGAACATACTGTCTAATGAAACACGTTAATGTTTCTCTGATTATTTATATTAATAATATTAGCAACAAAATCTCATTATTAGGATATATTTTTCTGGAATAAATAATCAAAATTATTTTTCATGGCCTAGTTGATCTCAATAAGCCAGACAACAAAATGAGTATCGCGTTCAAAATCATATCTTACAGGAACAGAAGTTTTTCACATTCATAGAATATTTTTAATACTCTAAGTCTTATCTGATTTTAGGGAAATAACTTGATGAAAATGTTTGTAATTCTGAGGTTAGTTTATATTTTACAGCATAGTCCTGGTGTAACTTTAAAGAAAAATGTCATGCTTGCTAATTTCCTTAGCAGAGAAGGTGTGGATTTAAACAAGTGTAGAATCTGGAGGTTTATCCTGTTTTTCTTCCATGAGGGGGATTACCATGTTAAATATTCCTCTACTTTTTTGTGTATTCATGAAGTAAGGCAACTTTTTCTCAATTGCAAAATAAAATATAAATAATAGGCTCTCACAGTTTTCAAGGGTTGAAAATTTATAATAGTGTTAAAGGAACTATGATTAAGGTGCTCAGTCAGAGGTGTGCTGTTTTATCAGTAGTAGTGAATTTTCATTCTAGATTTTAGAAGAAGGAAGCAGAGAGGGGGCAAATAGATATAAAGGGCTATCATTCGATTGTTATTGTAAGCTGTCAGAATTAGGTTGTTTTTAAAATCTAAAATTGGCCACCTGAACATTTGAATCAACCAAACTGTTGTTGGTAGTAAGTGGTGGAAAAAGGTCACTGAGGATGTAGGTGTATTTTGCAGAACTTATGACAAATTCAGCAATTGCTTTTTGTTGTGTTTGGTTTGATTTCTTTTCTTTTTTTTTCAAAATTGTCAATTTAATTTTGTATACAGTAGGAGAATTGATTTAAGAGGCGGAGTAGATGATGGGGTAATTGATCTGAAAAGTAAAGAATAATATATTGGATCAGAAGAAATTCTTATGATTTATCTTAAGTGCCTCTATGTAGAGAATAGCACAATAGTCAAGTTAGCTGATCTAATGAACAGTGGTGCATTTACATGAATGTGACTGAAAATGTATTTTATGAACTGTATCTTCGAGTGACACAGTGTAAACAATGCAGTTTAAAAAATAACATTAATATAGACTCAGTCATAAGTATATAGTAAGGTCCTATTTTATTTTATTAATTCACTTATTACATTAATTAATTCGTAATAATTTTCTTGTTTACAAGAAATCAAGAAGGAGATCAACAAAAAAACCCCTTAGTGGTTTCTTTGCAAATTCATTGTAGTTGTGACAAGGCAAACAAATGAGCTTGCTTCTCAAGCAACATACTGGAACACCAGGGCCATGTAGCATTTCATGACCTGATGAATGCTGACTCCTGCAATAATCACTGAAGAAATACAAACATGAATTTAAAATTACATTTTCTTTTCTTTTGTCCTCATTACCGTGAATTCATAGTTCTTCCCTGGAAGAAAATTCTCAAAGCTTAAATCTTGCAATAGAAACTTTCCAAAGTTACATAGTAATAAAGAAGTGGAAATTCACATTTGTATTATTTTCCAAATGACTTGTCTGTGTATATTTCAAGCAACTCACGTATTTAAAGACTTATGGGAATATTGATATAAAAGCATTCAATGTAAAATAATATTGTTCTCCAGTGTATATATGTATCCATATGCATTTTCAATGAATTCTGTGGAACAATTCACAAAATGAAGACATTGAGATACAGTACATTATACTTGTGAATTGTGCTCTTGCTATTTAAAAATGATCTGCTGTCTTTTAACTGTGATATTATTGTATGTGTCTTCCAGATGTGTGGAGGTGATTGCCAAAGAAGGCCAGAACCTGAAAGAGCTGTATTTAGTATCCTGTAAAATCACTGACTATGGTATGTAATATACCTATATCTTTGTTTTTGTGAAGATTGAGCTCTACTAGTTTTCTGCAGGGACTCTTATAGAAGTGTTGGAAATAGATAGATGAAAATTTTCAAAACCTTTATCCATAACAATAGGAAATGTATGAAAAGTTTTTGACATGCTTTAAAATATCTGTGGTTAGAAGTATGAAAGTCAATGTATGTATGTGCTGCAGAGTGTTCCTTATAGAATTGACAGTTACTGGGCAGACTGGGTAGAATGCTCTTTGAATTGTCCTGGAGTCCAGGGGAGCACTTGAGAGAAAATCAAAAAATGCATGTGCATTTCTAGGTGCTGTAGAAGCGTAACTAAGCAACTATGTGTGTAGATTGATTGCCTGTTTTAGGCCATAGAATTGAATGAACTGGATGATCCCTTTAAAATGCTGTTACGATAAAATAGAAGGGAGCACCTTAGAAATTAGTCTTTCTGTCTCATAGGCCACATAGAGAAACAGAATTCGTACTTGAAATAGGAAAACTTCTTAGCACTTGACTGTGTTTGCAGAAGCTGCTTTGTTTTATCTTGGGTTTTTGTTTCTTGGTTTTTTTTCAAATGAGATACTGACCTCAAATAAGACACTTATTTCTGCATTAAGGCCAAATTCTCAAACATCTATCTCCCATTTTCATGCTTACATTTCAGTAGGATTTACAAACTATACCTTTGAAATGTACCTCTGACATTTTCTGAGTATTTTTTCTCATTCACTTTTTTTATTTTTAGTTTTTACTTCATAGCATTTATGAAGAACTACTATGTCAAAGTGATAAATTAGCTTTCCAGTGATCACAAATATTTTTTTTTTTTATTTTCCCCTTCAGATTTTGCTCTTTGCTGGGGTTTGCATGGGTGCGTTCAAGGGTATGTTGGTCTGCAGAGTTCAGCTCACCTCATGTCCACAGTATTTGAACATGAGTTCACAATGCAGCTGTAGCACTTGTGGGAGCTTTGGGGCATGGCAGAGGAGAAGGGAATGTGGGCTTATACCACCATTTTCTCTGGTCTGCAGCTGTTTGTACTTCCATGTGCAGAACAGATCTTGCCAAAGTTGAAAATATAGATTTTCTTGGCTTGATACCACTTGGTTAAGGTGTATTTGTGAATTTGTGAAACGGGAACTAGAAATGTCTGCTAGAAATTCAGGGAAGGAAATTGTCTGTAGGACACAAAGTGTCAATGAAGGTGCTTCTCATCACTGCTGTAGGGTCAGAGTTGCAGGACCTCAGTTGGCAGTGTGACTGTCCTTTTGTGTATTATAGATCTACTATCTGTAGTCTTGTCTCTTCTGACTTCGACAACCCATGTAGAAAGAATTTTCATGGGAATAATAGGATCCACATCTTGGGGATCAATAATTTCTCAGACTGATTTCACCCTTCATTGGCTGCAGTTACTGAGAGAAAAACAGCATTTCTCCAAACATACGCTGAGGAACTGAAGCAAACAAACTGAGGATGGGGAAAGTCTTGCTTATGAAAGAATGGAAGGAGGGGAAAGGAAGTGGGGATGGCCAGATAAAAAGTGGGCTAGATTAAAAGTTTATTTCACAGAATGAATGAGTGCACAGATTATACATAGAGTTTGGATAATAAGCTTGGCAACCATAGTCATCCAGCCTGAGCTTCTGTTGATTTCTGTGGACTAAGGTTCAGTCAGATACCGTGACTGTGCGAACTTTCTCAGTTGACGGTGTTGATAGTAGGTTTTACTGTGTACTTGAAAATTTGACTACTTATGCTAATAAGGATCAGTTAGATATCCAGCAAAACAACTGTGGTACTGATTTTTGGTACATTATTAAGACTAATTGATTATCATTATAATCTTCAGCATATCTCGGCATGCCAGTCTGACAGATATGTTCATCTGCTTGTGATATCTGAGCTGAAAATGCAAAATAAACTGTAGCAAAGTAGAACTTATGAGCATAATTTATGCTTTATAAGGAGTCAAAACTTTGCCTTAGATTAAAAATGCAGTAGCAAGTGAATATTAATTAACAAGAATGTTCCAGGGTGGAGCCGGGCTTTGCCCTTTCCCTTTCTTCCTTTTTCATTTCCTGGTACTTCAGTGGAAGACTTCTCCACTTTTGTCTGAGGTGCTGTTAAGTTAAAAAAGTGAGCTCCTTACAGTGCTGTGAGCTGAGCTTATTGTTGAACTTCCTTTATTGAAGAAGCTGCCTCTTTTCTACAATGGGAAAAGAGCAGTTTAAGTTGTAACTGTGCACATTTTCACTGGATTTTTAAAACATACCTAGAGCTGGTAACCAGATTTCTTGCAGCTTGATGGAGTACAGATGCAGGCATGGAGTACAGATGTAGGTTGAAATGGTTCAAACGCTGGGACAAGAGGTCAAACTGCTTAGCAATTCAGCTGGAAAAAAATAAGTAATATTGCTGATTTCCAATAAAATTTGTAATCATTTGAGACATCAATTAAGCAAAAATAATAATAAAAATTATTGGAAATAAAGAAAATGATTACAGCAAAAACTGTTGTTGTTGCCCTGTAATTAATGCTATAGGTATGTATGTGTGAGGTAATCTCACATAGTCTAGTGAAGACGACAAAGTGTGAACTTTGTCATTTTGTTCATTCCATTTATTTTCCAATTTCTACAGTAAGATAGTATGCAAAACTACCAGACATGCAATTTTGAAAACACACTAAAATACTACATTCTATTTTCAAGCCTAAAAGATTAATTAAAAACCTCTACACCCTGTTAATACAGCCATGGGCAGCACTACTTTCTCTGACATTTTGCTAGCCAGAAAGATGTTACATTACACAAAAATATGGACAGAAGAAGATTCAAACAGGAATTCAAGTATGTGTACATACTAAGAGTTGTTAACTTGTGAAAAAAAAATGTATATTTCTCTGTTTCATGTTACATTACAAAATAGTTAATTTTGTAAATTTTTTGTATACAAGAAAGTGTATTTTGCTTACTTATGAAAAATTTGTAGAATTATATCTCTATTCTTCTCCAGCATAATTTTCTAAAATTCCATTTTTAATTAATGATGTTTGTGACAATGTAACATGGATGCTACAGTGTAACAACTAGGATGCTGTAAAGGAGTTTAAAAGTTTCTTTACATCCAGAATATTGATAACAAAATTATCACTAGAATTTGCCTAAACTGACAGGAGAGACTGAATTAGTATAATCTTGGAGATAAACACCTGTTTGCCTGAGAACAGAGACAGAATGAAGTTAAAGCTGACATTAGTTCCTCATACCATTTTGCCATTTTATTAAACAATCATGAATTAAGCATGGATTTTCAGTGTCATCTTTGAATTTCCTGCCTTTTGTTGATTTCTGTCACAGCCTTAACTTTACTTGAACATAGCGGGTTTTGTATTTAAGCTTTTAGTAAGAACTAGTAAGAAAGCTAGGCTTTCTCAGCTGTGGGGAGACAGTGTGTCGAATTAGGTTGATGGGAGGATGTAAAGTAGTGGGCTACGGCAGCAAGCACACACAGAATTGTGTGACTGTCTTTTCAATTTTATGCTCTAGTTCTGGGTTTTATTGATATCCTTAATGCTGGGAATTTGTCTTAAGTAAATTATTACTTACAAAGTTTGTAAAGGTGCAAAGTGCTATGTACTCTGAAACACAGAAATGAGATTTTCTCTTCAAAGATGAAAGGATTTGATTAAACTAGCCTGGGAAACAAGACTACATGTTTTAAGGGTTTGATCTTGCAGAAATGTTAAGTGTAAATTTACTAAGAATTACTTTAAAACTGCATTCTTACCAGTAGTGCAGGATAATAGTCTCTAGTGGTTTACTTCCACTTTAGAAAAGTAGTCAGATCAATGGTTTTTGTTTGTATGTGCAGAAAGTAATTTAAAATAAAATAAAAAAAAAAAAAAGGAAAAAAGTAAAGACTTCTGAAAAAAGTTTGAGAGTGTTAAAAATCAGCACTTTGTACGGCTGTGCCATGAGAAGTCACTTCAGAAATTTCTGAAAAACCGGAGTACCCAAACTGTCATTGATAGGAGTGTGGTTAGCACAGTTTGGAGAATATGTTTATCTTGTAACGATTCCTGTTGAGCAACCTGCAGAAGATGACAATTGTCTCAATAGCTGCTTTGTAGAATTTCCGTTACCTAGTAGTTTTGGATTTTACCTAACTTAGAAAGTCCCTATATCTAGCTGTAAAGTAATTGCACAAAGCTTTTCAGATTGAATGCTTGGCAAAGGACCTGAGACGAACTCTGGTGTTTTGTTGATACCGTTAAGATTCTGAATATTGAAAGAGAGCTCTCTAGATATGTACCTTTTTTGTTTCCTAAAATTGTGAGTATTCCTTTTTTATATTGCCTCTTTTCATCATTTCCTGGTGTATTTAGTGTCTCTGAGGACACATGATTTTTTCAAAAGGTTTTTCTTCTATGAAGAGGTTTGCTGAAGCAAAAATGGAGTTTCAGCAAACGATGATTGAATTACACAGTTTTTATTTTAAAATGTTATAGATGGGGCATAGCTGTTAGAAGTAGATGTCTGGAGCAATAAGATAGTGTTTATACAGAGTCAAATCCAACTGTCACAAAACATAACTGTAAGTTGCATTTTTTTCTTTGTAACTGGATTATGGACTCTTTTCTGAGAAGTGAGATACAGCTAACAATGTTAAAATACTTTTCCGAGATGCTGTTAAATGCTGATGTTTTAATATTTGGGCTACATGTGCTTTCAATTTTAAAATAGAATATTTTAATTATCAGGGGATCAGATCTTCCTACTGAATAATGCAGATAAATCCCATGAGAACTGCTTGAGTTTTCTCTTCAATAGTTGGCATTTGTCATGTAAATCTTGAAGAATAAGCACAGGGTGGGTATTTCCTCACAAAATAATGATTCATTTCTGCTTCTCACTTGGATTGGCAAATCTCTCTAATGCTTGATCTCACTAAAACTATTTCTTTCCTAATGTTAACTTTTTTAAATCTGTTTTTAAAACACCATGTATTTTGCACAGTATTACTCAGAAAGGAAATACATTTTTGTGGGATAAATGCTGCACTTATGAATAGACAATGGAACAGGTAGTAAATGCATTTTTGAGTTAGAAAGGTTTCATCCTCACACATTACTGGTTTGCCTTCATGCTCACACATTGTTGGTTTGCAACCTCTATCTCAATTTATATCATTTAAATAAATATAGCTTTCATTTTCTCTTTCAAAATTGTTTTCAATTGCTGCGATATTGAGTTCCAAGTGTCCCTTCTTCTCTGAATCAATTTTCTGTCTATTATATTTTTCATTCCGGTGCGTATTTCTTTCTCTTTCATACTCTTCTAATGACCCAATGCACACAAACACTAATCACACTGAGAACAATGTTTATGCTTCTAGATAAGCATACATATAATCTTATAAAGACCAAGACCTCTGTTACTTTCTTTAGTGGTTATATATTATGTATATGTGTACATTTTTGTGTGTATAAAATGGTGGTATCATATTACCTAATTACTTTATATATTTATTGCTATATGTGTATAAAAGTACATATATATATTGCTTTCTTATAAACTTGTTTTTCTTCCTTTCCACAAAAGCATTTTACCTCTACTTTTTGTTCTGTTACTTAATTATTCAGAAACCTGAACTCACTGAAGTAAGTCAGCAGTATTGTTGATGTGTAGTGCCAAATTTTGAAGTTCTTTGCTTAATTTTCAGGTTCTTTTTCTGTGGGTAGGCTGCAACTTTGGTTCCAGTAGACTGTAACAATTAATAACCTGAAGAATAAGTAGGTAGTAAGCAATCTGTACCCAGTTGCGTATATTAATGATACTTACTTCCTTTAACAAAATCTCTAGCAGCTAGTAGAGTGTTCTTCTTTGCTTTTATATTAAAACTTTCATTCTTCCAGAATTCTGAAGAAAAAAATTCTACAGAAACTCTGATAATTATAATGATTAGTGAAAGCTTATTCTAGCAATAGTGGTAAGATACAAAGTTATACAGCAGCAATATACAGTATAACTTACTATCCCTTTCTCCATTTAAATGGCATTATTATTTCTGTTGGCATGTGCAGAGTGACAATTTGGCTTCTTTTCCTGTATTTCAGAACCTCTATACGTTTCCCTCTAGCTATGAGAAAAAAATTATAGAGTATACCGCTTTTGTAAGGACGTTTTTCAACTTGTTTTTTCTGAATTTTTAGATTCCTTTAATACTGTTGTTTCAGTTTGGAGTACTTGTTCATATAAAGCATTGGAGGTATTGACATAAAATTTTATTTCCATAAGGGATCCTGTTGACATTGAAACCAAAAGGATTGTTAATGTGAGGAAATTTAGCTGTATACTCTGTATTTTGGGATTGGAACCCTATTACAGGATATCTCCTATCTCTGTTAAGAGTGTTCAAGAACTGAATAAATAACTTCAGTCACCCGTCTGGAGTTTTCACTAGAAATTGTTAATAAGAAAAAGTCAAATTAAAACTTTATCAGAAGTAATCCCTGAAGCAGAAAGAGCCCTTGAACAATCTATCAGCACCATGTGTAATTCATAACTATCAAAAATCAAGTTTTCTTTGTCTAAGTTTTATCAGTATTCCCAATGTCACGAAAATTCCATGCAGTTCTCTTTAAAAGTTGATCTGTGATACCACTGTGCATCTTCAAGACCCATACAGTGAGATAAATTACTGCAATAGCATATTTCTCAAATAACAGATAGCTGCAAATCCTTTTTCCTACAGTACATAATAAAGGATTTTCTCTTTGAGCAAAGAGAGGAGACAAACTTCCAAACTATTTTCTGTCATACTTCAAGGACTTTTGTCCCCCTTAACCTGTACACTTAAAAATAATGTAATATAATAGCCAGTTGGAGGAAGCTGGATGTAGATGTATTTTGAATCACCAAGATGAACAGAGCAGAAGCCTATGATTTGTACAGTGTTTGTTCCCAGTTGGTTGTTCTAAATATGGAAAATGGAGATGTGTTGTACTTTAGGTTTGGGTTGTCTTGTAGAGAGATCCACAAGTGGCATTGTTTTAATTTAATTTCTTCTGTGGGAAACTTAGTTGCTTGGGTTGTTATTTCAGTTCTTTAGTGACAAACTTGGCAGTAGTTTCATCCATCATAATAATAAGTTTAATTTTGTACTTTTTTATCTCTAGAAAGAGGTGCTTTGGTTAATCTTTGGAAAAAATGTGCTTCATTTCTGACTACCAAAACACAAAATACCTCTTCCTATGTTGCCAGAAATATTTTTTCAGGTTCTTGTTTATTCATTTGCTATATCTACTGTGTTATGAAATGATATTAAAATACTGAACTTTCATTTCACCCACGACCCGGCTTCAGTTCTCATGTGGTATTTGTATTTCCTGGGTTTTATGACCTTTAAAAAAATGATATAAAGCTTTATTGCTTCAGTGCACATGTTAACCCCTCTATTGAAAACAGTGTGCTAGGTGTTTCTTCAGTGAGCTACCACTCAGCAAAAATATTTTTGAAATTATTATATCTAAAAACTTACTGTTTGCAGCTGAAGACTGATTTAAAGTGAGAATAAATTATCACATGTAAACTATGTAATTATGATCATATTAAGAACATGAAGATCATTGCAATTTGGTTTTGTATTTTGATAAAAAAAACCCTCAAACTACCAAAAAGATGGATTGTCATTTTACATTTTTGTGTTGTCTTTCATTTCAAACAGTATCTGTTAATTTCACACTGCAATGGAGTGTTCCCAACAGAACATTTGATTTTCAGTCAGACGTAGATTTACTTGATAAAACCAACTGTGAAACTTGTATTTAACATGAATCTATTTCTGGCTTGGTTAGAATATAATTTAATTTAAATGTTTAAAACATTTAGTATTTTGTGACAAACACCAATAATGACTCACATTAACACACTGTGGCTATAGTCCAACTTTATATTTAATTCATTGAACTTTGGAATTCTTATAAAATTTGCCTCTAAATCACTTTATTTGTTAAATAGCAATTATCTGTATACTTCAAAAAATCCATACCTTAGCTGTATTTAAACTTATTCTTATAAAATCTAGTATTCGTCTCAGTGGGGATTATTTAAGGGTCCTTCTCATAATTCTAAATTTAAAAGCAGCATTTGTATTTTTCTTAAGTGAGAGAAATCATTTATTTCTTCTAAATTATAGGAGCCAGTTTTATGGTCCCCTTTTTAATTCACTAAAGAAGATATTTTAAAAAATTGCATTTTAAAATTAGCATGTTACTTCAGTGTTGCCCAAGTAAAAGTGATTATTTTCTTACAGCAGCATCTGTAAGGGAGAAATCCATTCAGAGTGGTTAAATATGATAACTATTGTTTAAACTTCTTAGCAATAATACAGTTGTTTCAACATAATTACTAAACTAAGTCTTTAAAAATACTATTTTCTGGTGCTGGGTTTGCCTTTCAGTATTCTGTCTTGTAACTTCTTTGGCTAGTTGTTGAATTCCAGTAATACTCAGATCACTGAAAGGAAGGCTCATTTTCACCATAATCTGAGCATCTGCCTGCCTTAAAAAAAGATGAATACTTCATGGAGGTACTAATAATTCAATTATTTTGAATGCCTAAATTTAAAACAGAAAATACTCTATTCCTATAATAATTTCTGTAGTCCCAAGGGTTGCACTAAGAGGCTGAATACCTAGAAACAATTTTTTTCTTTAAATGCCTGAAAAAACTGATTAAGATATTGAGGTAGTTCACTGGAAAAGAAATAAAACCAAATGGTTAATATTACAGCAATATGATAAATACTGGTTTAGAGCCTTTTTTTTTCTAATAAAAAAAATGAAAAAGCTTAATGAAAACAGTCTCATGTTTAAATGTTTCTAAGAATGGAAAGGAGAGTATGAAAACAAATTCTAAATCTATTGCATCTCTGCCTTGTGGCATATTACCTAAGCTTCACTATGCATATACATGAATAGATCTGTTATGTTTAAGTATGGCATCTGTGACCCAATATTTAAATATTAAGAAGCGGAGACTGTATCTTTCTTTATTCTTATTAGTTTGAAACACGAATTATAAGTCAACAGCAAAAACTGTAATAAAAACTCTAATAACATGGGTTTTTATCAACTTGTCTAAGAACAGAGGATGCATCCAAAATATATTTTAAGTTAGGTAATGAAGTGGAATGAGTGGTACTTCTGCTCAGCATTTCTTTAACTCTGGTGACTCTGGGTTAGCTTTGCAGTGACAAAAATATTTGATTTTTACCTCCGTAATGAAGTATACAAAGATGTTCATGTTGTCTTTTAAACTACAAACTTCCACGCCACGTGACAACAGAGTGTAGAAACTGTTCTGTCACTGATGTAGGGGGCATGATTCACTTAATAAATAATCTGAAAGGCAAGTAATAATTGGGTTTTTAAAAATCAATAAATTGACATAAAAATTTTAGTTTGGTCAAATTCAAATATTTGGACAGTTTTCTATAAAAAATTAAAGTAGCTTTTATGTATTTTAGTTTCTCATAAGTCGAGTGGGATCATTTTAACTTTTGAAATGTCAAGTGTCTTTCCCAAAACACTAACAAGATTGCTTTATTTTGCAATTCTCTTTGGCTTGGTGCTATTGCCCCGAATTTTTAGCTATACACACTGAACTATATTACTTCTAATTACAAGATGCCTAATACAGAAGCGTAGTAGAATATGTCCAAAAATATATAGGTCCAAGATTGTTAAGACAAAGGGAAAGGAATAAAAGTGGATAAAAGGAATTCTTGAATAATTTAAGAAAACAAATTTTACAAATATATGGGGTTTTTTTTTAAATATGCAAGTTGGATTCTTCTGTTCATTTTTGTACATATTTTATAACTGATAAATGAAATAACTTTCATGTCAACCTCCTTAAATACTTTAAAAGAGAATACAAATATTGGGCATGTTTGAATATTATTATCTAGATATAATGATACAGTTTTTTAAAGTTCTAAAACTCTCCAGTAATCTGAAGATATTGATACTTTTTATTTTTTGTCAAGGTCAGTGTTTTGTTGAGGTGATTTAAGCTTTTTAAATATAATGCATTTTATATGTGAGGCAACTAAATTGTGTTTTAGGAACTCAGGAACTTTAGGAACTTGGTAGTTCTGCCATGTATGGGTATTAAAAGAAAGATGAAATGTAAAAGAAATTTTCCATACTACCAAAATTTGAAAGTACTGAAATTCTAGCTTGTTTTGCATAAATCATTTTAATTTAAAGGTGTAGTAGAAACATCTTTCTCTACTTCATGTGTATTAGCATATATATTCCTCAATTAAATGTGTATTCCTACATCAGTAATAACATCCTAGTGTCAAAATTATGTTTAAAAACACTGTAGCTCAGTTTTATTTCTATCAACTTCAATTGTAATGAACACCAACTAGTTGACAGTGCTAGCAGTTCATAGTCCCTTACCTGCATTTTCTTAAATAACAAATTAGTTCATTCAGCTTGCTTTTTGAGTACCTGAGTT
The DNA here is from genome assembly GCF_004027225.2 of Strigops habroptila. Lineage (NCBI taxonomy): Eukaryota > Metazoa > Chordata > Aves > Psittaciformes > Psittacidae > Strigops > Strigops habroptila. The sequence goes on along the minus strand of NC_044302.2, from coordinate 34,479,701 downwards.
AATGCAACTTAAACAAAAGGATTTTCTTAGTTTAACCATCTGTCAGGTATCTTGACTATTCAGTCACATCACTATTCGCAAAGAAATAATCCTAGAATAACCAACTGCTTTTTTAAAAAATATTCTTTTGCTGTTTAGTAAGCAACCAGGAAACAAAAACGTCAAAGATGAAATTTGAGTTGTTCGTCAGCTCATTTATAGTTTGTAAGAATTCCTCAAAGATCTAGGTCTTGCTGTATTAGAGGTCAAAGATGAACAGTAGCTGAACTATTTATATGGTATGATCAAAAGGTCATAGAAATTTTGGTTATAAGGAACCTTTCCGAGTCATCCAGTCCAGCCTTGCACTCAGGGTGGGGCTGGTGATAGATCAGGTCCTCTGTGGCTCTGCCTGGCTATTTCTTGAAGACCTCCAGGGATAGAGGTTCCACCATGTCTCTGGACAATGTTTCAGTGCTGCACTTGAACTGCTAAAGATATTTTCTTTTTTTTCCTTAATGCCCAACATAAACCTCACAAACCACACTGTGGTCATTGACCTTGCTAAATCTTCTGGTGAGCTCATGAGTCAGCTTAGGTTCCATTGGTTTCATAACCACCAACATAACTCAGATCTTACCACAGCAATGTATTTGTGGGAAGAAGAAGTGTGTATTACTTTTGTATTTGAAATTAACCTGGAATTTAAACAAATGTTAACAAATACTCATAAAAAGAACTTTCTATTTCTCGGTTAGCCAACCAATGGCTTTTCCTATCAGGAGCTTTTTATGCTGCATATTTATCACATTCAATCTTCCCTTTGGCCACGAGTACTTTTTTCACGATTTTCATTTTAACTTAGAGAGAAAAACCCTAATACCTTGTGAATTCATTATATTTTCTTTCTTTTTGCAGTTACATTGAAATATCATTGAAAGTCAGTGACAGTGTTGCCTATAGCTTTGTTATAAACCAGTGGGGATATTGGGAAAAATCTTTCTTTTGGCTGCTTCGATATTTCTATATTCTCATGTTGGTAAACCACAAGTTCTTTAAGTTTCATTTTGTTTAGAAAGCAAACGCAATAAAGAAAGCTCCTTCTGTTTGAGCAGCAATGCAGGTTAAAGTTTTCTAACATTCTAACCTACTAGGTCTGCTGGTAGCATCTCTGTTACGAGAAGTGAAAGAGAGGAGTTCATAGTATTTAATCAGTGCTGCCTAGTGAAAGGACACATAGCATACCTAACTTAACTCAGTTGCTGGTCTGGTGCAACAAATCCCAAATTATGGTATTTATACTCCTCTCACTTTTCATCTGAATCTGTGCTATTTCCCTAGCAGCAGAGGTTTCTACCTCTCTTGACCAGTGAAGTGGAAAACAGCAGTGGAATGTAAGCTTTACTGTTAGTTTGCAGTGGCTCTTTTTCTTTTCTTCTGCTATCATAAAAGTTTGTTGTCTGACTTAGTGTATCAGTTTTTCTCGAGTAATGTTAAAGAGGAACAATAACAGTGTAACAGAGTTTGGAAGCTATTTCCAGACCCAAACTTCAGGAGTCAGGGAAATAGCTAAGTGGCATTGCTGTAGCTAAGTTTTAGAAACTTGATTGCACGAAAGGAATCAAGAACTGCTGGCTGGGAGCATGGTGTTGTTCAGGTTTTTGGGTACCTCAGATGGCCATGTGGAAAGACAACACTAAATTCCAAGTTATTTGGAGGTATGTTGGTGAGGAAAAAGAGCACAGTAATACATTTAAAATGTCACTCCTTTCTCTCTGATTTATGCATTTTAGTTACATCACATTCATCAATCCAAGTGATGGTGGCTGATGTGTTTTGTGTTGTATTTGGTGGCAGCAGCACATGTGAGGAATTCTTTGAGCCCCTGTACTGGCATGATTCCACGGAGGACTTTGTTCTTTCTTTCTGGGTCCACACAGGACTGTTTAGATCAGAGCAGTTCGTGCAGGTACTGAGAAAATTAAAAAACATGCAGATAGGGAAATTTCAGTGAAAAGGAAGTACTTTATTTAGGGTGATACTTTTTGCAGCTACTAACCAGTATATTTACTCGCTCAGAATCTTGAAGTATCTTTTTTTTCCTGTAAATCCCTGAAATGATGCTTGTGTCTGTCACAGAAAGAAATCATAATGCCCATAAATTGCACTTTGGCTACTTAAATAATCTCTTTTGTTTCTTTTTGGTAGTTTAGGGACAAATCGGTTCTTTATTTTTCCTAGATGTGGTTCAACAATGTTATGTAAATAGAACTTGTCTTCTCTACCATGCTGTGTTCTTGTCAGATAATTAAAGGAAGACGATCAGGAAACAATTCTGATCAAATGTTATTACTAAGAAAAAAGAAGAAAAAAAAAAATCTATTTTGTCCTTTGATCAATAAATATACAGTTACACCTTGAAACTAATAGAGACTGTAAACTGAAACAAACCTAATTCATCGAAGTCTCTATTCTCCCTGCAATCCATACTTTCTCATGAGTTATGATTTATGACCAGTGAGGTTTTGTAAAATAGGCTAAAAGATATACTGGATTTTATCTGCACAAAATCTTACTGTGATCTTCTGTAGAGGGGTTTGCCATGTGCTTTGCATTTGTATGTGTTTAACCATAACTGCACATGCACGTAAAAACATGAACACAGAAAAAATACTGTGGATTCTTTCTTTATATTTGTTTCTTATATAACCATAATTGAAAAATCACCTTCAGAGCACACAAATAGCCCACATCTTGCAAGGATGTCTTTAAGGGAAAAGGAAGAAGATTAAATAGCAGTTTAAAATAATTTTTAACTTATTGGACTTATTTATAATGCAGTTGAACATTTTGTAAGTGGAGTACATTACTGGTGAATTTCTTCACGTGCATTCCTGGTTTTTTAATCAAAATAGAAAGGTCAACAATGTAGTCTTTCTGGTAAAAGAAAGTACAATTTGATTACTTTCTGCTAATGCATAATACCATTTAATTTGATTTTAGGAAGAGGAAGGTCTCTAATGGAAGGGAAATGTACTATATAAATTAGATGCGCCTTATATTTAACTCTGTTCATGCAATTTTAAATACTGATGCTAGTGTCAAACAGAGAAATAATACTTGAATTGTAAGCAATTTTGAGACATATATTGGAATTGTGCAGGCACAAAACCTGTTTCAAATTTACAAAGTGCCTGTGTCTTACTGAGGTATCTAACTGCACTGTGGTATTAAAAGAAAAAAGAAAAATTAAAGGGAATTCTGAAAGCTATCAGGAGTAATGATACAACCCATCACACAAGAACCCAGTTCCTCAGTACATACAGAAATGCTGTAATACTTTTTTAGTATAGGTACACATACCTCTTTCTTTAGATGGGTAAAATTACCTCTCCACACATCTGTGTTCTGTTCCTTATGTGAGATGCTTATGATTCTCTAATCATCATAGTTGCAACTTTGTGCATTGTCATTCATCTGATTACCAAAGATTCCATACTAGAGATTTTGAAGCATCTCACAGTTTGCAGATAAAAAGTCCATAATCTTGAATCAAAGATTTAACAAAGAAGCACTTGTGTAGTTCCTATGGGAAGTGGCTTAGAACTGCACACAGAAAGTTAAGCGTATTACTGTACTTGATAATGGAGCTACTGACAGGTCTTTTGTTGAATGAGAATTGGTGCACATCAAATTCTGAAAGATGGAGGCCTTGTTGGTTTTTTTGCTGACATAGACTTTAAGTCTTGAACATCTGATGATATCACATAGGGAATAAAATCAGCTTTAGATGTATGAGAGTGAAAGCAAAAGAATCTGAAATAAAACCAATCAGTCACAGCAATAACATGTGCAGCCACGGTTTAGGTAAAAAGTGCTTGGATATTTTGCTGTCAGCTGGAACCTTGATCTCCTCTGGAACTCAGAAAACATTCTCTCTGCTTTTCAAAGTTTTAATTGATTATGTAAAATATTTTCAAATTCTGGCACACTGAATACAGAGTTTATGGTAACTTTAGCTCTGTTGATGGTTGTGGTTTAAGCCCAGCCAGCATCTAAGTACCATGCAGCCGCTCGCTCACACACATCCCCCGGGTGGGATGGGGACGAGAAACAGAGAAATATAAAACCCATGGGTTAAGAACAGTTTAATAATTGAAATTAAGTAAAATATAATAATAATAGGTGTAATGAAAAGGAAGACAACAAAAAGAGAGAGCGAAATAAACCTGGCTCTTCAAGAAAGCCAAGTCATGCACAGTACAGCTGCTGCCCGATGCCCAGCCCATTCTGTTTTGCAGACTTTGGCCTTCACTGAAAGAAAATCATTAGCTTTGGCCATTGCAAGTTTTGCATATGTATTGCTGAATTTCAGCCAGTTTGTATGATGAATGGTCTATAGGTGCCTTCTTATCTAGACCTGGCCTCTTTTCACTTTCCTAATTTTTTCCTAAGTGCAGCATAGGTATTTTCAATCTTTCCCAAAGCTAAGAGCCAAACCATAGCCAAGCAAGATAGCAGGCTCACCTAGAAACAACTAACACATGCTGGTGGCCCTTGGGAATAATGGAGAATAGGGCTCCAGGGGTTTGATCAGTCCAGCAGTTTGACTGGCCCATGTGGAGTGAGAATGTAGTTTTAGCCAGGGGAATGTAGGATGTGACATGAGGAGCTCTGAAGTGAGATACTTGAGAAAATTGGGGAATAGGGGATTCCTGGGCTGGAAAGCACTCACGTATTAAAGCATAGATGATTTTGTCTCAGGAGTAGGAGGAATAGCAGGTATGGATGTTAGAGTAGATGGAGTAGGGAGAGGGTCTTCAGCAAGGCTTAGAGGATGCTCAGGCCACCCTTTTGTTTGGGGAAAGGAATACACACACAGGCACATGTCTTCCTTGTTCCCTGTACGGGAGTGCTAATTTCCAACCCATTCAGCTCCTCTGTTGCTACAAGAAATGTAGTATGTAAGAGTGTTGTTAATAAACATGCCTTCTTACCCCCTGCCCCTCCCAAATTTGAACATTTAAATCAGCCTTATCTCTACTATGATTAAATTCTTTCTTTTCCAGGTGAAGACAGAGAACTAGAAAATGATATCAATTTACAGCAATGACACATGCATCATATATTCAAAAGCTTTCCTTAGAATCATATGCTTTATATGATAGGTGTTTCTAGAAGAAAAGTTCCATAGTGTCAGATCTGTGTTCTGAAGCCATGGGACCTCTTGCTGTCTGATGCATTGTAGAGCCAGGATTCATCTGGTTTTAAAGCTCTGCCTAATAGCAAATCTTTAGGGATTAGTGATTGGCGGGCAGGGGGATGTTAAGAAAAAAAAAGATTTCGGTATTTTGAAAAAACCTGAATATTCTAGACCATCTGCCACAAATACTGCCAGGAAAAAAGTTGTTATGTAGTGGTGGGGTATTGAAGTCAGAAATTTTCCAGAAAGACAGACACTTTTCTTAGTATTTTTTCATTATTCATGACTATTGTAAATTCCACCATTTACATTCATAACGCCTTTAGCTACTCTTCCAGTTTAAGCCTGCACAGTATTGGGGCCAGTTCTGTTTAATATCTTTATTAATGATCTGGACAAAGGGATTGAGTGCACAAACAGTCAGTTTGCAGGTGACACCGAGCTGGGTGGGAGTGTTGATCTGCTGAAGGATAGGAATGCTCTTCAGAAGGATCTGGACAGACTGGATCGATGGGCTGAGGCCAGTTGTATAAGGTTCAACAAGGCAAAGTGCCAGGTCCTGCCCTTGGGCCACAACAACCCCATTCAACACTCCAGGCTGGGGGAAGAGGGGCTGGAAAGCTGCTCACGGAAAAGGACCTGGGGGTGCTGATTGATGGAGCTGAACATGAGCCAGCTTGTGCCCAGGCAGCCAAGAAGGCCAACAGCATCCTGGTCTGCGTCAGCAATAGTGTGGCCAGCAGGACCAGGGCAGTGATCATCCACCTGTACTGGGCACTTGTGGGGCTGCTCCTCGAATTCTGTGCTCAGTTCTGGGCCCCTCACTACAAGAGAGACATTGAGGTGCTGGAGCAGGTCCAGAGAAGGGCAACAGAGCTGGTGAATGATCTGGAGCACAAGTCTGATGAGGAATGGCTGAGGGAACTGGGAGTGCTTAGTCTGGAGAAGAGAAGGCTCTTTTCTGGAGAAAAGATCCTATTTACAACTACGTGAGAGGAGGTCGTAGTGAGGTGGGTGACCATCTCTCCTCCCAAGTAATAAACAATAAGACAAGAAGAAGTTATCTCAAGCTGTGCCGTTAGTTGGATATTAGAAAAAAAAGTGTTCACCAAGTAGGTTGCCAAGCATTGGAACAGGCTGCTGAGGGAAGTGATGGAGTCCATCTCTGAAGGTATTTAAAAGCCATATAGACGTGGCATTTAGGAGCATGGTTTAGTGGTGGATTTGACAGTCTTAGGTTTACGGTTGGACTCGCTGATCTTAAAGGTCCTTTCCAAGCTAAATGATTCTTTGATTTTAATAAGTAACTTTGTAAGGGCCAGATACAAAGATTCGTTACTATCTTTATATCCTTAGACTGAAAGTTGTAATAGATGTCCATCTCTATTTTCAATTTACAGTGTCATTACAAACACCAGCTTTACCACACACTCTTGTTTAGCAAGTACATACATTATAAAGTAAACATTTTTGCTGTCTCTCTATTAGTTTTGTTGTTGCTTTCAAATTAGAGTTTCTCTAATTTGCCCTTGTAACCTGCGTATTTGCTGGAAATTGTTTTAGCTTTTGCAGATTTAAACCACTTGTTCTTCAGAAACGGTCTGTGCCCTCGGTTTTAATTTGTTCTTGAAGCAGAAGAATCCCTTATTCAAAAATGGCTGCTTAATGATAAGATAGTTGTTCTTCCCAGCTCCATGCTCATATTTAATTTCAACTTTTGGTATCTGGTACTTACATGTACCTTTTCTGAGTGCCTGTTTTCCATCTTACCTCTTAGTGTAGAAGCAAGCAAAACCAATACTTTCACATTTTAGCTGTGATAATGAGGAGAGAATGCATCTGAAGTTGGGGTTCATTTCTGTTTGCAAACAGCAATAGAATAAAAGCTATATAGTTCTGTCTTAAATATTTACATGTGGATTTTGTGACTAGAAAATCAGTCATCTGATTAAAACTAGATACAGTATTTATGGGTTCTGTACAAACTCTCGAGCCTACAATTTTTAAGCAGATTTCAGAAATACTGTTTATGTCATACAGCATTTGAAAGCTGTTTTGTGAGATTCTTGTGAGTATCAGGGTTGTCACTTTAAAAGTGAAATTAGCTAACAGACATTTTAAAACACTTCTGTCTATCCAAATAGCATCTGAGCACCAGGAGAGCACTATTGACTGAAAAAATATTTGTTGCTCTGTCTAGAATCTTTGGCACCAATTCATTGTTCTTACTGAAGAAAGGATAGGCTAAAATTACATAAAACTAAGTTAGGTGGGAAAAATAACTGCATTTGTGGTAGGGATACATAATATACTTGGAGCTGTTTTATGTAATTATGAAAGTATGGATTGCTCTTATAAAGTATAAGTAGTCAGAGTGACATTTTAAAGGGAAAATGAAGATTGAAAATAAAAAATGGATATAAAAGTGATGTGATCCAGAAAGCTCACAAATTCATCTGTTACTCTAATAGCTTAAATAGAGAACTAAAAGCTTCTTTCTAGGTTGACTCATGAACAAAGGAAAACTTAGCTTAGGAAGATGTCAAATGTGAGAAGAAACTCTCTCCACTGAAAGGAACCTGGAAAATAATTCTCTGGCTATCAAGGTCCAGGAGACATCTTTTCTGTCCTATAGGCACAGGTAAGTCTTACACTGCCTGGCAGCAAATAAACAGGGAAAATTATCCACAAAATACATGTCTGCTTTAGACTCCAAATTAGACAAGCTGGCCTACAGAGCCACCGCTTCAGGTAGGAAAATGGACACAGCCTAATGTAAGAAGCTTTGCAAGTGCATTAGTCAAAGAGATATCACCAGGACAGGACTGAAAAATACGAGCAGCAGAGAAAGGGATTTATTTTCTCTATTCTGTAGGAATTGGCTTCCTGAAGTTTTGCTTTTGGATATCATAGATGACTAGAATTATTTCGAGTGTATCAAAACTCTTAGCCAGCAAAATAGGTACAAAATTAGAACATATGATACAAAAAACCAGGCAGTTTTCATGAGAAAGACCATGATACTTTGAACCTGGAAAATACTATTTTCATAGTACCAGATATTGTCTACCCTATACAGGCATGAAAACGGTCAGTCATCCTACCTGAGTGTTTCTCTGTTGTTGAGAAAACTGACATCTGTTATTTCATGCAAAAATCTGCCTTAATTATCAGGCCAAGTTTTTCTCATTTTTACATTTGAAATATAAAGTTGCCTTGAGTGATGGGATTGGAAGAACCCTGGAAATCTTTCTTATTCAGATCTTTTTATCTTCTTGTTGATTATAGTGGTAGCACAGTTCTGAACTCCCTACACCTTGACATAAAAATCCAAGCCTGCCTGCCAAGATGTCATGGTGGTCTGTGCAAAGTAAAACATTTTCCTCAGTTTCTAATCTTCTCTTCGTGCAGTGATTATTTTTCAGTCACGTTGTTAGTTCCTGCCCACTATTACTGCATGTTTGACTCACGCTCAGCCTAGCTTCATGTGGGTGATACCATTTCCTAGATTTTTCTTTTACAGCCTCTGGTAGGAAAGACAAATTACATGTATTTTGAGATGCAGATTAACTGTCTAGTGAAGAAGTTAGGGGAAAATAAGATTCAGTTTGCTCTCTCTGTTGAGAGTAATTTTTGGCTTTATATACCAGAGTAGGTCAAGAAGGGAATGAAGAAATAAAGGCAGAGATTGAGAGAAAAGTTCTAAAGAAGCAAGAGATATTTAAAGGAAGGTGGAGGAGGGGAGGGAGGAGGAGGTATAGAATATATAACATGATTGAAAAAAATTAAATTATGCTTTAACGTCTAATCTACCTTACTTCTCTGATTTTGAGTTGTCTTCCCAGTCTTATTGCATATTGGGAAAGATAGATTCCAAAATTGACTGCTGTCACTTTTCCCTTTATTCTACTTCTTCCTGGGAGAAATGAAAAAGAATAAAAGTTTGATGTTTGGGGTTATTTATAGCTGTTGTTACGTAATAGAAAGTATATGTCCTCTATTGCTACTAGTACTTTCCATGTGCTATTCAAGGAGCTTTAAATGCTGTATGTTCTCTGTGTCTGGGACAAGACTGATTATGCATACTTTGAGTTGCAGGATAATTGTATGCTCAAGGAGTTAATGAAGCATAAAGTACAATTACTAAATTCATACCCTGAATTTTTTTTGCTATAGATTTCCTAGGTAGGCAAGCCAGAAGAGTTGTAGAGCTATCGGGCACCTATCGGGCACCTTCTGGATCAGTACTATATCATGGACCATCTGCAAGGCAACAGTCTGACCTACTCATATGTAATGAAATGGTCTAATATCATCTTTTATTCCTAGCACATGAGCAGTCATTTTTAGGTTGGAATCATAATGGTTTTTAAAGGAATGTTTCTGTGTTATATTCGCAAATAATAAAAACTTTCTAACTTCCATAAGTTACAGCAGTTACGTGAAAACTGGAAGAGAAGATACAAAAAGAAAGCAGTTAATCGATTGTGAAACCTTTTTGTCTCATTTTTCATTTCAAGTGCCTAAAAGATTTTGTTGAAGAACTTTTATTTTGCTGTTGATGGTCTTTTTTTTTCAAACAGTTGTCACAGCATATACTAGGATAAAGCCTAAAGCCCCTTAAAGGGCTTTAGGGCTGTGTTCACTTAAAGGGAATACAGATGTATTAAATTGAAAAATGGGATGGTGATTTTATCAAATAAGCAGTCTGGTAATTGTGATGAGATACTTTCATGAATGGAGCAGTTTTGCAGACATGCAGTAAGTAATTCTTCAGCAGATTTCTGCCTTATGATTTAGACAAGTAGAAAAGTGTTTGTTGAACTAGCAAAGAAAAAGGCCAATTTCTAGTATTGTAGGAAACATTTTTCTTGCAAATAAATGGTCTACACTGAGGTAGCAATTTATCTGGCATTGGAGAAAGCAAGCTATTTTCAGGAGTTTTTAGTAGTTGAAAACAATTATTAAAGCTAAATGTCTTCATGCACTTTGTTCACGAACCAGCATCAACAGTCCTGCTTCTTTTTACTGCAAACATAGTTCAGGAGAGCATCCCTGTGCGGGAAAATATTGAAGTACCAGCTGCCAAGAATAGGGGTGGCTTTAAATGCAAGTTTAACTATTATCTGAAAGTAATACTTGTATTTGCTATAAGTAATAATATTACTCATTATGTGTGGTGCTTATTTATTTATTTATTTATTTATTGGTGCTGTTTGTTAATAGCCTTACAATAAGTATATCTGAACACGTTGCATATGCTGCTCGAGGTCCATTTTTCTCCTTGTGACTTTTTTTTACTTTATAAATGTTGTTACAAAATGCATTCCAAGCACTGGACACATACTAGAAACATTTATTTCTTAGGTCAGAAAGCAGAGAAACATGTTGACTGTACTAGAGCAATTATTGAGTTGCATGTTTTCAAATAATGATATAATCTGAGGTACAAGGAAACTGAAAGAATTAATGAACAAAGATAAAAATATAGACGTCTGCTTAGATATCTTAAACTCAGTAGCTAGCACATTAATATTTTGATTTTTGTTTCAGTGAATGTTATTTTTGATGTATGACAGGTTGGTTTTTTGTAAGATGGAGGATGGTTATTTTCAAGTTATACAGTTTTCAGTGAAGATCTTACAAGATACTCTCTATAAATATACTTTGTTCATAATTTATATAGAGAGATTGTTGCAATCATAACTGCAATGCAGCTTTGCAAAATTGTCAAGATAACATCACCTTTTACAAAAAATGTCTAATAGCATTTTTATATTAAAAATATTTATAGCCTAAGTAATCCTTTCTCCTCCTACCCATGCACACTGCATGCTGTTACCACAGGGCTATCTTTCTGTAGCATCTTGAAACTTGTTCGCCCAGCTCTGTCCTCAGACATTTTATTCTATGTGCACATGATCTCAAATACATACATATCGTTATCCACACTTCCTTATGCAAGCTAAAATTCTCCGTTTTGACTCTAGGTATCATGCTTAATCAACCCATCCCTCTAATGATTTATCCCTTATTCAGACATGTCACATGCAGAGTATTTAAGTTGTTCCATGTATTCCATATGAGAAAAAAAACCTGTTTTATCCTGTAGTATATATTGGGAAATATCTACATCATTATTGTGAATATTGTTCATGTTTTTGTTTTTTCTGTGGTAAAAGGTTAAAAAAATCTGCTAAAAGGGATAGGAAGCAAGACAGACTTAAATAAGCAGCATTATCAGCAAACAAATACAAGTTAGCTCCTTGACACCAGCAGTTATTTTAAAAGAATATATAGAGGTTCTGTTGCAATCATCCTGTACCTCATATGTGGGAAATTTTTCTTCTGGTAGTTTTGCATTTGATGTATGTATTTGATCAGCTTCTACCATTGTCTTTGTATATACTACTAATAATACTGCTGTCAAAGGTATAGGCTGTAATGATAGAGGGTGTCCATACTTGCTTATCTGTGGTGCAGTAGTTCATCTTGTTCAGATGGTCTTTTGTGAAAATGAGTGATGTGCTCATGCAATAGTAGGTTTTTCAATAATACCATAAAAACTGCAGAAATTACTTTTCAATTTAACCTTGCCAGCAGACTGCTTTTTGAAAGTGAAGAAATAATGCGTAATACCTATTGATTGTCTATGAACCTGGAAAAGTTGATCTTACATCAATGAAAAATAACATGTTAAGTAGAGCTGTTTACCGCATTACTATGTAGTCTGTAGTGTAAAAGGGGGAAAAGCTTCAGAAGCCAAACTAAGATGCTTCCTAGGACAGTTTCTAACACATCAAGGAGTAACATGACTTCAGAGGAGTCAGACTGTTCTCCAAGGAAACCCAGGAATAGCTACACCGTCTGTGTACTTCATGTACTAGATTTTTAGTTTTCTCTTGAGATAGCTGGCAATGTGCCATAACAGCCTGATGCCAAAAGTAAATGGCTCATCATCCCTAAATACCCTCACGTATCACCTACAGAGGTGTGCAGCAATCTTTCAAAAACAGAAATCTCATCACAAGACTGAGACATCTTTTTTCAATTAATTCTGTCACTGAAGTTTATCAGTCATCTTCATCCTGTCACAAGAATTTGTGATAAACCTGTTTCACATGGATAGACCTAGTTTCATGGGAAACTGGGGAGCAATGGTTTATTTTTTAGTCATTTCATTTTTGACACTTTTGGTTTAAAAATTCTCCATGTGGTTAAAAAGAAACCTGAGATTTGCAATACTGCTTGAGAAGGAATTGGTTTGTACTTCTGGCATAATGACATAGAGGGTTATAGTATTCTTCATGTTAATTTGTTCTGGTTCCATGATTGATTATGTTTCCATGATGAAGGAAGAAGGGCAATGTGGGGAGAGAGAAATTATAGCTCTGCATGTCCTGGTATAAACCATATATGTGTTAAACTCTGTCATTTATTATCACACAATAACTAACATTTGTTGTATCATCACACTGAATATTTAAATTTTTTTACCAGTGCTTACCACATATCTGTTTTGACTGGGACTATTTCTGTAACAGAACAGTCTGGAATGGATATAGACCAAAACTTAAGCAGACACATTACTTTTATTTTTTTAATGTTTTATTGTTTAATATGTTTTAATATGTGCTTTTTTCCCAGCATCTTGTTCCATAAAAATTAACCCCACTTTTAATGAAAATGCAGCATATTCACATGGTTGTAACGGCTGCATATATAACCTGTTTTGCGAGAGGTGTGTGCTAACTGGCCAATTGAGCCAGACATGTTTATATGACTTTTTTATTGTGGATTAATTAACCAAGATTTGAGTTTCAAATACAGAAACCTCAGTCAACTTAATCCCATGATACATAAACTACAGAATTCAAGACAAATTCTTAAGTGTCCTAAGGCTGAATCTGTGATATTAAGCTATAGCATTAGGCCTTTTGTTTGGATTATTTCAGTTTGTCTTCTTTCTGAATCTTTCTCACTAAAAGTTAATGTTATAAGTTATTGGAATATTTTGTAAACTTTAATTTTCTTTTCATGCATATGCTTACAACTGAGATAAGTATGTATGGTCCCAGTTATTTCCAGAGATTTCTATATTTCAAAATTATAAATGGCAAGTGCTTTAGCAATAGGGGGATTTCTGTCTGATGATGTTACTTAGGCATTACTCAATTTCTGCAGATTTCCCCTTTAGGTGTGGAACCCCAGTACAGCTTAGCTTCAGTTCTCTATTTTCATGCATTAATCTCCTTATATCAAAAACAGAGGGAAAATTGTTATGCAAGGAAGATGAGAAGATGTTTAATGAATCTGAAGAATGTCAGCATGCAAGGTCCTGCATCTGGGTCAAGGCAATCCCAAGTACAAATACAGGCTGGGTGGAGAATGGATTAAGAGCAGCCCTGAGGAGAAGGACTTCGGGGTGTTGGTTGATGAGAAGCTCAACATGACCCAGCAATGTGCGCTCGCAGCCCAGAAACCAACCATATGCTGGGCTGCACCATAAGAAGTGTGACCAGCAGATCAGGGAGGGGATTCTCCCCCTCTACTGCACTCTTATGAGACCCCTGCCCTGCAGTCCAGCGTCCAGCTCTGGGACAACAACACAAGAGGGATGTGGAGCTGTTGGAGTGAGCCCAGAAAAGGCCACAAAGATGCTCTGAGGGCTGGTGCACCTCTGCTCTGGAGACAGGCTGAGAGGGCTGGGCTTGTTCAGCCTGGAGAAGAGAAGGCTTTGGGGAGACTTTAGAGCATCTTCCAGTGCCTAAAGGGGGACTGCAAGAAATCTGGAGAGGGACTTCTTACAAGGGCATGTAGGGACAGAACAAGGGGGGATGGCTTTAAGCTTAAAGATGGAAGATTTACAGTAGTTATTAGGAAGCAGTTATTTCCCATGAGGGTGGTGAGGTGCTGGCACAGGTTATCCAGAGAAGCTGTGGCTGCCGCATCGCTGGCAGTGTTCAAGGCCAGGTTGGACGGGGCTTGGAGCAACCTGGTCTGGTGGAAGGTGTCCCTGCCCACAGCAGGGGGTTGGAACTGGATGGTCTTTGTGGTCCAGTCTCTTCCAGCCCAAACCATTCTATGATTCACATGGCTCTATAATCACAGATGGAGGTAGTTCTTGAGATATACATGCTCCTGTGAGGAAGCTTGCTGACAACTTAATGATTAGGTCAGGAGCAAGTAGTTGTTTTGGAGAGTTCTAAAATTCATCCTTCTCATATTGATACCGCTTGTTAAATCTCATGATATGCTAGGCACTGTATAAGTTCATGCTTATTGTTTAAAAGCTAACGTTCACAAATTATACATCTAATAATTTATGCCTTGTGTAGGTAGAAAATGAAAGTATTTTATAATGGAAATATGACAGAACTTTAACTGGAAAGGCTGTGCTGGGCATTGGTGTAATTTGTCACCTTTTCTGTACATTTAGGCTGTTTTCTAGAAATCCATTAAATATGATAGGAAGATGGATTGTGGTCTATTTCTGAGTGACATTATAATCGCTACATATGGTAATTAAGATTAGCTTATAGAAATGTTGTCTGCAGGGTGCATCTTTTGGCTAGAAATCAGGAATAAACTGTGGTGGGTGGCACCTAGTAATTTCAGAAAAAGTAGTTGTAGAAATACATTCAGCATACAACAAACATTTTTCTGAACTTCTGATTTCTGTTAATATACATGTAATTTCTTCAGAACATGTTAAAGTTCATAGCGATGTTTCTGATGCTTGAATATGAACCGAGGGCTTTAGACCTGTAAAATCAAACATCATTTACAACAATGTAAAGGACAAGATTGCTGTTTAGCTAATAATACCTGCTCTGTGAGATCTTTGTATTAGTGTCTCGCATGTGGATAGCAAATTGCACAAAATTCATTATCATCATATTCTGCTTTCCCTAAGACTCAAACCCAAACAAAACACAGAAATACATAATATTTAAAAGGAGATATAACTGTAAGTATATATTCTCTGTCATAAAAACAACATAAAACTGAAAGTGCAGGTGCCTGAAAGAAGTATCCCCTTTGCATGCAAGTGTAGCTTGACAAACAAGCAGTAAAGCCTGCGTCAAACTGCAGGATGGCTGAGCAATGACTCCACAGTTGTTACACATTAACAAAATCCACACAAGTTTGTACACCAACCAGGTCATTGCTTACATGTTTCTGTAAATGTTAGTGCCTTTCATAAGTTTTAGTCTCAAAGAGGACGGGAATTATTTACAAAATGGACACTAAGAGTGTGAATGTAAATTTGCTTATATTATATTTGTGGTCTGTAGCCAGCCATCAAAAGATGCAAGAGTGCTACTTTGTATTATATTTTATTTACATTCTTCACAATTTTTTAAGGGGCTGCTCAGTTAAGCTGCTTTTGTTTGAAAGAGGAAACCCAGCCGCTGAAAAGATAACCAAGATCTGAAATGTGTAGTCTTCTATAATATTCTTTCTGGCATGTGTCACAGGAAAATAAATGAGCCTTGTATCAGGCCCTGGAATTTTATTAACACTGAGTATTTTTAACCTGAAAGAGAAGCTTTAAATAATGCATTCCTTTGAAAGCCATACCCAAAGAGAAGTTTGAATATAGCAGGAATTTGTCAATATTTGGTTCAGTTTTTGTTACTATGATGAACCAGAACCCTGTTGTAAGGTACTTCAAGGCCAACATTTACATTTTAATCTACACAAAGCAATTGAACTAAAATAAAAACAGAACAAATTATAGATTGTCATGATCATGTTCACTAAATTTTACATTCAGAAAAATCAGATTAAAGTTTCCTTGTAGGCGGGGTAATATTCTCTATTACAACAGTATCTTAGCATTCATAAAACAATTGCTTCATGTAACATTTTACAAAGCAGTAGCTTTAGGGTTGAAATTTTGCTGTGTTTAGTATTCATCACAGGTTAACCATTTTGTGTTGGGCAAAATGGTTAATTATTTTGCAGAACAGTACAAGAAGAAAAGTATTGCTTTTGCCATGCTAAATGGTTTGTAGACCTTTTTGGTTGAAATGCTGTGGCACCTGCAGGCTTTGGAAGAGGGGCTTGACATTTAGAAGAACGTAGTTTGAGTATCAGAAACTGCCCTCCTCTAGAAAATCCACTCAGTTAAGCTAAGTTATAAATCTTTGGAGCATTGCAGCTCATACAGGCTTGTAGAATTTTCAAGAGTGAAAAATCTGAAGCCTTACTAGTATTAGGCTTAAGTCCCCACTGCTCCCTAAGCTAACTAGACCTACCACAGAACAAAGAAAAAAATATGGGAGAGCACTTCAGTGCAGAACTCAAAGGAGTACTGACTCTTGCTTTGAAAGCTTCCGGATGTTGGAGAAGATAGAGCATCATAAAGTTGTTGCCATCCTTTTAAAGTGACTTGTATTTAAAGTGCTGAGGATCAGGTACTACCCTGTTGTTCTGAGGTTAGGAGGTATGGCCAAGAAGCATCAATATGTGGGCAGCCAAAGGTGTTCATAGATTCCACCCAGCCCTTGATGAGGACAAAGTCTTTCTTCCTTATAGGAAGAGATTTCAATTTTTGCAGCTGTATTAGCCAGATATGTATGTAAAACCACAGTGGGTGACTTAAAGACATGGAACAAACCTGTTTGTATAACTAATCATTCCTTTTGTTAATCACGATTGTATCCTGTATCACTAGAAATTCATTTAAACAAGTATATGAATTAGCAAAAACATAGCTTATTTTTAATGTTTTTAAGTTAGAACACAGCAAGTGTCATATTTTCTAAATTTTTGCTTGTATACACTTGTATACCTGTGATTTGTATCAAGCACTGTTTGCCTAGAAATTAGGAATACATTTTAAATGTGCAACCCAATATTTTTGGTGTTATTTATTCAGTAAGCTACTGTAAATGCATGGAATGCATAAGAAAATAAAACAGCTTATCAAAATGTGTTTCATAGAAACAGTCCAAGCACACTGAAGTTCTTATCTCTAGCTAGGGTAGGATTTACAGTTCACTACCTACCTATTGCTACAGATACTAAAAGATGAATGAATACCAAATAGTAGGACTTAAAACGTGACAAAACAGATCTTGAACTCTTCTTACCTTCTGAAACATTTTCTGTTGCTTTTGAGTAAATACAGTCTCCATATGAGGAAAGAGGAGAGTTTCTTTATTCCCTCATGTTTCCATCACGTTTTCCTATTGTGAATGTCAATAAGGTGGTGCAGGACATTCCTTAGCTATTCAAGAGTTGTCCATAGTACAATGTATTTATTTTTGATTATGAAGGCATTTTTCATTAAGAAGTTGTTAGATAAAAACTAGAAGTGTGTTTATGTGCTCTTGAAGCATTTCTGGGGTTTAATTGTGAAGTGGCGCTGTACATGCCAGGACATAACAACTTAGTCTTAGATGCTTGTGATACAGTAGCTTCCCTTTTCTTTCTGACAGAAATACATAATCTAATGTTTGTTTGGGAACTTTTCTTTCTTTCTCTGCATGGATATTTAAATACAGCGAGTTACTTTTTGGTCTACTTTTTCTTCTGCCTTTTAAGTAGATAGATGGTAAGTGGCCTTCTATATTTTATCTTGAAATATTTGTGAAAAAACACCATTCAGTGTTTAGGAATTGCTCACCCTGAGGATGTTGCATCTTAGAGTGGGCTTGCTAAAGCTGTTGGACATCTGGGTAGGATAGGTGACTGACTTACAGCCAGACTTGTAATTGAGGAATAGAAGATTACTTTCACTGATAAAAGCCTCATCTTTAAACTACTCTCTGGATTTCTTATGAGGCTGTGGGCTTGGCTGATCATCAGTTTTGGGAACTGAGAAAAGTGGCAAACTGCGCTGTGGATCTTTACTTGGAAATTTAAACTGCAATGTTACAACATTTTGGAAAGTCCTAGTGCAATACAGAAAGAGGATGTGGAAGGGCATTATAACCGACCTGACTGATGTTTGGTTCTTGGCAGCCACATATTATTCATTTATTGAATATCATATTATTATGGTAATATAGTAATATTATTGCTCTGGGTAGTTTGTGGCTTTTTCTACCATCTTCCAGGATACCAATGCTGTGACAGAATTAACTTTCTACCATATGCAGGTGTTACAGCATGAGCCATTTCCCAATATTTGGTCAATTGTTTCTAAACATTGGTTAGTACCTGTCAGTTCTGTGATAAAATTGGCTTTTAGCTGATATAATCCTCCCCACTTCAGCAGACCACTCAGTAGGTGGCAGTAGGGAGCTCATCGTTCTATGCCCTGCAGCAGCTTGTTATAGTTTTTGCTGAATACTCTTCCTTTGAGGATCTCTTGACTACCAACATCTATTTGAGTCCTAATTGGTTGCCTTAGTACTTGCAGTACTATAGAACTGGGAAAAATTCCTTTCTTATATTTTTTCTTGTGTCAGATTTTGGTAAAAACTCCAGAGTAAATGCCAATTACTAATTCAATTTAATTGCGTAATGCAGCTGTTAATACCAGGATCTATCTAATTAAAGAAAACTTTTCTTGTTCTTGAGAAAAAATACATTTGATAGACTAATCATCATGGTTTTTTCTTTTATATGGAATCATAGAATGGTTTGGGTTGAAAAGGACCTTAAAGCTCATCTAGTTCCAACCCCCTGCTGTGGGCAGGGACACCTTCCACTAGAGCAGGTTGCTCCAAGCCCCGTCCAACCTGGCCTTGAACACTGCCAGGGATGGGGCAGCCACAGCTTCTCTGGGCAACCTGTGCCAGCGCCTCACCACCCTCACACAAAATAGCTGCTTCCTAATAGCTGCTCTAAATCTCTCATCTTTAAGCTTAAAGCCATTCCCCCTTGTCCTGTCCCTACATGCCCTTGTAAGAAGTCCCTCTCCAGCCTTTTATAGGCCCTGTTTAGGTACTGGAAGAAGTTATATTCTTTTCTCTTTTTTTTTTTTTTTTTCTTGCATGGAATTACCTCTTTTGAATCCATTTTGACTACAGGCAGCAAGGGGACAAATAACCTTGACATATTGGAAAGAACTGAAGGCTAATCTCTGGTGTGGTTAAAATGCAAAAGTATTATTTGTAGCTGGTAACCAGCATCCCAAGTCAGGAAGTCAGGGTATCAGTAACACTAACTATCTTTGAGATAATTATTTCACAGAGATGTTTTGCAAAGTGCCTGATGATCGTCAAGCATTCTTTGTTGTGGAGAGCTGGACTGGGTAGTAACACTGGGAAAAGTAAGACCATCCTTCTTTCCACATATGCAAGGAATTTCTAATGCAAGAATTTGACTTCAGTCTCAGTATCTGCCATTTCTAAGTTTGTTAAAAGGTGCTGAAAACTCAGGAAGATAGGTGACTGGAAGCGTGGGGGAGTGGAAAACAGCTAATGGGATGTAGTGCACTGCTACTAAAGCAGGGAGAATCTGGCAGCCTCATCAGTATTCTATCAAAGCATTTAATTTTGTAGAACATACTGATATAAGTGTCATTAGCAGTGACGCACTTTTTGCTTTCAAACTGAATGTGTGCCATTTAGGTTTATTTCTAATGCTTGTTACTAAAGTTAATAGGTAAATGTTATTTAAAAAGATGTCCCTAAAATTAAATTATTATTTCAAATCTGTTTTAATCACTTTTATAAATGCTAAGATGTTATGAATTGAACAATTGAATGAATCATTCCATCACTGTATAATTAAGACTGACTAAAAGTAAAATTATATTTTAATGGCCCTCTTCTTTTCCCATCGAGGCCAATGTCAAGAGTCCCACTGACGTCAGAAAGTGCAGGATTAGGCCTTAATATGATCTGCCTTTTTCCTGAGTAACCTCAGTATAAAATGCTCTGTCTTTTTTTTTTTTTATTTTAAGATAAATGTTTAGCTGATGGTTTAGTAGCTCGTTCAAAGTTTTTTAGCTGGAAAAAATACTTCTGATTTTTTTTCAGCATGAATATAAATATTTTTCTTTCAATATGGTAGATACTATCATTTTTTCAGCCCTGAAAACAGATCATTAAACCATTGATCCTATTGTGTGAGGTTTGTATATCTTACTATGTCACTATATGTTACTAAAAGACTGATTTTTTTAGTCTGTGTAGAATTATTTAGTGGGAACAACATTAAGCCGTCACCTGGCTTGCTCTGAGGTGCACCTACCTCTGATTCTGTTCCAGTAGCACATGGCTGAATGAAGCTCAGTGCCATTTCAAAGCAACAATCTGGACTCAGCCACTTGGGGTTCAGGTCAGCTCTTTAATTGTTGGTGCAAGTTTGGATTCACAAAACTGGAAGTCTCACTAGAATATCAAAGAGGTAGCTGCAGCAGGGTGAAATTTGTCTCAGGGACATAAGAATATCAGGTCAAAGGACTGTAGTATGAAGTATGGAACTGAGAAGAGTAATGGTATTGCTGTTGGGCTTCACAATCCTCCTGTCTTTTAACAGATGCTCTTGCAATGAGTATGTCAATTAACTGATATTTTTTTTTCCAACTCCTGAAACAGAAAATACAAAAATATTATTTTTTTATTTAATGAGGTGAAAGAAAAATATGACTTTTGTTTGATACTGGTTTGGTTTTCTTGCTGATGATTACTCTTACATACTTGTATGACAAGCAGAGAAAGGGAAGCTTATGCTTTGTGTCACTCCAAAGCTGGATTTCTCACTCCCGTTTAATGATGTATCACTATTTTTCACAACTAACTAAACACACTCTTAGTGTGTAAGCATTTATACAAAATTAATCGGATCCAGCTAGGAAGAACTGAGAAAGATAAAATGTTGACTATTCTATGTAGGTTAAGTTGTTATCTGAGAATGTAAGAAGTTTGTTTCAAATTCTTGGCCTGACTCAGGTGGACTTTGAAGTTCTGCTTTCTGTATCGTGGTGATTTCTTGAACTGTGAAATTAAAAGGGACAAGGAAAAGAAGAAGAAACAATAGAAATGACCAACTGCTTTTCTGACAGCTTTATCCAAGCAAAATGCCAACCAAAATTGCTGACATATTCCCAAATGCTTTAGGATAGCTGAAACTGCTTTTTTTCTAAAAGGCACTCTATTTGTCAGAATGTCTTTCTCATTTCTAAATAGAAATACTGATCTCTTATAAATCTTATAATTTAAACACTGTGGTTACAGTGTAAGCAGAGAGTCTTGTGTGAATCCGTAAGTATCTTAACTCATCAAAATATTACTTGGTGGTAATTAACATTCAAAAAAAGAAATCTAATGGTTTTTGAAAGGTTTTATATCTCTGAGGGATTCCTTAAAATGAAGTAAGAAATAATGGTGGGACATTTTTCCTGTGAAGTGGAATATTAGTGCATAAAATAGTTCGTGTCTCTGTGTTACTGAGATTAAATTTGAGATCAAGATGTACGTTATAAAGAGCTCTTTCTTTCCAGATACTTACCCAGAAAGGGCTTTGCTATGTGCATGATTTTGTAGCTGTTGTAGTGTAGTACATTCCATTTGTTCCCTTCATGAAATACATCTTTTTGTATGGAACATTTTAAAATGGAACATTCTTTGCAGCTGATTCTCAGTGCTACTGTATTAATTCTAAACCTATATTTTTAGGTTTTAACAGTGTAACCCAAGACGTAAAGAATGCATACCTGCAAGAAAGCATATGGCAGATTTGACACATACAACTTTTTTGTAAATGGGGACTGAGATCTGTAACCCAGCTAGTGAATTCTCAGGTATAAGACGTGTAGCTTAGGGAAAACAGTGGTCAAGACAAGTGAAATAAGAATGATTTGTTCATTTCATTTTTCAGTGTGACAGATAAAAGAAAAAAAAAAAAAAAAAACATAAATCAAAATTCATCTTTTCCAGTTCAGGATGAAAAAGAAAAGGAATCTGAAACAGCAGTCTAGTGTATCTACTGTGTGATCTAATATTATTTTATATTCTTTATTTCTTTGGAATCACTGGTGAAGTGATTCCAAACTTCTACACAAGCTCTTAAACCTAGATAATTTGTTTTATCTGACTTTAACATGTTTTACATATTGTGCATTTAATAATAAGCAAAGTAGCTAGGCCAATAATAAAGCAGTACAATGTAGACAAAAGAGAACACTGATTTAAGGTCGTTGTGTCAAATGCAGCAAAATACTCTGTTTATAGCATGTCAGGAATGGCTTTACAATTAGCACTAATTACTGAGAAAAAAATCAAAACAGCAGCTTTAAGGAAGGACACTTTTCAGGACAAGATCAAAGCCATGTCTCTACAGAATAGCAAAGCTATTTAATTGCACTGAAGTGCTAATTGGATTTTGAGGTGCTTTCATGTGTTTCCCCCAATTAGTCAGTCATCCCTGACCAAATCCACCTAAGAAGAGATTATGAGTTTTAAAACTTTTGTCTGCACAGTTGCAAGTGGGGGTACCTGTGTAAATACAGCAGTGCCTTCTTTTTATGTAAATTGAGGTCTTTCAGGTCACCTTACTAAGCTTGCAGGATGAACAGATAAGGAGCAAAGCAGCCCCACACTATGTGGTAAACAATTATCTAAATATTCTGTCATATAGATATCAGCGCAAGAAAATAGAAAACCTATAGCTAACCCACTTTTTTGTTACTTAGTTCATTGGTACATAGTGTTTAAAGAGAGATTTTAATGCCTGAGGAAAGTCTTGTCTTCAGAGGCTTTATCTGTGATCTGCATTTCTGTTAATTAGACAGAATGATTTACTTCTCATGTTTTTAAGGTAAAATTTGCAGTCTTTTCCAGACTTTTTAAATACTTTAATTTGTATTTTTCAGATTTGTAAATAGTACTGCTGTGATTTTTTCACTAGCCTTATTTATGACTTTTAATTAACATTTATAAAAGCACAAAAAGTCAAGGTAGCGGTGACAATTGCTAAAACTCACATAGTTTCAGAAATGCTATTATTTGTCAGTAGTTGAACTATGTCAAATACTCATAAACCATAATCCCTCCAGTCTAAGTGCAGATGCACTATTTTCCTAACAAGATTTCTTCTGTGTCTTCAAGAGTCTTACATCCTCCTCCAGATGCTTAGACAACTTGCTCTCATCTGTTTGTAACTGTAGCAAGATTCTGAAGAAGCAGAGAGTTTTCACCCTCATGGAAGAGAGGCAGAAAGCAGATTTGTCTAAATAGAGACATAGTGAAGCCCTAAGACAATATGCTTTTTTTTCTGTGACTCACTGAGGTGGAAGAGTGATATCATGCACCCTTGAAGAACTCTGTATGAAATCCCACCAGAAATTGCTTACAGAAGTACTACTGAGATTTCCCTAATAGAGCAAAAGGACTTGTATAAACCAGAGTCCACCCAGGTTGCCAAGATCTTGCCATGCATTGTGTTGATGAGATTCATCTCATGGCTACTGTACAAGTTACCCAACTGAATTCTGAGTATTCACACTGTGAAGACCTGCTTTTGTAGTTATAGTGTCCTGGTGGGTGCTGTCTTCCTCCCTGTGTGCTACAAGACTCGTGGGATGAGTCCACTGTGCAACATTCCTTAGGATGGGTTTTTCTCTTCAGTTAATTAGTTAATTGTAGCAGACTTGGACCCTTTGTGTGAGTAATTGTGGGAAGGTGTGTGAGGTGATCAATAGTCAGAAGCTTTAAGGTTAGATACAGGAAGGGACTTGGGTGCAAACCAGCTGGGTGCTGCAACATCTGCATTTGAGACCTTGTACAGAAGGAACTAAACATTCATGGAATCAGAAAAGTGAATAGGAACCAGCATGGTTCTGTGACACCCATGGATTAGAGGAAAACATTTGAATTTGGTACGTGTCCTACTTTCCTCATAAGTTTGTGCATTTTACAGTAAACATACAATTTATATTGCACACACACAGATACAATATAAAATAGATGCAAAGTTTTTCCCTGAAACTATGGGATTTACTATTGCTCTTGGTTATTTGGCAAACTGGGGGGTTTACTCTTGCTGTGATGGTTGCTCAAAATCAAAGTACTCCATTGAGCAAACACCTTGACGTGTCCTCGTGCTGCACCCTTGACATTTTACTGCGATTAAGGTCTTTCACCCAAGGCTCCCATAATTTCAGAGGCAACATAAACAGTAGGCCTGTCATGCTGATTTCAAGATTTATTTTTTTTTCTGTCAGAGCATTGCAAGACAATATATTCCTGATTAGTCATTTGAATATTTGCTTGACTTTAAGGGAACATATAGTTCCCTTGAAACCATTTTCTTTAAAGTTTTTGAATTTAATTTGAACTTGAGAAACATTTATTGGTTTTAGAAACTGTTAAGTTCATCTTGTGAGACCTAGTTTCATTGCTTCTTGACTGAGAATATCACTGGAATGAATTGTATAGGACTTGCATGCAAAATGCATACTTGCATGTGAAGTGTTCTTAAGTTGTAGTTCATTTTTATGGCTCTCAAACAAAAAGCTACTATGCTAATGAAATGTGAAAATTTCAGGATCCGAAGTACATAATTTGCTTACTAGATGATACCAATAGGCTGATAGGTCCTGCGTCAAAGAATAACTAGGATCACATGCTTTACAGCAAGATAAAAAGGAAATAACATGTCCATAGAGGAAGATTAATTCTAACCCCAGGCTGGTAGCAATCAACCTATAGCATTTTTTAAGAAGTTGTGACATGAGCAAGTAAATGCTATACAGTAATGTTAACATAGTCCAAATGTTTATTCAAGTGTTTTTATCATACTTTTCTGTTAATTACCTATTTTATATTTATAATGAAAAGTAAATATGTCACTGCTTACTCTTTTGAAAATACTTAGCAAAGTACTTAGAGTATGCACTGTGGCTGTGTAAATGGTATTGTTACTAAACTTACCATTTCGTGGCCTTTTTATTGTATTTTATCAGCCCACAGTTGCTGTTACCTTACTGTAACAGGAAATTGGTTTGACGTTATAATCTTAGTTTCAGTACATTGTTCATGTCTACCTATAGCAGTACATTCTGTGCTTTTACCTAATGTAACCTGAAATTCTTCTGACTTTTAGATAAATCATACTTCTAAATATATACATATATAAATCTGATAGCATGAACTGTACTTCGACCACATGCTGTATGGC
Organism: Strigops habroptila; assembly: GCF_004027225.2. Classification (NCBI taxonomy): domain Eukaryota; kingdom Metazoa; phylum Chordata; class Aves; order Psittaciformes; family Psittacidae; genus Strigops; species Strigops habroptila. The sequence goes on along the minus strand of NC_044302.2, from coordinate 34,454,434 downwards.
TATGTTTATCCGTTTTAAAAATTAGAACTGTTACTTATCCAAGGATAAGTGTCATGAAAACAGTAATTCCAGTACATGCTTTCAAGCAAAAGACTTATCCTGGTTTGCTTTTATTTCCTGTTGAATTATTCCTCTTTTTCATAAACAGTTTTTATATCGGCTCAGCTCTTGGCCTTTCTTCGTCTGATACTGGCAATAGTTAAGAACCTGTAATTAAGCCAGTTAAGATTTGTCAAATACTTAGAAGCATTAATAAGAGATGATTTCAAATACAGCTGGGACAGCAGGCATATTTTACATTTAATGCTTAATCTGCTCTTTCACATGTAAATAGTTAGCAGTTTGTTATTACAGAATACATGCTTCGCACCACAGCTTTTATGTCTACTAATGTGTTGAAGTGGAGTTTATTCACTGTTACTGCCTGAGTTCAATCAGAAACTGTATCTTTGTATGACCTTGGTCATTGGCATTTTCATCCTTCTTTGGTGTTCAGAAACATATTTTTAAAGGAAACTTGAAAAGCACCAACTTAACAGGAGATATAGTGTTTGGGAAAAATTCTTTCTAAAGTCTATAAGAAAAGTTAGCTACATTTGCATTAAAAGACTGAAGTGTTCCACTCCTTTATGCCTTTCTCTTTTTTGAATGATCCAAGTTTTTCACAGTGTCTGTGTGAACATCATTACCATATTGCTTTTGACATTTCAGATGCTGCCAGAATATGAGTACAGTGAAATGCAATGGAGGATAAGCATGCTTTACAACTCACAGGAACAGCCTTTGTTTGAAAGGCCTTGAAGATGTGCATTCACTTTTTTGTTTTAAGTTCCAGGAAGTCATCGTCCTTTTCAGTCTTCACCCCCTTATCCTATGTGCTGAAGGACTGGAAGTGACTGGGAAAGACTGGAAGTGGTAGGAAGTCCAGGCCATTCAAAGCATTCCTACGTAGTTTTTTACTCTGATGAATTTAAAATTGGTTTCTAACCCTTTTTTTTTTTCTTTTAATATAACTATTCTCAGTGTATTTTGGATCTCAGTGTATCATAGAATCCTAGAATCACAGAATGGTTTGGGTTGGAAAGGACCTTAAAGCCATCCAGTTCCAACCCCCTGCCATGGGCAGGAACACCTTCCACTAGACCAGGTTGCTCCAAGCCTCGTCCAACCTGGCCTTGAACACTGCCAGGGATGGGGCAGCCACAGCTTCTCTGGGCGACCTGTGTCAGTGTCTTGCCACCCTCAGAACTACCCTTGTATTTTTAAGCAGTTCATATGACTCCTGAAGAGCATCTTGGTAAGAGCAGATATAGAAGGAACGTAAGAGTACAGATCTGAGTGTTACCTTCAGAAAAATAAGCTCATTTTCAGTGAAAGGATAGGTTTGAAATAAATAAGGCACAGATGATACTCTATCACTATGAGGCAATTTTTTTGTTTAAAGTAATAAATTACAGTTTTCCGACAAGTTGGAGCATTTTTCATGAAGAAGGGCTGTTGGTGACACTTTCTAAAGTGCTGCAACATTTTACTAATTTAAAAAAGTCTGCCTCAGATCGATTGCGACCTTATCAATAGGATAGTCTCATTCATCTCCTGAGCAGGCTACTGTCGCATTGCACGCTAATAGCTTTTAGCTGCACTTACTCCTTTTAGAAGATTCAACACCTAGTAATGCTTTCAAATGAGCTTTAGAGAAGTTGAAGCACTGTTGGTGGCTTCTTTCAAGGCAATGCTTTTCACTAGTAAATTCATATATTCCAAACTTACTAAACCTTAAATTACCTGAAAGTAAAGTGTTTTCTTACAAGGGATGACTTACGAAAATATAGTAGATTTGTAGTTAAGTTTTCTGTGGTGCAATAATTAATACTGTGATGAATATAATTCAAATAATTTTCCTGCCTTTAGGGGATAAATATATTGCAGTCCATAACTATGGCTGTTTGGCACTCAGTTTCTTTACAATTTTTCCAAAGCTTTGGGATTAATTTCTGCATGGGAGATTTGTGTTTCAGTTTAACCTTCTGAAAGATTTTTGTTCAAGCAGGTCAGCAGTTTTCAAGAATTAACTTAGGTTGTTTTGTCCATGTTAACCATTAATAAAATAATTCCATTGAGTTGCTGCCATGACTTTGAAATTACATTGAAGTTTGAAGGCAGGGTCATACTGGTGCATGACCCCCACCTCTCCTTGTACAAATTCATTTACTTATGGCAAAATTCTAAACTTAATAAAAAAACCTACTTGCATGTATTCAGACAAGATGTACTGGAGTTTGGCAGTTCTTGGTCTTCAGTGGGTGTTGTGTATCCCTTCACAGCTCTTCATGTAAGTTTTCTTGAAAGATGGAACATTTTGTGTCACAAGTCTGCAGGGACTCTTAGCTGCTAATGACAACTGGAAAGTAACCAACCACTTGTCCATTTAGAGAAGTCAGAGATGATCTTTTGCAGTCAAAATTGCATCTTGCAGTCCTTCATCCAGTATTCGGGATCCTGGAAAGCTGAAAGGAAGGAAATTATTAGGAATGGAGAGGGAAGAGCTGAGAGGTTCAAAGTGGAGGTTGGTGAGAAGGCATGTAAACAAATGCTGGGAGGAGAGTAGAAGGTGGTCACTGAAAACATGTGAGGAGGGTAAAATAAAAATGAAGGGGAGGGATTAAACCTACAAAGAAGATGGCAACAGTTTGAAGGCTAAGGAGAAGAGAGCAGAAGAAGTCAGGACGTAAGAATAAGGAGCTGGTCAAAAGAACAGGGGACAACATGAGCTAAAGATAACAAGAAAAGGGGAGATTGGAACAAAAAAGTTTATGCTCACTAGAGCACATTCCTCCAGAATGCAGAGATTTTATATCAGCTTAGTCTCAGGAAAGACAAACAGGATGTTTCATGTTTGTATGAGATGCATTGATGGTATTTGAGGATTTTTTAATCTTGTAGTTTTAGAGATCTTAGGAAAACTATGGAAAAAAATGGTATTTAAGATTCCAAGTACTTGTTAAGATCAAATGTATTAATGAGGAAACTTCTGAATTACTAGTTGCCTGGTTATTTTGTGTACGTTGTACAATAGATTTTAGATATCTGTTGCATAACACTTCGTCCTCTCTCTTAAACAGAATGAATTGTGTAGTGGGGACACATTGGGGTTGCAATGAGGCTATTGTCTGTAGTACATCTGCTTTTTTTATTGCGGAAGTTGGAAAATATGTAGTAAATGAATTGGAGACTGTAGGTGGAAGTATAGTTTCATGCTGAGGCTGATGAATGCCCTGCCAGAAAACTGAATTACTGCATGCCTCTGCCAGAGGATTCTTATGTGATACTGGGCAAGGGATGTATCTAGACCTTTTACAGGCCCCTCTATGTTCCAGTGTATTGACCTTTATTTCTGATGAGTAGGTGAAGTCAGGATGCTCACAGGAGGTTTGGTGGAATCTTGTGTTGTTAGGCATTTCAACATTATTTGATGGTTTCAACCCTCTGGCCATTTCTAGCTTTAATCTGCATCTCAGTTCCCCATGTGTAAAATTGTGATGATAATACAATTCTATCTAGCTCATAATATAGTTATGGACATACCATCAGATCTTAATTTTTGTGAAGAACAAAGGTAACAGTAGCAGTATCACCATATCCCTAGGTTGTAAGCATAAAAGCATACTGTATGCAAAAATAATGCTTAGTGTATTTTGAGGTAAATGAGAATTATAAATAGGCTCTCATTCAGTGGCAAGCAGTCTATTCTGCACATTCAGTGAGGCAGGCGTTTTGTGGGATCTCATGCTTAATTACCATTTTGTCATCATCACATGGAGGCATGAAAGGTGAAATTAAGGTAAGCAGCTAACCCCAGTACTAGTTTTGCCTAACTTTTGTGTGTTTGGGTTTACAGTATTCCTCATCACTGTGTTTGCCTGCATATTTGCATCCGGTTTTCTCCTTCAGAGGAGGGGTTTTTTTGGTGGTGGTTTGATTATTTTTTTGTTTTATTTTATTTTTTTAGGGTTGTTTGTTTGTTTGTTTGTTTTTTAGTTTAGGGGGTTTTTTGGGTTGATTGTTGGGTTGTTTTTTTTTTAGTTTTTCACCTAATTTAAGCTAAATCTCAGATGTATTAAGTTCCAACAAATGTTATTAAAACAGTCTTTTGGGTACAATAGAGAAACACCAGTAGTTGCCCCACTTAGCAAAATGTCTGAAATGCTGTATGTCTATTTTTGTTACTTGTCCAAAGATCCAGGTAAAAAATAGCTACTATGAATGCTCTAATTGTTACAATAAATGCTGTATTAGACATCAGAGTACCTCATCCTCAGCCAGGGTTTCTTTTCCAATTGAGTTCTTTAGTGCATGATGTCTTTTCCTTCCTATGTCAGTTCCTTGATATATAAAAAAGCAGAGGATTTCCACTATAGTCTTAGTTTAATGCAATTAAAAACTCAATCAGCAACAACACAAATCCCTTGGAAACCAGGCTTCATTAATTCATAAGATGCTCTTTTTTTTCTTTTTTCCTTTTTTTTTTTTTTTAATTAATGTGATTTTAGAATACTTTACTGCTTCTCAATAGCAAAGTTTCTGTTCCCTGTACAGTGTCATCAGTAGATGGCTGGATTCTGGGGCCACATACTAACATCTTTGGCAGAGTATACCACCAAAATAAAGAAACTTGCCATGTTTGAAAACATTTCTCTTTGCTTATTGAAACAGTTTGTTGAATTTGGTACTCTGTGTGTAAGGTATGCCTTCACTACTTGGGGTAATGCCTGCTATCATGGTACTGTTATTCCCATTCACCCTGAGCTGCAGAAGATAGTCATTAATCTGCAGTGTTACTGCACTATTTATCACAGCACCATGAGTGACTGTAAAATCTCTAGCAGCAAACTGGGGAGTCCACTTATAGAAGGCATTATTCAAAAGCAGAACAAAAACCCTGAGGTTTTTGCCCTTCGGAGCTCATACTCCATGTATAAAACTGGAGACTAGAAGTGAAAAAAGTGAAACTGGAAAATACGAAGAATGGTGAGGCAATCCTGGTCAATGTGAAAGACATGAGTCTCAGCATGCCATGATATGGCACTGATGGTGATTTTTGAGAACCTGTGATACTTAGCATGTTTTAACCAGCAGAATGGAGGGTGGAGAGATTGCAAGAGAAGTTTGACATTTCTATCACTGGGGTCACATGCAGTTTCTGTAGGCTGGAGTATGTTTAAAGTTGTTCGAGAATGGTTTTTCCCAAGTAGCAGTTCCTGAGTGATTGTGTGTATGATACACAGTATGCTGTACTAGATCTTTTATAAATGATGAGGCCTTTCCACCAGAATTCTGAAATTTTCCTGTGTGTCTTTCAAACTATCTCCCCTTTTCAGTTTTCTGCCACTCATGTTCTTGGTCAGGAATTTTCAGCATGATCAGCTTGGAAGAAGTACATGGTAATCCTTTATGCCTTCAAGTCATCCAGTTCCAATCTCTCTTAAAAGTTCTTTTTCTGATAAAAATATGTTTGGTTTCACAGACAATGGAAATACTGAAGAAATATAAACAACTTCAGAACTCTTCCCTGTAGTAAAAGCTTAATTGGTTTTGTTTCAGACATTCTTTCAAATCTGAGTGTGCTTGAATGTATGGAAATGTATACTGGGTATAAGAAATCCTTATTACATGAAATCTTTCTTGCATGATTGTTTAAAAAAGCTTTCATTAGAAAGAAGATAATGGCTTTTTTTGTTCTCAAAGAATATGAAAGAAATATAATGGCTGGGAAGGTGAAAAGATACAAAGATGATAACACAGAAGATAGTGTGTGAGATAGATTGAAAGCAAAATGAGATAAAATTGGTCAGTGAATCTTGAAATGAAACAGAAACATGATTTGACATATACTATTTTTAGGACAAAAAAAGAAATTGAGAAAAAATATGTGACAGAGTCTGGATAATTTTCTGGAATATCCTGTCAGTACATATAATAATAAAAATGCACACATGTGTAATTCAGCCAGTTCTAATCTTGGGTTTCATGCTTTTTTAATTTTAAAATAATGAAAACCATTATTTTAAATAGTGGAGGTGCCTTGCAAAAACAATCCTTATTTACTTTCTTGTACACTGTGAGTGATCAGAATCGTGGCAAATCCAGATGAAAGCCCTAGAATAATGTGTTGCCGGACTTGGAAAACTGCATTGTGAGAAATGAGTTAGAATTCTCAAACACATTGCCCTGAGCTGGCAATAAAACTTGCTTCATGCCAGTAACCTCTGACTTCAAGCATGGGTAGTCTAGTACGCTAATAGTATCATCTGTGTACTGTTTGCTGCAAGGCAAAGATCTCGATGTCTTACTCTGCTGTTAAATATGACCTCAAAAACAGTCAGTTGTTCAAATTATGTTTGTTTGTTCTACATAGAAAAGGCAACAGTTTTAAAATTCATTATTATAATTCAAACATTGCTGTGTTAATATACAGAATCTGGAATTACTGATAGCATGTTAATCAGCTAGCATGCCTTCACATGTAATGATTGTCACAGATAATGACTTATGAATCACGACTGTGCATGAAATACAGCTTATAACTAATACTCAAATTATTTTCCAAGTGTTATATGTATTTACATCTCCACATACAAAATCATATATTTATAAACTATGAAGCTGCCTATACCTTGATAAGCTTCTTGCACTATCCTTGCGTGTTAGATAAATAAAAGGAAAAACGTTTTTAAAATGAGGAAGGCACTATGTAGTGTCTGTGAACAGCACCAAGAGGAAAAAGTGTGTGTCTGTGGATATATACATAAAAGCTCTCAGAAGAATATTTTTGTATTTGGCAAAGTTTGATAGTGATAATTTCTATTGGCAAACATTATATCTTAAAAACAGGGCACAAGGAAACTTCTGTGGTAATTATCTTTAAACTGTCTTAGAGCTTTGTGCTAGTTTTATACTAATTGACAGCTTCAGCCATATCATCTGAGAATATCTGATGAACTTATGACATGTATGTGTCTTTGTACAATTATGTTGTATTGTGGAAGGTAATTAGGACTTATGTGCACACTGAACTCCTGAAATGATGATTTCATAGGTTTTTACAAACTTGATCAATTGCTTCATGCCAGTGCACATTATCTACCACAGGATGTGACAAGACGCAAAATGGGTCTTGTGATATGGTGTAGGTGCAGCCCTATTGTGAGTTGTAGGAAGTTGTGTCACAGTTGATTGGCTCATACAACAGCATTAGTTATACTAATGTTATCTGATGAGTTTCCTTATGTATACCTGCTTTTTTCCTTGTGGGGTTTGTTTGGGGGTTTTTTGTTGGGTTTGGGTTTGGGGTTTTTTGGGGGTTTGGTTTGGTTTTTTGGGGTTTTTTTCCCCTGCCTCAGAAAGTCATTTACAAGGAAAGAAAAGGAAGAATGAACCCATTCTTCTGCATTTTGCTCCTATGTGAACATTAGAGGAATAAAAATTGTGGGCTAATACTGGTTACGGTAACTTGAATATTGAAATTATTTATGCCCAACTTATTTAAAGTTGGGTATACATCCTCTGCAAGTTGAGATTTTATGAGACATTAGTAGAATACCACTCTTGTGCATCACTTCAAAGATATTGAGAAGAAATGTCAAACCTTCAGTTTAGTTTTTAAGGTTTTCTCTTCCATTAGTATTTGTGTCTTACAGTATATTGGTTTTAGAAAACAATGAAGCATGTGGATTTGCATTTGTGGGCTGAGCTTCTTTTGAGCCCCTGATGTCTAAAAGCAAGAATGAGCACACACTGCAACTGTTTCTTCCATAGAATCATAGAATACTAAGGGTTGGAAAGGACCTTAAGATCATCTAGTTCCAACCCCCCTGCCATGGGCAGGGACACCTTGCACTAAACCATGTGGCCCAAGGCTCTGTCCAACCTGGCCTTGAACACCGCCAGGGATGGAGCATCCACAACCTCCCTGGGCAACCCATTCCAGTGCTTCACCACCCTTACTGTAAAGAACTTCTTCCTTATATCTAATCTAAACTTCCCCTGTTTAAGTTTGAAGCCATTACCCCTTGTCCTACCACTACAGTCCCTAAAGAAGAGTCCCTCCCCAGCATCCTTGTAGGCCCCCTTCAGATACTGGAAGGCTGCTATGAGGTCTCCACGCAGCCTTCTCTTCTCCAGGCTGAACAGCCCCAACTTTCCCAGCCTGTCTTCATATGGGAGGTGCTCCAGCCCTCTTATCATCCTCGTGGCCCTCCTCTGGGCTCGCTCCAACAGCTCCATGTCCTTTTTATGTTGAGGACACCAGAACTGTACGCAGTACTCCAAGTGAAGTCTCACAAGAGCAGAGTAGAGGGGCAGGATCACCTCCTTCAACCTGTTGGTCACGCTTCTTTTGATGCAGCCCAGGATACGGTTGGCTTTCTGGGCTGCAAGCGCACACTACCGGCTCATGTTAAGCTTCTCGTCAACCAACACCCCCAAGTCCTTCTCTGCAGGGCTGCTCTGAATCTCTTCTCCGCCCAACCTGTAGCAGTGCCTGGGATTGCCCTGACCCAGGTGTAGGACCTTACACTTGGCTTGGTTAAACTTCATAAGGTTGGCATTGGCCCACCTCACAAGCGTGTCAAGGTCCCTCTGGATGGCATCCCTTCCCTCCAGCGAATCAACCGCACCACACAGCTTGGTATCATCAGCAAACTTGCTGAGGGCACACTCAATCCCACTGTCCATGTCGCCGACAAAGATGTTGAACAGGACCGGTCCCAACACCGATCCCTGAGGGACACCACTCACTACAGGTTTCCAACTGGACATCGAGCCATTTACCACAACTCTTTCCGTGCGGCCATCAAGCCAGTTTTTTATCCACCGAGTGGTCCATCAATCAAATTGATGTCTCTCCAATTTAGAGACAAGGATGTCATGCGGGACAGGGTCAAACGCTTTGCACAAGTCCAGGTGGATGACGTAACTGCTCTGCCCCTGTCCATCAGTTCCGTGGCTCCATCATAGAAGGCCACCGAATTGGTCAGACACGATTTCCCCTTAGTGAAGCCATGTTGGCTGTCACCAACCACCTCATTGTTTTTCATGTGCCTTAGCATGTTTTCCAGGAGAAACTGTTCCAAGATTTTGCCAGGCACAGAGGTGAGGCTGACTGGTCTGTAGTTTCCCGGATCTTCCACCATCCCCTTCTTGAAAATGGGGGTTATATTACCCTTCTTCCAGTCATCAGGAACTTCACCTGACTGCCAGGATTTTTCAAATATGATGGACAGTGGCTTAGCAACTTCATTCACCAGCTCCTTCAGGACCCGTGGATGGATTTCATCAGGTCCCATGGACTTGTGCACGTTCAGGTTCTTAAGATGGTCTCGAACCTGATCCTCTCCTACAGTGGGCCTAAGGTCTTCATTTTCACAGTCCCTGCATTTGCTTTCCAAGACTTTCGTGGTGCGGTCAGAGCATTTGCTGGTGAAGATGGAGGCAAAGAAGTCATTAAGAACCTCAGCCTTCTCCAAATCCATGGTAGCCAGTTCTCCTGATAGCTTATGGAGAGGGCCCACGTTGTCCCTAGTCTGTCTTTTATTTGCTACGTATCTATAGAATCCTTTCCTGTTATCTTTTACATCCCTTGCCAAACTTAATTCTAGCTGGGCCTTAGCTTTCCTAATCTGGTCCCTAGCTTCCCAGGCAATGCTCCTATATTCTTCCCAGGCTGCCTGTCCTCGCTTCCACCTTCTATAAGCTTCTTTTTTCCCTCTGAGTTTCCTCAGCAGCTCCTTGTCCATCCATGGAAGTCTCCTGGCCCTCCTGCTGCACTTTCTTCTAGTCGGGATGCAACACTCTTGAGCACGTAGCAGGTGATCCTTGAATATCAACCAGCAGTCTTGGGCCCCCCTGCCCTCTAGGGCTTTATCCCATGGAATCTTACTAAGCAGGTTCCTGAAGAGGCCAAAGTCTGCTCTCCTGAAGTCCAGGGCAGTGAGCTTGCTGCATGCTCTTCTCACTGTCCTGAGGATCTCAAACTCAACCATCTCGTGATCACTAGAGCCAAGGCTGACCTGGAGCGTCACATTTCCAGCCAGTCCTTCCCTATTGGGGAGCACGAGGTCCAGCATGGCACCTCTCCTTGTCGGCTCCTCTATTACTTGCAAGAGGAAGTTGTCTTCCACACAGTCGAGGAACCTCCTGGATTGCTTGTGTCGGGCTGTACCGTCCCTCCAACAGATGTCAGGATGGTTGAAGTCCCCCATGAGGACAAGGGCCTGCGAACGTGAGGCTGCTCCTATCTGTCTGTAGAGCGCTTCATCCACAGAGTCCTCTTGATCAGGCGGCCTGTAACAGGTCCCCACCGTAATGTCCCCCATTGCTGTTTTCCCTTTGATCCTGACCCACAAACACTCTGTTAACTCATCACCCGTCCCCAGACAGAGTTCCATACTCTCTAGCCTATCACTGACATAGATAGCAACGCCCCCTCCCCGTCTGCCTGGCCTGTCTTTTCTAAACAGCCTGTAACCTTCCATTCCGACACTCCAGTCATAGGAGCCATCCCACCATGTTTCTGTGATACCAATGACATCATATGCCCGTAGCCTTGCACACATCTCTAATTCGTCTTGCTTCTTCCCCATACTACGGGCGTTTGTATAGAGGCACCTTAGCCGAGCTCCAAATGCAGCCGACTCAATGGCTGGGGCAGCTGGAACATCTCTACATAGCTCCGAGCACTTATTACAGGTGCTGGCAACTGACCAGGAGTGTTGGGATAGATCAATGCTCCCCTCCCCCAACACATCTAGTTTAAAGCTTTCTTGACCAGCCTTGCAAGCCTCCTACCAAAACAGCTCTTCCCCTTCTTGGTCAGACCAGCTCCACCAGCCTCCAGTAGACCTGGCCTCCCAAACAGAGCCCCATGTTCTAAATAGCCAAACCCCTGACTATGGCACCACCATTCTAACCATTTATTAACCTGCCAAACGCACCTAGCTTTTTTAAGGTCCTCCCCTTTGTCCTGGAGAATCGATGAAAAAACTATCTGAGCTCCAGAGCCCCTAACCACCTCTCGCAGGGCTCTGTAGTCCTTCTTAATGTTCTCCAAGCTACTGCTATCTATATCTCTAGCACCCACATGGACCACTAGAAGGGGGTAATAGTCAGCAGGACTTACTAGAGCAGGCAGCCTCTCAGCAACATCCCTGATCCAAGCCCCTGGCAACACATCTCCCTCGAGACTGGATCAGGCTGGCAGATGGGTGCCTCTGTGCCTTTCAAAGTAGAGTCCCCTACTACTATGACCCTCCGCTTTTTCGTGGAAGCACCAGTAGTGATCCTCTTTACTGGTGCATCAGCAGGATGCTCATTAGGTGTGGTGGGTGCTTTCTCGTTAGCCCCCTGCAGAACTGCGAAGCGGTTCTGGGTGGGGACATCAGATTTAGGAGGAAGCCCCTTGTCGTTGATTGTCCTCTTCCTCCTTTTTCTTTTAGTTTTTCTCGTAACCAATTCCCAGCTTCCTCGGTTGCTGCCCTCCTTCTTTCCTGTATGAGCAATGCCAGACGTTTGCGGCCCCTGCACAGTTTGGGCCTGGAGCAAGCAGCCCAGCTCCCTCTCAGCTTCCCTGGCATCTTTTAGCTCTCCAACAGCCTCCCGCAGCTCAGCCACCTGCTGCAGGAGGACCTCCACCAGGGCGCACAGAGTGCAGCCCTGTCCATTGTGCACCCTCGCCTCAAGAGACCAGTCGAGGCACTTTCTACACGCTGAGGTCTGCGCCGCAGCCTCCCCTCTCATCGGCTCTGTCTGGGTGCCTACGCTGACCACCGCCGGGACAGAGCTCCCAGAGCGGGCCCTGCTCCTGAGGCGAGTGCTCACCATCCCACTCGCTGCCCGCTCGCCCTGCCTGCGCCAACTGCCGCGCCACGTCCTGACTGCCCGCCCTGGTCGCCGCACTCCTGGTCGCTCGCGCTCCCTGGGACGGGTATTTACCCACTGAGGGCTGGTGCCATCACTCCTGGCGCCGCCCCCTGTGAGTCAGCTGGTTGCGTCAGCTGAGCTGCCGGCTCTTGGGCAAGTTCTGTCGAGGACTTGAGGCTCCCTCGGTCGCTCTTGCCGCTCCGAACTGAGGCTCCTGGACGCTGTGCTTCCCCCCGCTCCGGTGTTAAAGGCGTCCTCTCTGGAGATACCTCGGCAATTCAATTCCATGTGAGCATTGATGGGTTTTCAAAAAACCGTTCTCAAAAACCTCATGAGAAGTTAGCAACTTTGAGATGACTCAGATTTGGTTGGAATTGAGCAACAAGTCATGTTCAAATGGAGCATTGGGCTTTGCAGGTTTTGTTGGTTTGTGGAGGTTGGGAAAAGGCAAAGTCTGGCACGTGTCATACACAGACACTGAATGTGCTTAGTTTACCCTCCATTCCCTTAGGGCACCAGGCCAAACACCCAGGGCCAGTTATTGTCAGGTTTTATCTTAGTCCTGCTGCTCCGAGTGACCGCGCTGAGTGTATGTGGATGCACAGTCCACTGTAAATAATTATGAAGCCTGGAATTTACCACAGTAAATTTCCTGCACCTTTGTCACTAGATATGGAAAGTAGTTTGTCATGGCAGTCTTTATATGCTTTGTCTGTTCTTTTATCCTAGTAAACAAATTCTGTAGTCAGCTCTTCAAATCAGTTTATTTCTACTTTTCAAAGATCAGTTTTGGAACTGAGTGGATTTTAGTGGCATTTACATTGTGATACACAGCTATTAAGAATAAAGAACAATGATCAGTGTTAAAAAAGGTGAAATTAAAAATCTGTTAAAAATCAGAATTGAATCATGCAGGAAGAATGCATGTTGATGTGTATGATTTGGTTTGTATATTGGGTTGTAAGGATATAAAACAGATGGCAGAAAAGGCTGTTACTGGTTGTAATAATCCTTAAAATTCTTTTAGTAAATTTGAAGTTCATTGTTTCTTCTGCACTAATTATTTTGTTTCTGAAATAAGTATTTCAATGGCATATCATGAAATGAATGATGCAAATTGATCACAGATTGTAAGTAAATTAAAAATCAGAGGCTAATACACTATTGTACATAATTTTCTTTATGGCTATATTTTATAGATACAAATATTTTTTAAATCCTATTTTAGCAAAATACTGAGTTATTGTAGATGACATTGGTAGTAATATTTTATCATTTATCTTCTCTGGTTCTCAAACAAATAAAGCAGATGCCTGAAATCATAACGTAGTATGTTAATACACTTTAGGAGTTTTCTATGTAGTGATGAATTAGCGTATATAAACACATATGAATCTGGGAAGTATAACTCAAATTAAATTCATCTTCTGCTGCTGGCATAAACCAAGGGCAGAAGAAGAGAAATAAAATCACATTTGATACAGTGTTGGATTATATATACTTCATTTCTATATTTGGAGTTTAATTTTGCAGATTTCTTGTGATAAGAAGTCGCACTGAAGTACAAGATGCATTCATATGCATTGATATAAAGTACTGCAATTTGTATAGTTACTTAGATGTAGAACCTTGTCATGTATTAATTGTGTTTACATCATAACTTTAATTGGAAATTTGTATTTCTTTTAGAAAAGGGTAGATAAAAGTATAATGGGAGACATCAGTTACCAGGCAAAGTTACCTTGTCCCATAATACCCTGCACTTTTATTATCATTTTCACCTTGTGTGAGCACTAGAAGGAGAGAATATACACTATCTGTTAGCTAGATAGCTCTCTGTTTAGGAGGATTGGTATTTTATCCTGGTGTGTTTTAGTTGGATAAACAATGGCATAAATCAACTGAAAATTAAGTAGCTAATATTTTTTAATCCACATTTTGATAGAGAATTTTTTTTGATAATGCCTAATAATTAACTTATAAGACCTGTTGTGCATTTCTAAATACAGACTGCAACTGCAAACTCTTCGTGAGATTAAACATTTTGTTAAGTGCATACTAAATAAAATTCAGATAAACAGATTTTCTTTGATCTCTGTGGGAACAAATTAAGCAATAAAACAAGAAATAGTGACATAATACTGAAACAGCATGAAAAATATAATTGTTGATCAATAAAAGAAAATCATGCTGTGAAAATGGCAGTAGAGAAAAGAGCTTCTGACTAGACTCTTTCACTGGACAACTTTAATTTTTTTATACCTTTTTTTTTAAATTCAAAACTAATGAATAAAAGCGTTCTGAAAGATCTTGCAAAGTCAACGCCAGTCTCATCACTTCTCTTTTCCTTATGAACATGAACGCTTGGTTTTAGTTACACTTTATAATGTGAAACATGGCTAGAAAAACATGACATGAAAAAGACCATAAGCTTATTTTACTTTTCCACAAGGACATTCTTTTTCCTCAGTAACTTGCAGGTTACTCTGTAACTGGATTTCAAGATGAGGGGTTAAGTCGTAAGGATTCATAAATAGCTCGTCTCCATGACATCTGTTTCCTCAGACCTACAGGAATCTTCTCAGTTGATGGTGTCTGCCATCAGTAGCCTACTCACTATCTTTTTCTATGCCTGTAGTGTGTCTTAGTCTCTAGGAAGAGCCAGAGCTATACAGAGAGAGGATGGAGTAAGATGGTATATGAATTTTATTGATTCCAGCTGTCTCTCTGCTGATCTGAGTGTGAGGCTTGTAATGGGTTTCCTGAAATGTCAGTCTGCTCTTGTAGCCAAGACTCCTGAGTGGTGTAAGCGGAGAGATGTACAGGAGGGGCAGAATGGATGGAGAGGACAATCCTCTTCCAGCCCAGTCCTGGAGGGACCAGTTTTACAGTCTCAGGCTCATAGCTTGAGCCTGTCCTGATAGGCAGGGTGGATGTTCAAAGGGTCCCAGGGTACTCCAGAGCAATGCTGCGGCTGCACCGAGATGGAGCTTTAGTGGGCTAAATTCAAGGGTTAATGTTCTTTTTTTCGCAGGAATAAATGCTCACCACCATTCTTAAGAACAAAAGGAAAAAGTGTGCATAATCAACACTGAAATATTCTCCTTTCTTAAAAATCATTGCTAAAAACAGCCAGGAGTGTGGAAGCACTTCTAATGATAGCACTGAACAGAGTTCAATATAACATTAATTATTCTCATGCTACTTAATGCCCAGAGGTGTTTCAAATGCACAGTGAGAACGACTATAAAAATACAAGGAAGTCTTTAAATTATACAGGTTTAAAAGTGAAACATATGGCTATTTCCTAGAAGATATGTTACTAGTAATATAGCATATGGGTGTCCATATGGAAAGGATTGCACTGCCAGTGCTGTAGAGATTAAACTAATATATCACTACTAAGGAGCTACAAAATGTATCTTAGTCATTTGCTGATTATCAGTGTTGGTAATGGAAGTTTTTGGGGTTTTTTATTTTTTTAAAGCTGCAGGGTAGATAAAGTGATTCTTTGTAAAGGAATAGATTATAAAATTGTAAAATACAGCTGTAGGGTATTGGGATAGATTCATAAACTCAATCTAATTCTACTTACTGCATTTCTGCAACAGTGTACTTATTTACTGTACTCTGCATCAAAAAATATATCTGTTTAGATTCATTAAAACAAAGTGATTCAGGCTAAAGTGATTCAGTTATACTCCACACCTCTATTTCATAGGCCACTCTTAAAGTTTTTTCTTTTTTTCTGTCCTTTCACTGGGAAGGATTCAGTGAAGCATTTGTGTACTGTATCATTCTCAACCGTATTTATTTATTTCCTTGTTGAAACTGTTCTTACGATTTTCTGTTGGTAACATCTGGAGCAGGAGGGTTTTGCTCTATATGAACTTGGGCCATTAGGAGAAAATATCCAGACTTCCCTGTCATTGTGCTGCATCAAGAAAATGAGCACTTCTCAACAGGGTCTGATCCAGCATTTACAATTTTGAAGGCCAAAAATTGTGTTGTTATGTATTTGATCCATCCAGACAGGTGTTTCAGAAAGACACGATAGTCAGGTACAACACATTCTTACTTATTGGTAGGATAGATATTCTCCAACATGAACGCTTAGCTGTCTGATTAGTTTGCAGCTGGGCTGATTCAAAGATTATTCTCATTCTTGCGTATTTTTATTTTCAGCAATACAGGATGTTAGTGATGGTGACATAATCGAGATTGCTGGCAGAACTTTGTAGCACTTTCATCAAAGATCTCTATTAGATTTTTTGTTAGCCTTGTTATGGTTTTCAGTAATTGAAATAATCTTAAAGCTGTCTTGGGAAGAAACATTCATAGGATTTTCTTGAAGGTGTATTAGGCGAGGCTAATAAAAAGCAGTAATATTCCAGTCCGATGATGTTAAAGTCTGTGCCCAGTACAGAACACCTGAGTGCATTGTGTAGTGCATGTATCTTTTTACCTTTTTTCTTTTACCCTGTGTAAAGGAATTATGTACTCATCTGAAAAGTATATCTGCAGCAGCCTTCCAGACAATACTTATCTGTAGTAATTAAACAAATACACTTTTGTTGCATGCTAGTCATGCAAGACTTGCTTTCAGTGCTAGTCTTGCAGTGATTCATACAAAGTCTACACTAAGATGAATGACAGCATGAAATATAGCCAATATCCATAATAAAGTAAAAATGAATTTAGTAAAAATGGGTAAAAATATGCTAAGCATATTTTGAGTTTGAAGTTATTGAAACTTTCTAAATGACATTAATGTAAGATACACAGTAGAAAACAATTCTATAAAAGAATCTCTAATTAGGTGGTTCTAACTTAGCACATTTGCTCCTTTTATAAAAAATCCGTCTTAGATGAAGTTTAAACCTGTGAACGTTTTATTACACATTGGTTCATACACATCACTAGCAAGTATCATATTTTAATAATGAGGATTTTGTTAAAGCAAAAAAAAAATTATACTCATAAAAATGATATTTTAGAAGTATGGCATGACTATGTTATGACCATTCCCTGTGTTATGACTATATACAAATAAGAGCAATTTCCATAGAAAATATGTAAATAGTTGTTTAAGTTGCTTATGTTAGCCTTCCATTTTTAGTCAAATAGTGTGGGATTCATCTCACCTTGTGTTAGCCATGAGCCTAAGCCATCTGTACCTTTTCAGCTGGCAAGGAGCAAGACCTGTGTCCCCAGGATGATTCATCAGCTTCAGGCATCTCCAGAAGTAACCCTCCACTAAGCTGAGATCAGAGCTTAGTTAGACTAACAGCAAAATAAAATGAGATTGATCTGTTATTAGCTTCCTTTTTAAATGTTATTACTGTACCTTTAAAGAGAGAATACAGCTTTATGTTGGCAAACAGTTTATAAAATGTTTAAATGTGAAAAATACCTGGTAATATCATAATATCATATATCATATGATATATCGTATATGATATATCATAATATAGTCCTGTCTTTCATACTTAGTAGTATTAGTAGCATTTAACATTAACCTTAGCCATGCAATTAGTTGCCTGATAATTTGATAATAGCTTACCAAAGAATACAAGAATCAGCAAGACAATTAGGTAAAGACAAAGTTGCTTGATAAAAAAGCACTTAAAACAGCCAGCTCCTTTTTTTTAATAATTCTAATTTTTTAAATTGCAGATATCTATTTTTCTGTATCCTAGTAAATTATCAAATCAACATGTACTGTAGCATTTTTACAGACTACTTCTTAAAGCACTAAAATTCAGCAATTCAGAATTTTCTCTCAGAAATTTTAACTACAGTTGGGTATTTCATCCTCCTAAAAATTGAGAAGCAATACAGCATCTAGGTCAGTTGGAACGCATTATTAAATTTATCTAAATGCTTCAGGTTTAAGCTTATGCAGCCACTAACTTAGTTGTGTATTTGCTATGAGATACGTCTTTGTGAGAAAGGTAAGTTTGGATGCTAAAAGTTAGACCAGCAGAGACTAAGCAAATTATAATGGTGATGATCTCAGGTGTTGAGGGAGGGATTCAGGGTGTTATCCCATCCATAACATCTTGGCTGATTCATCTAGTAGGATTGGGGTCAGAAAGGCAAAAAGGCATTTAAATAACTTTTTAGCCAGAATCATGGAATTGCACTCAGAGTGCCAGTAAAGAAGAGAAGGAGAGCTGCAAAATCAAAAAGAAAAGGCAGAAACTAGTCTGGTGGAAAGAGAACATAAGGAGCAGGAGTGTCACGTACAACTGTGCCAGCTGCAGTGAGTTTAGGTTAGTGTCTGCTTTGGGATTAATGACAATGCAAGCCTATCCTCTGTAGCTGCCTTCTGTGTTCTAGAGGCTGTATATTCTTTTAAAATCTTGAGAATAGAGTTAAGGATCATAAAGTTAAAAGTTAATGTGGATATGTGCAGATGCCTTCAGTGCCTGTAGCTGCGCTCTGTTCCTTGGAGGTGGAATAGATGTGTTTACAAGACACAGATGTACAGCTATGTTATTGCGGGCAGAGTAAGACACCATGTCACTTCAGCATGTCACTTCAGCAATGCACAAGCTTGCTCTGCAGCTATAAGGTGTGGAAGACTTGCCCTGCACCCATCTGTAGATCCAGGGCCTCTCAAGACTTGCAAGTATGTGCTGTTATGAAAGTTTGCTTAAAAGCCTGCAGTGGCTACTGTTTTGTTGGGAAGGAGAAAATTAATGTCGATAGCTTCTGCCACTGGTCATCCTTCTTGTGGGGCTCACTTTAAAATATATGTGGTGGTGACTACCACCCATACATACCAGGAAATTCCCAGGCTACATAAGTTGATACGTTAAAGAGAAACCCTTGTTAAATACTGTACTAATATTTTTTTTTTAAGTTTCAAACAGATGTACAAGTTTCCATTCTGAGAAGTGACTTTTTAAAATGCCATGATAGAATTCTACTTGTATTGTTTCATTTATACCCAGAGCAGGTTTCCTCAATTCATAACTATGTGTTTGGGATTTGGGGTTTTTTTTTCCCCTTTCTCCTTTTTCTGCTGGTCCTGCAAAATCCTTTGGCATCCGAACATTAATCTTGGTTCTGCTGTGCCTCCTCCCCAGTGCTGATTACACAGTATATGTACCCTTTAGCAGCAACAGAGTACCCAAGTGGAAGCCAGGACTGATTTCAGTTTGCATGCAATACCACTACATATGCTGCTTTGCTTCTTTGCCTTGGGGATTTAAGTCTTGCCCATATGAGAAGTTACACTGTTTTAATTAAAATGTTTTTAAGTCAATATAGTTAAATCTGTTCAAACTCCTTATACAAAAGCACTTAAACCTGCTTAACCTTTGCTAGAATTGGTTTAGCTAACATTGATAAATTGCTGAAGTGAGCTAAATCAATTTAAGTGAGGTCTTAGCTGGGGTAAGTGCATTTACAGTAGACATTTGCACCAGTTTAACTGGATTTAAAATCAATCAATTTAGTTAAATCGATGCATTTTTTCCTTGTGTAGGCATGACCTTAGTTAAATAATTTTGTTGCTGTGTGAAGCATGGGTCTTGCAAAAAAACCCCACCTTTCTGAAATGCTTGGTTTTGTTTCTGAGTAAATTGGCTGGTTTGAGTATAGTTGAGCTAAGGACAGGTTTGCGATACCTGTAAATAATTTTTAAGATTCCTTGGCAGTTCTAGTCAGGATGGCAGATACTATTCACCTTTTTGGAACTGATAGATCTAGAATCTCTGCCAGCTGACCTTGTAACTTTTCTCAGATTTTCCATCCTGATGATGTGTACAAAATAACAAATAATTGCTCACTTCACTAATCTGTCCAGAAGCAAAAATATACTTCCAGAATGATTTCACCAAAAGAACCTGTTATAAGTTATTAAAATAGTAAACCTCACTGTACTTTATTATCTGTTATTGTGGATTTAGCTGATAGCAGTAACATAATGCAGGCATATAATTTGAAATCCTTGATATTTTTTAATAAAAATTCTGACAGTCGATCCAAAAAAACTGATTGCTGGAATCCATGTTGTAAATTTTTTCACAATTCTGCTTTCTGGTCCAGTATGAATTCTTACACCATGATCTTGGAAACACAAGACCAGCCCCCTAATGTCCTTCCACATCCAAAAATAAACCTCAGATATGTGAGGATAAAAAGGTGATTGTTCATTCATTAGATGTGTTATCTAAATATTGCTGTGCACATTGTCAACAATTAGAAGTTTAATTTTTTTTTAGTATGCTTTGGTCAAAGTCACAGTCTTTGGATTTGACAAAAAAAAATTAAATTAAAATGTAATTTGGTTTATGTTAAGTACTTTGGGTAATAGTTCGGGAAACTGTATTCAGCTTTACTTTGTAAGATTCTTTACAAAGTACTTTGGGAGATTCCTTTTTAGTTGTTGGTTTTTGTTTGGTTGGTTGGATTTTTTTATTTTCTGCCCCATAAGATTCAATTAACAAACATCTAGCTTTATTTCTTGCAGGACAGTGAAGTAATTCTGATCTTTCAAGTTGGAGACTTAACTAACTGCTTTTATTTTATATGCCAGAAAATTAAATTTAAATTCTGGTTTTAACACCATTCTCTAATAGATATATTTTGCATAATATGATTGCATATATTGTTAATCATCCACCTATAACACATACCAGTATTCCTGCACAGAGGTAGTCCTGGGTGTCTGTGATTTCCTAGGTAAAAAGGCAATAGATACTTTGTGTCAGCTTTTAAAATATGTTGGAAGATACATGCTGTGTTACTTAAAATTGTGTTTCACTGACATTGTCAGACTGCATAGGAAAACTTTAAATTTTCACCAAAAAAAAAAAAAAAAACCCAATAACAAAAAAACCAAACAGCTAGGCAGTCATCCTTTCTTAGACAAAGGTTCCCAGGGGAAAGTAATAGTAATTACAGAGTAGTGCAGCTCTTTGGAAACAGCGTTTCCAGAGTAGAGGACGTCCCTTAGTCCGTGCAAATGGGTCTGATCTCTCATAATACCCCTGATTCCTCTGTTTTTATGGATAAATCCCATAGTTTAATTCACATCAAGTAAAATGCTCACAAGACACTAGTGACCCTATGCAAGGGGATTAGAGTTTGGTGGTTTGTTTTCTCATCTCATGAACTACCATCTGCAGAAGTTAATAATCAAATAGACTTAAAATCTTATTTCATCAGCATACACTCAAATGCCTTGTTCACCTTAAAAAAAAAAAATATTATTTTCTTGAGTTAAAAGGTTTTTTCTTTATTTTTGTAGATTTCAAAATAGATCTGTAATGCTATCATATTGTAACTCTTACGCCAAATTATTATCTTTGCCCAACTGTCTATTAATGTAGTTAAGTTTCCATTCTATAACTCTTCTTAATGGGCTCTGGATACACTGCAGTACATGGTGGGTACTGGGCTTTTGCCCAGTAAAGCTTGAAATCTAAGCTATTACATGAATGATCCATCTCTCTTTATTTTCAGCAGATGCACTTTGTCAGGATTTCTGTTTTCATATCAAAGTTCATGATAAAGAGTTTGCAGTACTTGCAATGCATTTGTGCTGATATCTGTACTCTGGATTCTTTTGGTACTACCATGCTGAAATAGCCTTGAAAATGTTCCAGTAAAATTTGCAGCTGCACATACATTCATAGCATGACTGAAAACAAAAAAAGGAAAAAAAAGTGAAAAGACCCTGGACTCACCCAGTTTGACCCTGGACATGTGGTTAGATTCTTAACTTTTAATGTAGGTTTCTGCAGTTTGCTTTGAAGGTGTAGGAAACAATTTGAGATTGGGGCACACTCTGGCATGTTTGTCACAGTTATTTTCCCAGCTGTTTAAATCAGCCTCTACCAAATACTCATTGTATATGTATGAATGTTTTCATATAGCTCAGGGAGTGCTCTCACTGTATGCCTGTCTTATTATATCTAATTACATTGAACTGTAGTCTCCATATTTTTTGTTTACTACATAGTCTTACAGGGAATTCAAAGGCAGACCATTCAGCTATGCATTTGCTTGAAACTGTTGAAGCTGTTAGTAATTCATGTATTGTTTTGGGAAGAACTGGCAGGACATAAAGTATTTTAGATACACGGAATTGATGCATGTAAGAGTTAAGAGTGATAAACTGTTTTAACAATCTCTGATTAAAAAAAAAAAATGTAGGAGAAAGATCACTTGCTTGGGCACAAAGTACAAGAACTGGTTCTAGTGTCTTTTCAATCAGGGTGTATGTATATTGACCGTCAGGTTTCTTTTTATGGCAAGATCCCTTGAGGGACCATATACAAAGAGAGAGAGACGGACAAAGATTTTACCTTTCATTGTTGATATTTTTTACCCTCCATTAAATGACCTGTAGATATATAAACCGTGAAAGACTCTGTTTGACAAAGCAACGTTGAACTATTTGGTCCTATATATCTAAATATATTCTGTACTTTCAGTATGTAAGTGTAGACATTTGCTGAATAAAGTATCTTTTTGAAGTTTTAATCAGTTTAAAATGGATAATATTTTAAAATGGTATGCTTTCAAGAAGCATCTATATGCTGTTGAAATAACTGAAGTAATTATAAGTTGGTATGCAACTAACTGAAATGTGAAAGCGCTCATCTTAGAACTGGGAAAAGATTGAGTTCTGTTCTCTTTGTAAGAAATAATTCTAGATCAACAGTAAGCCTATTAGTGAAAAGAGATCCTTTTTCTGAAAGCATAGACTGTCCATCCAGCTGCTGTCAGCTTGTTTTAGTGCCACTCACCAAAAAAGCTGCAATCATTTTTAAAGGCTTTTGACCTAAGTTCGTTTTCAAACATTAGCATTTACTGAAGAAATAAAATGGCTCTGCATTTAAAGACAGTGTCTGGGTCTACAGGTAAAATGCAATTTTATTGTTACTGTTTAGAAAAGAAAATGTCTATAGAAAATGAAATCAACTTCCTGCTTGCCAAATCAAATCATAAAACAAAACTGTCTTACATAAATATAGCATAAAAAAAGTTTAGAGCCTTGAGTGGAACGGATTGCTACTGTATACTCACTTCACTGCAAAGCTAGTCAAAGGATTCAGTTTCATTTCCCTTTTTAATCTTGGTAAAAGCTATTCCTGGGAGTTTGAACATGCACCATAGGCGTCCTATTTTCCCATTATTTGCTTCTACATGCTTCTTCTCTTCACAAGACTTTATGATACAACCAGGTTTCCTACACCAGTGGTCAAAAAGAAACAATATATTCTCACACTTATTATTATTTAGAATCTCTTTTGTTATGGATGAGAGTATGTCCAAAGGCTGCTTTTCCCAGGACAATGCTAATGTTTTTAAATGACCTCTGCAGGCAACCAGAACTTCAGATCTCTGAGAGTGACACATGCAGCCCTGAAATACTTTCTTTTCTGCACTTAAATTCCAAAGAAGGTCAGGAGAAGAAAACCTAGGTGGAAAAAGTGTAATTTATGCTGTTGTGTGGGAACAGTGGTAGCGTTTGCAGAACAAATGCTCAGCTTTGAATTAAAAATCAGTGGTTTATTATTCCCTTTTTCTGGCATTCTGCAGCAATACTTCGAGTGGCTATGTATTGGTTCTAAAGATGCAGAAATTATGAAAGCAAAACATTAAAAGCAATGAGCAGTGCATAATAATGCACTATATATAATTAATGTCAATGAAATTTGCTTTTATGTTTGAATTGCATATGTAGAAGGCAGTGTGTCAAAAGGCGAAATAAACTAGGGAAAAACATCAGGAAAGCCATGCTTTGTTCCTGTCCCTGTCACCAATTTCTTTATGTCTTGGGAATTACACTTAATCTGACTTGTTCTGTTTTCCTATCTGGTAAAAATATGTTTTCTGAAAAGGCTTTCAGCTGGTATATTTTACCTATGATACCAGTGCTACAGGAAAGCCTTTATTGAAGAACATGTTATTCTAATTACATGTTTACATTGAAATAGTGCTTCAAGAGCCTTACCAAGACACAAATCTCATTTTGGTGTGTCACCAGCAAGTGTTCCTAGTATAGGCAGAGTCAAAAACTTTGGCAGTGTAACACAGCACATGAACTGCAGACTCCTATCAGTTGCTGTTGTGTAAACATGGCATTTAGATATGGGTTTGTTGTTACACCAGTTTCTATTTTCTGTGTGGAAATTCATACAGTGAAGAAAATGCTAGCAACAGGAGAGCAGGCAAAGTAGTGGAAAGTTGCTATGGGATTAGTGGTGTGCATGAAGACTTTCAAGTCTTCTAAGTACTCAGACTTTTTATATCATTAAAAGTGAAAAATAGAGACAGAGTTTTTCCATATAAAAAGTATTGCCCATGATTCCCAGTTACATGGATGATACATGATATTAGACTCGCTGAATGTGTTTTAGGAAGACACTTGCAGAAATCCCTTAGCTAACCTTGAAAAACAATAAAGTTTTTGAAAGGTCAAAACTGTGCAAAATCTTGAGGAAGGTGGTCTTTTGATAATGGGCAGTGTTGTCTTCAAAACTGTGTTTGTTGTTTCTCTTTTTTTAATCTTTAATTATGGTTACTGTATTTCATAGTATAGCTAGTATTTACTGATACAGTAAAACATTCAGATAAGTTGATATTCTTTCCCGAGTTGAAAGATAGCTTTTAAATTGAGTAAAATAATATTGTTTGTCCTCTTAACAGGAAAAAAAAAAAAAAAAGAATACCACAAATTAATCAGATGTGGGGGTTTTATTCTTTCTGGAAACACACTGCCAAAATCTCTGTAGGCAAAATAAAAGGGACCTGATCCCATTCTTTTCAAAAAATCAGTGGCAACTTTATAGCTGACTGTTGGAGAGGTATTGACCCTGAACACAGCACTATTTTTGTAAAGTGATTTTCAGAACTCCACGCAATAGTTCATCAATTGAGGAAAAAGCTTATAATCAAAACCTATGCACATACACAAGAGGGAAATCAGCTTCATCCTGATTCTTTGACATTTTCTTGCTTTTGAGCAGATATAAATAAAAGTGTGTATATCAGCTTTTCAGTAGTTACCCTGCAATCAGCTGGCCTAAAGAGACATTTCTCAAGTTACATTTTTCATCGTTTTTTCACTGAATATTATACATGGTCTTTTTCTTTCCTTCTGTTTCAGTCTCTATGTATATTCATAAAATATGAAGGATGAAAGAGCAAAAACATAATTAGCAAAGAGATAAGAAATTAACCTGTTGAAATAGATTGTAAATTATTATACTTATCTATTACTAATGCAACTATTTGACAATAATCCTCAAGTTTGCAACTAGAGCAGTCAGATTAAAAAGGATCAAAGAAAAAGAACTTGTTATATAATTAGATCATACTGTTTCTAATCTGTGAAAGCTGTTTTATAAAGAGCATACCTATTCCTTCCAAATCTTTTTAAGCGGTTTACTTTGATTTAATCTACACATGGTTTACATTTAGATTTTAGTTCTCCACCAAGAAAAATTTTTATTTCAGAATTTTTCTGAATTATATAGAATATTGCATTTGAAAGAACTGTGTATGCAGACATCTCAGTTACAATCAAAAAATACTACTACTCAGGTAAAAGTCAAGATAACATGATTTTTTTATATTTTTTTAAGTAAATTCTGTGGGCTACCATTTTATTCTTCAGTTATAGAGATACTAAAACAATTTTTTATTTTTAATTTTCATTTTAAAATGCAGTGTCAAATCAAGGGTCTTGAAAAATCAGGATCTTGATGAAAGGCAGTGGGTTTCAGGAAGAAATCAGCAAATTTTGCCTAATAAGAACTGCCTGTGTAATAGTCCACATCCCAGATTGATTCTAAATGAGCTACTATTTTTCATAAATATTCTCCATTAAGTTTCTCTTTTGGTCAGCTTCCTGTTCTTGATTCACCTGATTAAACAGGTTTCCAAGTGGTCTAGTCAATATGTAGTCTGTTCTAATGTGAGGTATAAGGGTGAACTCTTTCTTGCCCAAGAACCTTTTTGCTTTTACTTCCACTGCCCTTTTGAAAGTCACTTAATGAAACTGACTGTGAATAGTGCATAAATACGAGTCACATTTGTACACGTGTCCAAGCATTAAGGCATTTCTTGGAGGTTCTGGTGTCTGACTGTTTACATTATCCTGAAATCTGGATCAACTTTTTCAAGGAAATGAAAAAGTTATTTTATATAAACAAAATTTTATTTTCTGTAATATTATTTTTTCTTCAGTTTTATTTTTTGTTTGTTACAGTCCCCCTGAAATTTTTTGTCCCAAGCCTTCATATTTTGCTGGTTTAGGTTTTTGCGCTGATATGATACACCTAAAGCAGAGTGAGGAGTCTTTTAATGACAATGGTTGCTCAGGAAAGAAATGTTGGTTTATATATATATTGTACTTGTCAGTAAGGAGCAATATTCTATATCTGTCATGTGTGTGAGTAAACCTTCCTGCTGAGATAGTGGTTTAGAGAGTATTTAATGTAATTTAATGCAGCCACAAAATGGTCCGATCTTTGGTCATGAAAGCCAGGATAGTACCATTTAAGTGAATGAAACTTCAGATTACGACAGGTTAGGTCTTTCTGAATGACTGATAGTGCCTATTATAACATGCTTGTGCTGCCATACTAAGATACTGGTTTCAGTGCATCTGGAAAATGGACTGTAGGTGTGACTGAGAACAAAAACGTTTAACAGACATGAAACGTTTCTCATGTTTTGCTTGAAACCAGCTTTCTCTCAACATGCTCTTTTGAATATGAGAGCACCAGTCAGTAATGCTTAAAGTGACAGTTCCTAGCCATGATTTTGTAGAGTACTTCTTTTAATTTGGGAATAATCTTCACTTGTTGCTGAAGAAGAATACAACTGAAGCTATTGTCTGACTACATCCGTAGATTTTCTTTCAGAAATATTCATATAAAATATCGATGCCAGTAGAATTGACATTTTTATCTTGCAAAGGTAATGTGTAGAACAGAATTCCTTTACACAGATATAAAATATTTACACACTAGGATTTTGTTATGAGTTCCTGTGGAAACATTAGTACTAACTGTCAGTTCTACTGCCCACTTTGCCACATAATTGATGTTTGCTACTGTAGGCCTTCCACAAAACAGAAATGGCTACTATTACCTCTGTAAAGTTGCTTGAAGACAACAAGAGAACAACATTCTGTGAAAGTATCTTAACTATAAGGGTTCTTGTCTTGCTTATTGAACACACTAGGCATTTATTCCTTGATAGCATATTATGCAAACTGAGGGCAGCTGCATGTATGTGTTAGCTGACAAGTTGCTGCACTGGGAGTCGTACATCTGGCACCATCACTCCAGTGACCAGCATCTCACTTCTGTATCCTATCTGATCTATAGCAGTTCAATCTGAGCTGTTAATTTACTTCAGAACTAAAGTATTTCCCACATGGCAGAGAAATTCTCTAAGTGTCATTTCAAAAAAATACATATTTTACATTTATTAAATCCAAAAACAAAGGAGGCAAATCTTGTTATTGTTTTGTGTTAGGAAATCTCATTGAGGTGAAAGGCTATAAAATGATATTAAATTATTCTTCCAGTGCCTTTTTTCCCCTAATATTTGGTCTACCTTATTTGGGGACAAATATATTAAAAAAACAGATTACTCAGACAAATGTGGTTGTCTGTGCTCACCAATATATTTTGGTGTCCTAACATTGTGGTTAACCCACTTTTGCTGAGATTATGTGTGAAGCTTGTCTGAGTGTAGTCTCACTATCTAAAAGATTTCAGAGGTTAAATAGAATTATGTCAGATGGATTAATTACATAGTTTACAATCCTATAACTAAACTAGAGTTTGCAAACGGGCACAGAGAAGTTGGCCTTGCAGCTGAACTTTCTATATCTATTGGCAGCGAACATATATTCTAGAGAGATCAGGACTATCTGACTACTTACTAAAAATGCAGGCAAGTGGGAAATAATGTGAAACCTGAGCTTGGGCCCAGTGGAACTGGCAAGCATCTCTTCTAGTTGTTCTGACACAAGGAACTTGTACAGTTCGTAGTGGAGCTGTGCAGCTATTTCCATGTCTTTAAAGCTGCAGCAAAATCTTCTGTCACTGACGGATTATGCTTTGGAGGCCAGTTAAACATTTAGCTAGGGTGAATACTAAATATGCTTCAGCAGCAGGTTTATTGCCATATGAGGTGCTTGTTTCAGATGACTAGGTTGTATGTGTAGTATTGATCTGAACTGGTGAGCAGTTCAGTTCATTTAGAACAGGTTATTATATGCATTTAATTCCTTAAAATTGTCTCTGAAGCTTTGCAATGTAGAATAGCAATTATTTTAAGGAATTGTTTCTATTAACAGTAGTTGTTAAAAATATTTTATCTACATGACTGTATTTTCTAAAATTGAGCAGCAAACCCATTAACATAAGGCTTTAATAGCTGGGGTTTTTTTACTCTCAATAGTACTTGACATCTTTGAGGAGTTTAGAATAAACAACAGGTAACAGACCTAAATCTAGGTGTTTTTCCACTGTGTTCAAGGATTGTTTAATGTAATAAAGTAACTCTTCTTCTACGGTTAATGTACTCCCTTCTTTTAACATCTTCCAGTTTTTTCCCTTAGTCAGTGGGGAAGGTGCTTACCTTTTGGTTTATAATGGAATCCAAACAATTAAAGTCAAGTTTGCCTTTTTCTCTGAGATGAAAGAAGAAATTTCTTTCTAATTCAGGTGTGTAATAAGGAGAGAGATAGGGAGGACGTCTGCCTACATAGCTATCAAGTTATACTATGTAAAAAGGATCATTTTCAGCAAAAGCAATTAGTTTAGAAGAAGCACCCAGACAATTGTTTTATACCAAATGATACTTACATTTCCTGGTAAAGCGTTCCGCATATGAATTTTTTCAGTTGTTCTCTGCTTTGAAATGATTAAACAGAGATAAACAAGCAGGAATTACGTTTGGTGAGGAGGCTTCAAATTTTTTTCCCTGGCTGTGGTCTCCACTCCTTTAACACTTGTCTTCATCTATTGATTTGAGAGCATATTACGGCAATGTGCTCCTCTTAAAACTGTGTCTGAAACCTGTTGTGAAATTCTGACTAGAACAGAATATTGCTGCCTGCTGCGTCAATGGATTCTCTGCAGAAATACATTTCCATATATACTCCAGAGCATGCTCTAGTTTCTATGTAGCTTTTAACGGCATTCAGGATGTTGATTTTACTGTAAGACCTTGTATTATTTTGTTCCAGATAATTTCTCAAGGCATGTTCTGCCCTGTAAGTTAAATATAGTTCAACAGCTAACTTCCAACAACTAGAACAGACAAAGATATTATAGTATCTCACTGTAAAAGACTGATGATTTCATTCAGTGTCTCAGGATCCTGGACTTTAATCTCCCAATGAACCATAGAGTGTCTGTCTTTCTAAGTGTAATCTTCACATTTTTATCTTTCTGTTGAGTCTTTTTTAAGAAGGAGTGGGTGTCTGTGGATGGCTTGGGGGCAGGGAGTGTTTCTTTTAAATTTTTAGAAATCTCGAGCCAAGTGATGAAGCAATTGATTCTTTGGGTGCATTGTTAATCTTTTTAAGACATCCATGTGGATTTGATTAATACATTTATATAAATATATTATAAATATATAAATATATACATTTAATAAATGCATGCTTTTGTTCAAACTTAAGCATCTTTAATATGTGTAATATGGTGTATTTGCTGCTTTAAACGTGACAATAAAATTGTCAACAAGCTCCTCCAGACCTCTAATGCATTTATACAAAATATAAATGCATTTTTCTTTCAAATATACCTATAATCAGTGTACCTATTGATTCGTACTAGTGGTGTTCTTTAAATTGTGGATGTCTAAAAAATTCCTAACAGAAATATGGATGTTTTAGAAATGTGTAGATTTCGGTATGTCATATTGGAGTTTTCCATAGAGCCTTTAGAAGTATTGCAGATTCCTACAATCCACAGAACACTGTTTGGAAACTATTGCGTTGTACCAACAAAAAGCTAGTCTGTGTTCATTCTCTCTTAACCGGATCATGCAGTCATAAATTGACTGGTATTATAGAAATAGGGATTAGTTTGTTGCTGCATTTGAAAAAAACCAAAAAAACAAAAAAACCCCAAACTTTGCATTATAAGCAATGTTTTCTTTGGTTTGGGTTTTGGTGGGGATTTTTTTGTGAAGATTTACAGTGTAATTCTGTTAAAACTCTTAATCGTCTTGGCTCTACTATTTTCTGTTTGTGTTATGCTGTTACCTCTGGCTATTAGAAGGATAAAGGGAATTTGTTCCTGGTATAATTCAGACTTATGCTTCTCCTTTACTGAGTTTAAAACTGGTACCGAGATATAACTTAATTTGCAACAAGGTATACTTGAACATGACTGGAATAATTAAACAAGAATCTGTTGCTTACTGTACTGTTTATCAGCCCTTACAGAGGCCATCTGTTTATGACACAGTTATGACTAGTCTCCTTTTAATTCATCTATTGTTCTTATAACTTTCAGTGTAATTATTGCCAAGAAAACAGAATCTGTTTCATTGCGTTTGTCTTTTTGAGGTGGGAATAGGAGGAAAGGTTACTTTCTGCTTACACAGCCATCCCAGGAAGGGAATATTTATTTAAAACAATTCGATTTGCATGGAAAATCAAATTAATTCTTGGACAAAAAGGACCATGATTTAGTGATGTAGCTGTAAGTACAATTTAAGATGAAATTTCTAATTTGTCATCTTAATGAAAGATTTTCATTAAAAGAATATAAATTATATTAATGGTATATTCTCCAATATGAGGTCAAAAAGGCACTCAATGAAAACAAGAGAATGGGTGAAATGGGGCTTTTTTCACTGAAACTGTGACATGAAAGTTAAGTGTCTTCTTCATCACTTGTGCTAAAGTTTAGAAGACTGAAGAAGAGGTCTTGCAGTTTGAGGATTTCATTTGTTGGAATTTTCCATCCTCTTGGAGGCTTTGGGAGTGACTTGGGCATAATATCTCCGGAACCTGATTAACAGAAGAGCAGAGAAACTTTGTCATCTCGTAACCTCCAGCTAGCCATGTTCTTTTCTCCTTTTCTTACCTTCTTTGTCATGGAACTGTCATTCTTTGAATAGTAATAGGCCAATAGCAAGGGAGAAAAAAAGTCAACAGATTTTTTCTGCTTACAGCAGTTTGGTGCAAAAAAGATCATCATGGGTAAATGAAGATCATCAGCCATAATGGAGTTTTTGTCTCACACCTACTGAAAGTTATAGCTGCTGTATGTGCTTCCCCTCCACCCCCGCCAAGATAAGGCTTGCTTTAGTGAAGTACCTTCAGTTTCCTGAATTTTTAATGTCACTGTGTTATGGAGTGCAGTGAAAGAGGATTATGGCTTCTGTTCAGTTTACCACTCTGAAAAGATAAGTACCAATTACACCCCTGAAATATATATGGTGCTAGCCTCTAAATGACATCTTAACTCATTTCTTGTGTGATGCTGCAATGTAAAAAAATTGTGGACATGATTTGTTTGCCAAAGTAAATAAAAAGTAGGTGTATGGATAATTTCTAATTATCCTAGTTTTAGTGTCACTTACATTTGAAATAAATCACTAGATAATGCTCATTGTTCTTTTGGGTCTGGGTATTCTTTTGGGTTGGATTCCATGTTGAATTTTACTGGAGCACTTAGTTTTCATGATTACTTAATACAGTAGGAGCTATGGTGTTCTTGAGTACAACGCTAAGCAACAACAGGGCTGAATGAAAAAACAAAGTAACAGAATTAATGGAAAATATTTGAAATGGCTGCCTTAGAAAGCTGGAAGAAGAGCAATCGCATGTAGTTTTATCAGAAGATATTGTTGTCTAGCAGTGTCCTAACTGATGTTCTAGCTAATAATGTATTTTAGAAGGTAGGTTCTATGAAGCGTCATATTTTTTTTGAACAACCAAAAGGTAGAGGTTTGCAGCAGTAAGCACAGAGTTCTGGCACAAGTACTGTTTTGGATGAAAATAAGTTAAAACTTTGTTTTTAAACAGTTACTGTCAATATGATTGAAGACAGAGATAGTGAGGCAAAAAGCAATAACGACAGTGTGGTGGAAGTCCATTTCAGGTTTGGGGGTGTACTGCCTGCAATATAGTAGAACAAAAGACATCCAGAATAAAGGCAATGCTCACAGCTGAGGAAAACAGAGATATTGATCTATTGCAAGGATCAAAATTATTTTTTTACACTACATGCACAAAGATCTGTTCGGTGTTGAAAATTAGCAGCACTGTTGATATTTCTGTGTAATGTTCACGAAACAGCTAGCAGAGAGAGAGAAAAAAAAACTTTTTTAACTCCTTGGCAAAAGTTTGTCTTGCGTTTTCTCCTCTTACTGTTGAAGAGAAGAGGAACTGCGGATTTGAGTTTAAATGTTGACCTTTTCTTTTTGTCTTCTTCATATCTGGTCAGTAGTTTTTGTGAACATACAATTCAACTAAATAGTAATAGTTTT